>NC_091627.1:101614955-102234249 GCF_027580195.1 Bos mutus
CTCTCACGCTTGTCCTTTCTCTCCCATCCTTGGACCTCCCGTGGGCCCTCCTTTCTGACTTCCTGTCCTCTGCTTCTGGATTCTGGCATCTGGACTTGTGTGCCACCATGACCTCTTTGTCCTGGGCCAGACCAGTGGCCCTTTCCCAGCCCCTAACTTTCTTGACGTCTTTGTAGTCTATGACCTGTAGCTTATGCCTGCTTTGAACCATCTACTCTTTGCCGTCCAGCTGCACTCCCTTGATTTGTTTTGTTGTTTCTCTTACCAACGTTCAATCTTTGATCTGTTTCTTTTTCTCAGCAGCCTCCTAACAGTGATGTCATCCATTCCCACATCTTTTACTCTCACCTCTGTCCAGGAGCTCCCAAATCAAGATCCCTAACTCTCATGTCTTCCTCGAGCTCCTAACCAGTCTTTCCAGCCAGTCACCGAGACCTCAAACTCTTATGTGTTCAGAACCTCATATTGCTCTCCATTCCACCCCACCCACCAGATCTTTCTCTTTTGTTAGTGCTGCCACCCAGAGTCAAAACCATGAGCTCCATCTCCTTCCTTAGCCCCAGAGCCCAGTCACTTGCTGTATCCTTTCACGTTCTAATCCCACAGCTTTTCCTGCGTATAATAATTCTATTCCTTTACGTCTCTGTAGCCATACCTTTGTTCAGGCCTTCCCTGCTTCATTCCCAGCCCTCTATAGAGGCCTGATCTTCCTGCTACCAGTTTCTTCATTCCAACTATATGATTATAAAGTACCTTTCTGATCATGCCAAAATGTGACTTAGCCAAGGATTAGCACACTGACCTGGGAACATAATACATTCCATAATCTAGAACTGTGTACTTTGTTCTACTAACTGGATGATTTAGGGGCTCGAAAAGCAATAAAGGGCAAGAAACATGATTAGTTGCTTGTTGGTTTTAAGGTGGCTGTCCATGGGGTCTCACAGAGTCAGACACAACTGAAGGGACTTAGCATAAAAACAAATCCTAAAAGTGGAGTGGCTGTTCATGGTGGGGTCCACAACTTCTGAGACCAGTACTTTATTTTACCCAATTATAGCCACAGGTATGATATGCTATGCTAAGTCACTTCAGTCGTGTCCAACTCTGTGCGACCCCACAGACAGCAGCCCACCAGGCTACCCCGTCCCTGGGATTCTCCAGGCAAGAACACTGGAGTGGGCTGCCATTTCCTTCTCCAATGCATGAAAGTGAAAAGTGAAAGTGAAGTCGCTCAGTCGTGTCCTACTCTTAGCGACCCCATGGACTGCAGCCCACCAGGCTCCTCCATCCATGGGATTTTCCAGGCAAGAATACTGGAGTGGGGTGCCATTGCCTTCTCCACACAGGTATGATACTATATATTGATTCTGACCATCTGCCTAGAGCTTTTATCATAACATCTGAGATCTGAGCTATAGTGGATGGTTATATTCTTATGTTTCTTTAAACTGCAAGCCCAGTGCCTATACAAATGTTATTGGTACAGGAATGGCTTGAGACCTCAAGGTCACATCTCAAGGTCAGGAACCACAGGGCCTCATATTTTGGACCCAGATTTCTAAAGCTGTATGCTGGTCCCAAGGTAAACTGTAGGATAAAGGGATGTAAAATGGAGGTAAAATTTCTATACTTCAAAGTGGATGCCAGTAGACTGATAAGTTATCTATGTGTATGGCACTACCTAAAGCAACCCCTAAGGAAACTATACAAAGTACCATATTAAAAAACACTATGAATAAAGCAAAATGATCTGAGAAATGTACTAGTAAGCCATATGAAGAGGAAAAAAAGAGGAATAGGAAGAAAAGGAAAAAACAGTGAATAATGGACAGTATGGCAGAATTATGCCCTAACATTGTCAATAATCACACTAGATGTGAGTGGTCTAAATACAGAAACTAAATAATAGAGATTGGTAGAGTTGATTTTTTTAATGACCCAATTATTTACTGTCCACAAGAAACTCACATCAAACATAATGACATAGGTAGCTTGAAAGTAAAAATATCAGAAAATACATCATGTAAAAATTAATTTAAAAAATCAAGAGTGGCTATATTAATATTAAAAAGTAGATTTTATAGCAAATAAAATTACTAGGGACAAATAGGGAAATTACATAAAGATAAAAGAGTCAACCCGCGAAGAAGATATACCAATTGGAAATATGTATGGAGAAATAACAGCACTTCAAAATACATGAAGCAAAAATTGATAGATTTGAAAAGATAGATAGACAAATCCATAATTATAGTTAAGGATTTAACCCTACTTTAAGCAATTAATAGACTACTAGACAGGATATAGATGAACTGAACCAAACCATCAAACAATAGGATCTAATTGATATTGATAGAACACTTTACCCAGCAACAGTAGGATACACAGTCTCCCATGGAACATTCATGAAGATAAGCCTTATTCTGGTACATAAAAAAAATCCTTAACAAATTAAAAAGAATTGAAATCATAGTGTGTTCTTTCACCATAACAGAGTCAAACCAAAAGTCAGTAATGGAAAGACAACAGGAAAATTTCCAAACACTTGGAAATTAAACAGCACACTTCTTAATAACCCATAGGTCAAAAGGAAATTTAAAAAGAAATTTTTAATATACATAGAAAGAAAAATTATAACATACACCAAAAAAAAGACAGCATATCAAAATTTGTAGGATACAGCTAAAACAACACCAATATGTAAATTTACAGCATTAAATGGACTTCCCTAGATAGCATATTGAAAAGCAGAGACATTACTTTGCCAACAAAGGTCCATCTAGTCAAGGCTATGGTTTTTCCAGTGGTCATGTATGGATGCGAGAGTTGGACTGTGAAGAAAGCTGAGCACTGAAGAACTGATGCTTTTGAACTGTGGTGTTGGAGAAGACTCTTGAGAGTCCCTTGGACTGCAAGGAGATCCAACCAGTCCATTCTGAAGGAGATCAGCCCTGGGTGTTCTTTGGAAGGAATGATGCTAAAGCTGAAACTCCAGTACTTTGGCCACCTCATGCGAAGAGTTGACTCATTGGAAAAGACTCGGATGCTGGGAGGGATCGGGGGCAGGAGGAGAAGGAGACGACAGAGGATGAGATGGCTGGATGGCATCACCGACTTGATGGACGTGAGTTTGAGTGAACTCCAGGAGTTGGTGATGGACAGGGAGGCCTGGCGTACTGCAATTCATGGGGTTGCAAAGAGCTGGACATGACTGAACTGAACTGAACTGAACTAAATTTGTGGTTCAGCTGGTAAAGAATCCTCCTGCAATACAGAAGACCTGGGTTTGATCCCTGGGTTGGGAAGATCCCCTAGAGAAGGGAAAGGCTACCCACTCCAGTATTCTGCCCTGGAGAATTGCATGGACTGTATAGTCCATGGGGTCGCAAAAGAACTGGACATGATTAAACAACTTTCACTTACACTTCAGTTTCACAGCACTAAATGCTTATGTTAGAATTGAGTAAAGATCTGAAATCGATTATCTAAATTCTACTTTGAGAAACTCAAAAAGCCAAGACAAGCAGAAGAAAGGAAATAATACAGCTAGGAGCAGAAATCAATGAAATCGAAAACAGGAAAACAATAGAGAAAGTTAATAAGCAAAAAGCTGGTTCTTTGAATAAATTTTAAAAATTCCAGCATGATTGAAGAGAAGAGAGAAAACACAAATAACCAATATCAAGAGTGAATTGGAAGTATCACTATAGACCCTACAGATGTCAAAAGGATAGGATAATCCTATGAACATTCTACAGACATAAATTTGATGATTTATGTAAAATGGACCAATTCTTGGAAACAACAGATAATCAAAACTCAGCCAAGTTGAAATACTTAACCAGAATGAAGTGAAGTCACTCAGTCGTGCCCAACTCTTTGCAACCCCATGGACATAGTCCATGGAATTCTCCAGGCCAGAATACTGGAGTGGGTAGCCTTTCTCTTCTCCAGGGGATCTTCCCAACCCAGGGATTGAACAGAAGAGCCCTGTAACTATTTAAGAAATTTGTTGTTTAAAATTTGCTTCCCCTGTGAAAAAAAAAAAAAAAAACTCCAGGCTCTGATGGATACACTGCAGAATTTTACCATATATTTGAAGAAGAGTTAACATTAATTTTATATATTCTCCCAGAAAAAGAAAAAGGAGGGATCACTTCCCAAATCATATGAGGCCATTTCCCTGATGCCAAAGCTAGGCAAAGACAAAACAAAAATGAAAATAACAGACCAATATCTCCCATGAACTAGACATTTAAAAAAAGGTTTTAGAAAATGTTAACTTAAATCTTACATTGTATAGAAAGACCATGCTCGTGACCAGGTGGGATTTATTCCAAGTATGCAAGACTGGTTCAGTATTCAAAAATCAACCAGTGTAATCAACTATCTGCTAAGTCACTTCAGTCGTGTCCGACTCTGTGCGACCCGGTAGATGGCAGCCCACCAGGCTCCCCCATCCCTGGGATGCTCCAGGCAAGAACACTGGAGTGGGTTGCCATTTCTTTCTCCAATGCATGAAAGTGAAAAGTGAAAGTGAAGCCGCTCAGTCGTGTCCGACTCTTAGCAACCCCGTGGACTGCAGCCCACCAGGCTCCTCTCATGGGATTTTCCAGGCAAGAGTACTGGAGTGGGTTGCCATTGCCTTCTCCGTAATCAACTATAGCAACAGGCTAAAGAAGAAAAGGCATATGATCATGTCAGTTGACGTAGAAAAAAACATTTGAGGAAATTTAACACCCATGCATTATAAAAGTTCTCAGTACTCGAAGGGAACTTCCCCAACCTTGCAAAGAACATCTGCAAGCCACAGCTAACATCATACTTAATAGTGAAAGAGTGGGTGCTGTCCCTCTAAGGTTGACAGCAAGATAAGGGTGTTTACTGTCACCACTCTGATTCAGTATCATACTGGAAATTCTAGCCACTGAAATATGGCAAGAAAAATAAGTATAAGACATATATTGCAAAAGAAGAGGTAAAACTGTGTCTATTTGAAGACAACATGCTTGTCTATATAGAAAATCCCAAAGAACCTATCAAGTAGAACTAATGAACAAGTTCTACAATATTACAGGATAGAAGATCAACACACAAAAATCAATTAGGTTTCTGTATGCTGACAACAACTAGGAACCAAATTAAAATATACAGTACTATTTACAGTTGCCTCAAAGAAAATGAAATGCTAAGTGTAATTCCAACAAAACATGTAGAAGGGCTCTATGATGGACATTATAAAATGCTGATGCCTAAATGTCTAAAACATTCTCATGTTGTCTACTAACATGTCTATCAGAACCATGAGGTATTCTCTTCTAGCAGAAGACTGCTAACTCTGATCTGTAGTAAGCCTTGGAAATTGCTGGGTAAATGTGTAAAAGATTAAGTGCTCAAATGGATAAAAATTACTGGCAGCATGGATACTGATAAAGTTTTCCACTGTCTCAGTATCAAAAGCTCAAGAATGCCAGATTCCCCAAGTGAGCCAGGGTGCTTGGATTGTTTTTCATGAAAGCAGCTAGCCAGGATCAACACCCTTGGAGTAGAGCTTGAGGTGGAATTTCCAAATCCTGTAAACATTATGGTGACAGCCACCCAGCACCCCAGTGCTGGAGAGCCCAAGGCGTGAGTCACAGGCTGACTCTTGGACAGTCAGCAGGGAAGAGATGCCCAGGCTCGCCCCAGCACTCCATCATTAGTGATGTCAGGAGACACGTAGCCATGGGATGGGGAAATGAGCTTTAAAAAAAAAATAATAAGCTGCTAAAATAATAGTCCAAAGGCAAAGAGGAGAGGTTCCTGGCTAGAGATTGTTGTTGCTTAGATTAGATGAGTTTTCAAACTGGAAAGAAGTTTAGAGACGGTCTGGTTCTTGGAACTTTGGGTTAGGTTCAGAAACAACATAGCATTGCCCAGTCCTACAGATGATACATACTTGGAATTCTATTTTGAACAGGCTGGGAATATACAGAGAAGTTTTAGAGGAAAAAAATCATACATAGAATGTTAGAGATGAGACCTTGTCAAACAGGCAGTAGATATATTGATGGCATGCAAATTCATAGTCACGTTTACTACTGCATTTATGTTAATATGTTAATATTAACATAATATTTATTATGTTAATAAAATAATGTCTTCCAAAGCACTTTATCACATTTTCTTCAGCAACAACCTATAAAGAAGATTGGGAATTGGGTTCTTTATTCCCATTGTAAAGAAGCCACAAGGAAGTTTATGGCTAAATAATTAACATCAGAACCAGGAGGAGAATTCAGATCCTCAAATCTACCAGTCATCAGCTCTGAACATGTGGCAGAGCTGCCAAACCCTGAAAACAGTTATCAGGACTTGGATCCTTACTAGGACCTGTTTTTTTCTCTTATTTTCATCCCAAGGACCTTTCTTTCAGAACAGAATGCCTTGCCTACGTAAAACAAAAGCAGCCTTTACAGTAGAAGTATGTCCGGAAGTGTAACTCATCGTCTTAGTCATTGCTCTTTCTTACCACATTTTCCTTGTAGACCTGAAATTTCCACATTTTCTTTCTCTGTAAAGACTCTGGGCTCTTAACAGTTGGTCTTTGAGTTGGAGAGTCTATTTCAAGGTAGAATATCCACAATTCCAAACACACACACACACACACGACTCCCACTCCCAGGTCAGGGATGGGCAGAAGGCCATCTCGTGCCACAGGCAGGTCTGCTCAGCTGCATGTGCGGCAGGACCCCACGTGGCACTAAGAATTCGCAGATCCGCAGGAACCTGACCTGAACTCTTGTGAAACGTGACCCTCACCCGCTTTCCCCTCCTTCTTCCAGTCTCTACTTAAAAAGAGCCGGGTGGGCTTTATTTCCTGGAGGTGGGAAGGAAAATTGAGTTGAGAGACCTAACACCTTCAAATCTCCACAACAGGGCAGGGATCTCAGAAGAAATAGACGGTGGAAGAGAAGAGCAAAGAGAGCAGAGAGGCTGGCCGTCTCCCTCTCCGTGGCCGTCAGTAATCCCACCAGAACATAGAAATTACACGCTGTGTCATACCGTGCTCAGACCTTCCGTTAGTCCAAGCTCTGGGCTTCCAGAGACCACGTGTGTGGTGCGTAAGGGAGAACAGTGTAGAAGAGTAACAAGCAAACTTGATTCTCTTTGTTTTGTAGAAAACAAAGTGGGGGTAGATATAACTGCATGTTGCTGGCACTCCCCTGGATTATGCAATGCATAATACCTTTCCTGTGGAACGCAGCTTAAGTTTAAATGACAGCAGCACACGATACACTTGGCGTGTAATTGCTCACTATTTGGCCGCAATGCAGTCATTTTAGCTTCCTGTGTATAAACCACCTGAGACTCGATGCTGTTAAATGACGGGATGCTGGTAGGAGGACCTTGGAGGTTGGTGTGATGTTAATGAAATTTTTTATAGTTCTTCTGAGAAAGTGAGATTTTAGGTGATCATGTGTCAAATTGACTTCTCAGGCAATCCATTTCAGAATTTAATCCACACCCCTCACTACAAAAAACAATCAGTTTTGTTTAAATGGGCTTGGATGGCTCACTGCTGGGGTGGGTGCAGGGGGCACCAGGCTGTGAGGAGTGGGTGCCTCCATGGCGGGGCTAAGTTCTGGATGACTCATGTTTAGTGAGTGCCTTGTTGGCATGGTTTGGGCTGTCCCCACACACATAAGTCATCTTTTCAGAGATTCTGGAGAGTTCTTTAGCCAGAGAAAAATGACCCTGTGATGTTTATTTTTGCAGATACTTTATTTTGGCTTCTTCATCAGCTCCCTTATTTTATGGCATTCAAGTGTGTATAAGTTTCATGGAGTCTCAGGATTAATCATTACAAATGAAATCCAATCTCTGACCAGTAAAAACAAGTCAAAATGTAGGGCTGTATTGTTAAGTGTGAGAAATCTCTTTATTACAGTTGTCGAAACTAAACGTGTTCGTTGATAATTAAAAGAGTGGGGCAGGGATAGTCCCACCTGCTCCATGCCTTGAAGCTATGGGCACGCATGTAAAATCAGAGTTTTTACGGAGAAAGTCGTACTCCCGATTTTCCCTTGCAGTTTCAGGGCACGCTTCCAGCCTTTCTCAAAAGATCTAACTAGAGAAGAACATGTTTGTGCTTATAGATAGGGTACCTGGCCTAAATCCCCTGGTTGATGGGAGGCTGATGAATTACTGGAGTCAGATTGTCCAGCGCTAGAAGCATTGAGTCTGTGAGAGCCCCACCAGGGAGACTCACCCAGCACAGAGCTGGGAGTAGGGCCCGGGCCCCCCGCCCAACCCGGAGGCCCCTGGGGAATCTAGGGCTGCACTGCCCAGTCCAGGAGCCACCAGGCACAGCTGGCTGCTGAGATGTGGAGAGTCTGGACTGGAGAGAAGGTTGTTAGTGTAAAATACACTCCAAATTCCAAACACTTGGTACAAAAAAAAAATGTGAAAGGTCTCAGTAATTTTTTATTGATTGTTAGTGTTAGTCACTCAGTCGTGTCCAACTCTTTGTGACCCCATGGACTGTAGCCCGTCAGGCTCCTCTGTCCACGAAATTCTCCAGGCAAAAATACTGGAGTGGGTAGCTATTTACTTCTCCAAGGGATCTTCCCAACACAGAGACTGAACCCAGGTCTCCCGCATTGCAGGCAGATTCTTGACCATCTAAGCCACCAGGGAAACCCTTTTATTGATTACATGACACTATTAGGATGTATTGGGTCAAATAAAATATATTATTAAAATTACGCCATTTCTTTTTATTTTTAGCACTGTTACTAGAAATTTTAAAATCACTCTTAGACGGTCCTGTTGTAGGCAGTCATCAGGTATGTGAGGACAGACAGAGAGGGGACTTAGAGAAAACAATGCAGATGATTTCAAACTGAGGACTAGGCATTTCTGTTCTTAAAAGCCCTTGTCTGCCCCACCAGCTTCTTCTGCCTGGCTTCCTTGGGTAGCTTCAGCATCCATCCTGCACCAGCCTGCCGGCCCCTCTCTTTGCCCTCTGCCCGTCTCTGCCCACAATCCAGACACCCTGCCTTCTATGGGGCTGAGCAGTTCTTCTCCCTGACCCCTCCACTTACTCCACTCCAGGCACTCAGCAAAACACAAGAGTCTTTGGTCAGCAAGACCCATCCTTCTTAGAAGGCTTTCCTTGAAATACCAACCGACAGTCTTTCTCTCAATCCATAAACTTTAAAAGCTCTGAACACCTGAGGTTTTTAAAAATTCCTCTGGCAGAACCGATTGAAAGTGATGTGCAGCTTTTATCCCACTCGCTGTGAATATCTAGTCATTAGAGCACCCAGACCCTGCCTGGGATGTATAGGCTGTGTGGTGTAAGCATTGGTTTGCTTTCCTAAAATGCAAAGATGTTCTGAACCCAAAACACATCCAGACCTGAGGGTTTCAGATAAGGATTATGGCCCTGTTTTTCCCTCCCTTAAAATCTGGCTTCGCTCTCTCCCAGTCTCCCACCAAGTCCGCCCTAAAGACCGTCTTTCTGAAAGACGGGCTAAGCAGGTCCTTGTCCTGCTTTCAGTCCTTTGACGGATGCCCGCAGCCTTCAGGACCACAGCCCAGCATCTTCACGGTGTCCGGGCTCCTCGTCAGCTATCACCTGCTGCAGACTTGGTCCTCAGACTAGGGCTGGGGGACTCAAAAGACACTTGAAATACCATCTCTGACTTCAAAGCAGAGACGTAAAGCTCCAGGAACCACAGGGAACAGTAGAAGAATTAAGTGCCTAGGTGAATGAAACCAGCCACAGGTACAAGCAGAATAAGAGAAGGAAGAGGCCAGAAGCACCCAGCTGGGGCTCCCAGGTCCCGGGCATGGGGAGGAGGCAGGCAGGCAGGTGCAGGCTGGAGGTGAGGGGACAGGAGAGGGAAGGAAAGGGGTGCAGGTCCCCGGTCCCTCAGCTGGACGTCTGCCCTCTCCAGATACTTACTGAGGCCAGGCCTATTGCCTGCCTTTCCAGGGGGCCCATGCCATCAAGGATTAAATGAATTCCCTGTGTTTGGTCATTTGAACTGATTCCTTAGAGCCGTTCCTTAGAGCCATATAACCAGATATTGAAATTCATTACTTCCATCCCGGTGTCAGTTAAGAAAGCAGATTGGAGCATGCTAAACCCAAGTACAATCTGCCAACGGGATTTCCCACCCTCCCTCACCCCTGGATTACTCATCAAGTTGCCAGAGGAATTAGTGGTGACTCTTTCATACCCTGCATTTCAGTTTCCACTTATTGAGACCCTACTCTATATGAGGCTCTGAGCCTACACTGATATAAACCCTCATTTATTCTGTGATTTAAAATCTGCAGAATACTTTCATCTACATTACCTTACTCAACCCTTTAAAGTTGAGGGGATGTGTATTATTTATTCTCAATGTATATTCAGAAGTGGAGACCTGAAAAGGTTAAATTACTCAGGGCCATAGAGCTAGGAAGTAAGTGACAACGTTAAAAGTCAAAAATTAACTCCAGACCCAGCACTTTTTCCTGTATAGGTATCAGCCACTTCCTATTCATATCATACATAACTTGAGGAATTCAAAGCTTTCTTTTAAGTAGACGAGTTGAACATTTGAAGGTCATTGAGGAGGTGTGGAGGCTGCTCACAGCTGACCCAGAAATGCAACTGTTCTTATTACTTCTTAAAGCATTGTTGACAACATTTAGCCTCTTTCTCTAGTGTATCTTAAGTTAGGCTGAAAATCAAAATGATACCCCAAATTTGTGAGGGAAAGGTTGACCCAAACATGTGAATTGGTAGAGTGGATCAGGGGAGGTTGAAAATACATTGCAAGTAGCAAGAAGCTCCCAGGGTGCTGGCTCATAAAGGGAGATGCCCTCTTGTGGGGATGTGGGGGGCGGGCAGTTGTGTCTAAATATTTAGAAGATAAATCCCCTAGATCTGAAACTGTAGTCATTCTCATAACAAGTAATAAACTTTTGATAACGTTTCATTCCTGGGAATACAAAAGCCTTTGTTCAACATATTTTCTTTCAAATACGCCATTCTGAGAGAGTGTTTTGTGTTATCATTTATAGAGCTGGAAATGGACAGCCAGTGTTACCACCAGATCACCAAGCTGGTAAAGAACACTAGGAAGTAGAGCCAGAAATCGAATCACTTACACACCAAGCCCCCAGCTTCCTCTGGGCTGCCAGCGAGAAGCCCCCAGCTTCCTCTGGGCTGCCAGTGAGACTGACTGCCCAGGGGCCACTCTGACTACAAGCACCCTGGCTTTACACCTGCCGCCTGATCAGTGGGGTGAAAAAGTTGGTCTCTCAGGCTCTTCTGTCCATGGGATTCTAGCCATTCCCTTCTCCAGGGGAACTTCCTAACCCAAGGATTGAACCTGGATGTCCCACATTAAAGGCAGATTCTTCAGCATCTGAGGCACCAGATCAGTGGGATAAGAACAGCCAAATGGGTCATCCTTCAGAATTTGACTTTGAGCCCACAAAATCCTTTGAGTGTTTAAAGCGCCTGTCTTCAATTTCTTGGCTGGAGGGTTTTTGGGGTTTTTTTTGGTTTTTTTTTTGGTTATGCTGGAACCTAGTTGCTTGCTCTAGTTGCAGAGAGCTGGGGGCTACTTTTTGTTGAGATGGCTCAGGCTTCTCATCGCAGTGGCTTCTCTTCTTGCAGGGCATAAGCTCTAGTCACACAGGCTTCAGTTGTCATGGTACTTGGGCTCAGTAGTTGCCACTCCCAGGCCCTAGAGTGTGGGCTCAGTAGCTGTGGCCCATGGGCTGGTTGCTCTGAGGCATGTGGAATCTTCTCAGATCAGGGGTAGAACCCTGTCTCCTGCATTGGCAGAAGGATTCTTATCCACTGTACTACCAGGGAAGTCCTTGCCTGCAGAGTTCTGAAAAGCACATATTTACATAGTGAAAAGCCTGGGTATTATGTGTGTAAGATATTTTAACATTGGAAATAATGAGGGGAAAAGAAAGAGGTATTGTGAGTGCTTTACTTATTACCAACCTAAATGTAAATAAGGCACCAAAAATCACTGGCTTTCATGTTCATTCTTTAAAAAAAAATTAATGACTTTATTTTTGAGTAATAAGGGAAAGGTAGAAGGAAGTATTTACTTGGTGTCATAAGATTTAAAAAGTCATTTCCCTGTTGTCAAGGAACCAGCAATAAACGTAGGACTTACAAACTGCAGGATCTAGGAGGCAATGCCATTTCTGTAATATCCACTAATGCTTTCATTTTTCTTTGGTTGAAATCACCCTGGCTTCTAAAAAAAGGAAAAGCTTAAGTGTTTTTCCTTAATAGAAAAAGCTTAGAATTACTGTAAATGATGATCTCAGGTAAGAAATCCTAATGGTATGTAAACTCTTTCCATATGAAAATTAGATTTGAGCACATCCGGTTTCTGCACTTTCTAAGAGTGGGAAGAAGGTTTCTTTCCAAGAATATGACTGAAATATACGCAGAGAAAAATAAAATTTTCTTGAACAATCACATTTAGAGGTACCCATTTGGAGTAATGATCTTAACGTTCCTATCAATTAATAGACTTGAATTGCAGTTAGAACGGATTCTCGTCGTGACATCGTATTAGCCCTTTTCTCCTGTTCTGCTGCCCAGCTCTTCTCCTGTAACCACAGTGGTCCATTTCTGCTCATTTGGTTCGGTGGAGAATCTGTTCAGTTAAGTTCCTGCTCTGTCAGGGCCCCATGCTCAGCCCTGGAGTGACAGTGACCATGGGAATATGACATTCTCAGCCCCTGCTCAAATGACACTGGCCCTGCTGGGCTAGGGGGTGAAATGGAGAGAGAGCATTTCTGTGCAAGGTGTCAGGACCCTGAGAGGGCTGTATCCGGATGGGCTCAGAGCCCCCACAAAGCTGCAGCAGCTCCAGCCTCAGGAAGCTTTGATGCCAAGCCCCCTCGCACTGTTTCACCTGTTACTGACCACCTGACTGGTCCACAGGATGCAAGGAGTTACATACATCATCTTGGTCCTTCAGAGCCTAGGAGGAGGGAACCCCTAGCACCCAGCCAGGACAGGGGTCCGTGGTGGTACTCAAAGACAGGAGACCAGAGCAGGTGAACCGTCTGGTGGCTTCCTAGAGGAGCATATCTGACCTGGACCCTCAAAGGTGTGTGCAGTCCAAATGACAGAGGAAGGGGGCAGGCTGCGGGTGAGGACGCAGCACCCAGAGATTGTAGGATACGACTTGCTGCTCCTCCTCCCCTCTCCTTGAAAACTCCTCCGGGACCTTCATCAGCCCATCCTCCTTATGCTGCCTGCACCTCCCAGGCACAGTCCCCACCTCTGACCACCACAAACTGATAAGCTCTTAGCATCTGAGCCACCAGATCAGTGGGGTACGATCTGCTGCGGTTGATGACACATAAGAGCAAGAATAAGGAACACTGCTGCTGAAGAAGGGATCAAGACCAAGGGATCAACAGAATTCACTGTCCTGTCCCCTGACCAGAGGGGCCCCCTGGGCTAATGGGAGACCTCTGCAAAGGCCAACATTGGATTTAACAGCTGGGGATTTTTCGTGCCTTGGGACTCAGTTCTGCAGGGGAAAGAGTTAACAGTGGTTGAGATTTGCAAGAGGCAGCGGGGCCCAGAGAGGTAGGTTGTGGGCCCTGCAGCGATGGCCACACCCTCCCTCGGTTTCAGCAAAGCTGTTCTGACCTTGCATTCCAGCCAGCACAGCCAAGCCTCAGGGACTGATGACCAGTCACTGCTTCCAGAGGTTCCCAAGGAGAAGGGAAGAAGGCTCTGCTGAAAAGTCCTTAAAGGCTTCTGAATTCTAGATAACATTAACCCCATGTTAAACACTAAGTTAATTGAGTGAACTTAGCCTTTCCCTAGTTCTTGAAAGTGAGAAAGTGTTAGTTGTTCAGTCATGTCCAATTCTTTGTGACCCCATGGACTGTAGCCCCCCAGGCTCCTCGGCCCATGGAGATTCTCCAGGCAAGAATACTGGAGTAGGTTTCCATTTCCTCCTCCAGAGGGTCTTCCTGACCCAGGGATCAAACGTGCACCTCCTGCATTGAAGGCGGGTTCTTCACGGTCTGAGCCATCCCTGGTTCCTAATCGCTAAGTAAACATCCTCCTGAAACACAACCTCCCTCAGAACGAATTTCTACCTTTTATCTAACAGCCCTCGTCCTAGGGAGCTTCCCTTAAGTTCAGTTCTCTCCTGACCCTGCAGGGCTGTCGGCACGCACTGTCACGGCCTGCTTCCCTCTGGGGGGGTTAAGGTGGCTGAGGAGATGTCTGAGGCCCCTGCCCTCCTGCACAGGCTCTCCCCTGCTAAAAGGGTTGGGGTGCCACTGACAACGCAGTTCATCAGCCACTGGTCTGCATCGTCACCAACGCCTCTCCAGTCCCTCTGCAGAGGATTTCTCTAGTGCACAAGTTCATTCACGGCCTCAGTCCCCTGCCCGTGGCCTGAGGTAAATATCTTTGGGGAAGGCAGGTCAGAGGAAGCAGAGAAATAGTCCAGGGCAGGGGTGTGGGGAGAAAGGACACAAGGGCACTGTGTCACCAGATGCTCCAAAATAAAACCCTGCCCTGGACCACAGGCTGCAGGAGTCCGGCCTCTACGTGTATCTCCGGCGGAGTTTCGTCACGGTGTCTGCCTCTTTCATAAAGATAATTTGGGCACACATATATTGCAAGATCCCTCATAGAGCTCTCAGAGGACCCCTGAAACTCTAAAATTTTCTGAAACTCACACTCAGCTGGCGGGACAGAGCTGTGATGGGGAGCCTCCTGGGTTGGAGACCAGCCTTGGGAACCGGGCAGCCTGAGATTTCCCTGGAACAGGGAGTGCAGTGCAGGTGGGAGGGAGGGAATTCTGGTTCAGATGGTCCGATGGGGAGAGAAAAAGAGCGGTGAGGGGGCCTGACAGGGCTGGAAGGCACTTGCTCAGCCTCAGCTTTCTGAGGGCCTGGTCCTCGAAGCCACAGTCAAGGTCAGTGCAAAGTGAGTACAGGGGAGCAACTGCCATGAGTTGAGGCCAGGCCATGAGGAGGTTTGTGTACTTTAGAAGCAGCAGGGACAACGTAGATTTGAGATAGACTGAAGCGAGGTGGGAAATAGAATCTAGAGGAATGACGGGAGGGAGGGAGTAAGCAATTTCAGTGAGATCTGGAGTGTGAGAAGGGGTGGAGACAGAAATGGGTTCAAGAGAAAGCTGAACAAGCTGTAAGGAGGAGAGAGGGGAAGCCAAACCCTGCGTACAGATGAGCAGGTGGACATGGAATTCAGCAGTGAATGTTGGATTTTAGGTGGGGAGGTAGTGGGATCTGGTTTGGGGCATGTAACAGTGGAGGATAAGGTCACAGTGGTCATCCTTGGGAGCAGATGAAGAGATTAGAGGGTGCAAAAGATCAGAGAGTTGGGGGCAGGATCTTAGGACTGCATCAGCTTCTGAGGAGTGACCAGAAGAGGTGGATTCATCAAAGAAATTCAAAGTTAAAGAGACCCTCAAGAGGCCAGAGAGCCATGCACGGAGCATCTCTAAGAAGGAGTATCACGTAAATGTCACATAAGTCAAAGTGACCAAGTAAGACCAAGAAACAAGGGTGTCCCCCAAACCCTTAACGGGTTATGCCTGCATATGCAGACATCTGTCATCTGGGGAAAGTTCTACTCTTGCTGGTCAAGAGTATGAATGCTTTGTTAGGACTTAAAATGACTATTTGGCCAGAATTTAACTACTTTGCAGATAATGACAAGCCTTTGATTTGTGCCTGTAGCTATCATGGGGACACATTGCAGCTCCACCCCTTAGCTGTGTCTACAGACTACTCAGTCTGTTACATTTTTGGGGGGCACACCGGCGTGGCATGCACAGCTTTCTGGACCTGGGACCCAGGGATTGAACCCATGCCCCCTGCAATGGGAAGCACAGAGTTTTAACACCTGGGCCACCAGGGAAGTCCAAGCTCCCAATCCATCCCTCTCCCTTGGCAACCACAAATCAGTTCTCTGTGTCTGTGAGTCTATGTTGTAAATAAATTCATTTGTGTCATATTTTAAATTCAACATAAAAGTGACATCATATGATACTTGCCTTTCTCCTTCTGACTTTCTAAGTATGATCATCTCTAGGTCCATCTCCGTTGCTGCAAATGGTATTATGTCATTCTCTTTTTTTGGCTACGCCGTGGCTCCCAAGGCTTATGGGATCTTAGTTCCCCAACTAGGGATTGAACCTGGGCCCTTGATAGTGAAAGCACCACGTCCCACCTACTGGGCCACCAGCGAATTCCTTCATTTTTTTTTTCTAATGTTTTAGCTGCACTGGGTCTTTATTGCTGTTCGTTGGCTTTCTGTGGTTGCAGCAAGCGAGGGCTACTCTAGAGTTGCAGTGCAGGGGCTTCTGACTGCAGTGGCTTCTCTCGTTGCAGAGCACAGGTTTTAGGGTGCACGAGCTTCAGTAGTTGTGGTGTGAAGGCTCGGTAGTTACAACACACGGGCCCTTGTCGCCCCGCAGCATGTTGAATCTTCCCAGACCAGAAATCGAACCAGTGTTCCCTGCATTGGCAGGCAGATTCTTAACCCCTGGACTACAAGGGAGGTCCTCCTAGTTCTTTTTTATGGCTAAAAACATATTCCATTGTATA
This sequence comes from Bos mutus, assembly GCF_027580195.1. Taxonomy (NCBI): domain Eukaryota; kingdom Metazoa; phylum Chordata; class Mammalia; order Artiodactyla; family Bovidae; genus Bos; species Bos mutus. The sequence goes on from NC_091627.1 coordinate 101,631,585, forward strand.
TATGTGTGCCACATCTTCTTTATCCATTCATCTGTCGATGGACATTTAGTTTACTTCCATGTCTTGGATTGCGATTGCTATGAACATTGGGGTTTGTGTATCATTTTGAGTTATAGTTTTCTCTGGATATATATTCAGGAGTGGGATTGCTGGACCGTGTGGCAACTCAATTTTTTAAGGACCTTCCATACTCTTTCAATAGGCTGACAGGGTTTAATATGCATAGATTGTTTGATACATTTTTTATCACCATGAGAACAACTCCCCAAAGGATATCATTGGTGGATAGAGATGCAGGGGTTATACTGATCTGTTTAACTTTTTTTTTGGGGTGCTGTGCTGGGTTTTTGTTGTTGCACATAGGCTTTCTCTAGTTGCGACCCAAGGGCTTCTCATTGCAGTAGGTTTTCTTGTTGTACAGCGCAGGCTTTAGGGCTTGCAGTCCTCAGTAGTTGGGGCACACGGGTCTAGTTGCCCTGTGGCACGTGGAATCTTCCCAGACCAAGGTTCAGATTGGTGTCCCCTGCATCAGTAGGCAGATTCTTAACCACTGGACCACCAGGGAGGTCCAGAGATGCATTTGAATGGGTTATCAAAGTTCCCATTGCAAAAGCCAATGTGTATACCTGAAAATTAGAAGTAGAACATCTCATATACTTGACCTAATTTTCAGCCCTTTTCACTTTAAAAGAAGTGGTGAATTAGTATGTATGAGAAATTTTTTTAATTGAGGTTATTTGATATATGTATTCAGACCACCTGGATAAGTTTTATAGTGAAAAATTCTAGAAGCATCAGAGGTATTATGCAAAGTACTATGAAAATGGTAAAATTAAAGGTGAATTCACAAAATGCCTTGGTTTGAGGATCATCTACCAATCCCCCACCCAGTTCAATGAATAGATAATAGGATGCTTTCTCTTTAACACGGAACATAGATGGCTTTTCCTTCTCCTTACATTTAAGCGATCTGCTTATTAGGTTTGTGGCAGAGAGGGTGAGTAGATTCATATAATAGCCTCTGTCTGGGGCTTTCCTGGTTGCTCAGAGGTAAAAAAAAAAAAATCAGCCTGCCAGTGCAGGAGACATGGGAGAATAAAACCTATGAGGAAAGAAAAAGAGGAGCAGGGCTGTCTGACAAGGAAAAAAGATGGGGATCTGTGCTCCCACTTTTTACTTACTTTGCTAGGTTTACTTATCTGCCTTTATGAGCCATATAAAGACTTTTCAACTTTCTATTTCTAGCACCTAGAATGTACCTGACTCACTGGAGGTGGTCAATAAATTAAGACGTTTATGTTCTCTTTTAGAAAAAGTAAAAAGAACTTACGTTATCCCATGGTGATTATTACAAGACAGAATGGGTAATAAAATTCCAATACTAATATTGAATATTGAGTAATTCCTGCGTATTAGCCACTATATAAAATGTTTTATGCATTTCCCCCCATAGAATTCCTACATTCCTAGGAGCTGAATATTGTTTGTTTGTCCACTTTAAAGATGAGGAAACTGAGAGAGTGACTCAGTTCTTTGCACAAGTATGCACAGTGCGTGTGTGGCAAAACAGGCATGTGGATCCATCAGTCAGGCTTTCTGACTGCAGGGCTCAAGCTCTTAATTACTATACATACCAGTTAGCATTTGGTCTGGAAAAGAGAAGCCACTCGAGGTGTTTCAAATAGGAAGACACTTAACACAGGATGTGAGTGACCTCCAAGTCCATCAGGAGGGTTAGGTAAGCTAGGTCAGGGGCCAGCTGGAAATCAGTGATCAGTTCTGGAAAGCCATGGATGAAAACTGCCAATGGTCATCTCAGATGTCTTGGCATCTGCAGGTGTTATTCCCAGAAGGATCCTGGAAACCTCTCGAAGAGCCTCGTATCTACCACCTGCTTTCCACTGCCCCAGTGCAAACCTTCTGTTACCCTTCCACCTTCCAAATCCTATGCAGGCATCTCTCACTGGTGACATCTAACCCAAAACACTACAGGCAGGCAGAGGATGAGATGGCTGGATGGCATTGTCAACTCAATGGACATGAGTTTGAGCAAACTCCGGGAGATGGCAAAGGAGAGGGAAGCCTGGTGTGCTACAGTCCATGGGGTCACAGAGAGTCAGACATGACTTACCGACTGAACAACAGCAACAACTGTGCTGTACTGTCTTGAAGAAAGTTTGCGGATTTCTCCAGAGACCTTGGAAGGCAGGATAACCTATGGAAGCATCTCTATATCATCCCAGAGGCTGAAGAAAAAGCCAGAAGATTATCTCAGATGCCCCAGCACTGCCCATGGTTGCTGAAAACAACCACTAAGAATTCTGATCTATTAACTCATTAGTAAGGGTGAGTTGTGCCCTACCCTAGGCATTCAGGAAGTGCCCACCTCCCTGGAAGCATTTGTATTCAAATGGAAGTTGGAAATTCCACCTTGGGGGAAAGGTGAAGGCACTTGAGTTGATACATGGTCTTAATACAATGCACTAGTTCTGTACAAATTCACATAAGATGTGGAGATTGCAGCGGCTTTAATGAAAAGGTGAGCATTTGTTTGGAATTAGGCATTGGTTTTCAACCCTGGCTGAAAAGTACATTCATCTGGGATGCTTGCCAAAAATATCAATATTGGGACTTCCCTGGCAGTCCAGTGCTTAAGAGCATGCTTCCAGTGCAAGGGGTGCAGTTTCCATCCTTGGTCAGGGAACTGAGATGCCATATCCTGTGCGGCAGGACAGACTGCACTGACGCTGGTGCCCAGGCTAGGTCCAATTAAACTAGCATCTCTGGGAAAGAGGCCCATGAGTCAGTGCTTTAACACAGGTAACGCTGACCTCATGGATGAGAAACCCTTAGGAGGCTTTCCAGTTTCCAGTGCGCTTTCACTTTTATCGTCTCATTTGTGTCTTGACTTTCATGCCTTTTTATTAGCGGACAGACTAAAACTCAGAGTTCGGGACTTTTTCCAAGGACCAGAGCTATTCAAGATATTCCCCTCTGCAGACGGTCCAGTTCGCTGTATTATGTGGTGGTTCCTATGTTTGGCTATAAATGAGAATCATCCTGGGAACTTTTAAAATTCTACATGCCCAAATCACATCCCAGATCTATTACATCAGAATGTGGGGGTGGAGTGGAAGCCTGGCACTGATATTTTTTAAAAGATCCCAAGTGATTCCATTGTGTAATAAAGTCTAGAAACCACTGTGTTAGGCCATACTCAGGGAACATGTGACGTGAGTGTAGTTCAGCATCCCTGCCTTTACGTATTAGGGGATTATGCTTGACTCTGTTTCCTAACCTTCACAGTGTATCTATTCAAATAAATCTGTTAATTAGAGGCTGTCTCAGCAGTCAACTTGTCAATAGCAATTGCCACAAAAATGCAAAAACTAGTATTGTGAACAGAAATAAATTACTTGCAAGGCAGAAAGTCACACTACAATAAAATGCCCATGGATCAATCAGTACAAACCTGCATAGACATACACAGACAGCACGCCCAGATAGGAAAACTTTTAAGTTTCTTTAGTTTAACTAAAACTGCTTCAAAACAGAATGCAGTTTTACCAAGTTCCAAAGATTCTATAACATATTTAATTAACTTTTATTTTCTTATTTATATACTTTATACTTACAGATATGTATGGAAAAGATCCTATATTTTTAACAGAACATTATACAATTAATAAAAGTAGTCAAATGATACAAAGTGGCTTTAGGTAGTTATAATTAATGTTGAGGATGAAATCACAAAATGGATTCAACATGATCCTTTTCCAGTCTCTGTATCTCATCTTCCCCACTTGTCCTAGCTGAGAGAAAACTTTGCTATAGGCTTCCGTCTGTGCACTATTTCTGCCAAGGCCCCACTTCCACCTGGCTGCCCTATGCTGGCTTTGTTACTTAGTTGCTTTCTTGTTTGTTTATTTTTATTGTTTGGTTTCTTTTGAGGAATGGTCAGGAGATACGACTGTGTCTTTGTTATCCTTTTTTATACTATGTTTGAGGCAAGTTAATAAAATTCAGAGCACACTGAACTCTGAGCAATGAAACTGAATCTGGCTAAGGGATTATACAGATACATATATACATTTTTTTTGACTTGGGCTAAGGCAATGGCACCCCACTCCAGTACTCTTGCCTGGAAAATCCCATGGACGGAGGAGCCTGATGGGCTGCAGTCCATGGGGTCGAGAAGAGTCAGACACAACTGAGCAACTTCACTTTCACTTTTCACTTTCATGCATTGGAGGAGGAAATGGCAACCCACTCCAGGACACGGGAGCCTGCTGGGCTGCCGTCTATGGGGTTGCACAGCGTTGGACACAACTGAAGCGACTTAGCAGCAGCAGCAGCAATATTGTGAACAAAAGAACACGTCTTAACCTGCCTGCCCTATGTATGACCCCTCCAGATTCAATACATCCTTCCTGTCAAAAGTTATGAATGAAATAAGCAAACCACCTCCAAAATCACTAGTTAGGAAACAGAATAGGCAACCAGGTTTCCAATTTACTGACCATCAACATTTGGCATCACAGACTGGAGCCCAGTTGGTGCAGATCTCATTTCTCATTTCCCTCGGGGTAGGTACGCAATCCCCTTCTGAGAGGTTCATGTAAACAAATGCCCATGGTCAAGTCTGGGCAGCATGCTGCTGCTGCTGCTGCTAAGTCACTTCAGTCGTGTCCGACCCTGTGTGACCCCATAGACGGCAGCCCACCAGGCTCCCCCATCCCTGGGATTCTCCAGGCAGGAACACTGGAGTGGGTTGCCATTGCCTTCTCCAACGCATGAAAGTGAAAAGTGAAAGTGAAGTTGCTCAGTCATGTCTGACTCTCAGCGACCCCATGGACTGCAGCCTACCAGGCTCCTCCATCCATGGGATTTTCCAGGCAAGAGTACTGGAGTGGGGTGCCATTGCCTTCTCCAATGAATGAAAGTGAAAAGTGAAATTGAAGTCGCTCAGTCATGTCTGACTCTTAGCAACCCCATGCAGCATAGGAAACTCCAAGTTCCCAGTCAAGGTCCCCTGACCTCTCTCCCAGGTCTGCAGAACTTGAATTCATCACGCCTTGCTGCTGCTGCTAAGTCTTAGAAACCTCCAATTAGAATTAGAGGTATTAGAATCCTCTAATACCAAAAACATTAGTTCAGAAGCTAATTTTCTAAAAGTCCTTGTAACAGACAAAGATGGGAATTTTAAAACCAGCTTTGAGGTGCAAGCCTTCCCTATTAAAGTATTCTTTCTAAAGTGCAACTTGTTTTTTATAGAGATGATTGAGTCCAGCCAGCCCTCTTTCCCTGTAATTCTTTCAGAAGGAAGCAATTTTCAAGTCTAATAGTTCTGAGAAAGCTACTTTATAATCTACAGTGCCCTGAAGGGAAAAGAGGGAACATTTTCTTGTTTTCACAATCAACCCAACTGCGTGTTGTGCTCACAGCTTTTTGGGTGGAAAGAGGCTTGAACTGTTCAAGGAAATGGCCCAGCTGCCCGGATCCCCTTGCTAGAACTGCAATTCCAAATAAAAAGAACAGCCAGCACACTTTTAAAAATAGGTAACTATAAAAAAAAAAAAAAAAAAGGATATTTCAAATAACTTTGGTAAGATGGGTCCATACTACATCTAAGAGAAGCGGGGACATGATCAATGAGAGAAAAGAGTAGACAGACTTACCCTGCTCCGTTTTCCAAGGCTGTGGCCCCTGAATGCACATCCTTCTGTGAACCGCCTGCAGCTGTGCACCGGTTTATCCTCACAGCTCTTTTGTAAGACACTGTGGTGTTTCAGGTCCCGAGCAGATACTGTCCTCGGAATTGGGAGCAAGGTGGGTCACTGACATATTTAACTGGCCTTTGGGGTCCCTGTCCCCACCAGGAATTGTCAACGGGGGTGCACATGTACATCTGTTCTGACCAGACCCTTGCCTTTCTCCTGCTCATCTCCTCCACGCTCTTGAGTTATCAGGGTCTTTACCATCACAGGCTTGTGGTGTACCCCATGGGGAAGGAAATGTAGAGAAGAGTGACCCCTGAAAGAGGCAAAGAGGGGCTGAGGGTTGGGCGGTGGGCGGGGGGGGGGGCAGGGACGTGAAACTTCCTCGAGATACAAACAGTCCTCACTTCTGCAGAAGCTCTGAGCCTGTCTTATCCAGTCTGGCAGCCACTGGCCAGACATGACTGTTGAGCCCTGAAAATGTGTATGTTATCACATTGAAATGATAATGTTGATTTATATATATTGAATATGTTGTAAAATTAATTTTACCTGTTTTTACTTTTTTTCACATGGCTATTAGAACATTTTAATGGCCTGTTAGGCTTGAACTGGGACTTCCTAGGTGGCTCATGTTGTAAAAAATCTGCGTGCCAATGCAGGAGATACAGGAGACGCAGGTTCGATCCATGGGTCGGGAAGATCCTCTGGAGGAGGAAATGGCAGCCCACTCCAGTATTCCTGCCTGGAAAACCCCATGGACAGAGGAGCCTGGCGGGCTACAGTCCAGGGGGTGGCAAAGAGTCGAACACGACTGAGCACAACTCTAAGGGGCCCACGGTGCTGCATTCATATTTGCTGGTTAATGCATAAACTCTGAAATCATACATAAGGAACTACAGACAGTGGTGACTTCGGGGCCAGACTGGGAAGTAAGTAGGTAGGGACAGGAAGGAGGGAGACATTTCCCTGGATAGTTTATCTTCAGGGGGAGTCTTGAACCGTGTGTGTGTATCACTTTTCAAAAAGAACACCATAGGGGTGCAGGATATAATCTCCCTCCATCCCCGGGCCCACCATGCCGGGGCATCACCTTCCTTGACTCCAGCCGAGCCCTGCAGGAGCCTGAAGCCAGCACAGCCCTCCTCCTCTAGTGCCTTGCTCGGGGGCTCCCTGGGTCACCGGTCTCCATGCCTGGCTAACCCAACATTCTGAGGGCAGGTACGAGCCTTGGGAGCTTGTATCCAGTGAGTCAGGCTCAGCTGGTCGGGTGAATGAGCTCTTTTCCTTAGCAGATGTGGGAGTGAGTGAAAGGAGTTCTCCCTGGTTCTCTCTAGGATCCCACCCTTTGGCCCAGGTCAAACTGGGAGAGATCTGGGGAGGAATTCACACTGGGGTGTGTCTGAGTGTCAGGGCCGCAGGCCCCCCGACCCAGACCACAGGCCCCAGTAAGTCCTCAGAGGAAACTCGAGGGACCATCCCACAGGCTCTCTGCTCTCGGTGGCTGACTCGAGATGTGATAAACCTTTGTGGACAGGAGGTTACGGCCTAGCCCAGGGCTTCTCAAAGCGTGGCCTCTGGCCGGCAGCCTCTGCATCACCCGGGGACTTATTATAAATGCAAATATGGGGGGGCACATTCCCACACCTGGAGGCGGGCCCAGCCTCCTGTGTCTTAACAAGCCCTCAGGTGTCTAAAAACCGCTGGCCGGGGTTTGAGTCCCAAGGCTCCTGTGCAGGGAGCTTCCTGCTGCCCTAGGCACTGGAGGCCAGAACAATGGGCCTGCCAAGTTTGCTTTCCTCTGTAAACATTCTGCCACAGCACCTCAGGGTCCTTGCTGTCCCAGAAGACTGATCTGGTGAGGAACTGCTCAGTATACTTGGCCGCCAGCTCCTTGTTTCAGTTACTTGGAAGAATGGCCTGTGACTACGTGCTTTTCTAAATGTGCCTTTGCAGTGGAACTCGGGGAAACATTGTTCCCTAGAAAGAATGAAGGCTCCTGCAGGCACAGAGTGTTTAAGACGACGTTTGCTTCCAGTGCTGCACGGAACAGAGCCTAGAGCGCTTGGCGAAGGCTTGTTGGGGGTTCTCGGCAAATTGCTGTGCTGCTCTGCTCATCATTTAGCATATGTGCTGTCTGATTTTATTTGTAGATGCTCTTAGGAGAAAAGAAAAATATGAGTCTAGTTTTTTTAAACTGCCCCTAAGCTGATAGATGTGTGTTTGGGATCACATTCCACTATAATAAGGAAGAATATAGAAAATATCTAGAGACAACGGGTTAGTTTATAACAGAAGAAAGAACACTTCCCTGGCCTTGAGCCAGGTGGGGAGCGGCCACCACCTCCCGGTCCAGTTCTCATGACCACCTGGCACAAGAACCTTTGTTCCTGGGAAGATGCTCAGTTATTATAGACTCAGTGTAGCTGGTGCTTGCCGGCAAGGCTCCATCCTTCACACCGTATCACACGAGAGATGTTTCTTATTGTTATTCAGTTGATAAGTTGTGTCTGACTCTTTGCGACCCCATGGACTGAAGCACACCAGGCTTTCCTGTCCTTCACGATCTCCCAGAATTTCCTCCAACTCATGTCCATTGAGTCAATGATGGCATCCAACCATCTCATCCTCTGCTGCCCACTTCTCTTCCTGCCCTAATCTTTCCCAGCATCAGGGGCTTTTCAAATGAGGAAAAGGTGATGCGAATATTTTGGCATTGGGTGGCCAAAGTATTGGAGCTTCAGCTGTAGCGTCAATCCTTCCAGTGAATATTTAGGGTTCATTTCCTTTAGGATTGTCTGGTTTGATCTCCTTGTTGTCCAAAGGACTCTCAAGAGTCTTCTCCAGCACCACAATTTGAAAGCATCAATTCTTTGGTGCTCAGCCTTCTTTATGATCCAGCTCTCACATCCGTACGTACTATTGGAAAAACCATAGCTTTGACTATACAGACCTATGTCAGCAAAGTGATATCTCTGATTTTTAATATGCTGTCTAGGTATGTCAGAGCTTTTCTCCCAAGGAGTAAATGTCTTTTAATTTTGTGGCTGCAGTCACCATCCACAGTGCTTTTGGAGCCCAAGAAAATAAAATCTGTCACCATTTCCATTTTTTCCCCATCTACTTTTCATGAGGCAATGAGACTGGATGCCATGATCTTAGACTTTTTATTTATTTATTTTTTTTTTATTATGATCCTCATGAGAGGGTCATCTCATCTGCTGACCCTCTACTCCTCAGCATGCATATTCACCCCAAATTTCCCCGGGATAAGGCCATACCCAGTCCCAGGAGAAGCAGCAGAAAAGTCAACATCTTTAGGTGACAGCCTTGCCTCTCCAGAGAAAAGGCACTAACACATCAAATTCAAGTTCTTCCTTCACCACCGTGTAGCTCTTCCCTACCGGCTCTTTTTTTTTTTATATAATTCTATTTTAATACTTTGACTTTTGATTTTTTCAAGTTTTCTTCTAGACATGGGTATATAAATCACAGTGGAGATATAAGACCTGGCATTGTTTTTCATGGATATTGCAAACAACTTTCTATACCAACAGAATAATTACAACTATCATTTTATTTATTTTTTTTTAATTTTTCAGCACTTTATTTATTTATTTTTTTTATTTGATAAATTTAATGCCTTTTATTGCCATACCACATTTTACTGTGCTTTGCTTTAGTGAGCTTTATAGATACATGTTTTTTTTTTTTTTTTTCCTTGTTAATTTTCTGTTTAGTTGATCTATCCATAAGTGTGAGTGGGGTATTAAAGTCTCCCACTATTATTGTGTTATTGTTAACTTCTCCTTTCATACTTGTTAGGATTTGTCTTACATACTGCGGTGCTCCCATGTTGGGTGCATATATATTTATAATTATTATATCTTCTTCTTGGATTGATCCTTTGATCATTATGTAGTGACCTTCTTTGTCTCTTTTCACAGCCTTTGTTTTAAAGTCTAATTTATCTGATACAATTGTGACTCCTGCTTTCTTTTGGTCCCAATTTGCATGGAAAATCTTTTCCAGCCCTTCACTTTCAGTCTGTATGTGTCCCCTGTTTTGAGGTGGGTCTCTTGTAGACAACATATGTAGGGGTCTTGTTTTTGTATCCATTCAGCCAGTCTTTGTCTTTTTGGTTGGGGTATTCAACCCATTTACGTTTAAGGTAATTACTAATAAGTATGATCCCGTTGCCATTTACTTTATTGTTTTAGGTTCGAGTTTATACACCATTTTTGTGTTTCCTGTCTAGAGAATATCCTTTAGTATTTGTTGGAGAGCTGGTTTGGTGGTGCAGAATTCTCTCAGCTTTTGCTTGTCTGAAAAGCTTTTGATTTCTCCTTCATACTTGAATGAGATCCTTGCTGGGTACAATAATCTGGGCTGTAGGTTATTTTCTTTCATCATTTTAAGTATGTCTTGCCATTCCCTCCTGGCTTGAAGAGTTTCTATTGAAAGATCAGCTGTTATCCTTATGGGAATTCCCTTGTGTGTTATTTGTTGTTTTTCCCTTGCTGCTTTTAATATTTGTTCTTTGTGTTTGATCTTTGTTAATTTGATTAATATGTGTCTTGGGGTGTTTCTCCTTGGGTTTATCCTGTTTGGGACTCTCTGGGTTTCTTGGACTTGGTGATTATTTCCTTCCCCATTTTAGGAAGTTTTCAACTATTATCTCCTCAAGTATTTTCTCATGGTCTTTCTTTTTGTCTTCTTCTTCTGGAACCCCTATGATTCAATGTTGTAGCGTTTAATATTGTCCTGGAGGTCTCTGAGATTGTCCTCATTTCTTTTAATTCGTTTTTTCTTTTATCCTCTCTGATTCATTTATTTCTACCATTCTATCTTCTAATTCACTAATCCTATCTTCTGCCTCTGTTATTCTACTATTTGTTGGCTCCAGAGTGTTTTTAATTTCATTTATTGCATTATTCATTATATATTGACTCTTTTTTATTTCTTCTAGGTCCTTGTTAAACCTTTCTTGCATCTTCTCAATCCTTGTCTCCAGGCTATTTATCTGTGATTCCATTTTAATTTCAAGATTTTGGATCAATTTCACTATCATTATTTGGAATTCTTTATCAGGTAGATTCCCTATCTCTTCCTCTTTTGTTTGGTTTGGTGGGCATTTATCCTGTTCCTTTATCTGCTGGGTATTCCTCTGTCTCTTCATCTTGTTTAAATTGCTGAGTTTGGGAGTCCTTTCTGTATTCTGGCAGTTTGTGGAGTTCTCTTTACTGTAGCGTTTCCTCGCTGTGTGTGGGTATGTAGAGGTGGCTTGTCAAGGTTTCTTGGTTAGGGAAGCTTGTGTCGGTGTTCTGGTGGGTGGAGCTGTATTTCTTCTCTTTGTTCAGTCGCCCTATGGGGAGGGAGGAGGGATGCTGCTAACAAATGACACTGGCGTGCAGTTTTAGTGCCTCAGCCACACTGGGTCTGCCCCGCTCACGGGCGCGTGTAGCCTCCCTGCCCACACTGCTCAGGCTCTAGGTTGTTCCGCCGGGAACAATCCGAGGCTGGCCCTGGGTTGCATGCACCTCCCAGGTCCAAGCCGCTCAGGTTCAGGCACTCAGGTAGTCCTCAGAGGCGCAGACTCAGCTGGGGCTGCGTTTTGTGCTCTTCCCAGGTCCGTGCAGCTCAGGTGATGAGGTGTTTGGCGGCGCCAATGCTGCGACTTATCGCCTCCCGCCACTTGGTTATCTGGGTGTAAAACCGACCTTCTCAGGCAGATGTTGACCGTCCAGACCCCCCAATAAGTTTTAGTTAGCAAAGAAGCCAGTTTTATAGATAATCTCTCTGGGGCTGCGATTGCCCCCTTCCGCTCTGGCTGCCTGTCAGCGGAGGGGGGAAGGTTTGCAGCCGCTACCTCTGTTTAGTCCTTTGTTCCGTCACGCTGGCTGGCGGTGTCTTAGGTTAGGCTGGCTTTTCGCATGGTAGATATCCCACAGTCTGGTTTGCTAGCCCAAATTATTTCGCTCAGATAGCGCTCAGGGTATTCGGGCCAAATTCTTACTCTAAGCGATGCAGCCCGTGACCAGCCCCGCCACTTCAATGGCGGATGCAGGCGTCTGCTGCTTCTCCGCTGGAGGAGTTATCGTAGGGCTGAATCTGCAGTTTTAATTGTTTATTTATTTTTTCTCCTGTTATGTTGTCCTCTGTGCTTCCAAAGCTCGCACGGATTCGCAGTGAGAAGGTTTCCTGGTGTTTGGAAACTTCTCTTTTTTAAGACTCCCTTCCCGGGACGGAACTCCGTCCCTCCCTCTTTTGTCTCTTTTATTGTCTTTAATATTTTTCCTACCTCCTTTCGAGGAGTTGGGTTGCTTTTCTGGGTGCCTGATGTCCTCTGCCGCATTCAGAAGTTGTTTTGTGGAATTTACTCGGCGTTTAAATGCTCTTTTGATGAATTTGTGGGGAGAAAGTGTTTTCCCGTCCTACTCCTCCGCCATCTTGGCCCTTCCCTTCTTAGACTTTTTAATGTTGAATTTTAAGCCAACTTTTTCACTCTCATCAAAAGGCTTTTAGTTCTGCTTTGCTTTCTGCCATTAGGGTGGTGTCATCTGCATATCTGAGATGTTTCTAGAAATAGTCAAACATTCTATAGCACTCTACCCTCTAAAGGCACTGCCGTGTTCATTTTTATGTAAATTATGTGAAATGTTTCACCTGACATGTGAGGAAGTAGACATTCAAAGAAATAACCGGACTTCGCTCCAGGCTCCTGGCTCCAGGGTGGAACTTGAACCCTTTAATCAACCTGGCAGTTTTACTTTTAAATGAGTCGTGTCAACTCAGATCCAGGGAACTCGCTAAACTCCCAACAGTCTGGCTGGACTTTCCACCCATTGGTAGAGGCAGAGAGTCAGAATTTAGAGCCACAAGAGTTTGTAGAGTTCATTTTATCCCAGCATAATTTTAGAGCTGAGGACACCATGTCCAGAATGAGTGACTGATTTGCCAAGTTCACAGAGCTCGTTAGGGAAAGAACTCAGACTCAGTGCTGCCAACCCCATCCCACCCCGACTCCAGAGCCACAGGCTGCGTCCTTGTATTAGTGTTGCTTTTCACCTTCCTTTGATTTCCACTTATTCTATACTAATGTACTGATACCAGATAATAGACTACCTGGGCTTCCCTGCAATGCAGGATATCTGGGTTCAATCCCCGGGGCAGGAAGATCCCCTGGAGAAGGGTATGGCAACCCACTCCATACTCTTGCCTGGCGAATCCCATGGACAGAGGGCCTGACGGGCCTCTGCAAAGAGTCGGACATGACTGAACGACTAAGCACACACACGCATGAGACTATCTGCTTGATTGTCTCACTAGGGTCTGGCAGGATTCCTAAATGGGGGTGGCTTTTGTGAGGGTCTTAAGTGGTAGGAAATGAGATGCTGTCCCCTAGGGAAGACAGGCCTATATCAAGACGGCAGGTAGACTCAGTAGAAGAAAAGGACCATTGGAACTTAAGGTCCTTAAGAAAAAATTAGGCCATACACAGGAAAGCTATAGGACTCTTTCACCCCGGAGTGAACATGGATGAAAGAGCTCAGAAGACAGTTTGCAATTTCATGAACAGCTAGAACCAATCCTGGAAAGAGGGGATCCAGAAAGACTTGTGTGAGCAGATGCCATCTTCCCATGAACCAGCATCGCTTCGAAAGATGTCGACATGACATCTTTACCTCCCCTGGGTAGGATAGACTCAAAGTTGGAAGAGTCTCAGGCCGTCTGTATAGACCACCCTTTGTCTTGTTCCTGATCTCTACACTGGCTTCCAGACTAAGTTCCCTCACTTGTGACCTGGATGCACTACATCCCCAACTCTGGCTGAGCCTGTCCTAGGCCACCTGGGTTCTCAATTAACTGGGGAATGGCACAAGCTGAATTCTTCTGAACACAGAGAGGAAGGGTGTCACCTGTTAGTGAAAATAAGCCCAGGCAGATGGTAGCGGTAACCTTGACAGAGCAGTGGACTTCAGAAACAAGGAGATGAGTTTTATAAGTTCCCCTCCTGTGTTCCAAGCAGCAGAGAGGAAGGCTCAGGGAATTCCTTCAGAGGGATAAACTTGCATGACAGGTAGGTTTAACATACCACAGCTAATTGTTAGAATAGATATTTGCATATATGAATATGTTTAATAGGGAGTCATAAGCATTTGTCTTTGACTTTAAATCTCAAACAGGTGGAGATTGTAGAAGCACCAGCTATAGAAACAAATCTGCAAACCAAACGGCCCAATTAAAAATCCGATTTTTAAGAAGCCATTAAGAACATGAAATGAACGTTAAAAGACTAAAGGATTCAGATCTGATAAAGGTCCCAAATGACAAGCAATTCCGGGGAAATACTATTAATTAAAAACCAGTGCTGTGTGAAATGACTGCCATCATATTTGAAGGTAGTTAATGTGGCTGTTTGCAATACCTGTGTAAAAAGATGAGCCCTAGGAGCAGCTGGCCATCTGTGAAGGGTAGGCTACTATTTCTGCTTCCTGAGGAATTGTGAACATCAAAAATATAAGCAGCAGCCACAACATAAAGCTGTGTGTGTGTGAGAGCTCAGTCATGTACGAATCTTTACAACCCCACGGACTATAGCCCGCCAGTCTCCCCTGTCCATGGGATTTCCCAGGCAAGAATACTGGAGTGGGTTGCCATTTCCTCCAGGGGATCTTCCCACCAAGGGGTCTGCCTGGCAGATTCTTTACCACTGAGCCAGAGCTACCATCTTCAAATATTAAAGTTGCAAGTGCATGCTTCATACTAAGTTACTTCAGTCATGTCTGACTCTGCAGCCCTCTAGACTGGGACCCGCCAGGCTCCTCTGTCCAAATTGAAAGGGTTGTATTGAAATCCTCACTTTTCTGAGAGCCTTACCTTCAGATGAGGCAATTGAGTTCTATGAGAATTGATTATGCCAGACCTTCAAAATGTTAAGGCCCTTAAAAATGCTGGTACTGGTTTGAATGTAATGTGTGAGAAGAACCAGCCCTGGAAGACAGTATGCTTTCCAAAGAGGTGCCCACCACGAAAGAATGCAGAAAACAGAATGAGTAAGTGATTGGGAGTTTGGATGGCGATCCTGCTGTCAGTCGTGAGGCAGTGTTTTCATTCATCCTTCACTTCCAGAAACAGCGGTCCACCCGAGGTGGGATTGGCCAACTGTGAAGGGAAGTGTTTGTACTGGGTTCCCCATCAGAACTCAGAGGCAGACAACCACACACCCTCTTCTCTGCACAGCTCCCAGATGGTGGTATAGCAATAAAATAGTGCAGGAGACACAGATTCGATCACGGGGTCAAGAACATCCCCTAGAGTAGGAAAAACACTCCAGTATTCTTGCCCAGGAAGTCCCATGGACAGAGGAGCCTGGTGGGCTACAGTCCATGGCGTCGCTAAAGAGTCAGACACAACTGAGCGTGCACACACACTCAGCTCTCAGGGGGCATGTTGTAACCTTGCTGGGACATTAATGTTAGGAAACTGTTGTCTACACATTGTCCCAGTGAGAAACGAACAGGATCTGAATCACCTAGATGTATGTTTAAAATAAAGTCCCGCCTCAGTCCTGCAGGGTCCTGGTTCTCAGCTGCCCGACCAGACTCCACAGTGAAGTCACCACCAGGTACTGACCAGAAGTGGTCCAGACACAGTGGGACAGTTCCTCGGGCACTCAGGACGTGAAGTCCAGGTTTCGCTGCACCTCTGGCTGCACCTCTGCTCTCTGGCCTTCATTTGCAGAGTTTTATCAACTGTTTTATCTCAGCATCCCTATTGTCATCAGATTGTGAGCCCTGCTAAGGGACTCTGTGTCATGTGACCAACCACAGGCTCCAGGACATATCTCCTGTGCGCTCAGACTGATGGCTATGCTTTTTGCCCTGTGTAGACATAAAGTCACATCAGATCCATCAACCATGGCAGCAATTATATCCTGAAATATGTTCCCCTTCCACAATCTCCAGAAAACGTCATCTTTTCTTCTCAGGATGGCCTGGAAATAGAGCAAATGGCTTAGTTTTAAGGCGTTATTACAGAAACATCTTCTGTCCCAAATTGCTGACACGTGCAAGTTTCCTAAATGCTCCAAGGCTTTATCCTCAGAGGTAAAGGAGGAATATTCATGAAAAATGAACACGTGTTGAATGTTGGTTCTGGACTGGCTTCTGCACTAAGCCCTTTCCAAGGATTGTGTAATGATTTCTCAGGAAACCCACTGAGAAAGGACCTGCTGAATGCAAAGCCAGGATTCCTCCCAGGGTGGTCCGACTTCAGAGCGCATGGTCTGACCCCTGAGGACCACTGCCCCGGCAGCATCCACCTCAAGGAGATGCTGTGGGATTGAATGAGGTCACGTCTATAAAGTGCTCAGCAGGCCTGCCACCTTGGGAGCTGCTACTGTTGGACAGGAGCTGGGATCCCTAGGAGGGTACTGCAGGGATGTCTAGGGGAAGGGCCGACGGACGTGGAGAGGGGGGCCTGGTGGGGCCCAGCTGGAGGGGTTTAGAGATGCAGGCGTGCGCGGGGTGCCCTGCGAGCCAACGGTGCTGTAGCACAAGCCCTCCTCTTCCGCCCCAGTCACCGAGCTCAGTGCTTCAGAGTGCTGGAGTCGGCCTTCACCCCTGCCCTGCGTCCTCACCAACACTTAGCTCGCATTTTCTTTCACTCTTGGCTTAAAGCTTTTGTTGTTACTTATTGTTGTTTAACTTACTTAAGCTCATCTATTTCCTTTAGAAAACAGATGATAAATATGTGGTCAATGGGTGGGACTGGAGTTGGAGCAGACTGCTCTGATGGTGCGTGTGGATGTGGGTGGAGGGCGGCCTCCAGCCACAGTCTGCAGCCAGTGGGGACAGTCCTGAGGGTCTTAGGTGGTCCCAGCTTTTCTCTTTTCCTCTCTAACCTCAGATACTCTTCAGGTCCTCCTCAGGCTAAGAAGCCACGTTGACATTTCCCAGCATTGAGAGGGACAAGCGCTGTGCTTTGGAAGTTGAGTCACAAGGACTCTGCTGTGGCCAGGACAGAGCAGAAGGGCCGGGCGTGTCCTCGGGGGGCCTTGAGCCTGAGTCGCCTCAGCATGTGCCTGTTGGCATCTGAGCTCCGGGTGGTGTGACTGTCTGCAAGACTGCGGTCCCAGGTGCTGCTGGCAGAGGCTTCCTGGGGTGCTGTGCAGTGTGGATAAGCTGTCGAACTCGGTGTTCCCACCACCAGTTTCTCCTATTTCAAGACATTCTGGACTTTAATTGGATTCTCAGAGGCAAGCGGCCACATACTCTTTTCTCTGCACAGCTCCCAGGGACCAGCTCACAGAAGACTGGTGTGCAATCAAGCTAAAAACCCTGGCTCTGGGGCATGTCGGAGTGTCTTCCTCTGGTTGACAGTGGTCTTCAAATCTGTACACAGTGTTGTCCATACAAAGATAAACTCCTCAGTCACCCTTGACATGACTTCCATCTAACAAGGGCTCCTTAACCATGATGATATGTCCTTCCCTCCACCTTCCCACCCTCAGTGCTTACAGAGCAGTCCTCGAGATTAAACCAAGTTTCAGGTGACACTTGACCCCAAGACAGGCAGTGGGGGAAAGAAGCTGTCCTTTTCATCAGAAAGGAATTATGCCTTTAGGTAGGAAAGTCATCTTGTGATAGGTGCCCAGGCAACCAATGGGTATTGTACTCTGTGCCACCACCCTGCTGGTCACTAGGGTCCCAGGACGAAGGACACACAGTCCCAGAAAATGCTCTAATAAATCCCAGTGGAGTCTCTTCTCTGGGAAGCCCACGTACGATTTCATGAGGTTGGGGGAAGTGAGTGATAAGCCACACGGATGTAGAGGCAGTTACAGTGCAGCTGTGCAGCCTTTGCTGGTGCTTGGCTTGTTTGCTTCTGGCTTAAGTAATAACGAAGGATACCACTTGCTCCTGGTAGAATGGCCACAACTGCGGGAGGATTTGGTGCCCTAATGGTTATGGCTTACATGGTACAGGAAAATTGCTCGGAAACTTCACAGTCGTGCTCTTTAGAACAAATGCAAGAGTTTTTCTACCTTAGGAAATGAGGGGCCTGAAATTTATCTTGTGGACTCAAAGAATCTAAAACAGGACTGGACCTTGCAGATGCCCAGATTTATAACCCTTCACTTTACCAAGAGGGAAATGGGGCTGGTGAGGGGCTGTTTGGGGCAGAACTGAGCCCACACCCTGCCCTGGCAGATCTTTACCCCAAGCTTGTCCCAAAAGTCACTGAAATTACTACAACTATTCAGAAGGGACTTCCATTTCTAGTGGTTAAGACTCTGCCTTTCAAGGCAAGAGGTGGAGGTTCAATTCCTGGTCAGGGAGCTAAGCTCCCACATGCCTCCTGGCTGAAAAACACACACACGCACACACACCAAAGCGTAAAACAAAAGCAATATTGTAACAAATTCAATAAAGACTTTTAAAATGGTTTCTATCAAAAAAGAAATCGTTAAATAATCAGAGGAATTTATCAACGATAGGCCTATAATTAACTTTTAAAGGAAACAATACATTTTAGGGGTCAGGCTTTGGACTTTTAAAAAGAGATTTATTTTATTTATTTGGCTGCGCTGGATCTCAGCTGCAGCATCTGACCCTTAATTGTGTCACGTGGATCCAGTTCCCCAACCAGGGATGGGGCCTGGGCGCTCCGCATCGGGGCACAGAGCCTTACCCCTGAGCCACCAGGGGAGTCCCAGGCTTTGGACTATGAAGGTAACTTCAGAGAGGACAGCGAGGCCTTTTGAGCACAGGGACTCAGTGGCCTCCAGACTGATCCCTAGAGCCCCGGTGTCCGTCCCAAATCGGACTCTCCCTATTGCTTCAGGCAGAGCAGTTTTCCACTCATCTGGGTTTAGATGTGCTTCTTAGTGAGATTTCTTTTGAATGACGTCCTGTGAAAACAATTATTCTATAAAGAAATAAATCAGCAGTGCTGATAAGAGTACAGTTTCATCATCATCAGAAATAATAACATTTGAATTTTGTTTCTTTTTAAAATTTAATTTTTTATATATCTATCATCATCCTGTATTTATTTTATTTTATTTAACTTTACAATATTGTATTGGTTTTGCCATATATCAAGATGAATCTGCCACAGGTATACATGTGTTCCCCATCCTGAACCCTCCTCCCTCCCCATACCATCCCTCTGGGTCATCCCAGTGCACCAGCCCCAAGCATCCAGTATCATGCATCGAACCTGGACATTTGAGTATAGTTGATTTACAATATTGTGTTAGTTTCAGGTGTACAGCAAAGTGATTCAGTTATACATATACATGTATCTGTTCTTTTTCAGATTTTTTTTTTAATTTTTGACTTTTAACTTGTTGTTGTTCAGTCACTAACACATGTCCAACTCTTTGTGACCGCATGGACTGCAGGGCACCAGGCTTCCCTGTCCTTCACTGTCTCCCAGAGCTCACTCAAACTCATGTCCATTGAGTCAATGATGCCATCCAACCGTCTCATCCTCTGTCATCCCCTTCTCCTCCTGCCCTCAGTCTTACCCAGCATCAAGGTCTTTTCCAATGAGTCAGCTCTTTGCATCAGGTAGCCAAATTATTGAAGCTTCAGCTTCAGCATCAATCCTTCCAATGAATATCCAGGGTTGATTGATTTCCTTTAGGGTTGACTAGTTTGATCTTCTTACAGTCCAAGGCCCTCTCAAGAGTCTTCTCCAGCACCACAGTTTGAAAGCATGGATTTAACTTTCATGGTCCCAAAAATATGCTTTCCCACTGGATCTGTCATGATGCACCTGAGGGACGAGATATTTCAGAAAGTTTGCTGCTATTTGATTTTTCCCCATCCAGGAGGATGGTCAGACAGTGATTTTTCTCCAGATCTTTGATGGGGAACACCAAACAGCTGCATCGAGAACTGAAGTTTACTATTTTCTAGCTCTTGGCAAGGTTCTGCCCATTCTCCTCCTCTGTTTCCCGCCAATAATAATAGAGATATGGCCAAGCCCCTGCCACATGGGAAACAATGAACAAATAATTATGGAATTAAACTTTCACAAGGAAAAGCACCCGTTTGATTCTGTTTGTTTAAAACTTCGTATTCTTGAAGCTTCCTGTCATGTCCTACGGCTGTCCTGAGGGTTCATTTTCATAATGTGGCATTGGAGGAAAAGGGCTCAAAAGGAAACATTTTTTCAATAAGGAAATCTAATACACTCATTCCCCATCCTTCACTATCTCCTAGAGTTTGCTCAAGCTCATGTCCATCGAGTTGATGATGATATCCAACCATCTCATCCTTTATCGCCCCCTTCTCCTCCTGCCCTCAATCTTTCCTAGAAACAGGGTCTTTTCCAATGAGTCAGCTCTTCACATCAGGTGGCCAAAGTATTGGAGTTTCAACTTTAGCATCAGTCCTTCTGATGAATATTCAGGGTTGATTTCCTTTAGCATTGACTGGTTTGATCTCTGGTCCATAGGGCTGCAAAGAGTCAGAGACAACTTAGCGACTGAACAACTACACTCGTTACTGAAGCGTTGCTCTAACACAGGTATTTTGGTGCTGAAGTCCCTTGAATTTGCTAAGTATCTGTATCTTTGTGTTCCCTCTTTCAGAATGCTAGAAGATGACCTTAAGCTAAGCAGCGATGAAGAGGAGAATGAACAGGTAAGATTTTCTTTCATGTTGCAGTTCTTTGAATGTGACATGGTAACACTGACTGAGTAGACGGTCCTGGGTGTTGAGTCGTATGGATGCTAGATTGCAATACCCTTGGCTGCTGGGTGTCCTCTGCTGATGACAGGATTCTGTGCCGTTCAGCCAGTCTGTTCAAATATAAATATCTTGGCCTTTAATTTCCCTTAAAGCTGTAATTCTGTATCTTCATGGCGTTGAAGCCAACAGCAGCTATTTACATGGAAGCCGCCTGGGATCAGGCTTCAGTGTGAGATAGAAACTTTTTGGAAAGGTTACTGGCTTTCTGGAGATCAAATGTGTGAGTTTCACCTCATCAGCATGCAGTAAGCACGCTGTAGCATTAAATATTGAGAAGTCTTCCACAGATGCTATTAACACTGAGCAGGAGCGAATGCGGAGGTAAGCTAGAGTGATGAATAAAAAATAATCACACTCAGAATAGCCTGTTTGTCTTAAGTGATAAATGTGCTTGAAACGTTCTCCTCTGGTGTTGATTTATCAGCTCCAGACATCAGTCAGGGGTTTATAAATACTCTTCTGATCAGTCAGTTAAGGTGAAAAAATACCCACTTAACATTCATCACTTTCACTTCTGCATTTCAGGAAATGTTTGTATTTTAAAGCAAGTTTGAAAACTTGAAAGACAGATTTTCCTCCGCTTCTGTTTCCTTTTTCTCATCACCTATTTTGTATTGTGTCAAGCTGGGGTAAATGTGATCGGTAGAAATACAATTCAGAGAGGTTTTCTGTGTCATTTTTACATGTGATACAAGACACATGCACTGTTCAGTTGATCTTGGAATAGTGAATTTTATGCAGAGGTATCAGGGAATGCCACTCAGGTCACGCAGCCATCTAGACATCCAAACGCAAATAAGGTACCGAGAGAGTGTACCAAGGAGAGATCAAAGTCAAAGGAAATATCCAGGAAGAGCATCTGAGCTGTGGGGTCACAGAAGAGCCTCCCACCCCGTAAGAGAAGGTGAGGCATCGCAGAACGGACTGAGTACAAGACAGAGCTCAGTGCAATTTGAAACTAGATGGGCCAGCAAAGAAAGGCCCAAGGGAAGGAGTTTTGAGCAAGGAGGACCACTCAGGCTTTTGGTTATTTAGAGATGGATCCATCTGTTTCTGGGTGCACCCAGCAGGCCAGACATCCACAACCTGATGATCTTGGCAGAACTAAGGAGTGAGTGGGTCATGTTGGTCATCACCTTTGTATCTATAAGCAAATGATCTCATCTCTGTGTCTTTTTCCCCAGTGGACGTTCAGATTAAGTACATTCCATAGTGTACTTAATGTGGAATGTACAGCAAACATGTAGATTGTGTATACTTCATATTGAAAAAGTGGTTTACAGACTATTTCATTCAGCAAGTGTTAATTTGGAAAGAATTTCCTGGATTATTACCAGAAAATATTTCTACTGAAAACACAGTTTAAAAATTGAAGGATGGACCAGACAGATCGTCTAAGGCAGGGGAACTTTCAGTTTACCCATCTTGCTTTATTAGCTCCTCCTTTCCACTCTGTAGCCATGGAAAATGCTGTTCTGTGAATATACTGGTCAGGTCTTTCTTCTTGCTTTGGGTCCCTACATTTATACATCTTCCTGTCATTTGCAATGAAAGAATGAACGATTTTCATACCCTAATCCTCCCTTGTAATTAAGACTCCAGACCGTGGTTTTGTTTATGGCAGTTTAGTGATTGTCCTAACACTGAATATGTTATCCTTTATGTGTGTGTGTGTGTGTGTGTGTGGCTTGGCCTTTATATAATCACAAAATAACAATTCTCATGCTTTAAAAAAAAGACTAATGGGACTTTCCTGGTGGTTCAGTGGCTAAGACTCTGCACTTTCAATCAGGGGACCCAAATCTTTGATCCCACAGGCAGCAACTGAAGCCCCTACATGCCACAACGAAGAGCGGCACAGCCAAATAAATAAATAATAAAGTTTTTCAAAAGAAAAAAAGGAAAGTAGATAAATAAAGACTGATGATACAGAATGTTGTTTTCTCTTCAAGACCAAAATATGATTGTGCCCCCAAAAGAGTGGAGGCTGTGCACACACACAGCTCTCATACACAATCGCCTTCCTCTGGTATGGAGAGATAATTAAACATCTTACGTAAGTGAGTTTTGCAGATATAATCAGAGTCTGTCCCTTAGCCCCAAATCTTTCAAGAACTTTTCCCTGCCTTGGTAAATGCAGTGCACTGAAATCCTTGGCCTTTTCTTACATGATACCAGGTCGTCCTGTGATTGTTGGTCACCTGCCTGTGTTGCTGCTGTGATAAAGGGACTTCCACAAGACCATAGAGTTGCTCCACCTGTGTGTTTTTCAAAAAGTAGCCTCAGACTGAAATGCATCTGCATATTCCTGTCTAATGTTCCTTTATCCTCACAGCCTCTATGCTCTCAAAATCAGAGACAGGCCAGTTTACTGAGTGAGCGCGGGCTCAGCAGCCCTGGCTTCAACTCCCTGCTCTGCTCCCCAGTAGCTCTGCAACCCTGCCCCCGTCCCTGAACTGCTCTGTGCTCCAGTGCTGCTCATGTAGAACTGGAATTAACATGAGATCCCTGCAGCCCACCACCTCCTCACAACTTGTGCTCACCTGTAATCTTCATATCACCAGATCCAACAGGCTTTTTCCTTCTTTTTACATCAACTGCCTGGAGAATCCCATGGACAGAGGAGCCCAGCAGGCTACAGTCCACAGGGTTGCAAGAGTTGGACACAACTTAGCGACTAAACCATCACAGTTGAATATACCAGATGAAAAGTTGGACTTCCCAGGTGGCATTAGTGGTAAAGAATCTGCCTGCCGATGCATGAGACATAAGAGATGTGGGTTTGATCTCTGAGTCAGAAAGATCCCCTGGAGGAGGGCATGGCAACCCACTCCAGTATTCTTGCCTGCAGAATTCCATAGACAGAGGAGCCTGGCAGGCAAAGGTCCATGGGGTCACAAAGAGCCGGACACAATTGAAGTGACTTAGCACTCATGCACAATAAAAGTTACACATAACCTCAGAGCATGACTTGATGAGTATTCGTAAACCACACCCATGTAAGCAGCACCCAAATCAAGATACACACATGGCCAGTCTCTGGGGTCTCCCACATCTCTTTTCAGAGTAACTACGCCTGATTTCTAACACCATGTCTTAACTGTATTTGTCTTTCACATTGACATCAGTAGGATTCTGACTGCGTGCTGCAGTGTCTGGCTTCTGTCACTCAGCACTTTGTGTGTAAGACTCATGCATGATACTGCATATCAGTGAAGTTCGCACGTTTCCATTGCTGGCTCCTAATCCATCCTGTGCTTACCCAACCTACTGCTGACAGGCACAAGGGCATTTAGGGCTAATGCCATAGTGTTGTTCCTAACGTTCTTGTACAAGTCTTTGGGGAGCATGTGGGAACATTCTTGTTGGGTCTGTCCCCAAGAGTGGAAATGCTGCAGGATGTTCAATTGGAGTAGATTATCCCAAACCATTTTCCCAAAATGGTTGTACCTTCTGACTCTGCCCCCAGCAATGTTAGAGAATTCCTTTTGCTCTACATTTCCTCACATGCTTGTCTTTTTATATTCATGAGGAATACTGGTCCAAAGGTTTCTTTTTCTGTACTGTCTGTGTCTGGTTTTGACATAAGGGTAATGCTGGCTTATAACATGAATTGCTAAGTGTTTTCTGCTCTTCTTGTTCTTGAAGCAATTGTATAAGATTAATGTCAATTCTTCTTTAAATGTTTGTCAGAATTCTCCAGGGAAACCATGTGGGCTTGGAGACTTTTAGAAACTTAAATATTCTATTTTCTTGATAGTTAAAGGGCTGCTCAGATCATTTCACATTGGGTAGGTTATGGTGGTATGTGCTTTTCAAGTAATTAATCCATTGTGTCATTTTTTTTAAAGATTTTTTGACGTGGACCTTTTTTTTTTAAATTAATGTATTTATTTTAATTGGAGGATGATTACTTTACAACCCTGTGGTGGTTTTTGCCATACAGCAACATGAATTGAGGGTGCATGTGTATACATGTGTCCCCTCCCACCTCCCTCCCCACCCTATCCCTTTGGGTTGTCCCAGAGCGCTGGCTTTGGGTGCCCTTCTTCACGCATCAAACTCACCCTGGTCATCTATTTTACACAGTGTTTCTGTTTTATGTTTTGGATTTTGACCCCAGGCATGTGGGATCTTAGTTCCCCAACGAGGGATTGAACCTGCACCCCTTGGGTTGGAAGGTGAAGTCTTAACCACTGGATTGCTAGGGAAGTAGTGTCCATGATGTCATTTAGATTGTCATATTTATGTGTGTAGAGTTGTATTACTTGATTGTCCATTTGAAGTCTGAATCTATAGTGATAGTCCCTGCTTCATTCTTTTTTTAAAAATCTTTAAAAACATTTTTAACTTGTTTATTTTTTTATATTTTAATCTTTTTTTAATTTTATTTTATTTTTAAACTTTACAAATTGTATTAGTTTATTTTTAATTGGAGAATAACTGCTTTACAATATTGCATTAGTCTCTGTCATACATCAGTATGAATCAGCCATAGGTATACCCATGTCCCCTCCCTCTGGAACCTCACTCTCACCTCCCACCATCCCAGCCCTCTAGGTTGTCACAGAGCACCTGATCTGAGCTTCTTGTACCATACAGCGTCTTCCTACCGGCTATCTACTTTACATTGGTGATGTGTATGCTTCCATGCTATTCTGCCAATTCATCCCACCTTTCTTTCCTCCACTGTGTCCACACGCTTGTTTTCTGTGTCTGCATCTCCACCGCTGTCCTGCAAATAGGTTCATCAGTTCCATCTTTCTAGATTCCATGAGAGTGAAAGTCACTCAGTTGTGTCTGTCTGACTCTTTGTGACCCCATGGACTGTCCATGGAATTCTCTAGGCCAGAATACTGGAATGGGTAGCCTTTCCCTTCTCCAGGGGATCTTCCCAACTCAGGGATCAAACCCAGGTCTCCTGCATTGCAGATGGATTCTTTACCATCTGAGCCACAAGGGAAGCCCAAGAATACTGGAGTGGGTAGCCTATCCCTTCTCCAGAGGATCTTCCCGACCCAGAGATTGAACCGGGGTCTCCTGTGTTGCAGGTGGATTCTTTACCAACTGAGCTATCAGGGAGGCAAAATGCATTAGCATACAATATTTTTCTTTTTCTGACTTACCTCACTCTGTATAACAGGCTCTAGGTTCATCCACTTCATTAGGACTGACTCGAATGCGTTCTTTTTATGGCTGAGTAATATTCCTTTGTATATATGTACCACAACTTCTTTATCCATGCCCCTGTTTCATTCTTAACACTGATCTTTACTTTTTTCTTTGTCAGTCTTACTAGAGGTTTATCGATTTTATTGCTCTTCCCAAAGAACTAGCTTTTTGTTTCACTGATATTCTCTGTTGTCTGTTTTTCTGCTTTCAATTTCATTGATTTCTTGCCTTTATTATTTCCCTCCTTGCACTTGCTTTGGATTATTTTGCTCTTCTTTTTCTGCTTTCTTGAGGAAGGCTAGATTATTGATTTCTGATTGTCCTGTTTTAAGAACAATCATTCAGTGCTATACATCTCACTGTCAGCAATGCTGTAGCTACATCTCATAAATTCCTCCACGTTTGTACTTTCATTGTAATTGAGTTCAGAGAGACATCCTCTTTGATGCTTTCAGAAGTGTGTTGTTTCATTTCCAAATGTTTGGAGATTTCCTGTTGTCTTCCTTGTATTGATTTCTAGTTTGGTTCTATTGTGGTCTAAGAATACATCCTGTATGATTTCAGTTTTTATAAGTATATTGAGTACTTTTTATGGCCCAAGATATGGTCTACATTGGTATATGTTTTATGGGCACTTGAAAGAATGTATATTCTGCTGATGTTGGATGGAGTGTTCCACACATGTCAATTAGAACCTGTTGGTTGATGTTGTCCTTGAGTTATTCTATATCCTTGCTGACTTTCTGTCTAGTTGCTCCATCAGTTGTTGGGAGAGGAGTGTTGAAGCCTCCAACTACAGTTGTGGATTTGTCTATTTCTCCTTTCTATTCCATCAGTGTTTTCACTTCACGTGTTTTACTGCTGTTATTTTGTGCACACATTTGGGATTGCTACGTCTTCTTGGTGGGTTGACCTTTTATCATTATGTTTGTGCCACTCTGGGCTTCCCAGGTGGCACTAGTGGTAAAGAACCTGCCTGCCAATGCAGGAGACATAAGAGACCTGGGCTCGATCCCTGGGTTGGGAGGATCCCCCGGAGGAGGGCATGGCAAACCCACTCTAGTATTCTTACCTGAAGAATCCCAAGGACAGAGGAGCCTGGCGGGCTACAGCCAGAGGGTTGCAAAGAGCTGGACACAACTAAAGCAACTTGGCACACATGTTCCACTCTGCTGCTTCTGCTGCTGCCGAGTCGCTGCAGTCGTGTCCGACTCTGTGCGACCCCATAGACGGCAGCTCACCAGGCTCCCCCGTCCCTGGGATTCTCCAGGCAAGAACACGGAGTGGGTTGCCATTTCCTTCTCCAATGCATGAAAGGGAAAAGTGAAAGTGAAGTCGCTCAGTTGTGTCCGACTCTTCGCAACCCCACGGACTGTAGCCCACCAGGCTCTTCTGTCCATGGGATTTTCCAGGCAAGAGTACTGGAGTGGAGTGCCATGGCCTTCTCCTGTGTTCCACTCTAGCTCTCCTAAATTTCTTTGTACTGATGTCTACTTTACTTGATATCAGTGTGGCAGCTGTTGGTTTCTTTTAATCAATGTTTGCATGATATAACTTTTCCCATTCTTTTACTTACAACCTACCTATATTGTTATATTTGAAATTGGTTTCTTACAGACAACATATGGTTGTCATATCTTTTATCCTCTGCAATTTCTGTCTTTTAATTCAATGTATTTGGACCATTTACATTTAATGTAATTATTGGTTGAAAATTAAGGTAACTAATCAATATTAATTAATGTAACATAATGTTACATTAATGATAATTAATTATGTTAGGACTTAATCTTTCATTTTATTTTCTGTCTTCTGTTTGTTCTCTTTTTTTTTTTTATTTTTCTGTTTTCTTGATAAAATGTTCCTTGAACATTTTATAGAATTCCATTTCTGTTTATGTATAGTATTTTTGAGTGTATTTCTTTATACAGCTTTTTTAGTGCCTCTTCTAGGTATTACATTATATACACGTAACAGTTCACTGGTGATGGAATTTTTAAGTTTTCTCCCTTAGGATCCTGTAATCACCTCCATCGCAGAATTGATAATATGAGATTTAGTTATCTGTCTTCCTGACTTCTTGAGTGAATGACCTGAATCTTATTCTGTGCCTTATTCATCTTTACTTCCCTAGTGCACACCATGCTGACTGGCATCTAGCAGGAAAGCGTCATCTTCCTGTAACCAGATGGACACAACTGCCTTTTCCTTCATTCATCTTCTCCCTTCTCCCTATTACAGGAGGACACTGCCTCCCTCTTATCAAGAGTTTCCTCTCAGTTACTTGGGGACTCACTCCTTGAATTCTTTTCTGCCCTTCCTCTCTACCAGAACTACTTACTGGGTCACAGTGTCTGCAGTGGGTCTGCAGAGCCACATGTGCTAGGCTCTTTTCAGGCTTTTTCCTGCTGAAGTCTCTTTTCAGAAGACTTACAGCATCGGAGAAAGCAATGGCACCCCACTCCAGTACTTTTGCCTGGAAAATCCCATGGACAGAGGAGCCTGGTAGGCTGCAGTCCATGGGGTCGCTACAGTCAGACACGACTGAGCGATTTAACTTTCACTTTTCACTTTCCTGCATTGGAGAAGGAAATGGCAACCCACTTCAGTGTTCTTGCCTGGAGAATCCCAGGGACGGGGAAGCCTGGTGGGCTGCCATCTATGGGGTCGTACAGAGTCGGACCCGACTAAAGTGACTTAGCTTAGCTTACAGCATTGAAAACTGTTGGTTATTCCACTTTTCTGGAGGTTTCTAATGTCAGATCCTCCTTGTTTCTTGTCCGTCTTCTTCTCAGACTCCTTTGCTGACTGCTCCTCCTCCATCCAGTCTTGAATGTTGGAATGTTTCATCATTTATTCCTGATTTATCTTCCCCACTTCCTCTGTCTGTCTGTCTCTCTCAGGGTGATCTCATCAATTCCCACAACCTTCAATTTTTATATGCTCACAATTTCTGAAGTTAAATCCTCAGCTCAGAGCTCTCTTCTGAACCACAGACCTGCTTGATTTTTCCACTTGGATGTCTCACAGGCATTTCAGATCCAGTTTGTGCTAAACTGGAGTTCTGGTTTTTGCCACCCCTCTCCCTACCCACACACAAATATGTTCCCCCTGTGATTGTTTCCATTTCTAACCTAGAACTGCCAGACACCCAGTTGTTCAAGTCTGGAAACATCAGACTCATCCTTGATGACGCCCCCGTTCTGCACTCCAATGTTAGTTTTATCTCCAAGTCCTATAAATTCACAGCTGTTAGTCCATCCATCTCACCTCTTTCCATCCTGGCTAGTCTAAACCAGTCCAGTAGGAACCAGCATATCTCTCTTCTTACCCGTCTAGAATACACAGGGATCTTTTTAAAAAGATCAAATCAGATCATCAAAATCAGATCAAGTCATTCCTTAATCTAAAATCTTAAATGGGCTCCCATTCTACTTGGGGTGCAATCCAAAGCCCATAGGGTAGCTGACAGCACCCTACACAGGCTGGCTTCACTCAGGGCTTCCGCTTCACTTCACATTGAAATGGGTCATGGTATTTCCACTCCATGGGTCTTATTTCAGCTCCTCCAGGAAGTTGAGCCCAGGTGGCTTAGGGCCTCCGTAGACTTCTCCTCCCTCATTTTTGGCCCTGCTAATACCTACTCATCTTGGAGGTGCAGCATCAATTCCACTTCACCAGGGAGCCTTCAGTAATCTAACTTGGGCCCTTTGTTAGTCCTTGTCATGATAACCTAACCTTTCTTCTTAGGTCTCATCATAATTTTAGTTATGCATTATATTTATTCTTAAAAATATCTCTGCCAACCAGATTGGAAGTTTCCCGAGGGAGGGACTGTATTTGATACAGCAAAGATGCTGTGTACTTGCTGAACGGCTATGTGAATGGTGCATAATGTTCAGCTGAATTAAGAGTACTTCCTGCTGTCTATTGTTCAGTATCAAAGATGACTTTCGGTCTATTTCTTTTACTGAACACTGTGATTTTTCAAATTAGTCTTATCAGAAGATCAAAAGTGTTGACAAAGAAGACAAAAAACACAGACCCAAGGTCAAAAATTGTAGATAAATACACAATTGACCTACCTATTTAGGAGAAAATCATTTATCCAATCTCTGTAGAAATGTCAACAACCGCTTTATGCTCAACTGTGTCAAACTCCTTGCGGCCGCATGGACTGTAGCCTGCTAGGCTCCTCTGTCCATGGAGTTCTCCAGGCAAGAATACTGGGGTGGGTTGTCATGCCTTTCTCCAGGGGATCTTCCCAACCCAGGGATCGAACCCGGGTCTCCTGCATTGGGGGCAGATGCTTTACCATCTGAGCCACCTGGGAAGCCTTCAGCTTCATGCCAGGGCATACTGAGGTTATAACTTTCCAGAAATCTCTGAAACCAAGAGAACAGATTTCTTCACAGCCTCCCCTTTCACACTGACTGTAATCTCTAGAACTGGAATTGTGACCAGGTTTAATGAATTTGGACATTTAAGGAAAATGGATGTTCAGTCTCATGTTTATTCTTATAATTTTCATACCTTTGACACCCAAACTAGAAATAAGACAGATGATTTGAGAGTCAGATTTCTTGTTTGGGTAAATTAAGGAAGGACACAGAATATGTGTGGCACCTCCTTGCCTGTGACCCTTGGTTTTAACATTTCTGGACACCAGTATTTCTTTGGAAGAAAGTGACGGAGTTAAAAGATTTAAGACAAAGTGCTTCCTGAAAGTACTAAGTACTAAAGGAATTTTTTTGGTGGATTTGAAAGGGAGAGATGAATTATATTGCGTATCTTCCCATTCAGTGAAAAAAATGAGTTCTGGGACTTCCCTGGAAATCCAGTGGTTAAAACTCCATGCTTCCACTGCAGAGGGGCATGGGTTCAATCCCTGGTTGGGGAACTAAGATCCTGCATGCCACTCATTGAAGCCAAAAATAAAAGTAAATAAATAAAAGGCAAGTTTAAAAAATGAGTTCTGCCTCTCAAGTGAGGAGGGCGAGCTTGGGCGGTTGGATACAGCAAGTACTTAGTTGAAATTATTATAGCTAAGGTGTAAGGATAAGGCCATGTGATTAAAACATTCAACAAGGAGCAGCCGAGATGGTGTCAACTGCAGACAGCATTTCAGAGACAACAAATACATTAACTCAGGGAAGTAAGGCGCAGGGATCCAAATTGAATGGCTATGTGTGTGTCTGCGGCTTCCAGTAATTACATTATCCACACATATTAGGCAGTCTTTTCATTTTAATTATATAACTGCATTTTTCTCTTTAAATGAGCATGGTTTATCCACTTAAACTGACAGTTTTAATTTTACAGGCAGTGATCATGGGATATAATCTGCAGAGGGAAATTTTCCTACTGGCATCATTTGCTTCTCACAATGAAGAAAAGTTACCTTTTAATCCCCAATCAATATTTGGAGAGCACACAATTAATTGAATAGATGTCCACGTAGCTAACATAAATCTGCCAGTTAAAGAGCCAGTTCTTTGCTTCTTCTTAAGGCATAGAGTGCTAATAATCTCTCTCAAAAAGAATCTAGTCGTCTGAGAAAAATGCTAAAGCTTCGCTCACCAAGGTGTCAGGATTATAGGTGAGGCTGCTCTGAGTGCCGAATTGCAGTTCTTACTGCTTTTTGTTAACGTTGCTTTCTGATGAAGAAGCATGCAGAACATTCCCATCTCAATTTTCTGCTCTTTACCGTAGAGGTCACTGGATAAGTAACATCAGCTCTGGGTGTAATATTAAAAGCAGATTGCCAATCGTAATGGCCGCTGTTCATTTTCTCCCTTGTTCCTTTTTAATATGACAATTGCATAACAGAAAGCAGAGCTTTTCAGAACCTCTGAAACCATCAGCAGGGCATGCCCATCAGTCACCAAATGAATCAGCTGAATGACATGCAGATGTGAAATAAAAATACAGGAGGTTCTTGCAGCCCAGCTCCACTTCCCTGAGCGCATTTTTCTTCTCAGGATCAGTTTGGTGGATGCTGAAGTTCTTTGCCTGTGAAAATTTATTACCCTCAGAGTCAATCTGCATTCAGGCGGCCAAGTCTGAATAAATAGAGTCATTGTGCTTGTCTGGGATTTGTGGCCAGAGTTCATCCAGTCAACTTGACATTCACATCTCAGGAGATTCATAAAAGCCAACACCCTGGTATGTGCTCTTGATTCCTGCCAAAATTGTGTAGAATTATATAAACAGGAGTTGAAGCAGTAATCAGGACCAGGTTTGAGGGCTGAGGCTCCAAAATCAAGTTTCTGCTACATTAGAAATGACCTGTATCATAGATGGGATTTGTAGCCAACAAGAACTAAAACATTTTTCCATTAAAGTCATTCTCAGAACAATCTTGAATGCCTACTAAATGTCAGATATCGAGCAAGATGCTAGCTTGTCAGTCTTGATGAATTACACATTTGTAATATTCATTATGATCATTTAACCTCAAAAATCCAAAGTACTTTTTAAATGCTGGGAAATGCCCTATTCTCAATGACTGTACAAAAAAGTATGCATTACATATATTAAGTGAGAGTCGCTCAGTCATGTCTGGCTCTTTGCGAGCCCATGGAGTGTAGTCTGCCAGGCTCCTCCTTCTCCGGGCCAGAATACTGGAGTGGTTAGCTGTTCCCTTCTCCAGGGGATCTTCCCAACCCAGGGATCAAACCCAGGTCCCCCATATTGCAAGCAAATTCTTTACCGTCTGAGCCACCAGGGAATGTATATAATATATTACATATATTAAACATAATAGCAAAAATAGAAAACAGGAGTAGTTTATGTCTGTTTTTA
This sequence comes from Bos mutus, assembly GCF_027580195.1. Taxonomy (NCBI): domain Eukaryota; kingdom Metazoa; phylum Chordata; class Mammalia; order Artiodactyla; family Bovidae; genus Bos; species Bos mutus. Next base: position 101,664,046 of record NC_091627.1, read on the forward strand.
TTTTTAGTCTTTCATTAGTACTGTAACTAAGCTACCTATCCAGTTTAACTATACTGATAGATTGGCTTCTTGTTAATATGGAAACAGAACAGTAACTCTCTTTGAAAACGATCAGATCTTTGTCATATGAAGTAATCATAATTCAAACCTTCAGTCACAGTCAGTGAAACACCAGTATTCACCAGGAGGTTTTTGTCTGTTTATTGGTTTAATGGCCCTAAAGTTTAGTTAGGTAACATTTTATACGTAAAATTTTACTATCACCAGAAGCAAATGCAAAATTCTTTTAAGATGGCCAGTTTTATTATATGATGCTATGCTATGCTAAGTCACTTCAGTCGTGTCCGACTCTGTGCGACCCCATAGACGGCAGCCCACCAGGATCCCCCGTCCCTGGGATTCTCCAGGCAAGAACACTGGAGTGGGTTGCCATTTCCTTCTCCAATGCAGGAAAGTGAAAAGTGAAAGTGAAGTTGCTCAGTCGTGTCCAACTCTTAGCAACCCCATGGATTGCAGCCTAACAGGGTCCTCCGTCTGTGGGATTTTCCAAGCAAGAGTACTGGAGTGGGGTGCCATTGCCTTCTCCGTTATTATATGATACCACTCTTTTATTAAACTTTTTATTTTATATCAGAGTATAGCCATTTAACAAACAATATTGTGACAGTTTCAAATAAACTGTGAAGGGACTCAGCCACACGTATTCATATGTCCATTCTCCCCAAAACTCCCCTCCCATCGAAGCTGCCACATAACATCAAGCAGAGTTCCCTGTGCTTTACAGTAGGTCCTTGTTGGTTAACGTGATGCCAATCTTTATAAACATCATTTGTGAGAAGCATAAGCATAGATGGGGATACACAAGAATGTAGTTAAATCTTTTTTATGTCAATCAACAGGCATTTCCAAAACTGAAACGGTCAGCCAACCAACATGTCATGGAGCTCAGATATACCAAGGCCCACAACGTTGTCTTCTAACTTTTTTTTCTCAAACCTCCCCTGGGTACCTGAGATTGATGGAAGCTTAGTTGTGTCCACTCAGCTTGGATCATGGGATGTGACTGATTTCAGTCTGAAGATCCTCAGTGGGTATCTGGAAAATGAGAAAATTATGTAGAAATTAAAAGGTGATCCATTAAATTTGGGCAAACATACAATTAACACAAAAATGGAGACTCATGGCTTTGTTAAGCTGAAGAATTCAGAGGAAGCTACATTTTGGAAACTAAGCCAGGCTTTTTTAATGGATATCAGAACCACCAAAAGAGACTCCATTCAGAAAACAGAAAAAGATAGGCACGCTCCTCTCAAATGAAGCCGCTAGCCCTGCACAGGTTGGCAGAGGAAGTGGAAATCTGCCTTCAAAGGACTCTGATAAGAGCCCTTTGTCCTGTGACTTTCATGGGTTTTTTCCTTCAGTAGCATTTGCAGAGGTTCAGCCCTTCAGGAGTGGGTGCTGCCTGGAGTCTGTGCTATCACTCATACCCAGCCTTGGGGGCCTTCACGTGGGAGAGGCTCTCCCTACAGTCATTCACGTTTCTGGTCCAGATATGCGCTTGGAAAGTTTTATTTGTGTTTGTGTTTTTCCAAGTCTTCTCCAAGTGGAGCCGTTTATCTCAGAAGCACAGCGTTCCTCAGGAGACCCATCTTAGGCTCTTGTTTCTGTAATACGGGGAACAAAATGCTTCTCGGGAATTCAGTGCCCCTGGGCACTTGCAGTTCCATCCTGGGCAGATCTGTAGCTGAAAGTTGTGCTGAGTGAAACAAGACGATCTTTAAGGAACAGATCAAGGACTTACCAGGTGGTCCAGTGGTTAAGACTCCATGCTTCCCCAGCCGGGGTCACAGTTTCTATCCCTGACCAGGGAACTAAGATGCCGCATTCCACAGGGCGTGGCCAAGGAGAAAAAAAAAAGAAGCAGACCAGACAGTTTCTGAAATGTCATCAGACATGGTCCCCTTCTCATAGAAAAGTGCTAGAGTGTGAGGCTGCCGGAATCTGTCTCTGGGGACGTCTCTGGGTCCCTCTCCTTTCTACCTGGACTTCGTTCCTTTTTTAAATCAGTTTTTATTGGAGTATTATTGCTTTACAATGTTGTATTCGTTTCTGCTGTACAACAGAGTGAATCCCTGATACGTATATATCCACTCATTTTTAGATTTCCTCCCCATGTAGATCACCATAGAGCACTGAGTAGAGTTCCCTGTTCTAGTAAGTCCTCATTAGTTATCTATTTTATAGTGTTCAGACACTCAGTCGTGTCTGACTCTTTGCAACCCCAAAGACTGTAGCCTGCCAGGCCCCTCTATCCATTGGATTTTTCAGGCAAGAATACTGGAGTGGGTTGCCATTTCCTCCTCCAGGGGAATCTTCCCATCCCAGGGATCGAACCTGCATCTCTTCTGTCTCCTGCATTGGCAGGCTGATTCTTTACCACGAGCGCCACCTGGGAAGCCCTATCCATTTTACACATAGTCTCTATACTGTATATATGTCAGTCTCAGTATCCCAATTCATCCCACCTTCCCTTCCCCTTTGGTATCCAAAAGTTTGTTCTCTACACCTGTGTCTCTATTTCTGCTTTGCAAACAAGTTCATCTCTAACTGGACTTCATTCTTAAAAGTCCGAGGCAGTTGAAGGAAAAAGACACAATTACACATGTTATGTGTGAAAAGACTTTCAAGTATAAACCATCAAGCAGTGGTCAATTGAGAGGTGAAAATCCTAACACCAATAGTAAAACAATCAGAAGTACTTCAGCTTTCTCTTATGTTATCTAATTGGCTTGTAAAGTGAAATTAAGAGGCTCTTTCCTAACCATAACAAACCCATTTTTACATTCAAATATTGCTACTTTGTCTAATTCAACAGGATGTGTTGTGAAACAGAAAGCCAGACTTAGATTTTGGTTCTTCAAGCACAGGTTGCATTTTTAACAAAACTATCAAAATATTTGTATGTTCCTTTCATCTTGTCTTCAGACAAGAACAAAGTTACATCTATCTTTCACACCCCTGGGTCTGGGTTGCATTCACAGTAGCCAATCACGTACTACAGCAAGGGGAAGTGAATGGGACTCCACCAAAGCATGGAATGAAGGTAGCATAAGGACTCTGTTAAAAGCTCCAAGAGGCATTTGGTAAACCCGCCAAAGCAGGGAGTGAGCAATCCCAGTGTCCGCCCGCTCTGCCAAAGATGAGGGTTATTAATGGACCGTCGTCATCCTGGCTGCGCTCAAGGTCTGGCCTGCACTGAAACTGCCCTGTGCGAAGATTCAAGGAGTTATGATTGCCCGAAGCCCTGAAGAGCAGGCCAGAAAGCCAGGCAGCCACGTAGAACCTGCAAGGTCTGGATTGCATCACCCTGCATATTCCCAATTTAGCCTCCCACTCCCAGGAACCAGAAACTGCAATTCAGGTACTACTCAGAGAGGGTCTTGGGGCAGCTCAGCCATCAATAGTTGTTGATCTTATTTGCATTCACTTTGAAGTTGACAAACATGTGCACACACACACACACACACACACACACACACAAGGACTCACTCATGTGGAAGGTGCTATTGCCTTGCCAACACTGTTCCAGAATCTAAACGCTTCTGCCGCTCTCACTGACCTGAGAATTGACCACTGAGCTTGATCTTTCACCTTCGACCAACAGCACCAGACCTGACCTGGGCGGGCACTTCCTTTACATATGTAGTCCTGTTACAATGAGCCCTGGAGATTAAAAAAAAAAGCTTCCCTGGGGAGTTTCTTGCAGGCTCTAAATAACCAATATGCTTCTGCCTAGAAACCTCTTGAAGAATCAAGATTAGTCTCAAAAACATAAAGCCCTCCCGTCTTTAGGTCTTTGGGAGATGACTTAAGAGATGACTCCTGCATGAGCGTGCCCAAAGAGATCTCACCTCCAGGTCTGTCAACATCCACTCTGTGTCCCGCCAGTCCTCTTGGCTGGGACAGACAGAAACCAAAACTCGTCTGGGCCCCTTCCCTTTAGTCTCTGCCCCGAACAGTCCACAGGTCAGCAAAGGCAGGGCCAGGGCGCTGTCTGGCACTGTGTGTGTCCAGTTATCTTACTCTCTGGCTCTGTGGCCACAAGCAAGCCAACTTCAGAGAACCTCTGCTTCAGTATCTTAATGTCAGTAGACAAAAGTGCTAAACTAGATTTTTAAAAAAATTTTTTAAACAAAGAACCTAAAAAAAAAAAAAATGGGCAGAAGACCTAAATAGACACTTTCTCAAAGAAGGCATACACATGGCCAACAGACACATGAATAAATGCTCAACATTGCTAATTATTAGAGAAATGCAAATCATAAACTACAATGAGGTATCGCCTCACACCAGTCAGAATGGCCATCATCAAAGAGTCTGCAGATAATAAATGGAGAGGGTGTGTAGAAAAGGGAACCTCCCACACTATTAATGGGAATGTAAACTAGTGTAGCCGCTGTGGAGAACGGTAAGGAGAGTCCTTTAAAAACTAAAAATAGAATTAACCGTATGATCCAACAATCCCACTCCTGGATTTTTCATATATCTGAAAAAGATTAAACGCTAACTGGAAAAGACACATGCGCCCCAGTGTTCAGAGCAGCACTATTTGTAATAGCCAGGACCCAGAAGCAGCCTAAGTGTCCATGAATAGATGAATGGATAAAGAAGATGCGGTATATATACACAATGGAGTATTAGTCATAAAAAAGAATGAAATAATGCCATTTGAACCCACAGGGATAGGCCTAGAGATTACCATACTGAGTGAAGTCAGTCAGAGAGAGAGAGACAAATACCATATGATGTCACCTACATGTGGAATCTAAAAAAGGCTGGTACAGATGAACTTATATGCAAAACAGGAACAGACTCACAGACATAGAAAACAATCTTGTGGTTACCAAATGGGAAGAGGGGAGAAATAAATGAGGAGTATAGGATTAACCACTATATACAGAATGGATGAACAACAAGGATATACTGTACAGCACAGGGAACTATATTCAGTGTCTTGTAATAACCTATAATGAAAAGGAATCTGAAAATACATACCATACGCATATGTATTTGTATATAAAATATATATGTATGAATCACTTTGCTGGGTACCTGAAATTAACACAATACTATTGTAAATCACCCATACTTCAATTTTTTAGAAGTATTTTAATATAAATAGATATTTGCATAAAATTATTAAACTATATATTTTAACATCTTCCCCTTCCCTTCCTCCTCTTCCTCTTCCCCTTCTCTCCACAAATGTTCTTTATTTACATTGCTAGACGTTTTTTGTTTGTTTGTTTTTTTAATTTTTTTTTCAATGCCATTCTCCCAAATCATCCCACCCTCACCCTCTCCCACAGTGTCCAAAAGACTGTTCTATACATCTGTGTTAATTCATTTATTTTTTAATTGGAGGATAATTGCTTTACAGAATTTTGTTGTTTTCTGTCAAACCTCAACATGAATCAGCCATGCTTGCTTGCTTGCTAAGTCGCTTCAGTCGTGTCCGACTCTGTGCAACCCCACAGACGGCAGCCCACCAGGCTCCCCCGTCCCTGGGATTCTCCAGGCAAGAACACTGGAGTGGGTTGCCATTTAGGTATACGTATATTCCCTCCCTTTTGAACCTCCCTCCCATCTCCCTCCCCATCCCACCCCTCTAGGTTGATTCAGGGCCCCTGTTTGAGTTTCCTGAGCCCTATAGCAAATTCCCATTGGCTATCTATTTTACATATGATAATGTAAGTTTCCATGTTACTCTCTCCATACATCTAACCCTCTCCTCCCCTCTCCCCATGTCCATAAGTCTATTCTCTATGTCTTTTTCTCCATTTCTGCCCTGTAAATAAATTCTTAAGTACCATTTTTCTAGATTCCATATATATGTGTTAGAATACGATATTTATCTTTCTCTTTCTGACTCACTTCACTCTGTATAATAGGTTTTAGGTTCATCCATCTCATTAGAACTGACTCAAATGTATTCCTTTTTATGGCTGAGAATATTTCATTGTGTATATGTACCACAACTTATCTATCCATTCATATGTCAATAGACATCTAGGTTGCTTCCATGTTCTAACTATTGTAAATAATGCTGCAGGGAACAATGGGTTACATGTATCTTTTTCAATTTGGGTTTCCTCAGGGTATATGCCTAGGAGTGGGATTTCTGGGTCATGTGGTGGTTTTATTCCTAGTTTTTTAAGGAATCTCCGTACCGTCTTCCATAGTGGCTGTATCAATTTATATTCCCACCAACAGTGCAAGAGTGTTCCCTTTTCTCTATTGTTTGTAGACTTTTTGATGGCCATTCAGACTGGTGTGAGGTAATATCTCATTGTGGTTTTGATTTGCATTTCTCTAGTAATGAGCAATGTTGAGCATCTTTTCATGTGTTTGTTAGCCATTTGTATGTCTTCTTTAGAGAAATGTCTGTTTAGGTTGGGCTTCCCTGGTGGTTCAGACGGTAAATTGTCTGTCTGCAATGCAAGAGACCCGGGTTCGATCCCTGGGTCGGGAAGATCCCATGGAGAAGGAAATGACAGCCTACTCCAGTACCCTTGCCTGGAAAATCCCATGGATGGAGGATCCTGGTAATCCATGGGGTCACAAAGAGTCATACACAACTGAACGACATCACTTTCACTTTTTCCACTTTTTGATTGGGTTGTTTGTTTTTCTGGTATTGAGTTGTATGAGCTGCTTGAATATTTTGGAACTTAATCTTCTGTCAGCTGTTTCATTTGCTATTATTTTCTCCCATTCTGAGGGTTGTCTTTTCACCCTGCATATAGTCTCCTTTGCTGTGCAGATCAGGTCCCACTTGTTCACTTTTGTTTTTATTTCCATGCTTTAGGAGGTAGATCATAGAGGATCTTGCTTTGATTAATGTCATCGAGTGTTCTGCCTATGTTTTCCTCTAAGAGTTTTATAATTTCTGGTCTTACATTTAGGTCTTTAATCCATTTTGAGTTTATCTTTGTGTATGATGTTAGGAAGTGTTCTAATTTCATTCTTTTACATGTAGCTGTCCAGTTTTCTCAGCACCATTTGTTGAGGAAGCTGTCTTTGCCCCATTGTATATTCTTGCCTCCTTTGTCAAAAATAAGGTACCCATAGGTGCATCGGTTTATTTCTGGGCTTTCTATCTTGTTCCATTGGTCTGTATTTCTGTTTTTGTGCCAGTACCATACTGTCTTGATGACTATAGCTTCATAGTATAATCTGAAGTCAGGAAGGTTGATTCCTCTTAGCTCCATTCTTTCTCAAGATTGCTTTGGCTATTCAGGATCTTTTGTGTTTCCATATGAATTGTGACATTTTTTGTTTTAGTTCTGTGAAAAATATCATTGGTAATTTGATAGGGATCACATTGAATGTATAGATTGCATTTTGTAGTGTAGTCATTTTCACAATATTGATTCTTCCTACCCAGGAACATGGAATATCTCTCCATCTGTTTATGTTACCTTTGATTTCTTTCATTAGTGTCTTACAATTTTCTGTGTACCGTTCTTTTGTCTCCTTAGGTAAGTTTATTCCTAGATATTTAATTCTTTTTGTTGCAATGGTGAATGGGATTGATTCCTTAAGTTCTGTTTCTGATTTTTCACTGTTAGTATATAGAAATGCAAGAGATTTCAGTGTGTTGATTTTGTGTCCTGCAACTTTGCTAAATTCACTGATTAGCTCTAGTAATTTTCTGATACTGTCTTTAGGGTTTTCTATGTACATTATCATGCCATCTGCAAACAGTGAGAGCTTTACTTCTTTTCTGATCTGGATTCCTTTTATTTCTTTTTCTTCTCTGATTGCTGTAGCTAGGACTTCCAGAACTATGTTGAATAATAGTGGTGAAAGTGAACACCTTTGTCTTGTTCCTGATCTTAGGGGGAATGCTTTCAGTTTTTCACCATTGAGAATAATGTTTGCTGTCGGCTTATCATATATGGCCTTTACTTTGTTGAGGTAGGTTCCTTCTATGCCCATTTTTTGAAGAGTTTTAATCATAAATGGGTGCTGGATTTTGTCAAAGGCTTTTTCTGCATCTGTTGAGATGATCATATGGTTTTCATTTTTCAATTTGTTAATATATATCACATTGATTGATTTGCATGTATTGAAGAATCCTTGCATCCCTGGAATAAACCCAACTCGATCATGTTGTATAAGCTTTTTAATGGGTTGCTGAATTCTGTTTGCTAAAATTTTGTTGAAGATTTTTGCATCTATGTTCATCAGTGATATTGGCCTGTAGTTTTCTTTTTTTGGTGTGGTCTTTGGTTTTGGTATCAGGGTGGTGGTGAACTCGTAAAATGAGTTTGGAAGTGTTCCTTCCTCTGCGATTTCTTGAAAGTTTTAGAAGGATAGGCATTTGCTCTTCTCTAAATATTTGATAGAATTCTCCTGTGAAGCCATCTGGTCCTGGGCTTTTGTTTTTTTGGAAATTTTTTTATCACAGCTTCAATTTCAGTGCTTATAATTGGGTTGTTCATAATTTCTATTTCTTCCTGGTTCAGTCTTGGAAGATTGAACTTTTTTAGGAATCTGTCCATTTCTTCCATGTTATCCATTTTATTGTCATATAGTTGTTCATAATAGTCTCTTATAATCCTTTGTATTTCTGCATTGTCTGTTGTAACCTCTCCTTTTTCATTTCTAATTTTGTTGATTTGATTCTTCTCTCTTTTTTTCTTGATGAGTCTGGCTAAAGGTTTATGAATTTTGTTTATCTTCTCAAAGAACTGGCTCTTAGTTTTACTAATCTTTACTGTTGTTTCTCTGATTTCTTTTTCATTTATTTCTGCTCGGGTCTTTATGAGTTCTTTCCTTCTACTAATTTTGGGAGGTTTTTGTTCTTTTTCCAGTTGTTTTAGGTGCAAAGTTAGGTTGTCTACTCTATGTTTTTCTTGTTTCTTGAGGTAGGATTGTATTGCTATAAACTTCCCTCTTAGAACTGCTTTTGCTGCATTCCATGGGTTTTGAGTTGTTGTGTTTTCATTGTCATTTGTTTCTAAAATTTTTTTATTTCCCTTTTGATTTCTTCAACAACCTATTAGTTATTTAGAAATATATTGTTTAATCTCCATGTGTTTGTGTTTCTTACGGTTTTTTTCTTGTAATTGATATCTAGTCTTATAGCCTTGTGGTCAAAGAAGATGCTTGATACAATTTCAGTTTTCTTAAATTTACTGAGGTTTGATTTGTGACCCAAGATGTGGTCTATCCTGGAGAATGTTCCATGTGCACTTGAGAAGAAAGTGTATTCTTCTGCATTTGAATGGACTGTCCTGAAGATATCAATGAAATCCATCTCATCTAATTTAAGACTTGTGTTTCCTTATTAATTTTGTTTTAATGATCTGTCCATTGGTGTGAGTGGGGTGTTAAAGTCTCCTACAGTTATTGTGTTACTGTCAATTTCTTCTTTTATGTCTGTTAGTGTTTGTCTTATGTATTGAGGTGCTCCTATGTTGGGAGCATAGATATTTACAATTGCTCTGTCTTCCTCTTGGATTGATCCCTTGATCATTATGTAGTGTCCTTCCTTATATCTTGTAATATTCTTTATTTTAAGGTCTATTTTGTCTGATATGAGGATTGCTACTCCAGCTTTCTTTTGCTTCCCATTTGCATGGAATATATTTTTCCATCCTCTCACTTTCAGCCTATATGTGTCTTTAGGTCTGAAGTGGGCTTCTTGTAGACAGCATATATATGTGGGTCTTGTTTTTGTATTCATTCAGCCAATCTGTATCTTTTGGATGAAGCATTTAATCTATTTACATTTAAAGTAATTATTGATATATATGTTCCTATTGCCATTTTCTTAATTGTTTGGGGTTGATTTTGTAGATCTTTTTCTCTCTTGTATTTCTTGACTATACAAGTCCCTTTAACATTTGTTATAAAGCTGGTTTGATGGTACTGAATTCTCTTAACTTTTGCTTGTCTGAAAAGCTTTTTATTTCTCCATCAATTTTGAATGAGATCCTTGCCAAGTATAGTGATCTTGGTTGTAGATTTTTACCTTTCAGTACTTTAAATATATCCTGCCATTCCCTTCTGGCCTGCTGAGTTTCTGCTGAAAGATCAGCTGTTAAACGTTTGGGGTTTCCCTTGTAGGTTACTTGTTGCTTTTCCCTTGCTGCTTTTAGTATTCTTTCTTTGTGTTTAGTCTTTATTAGTTTGATTAGTATGTGACTTGGCATGTTTCTCCTTGGGTTTATCCTGTATGGGACTCTTTGTGCCTCTTGCACTTGACTATTTCCTTTTCCATGTTGGGGAAATTTTCAACTATAATCTCTTCAAAATTTTTCTCATACCCTTTCTTTTTCTCTTCTTCTTCTGGGACCCCTATAATTCGAATGTTGGTGCATTTGATATTGTCCCAGAGGTCTCTGGGACTATCCTCAGTTCTTTTCATTCTTTTTACTTTATTCAGCTCTTCAGAAGTTATTTCCACCATTCTATCTTCCAGCTCACTGGTTCGTTCTTCTGCCTCAGATGTTCTGCTATTGATTTCTCCTAGAGTATTTTAAATTTCAGTCATTGTGTTGTTTGTCTCTGTTTATTCTTTAATTCCTCTAGGTCTTTGTTAATTGATTCTTGCATTTTCTCCATTCTGTTTTCAAGGTTTTGGATCATCTTTACTATCATTATTCTGAATTCTTTTTCAGGTAGTTTGCCTATTTCCTCTTCATTTATTTGGACTTCTGTGTTTCTAGTTTGTTCCTTCATTTGTGCAGTGTTTCTCTGCCTTTCCATTATTTTTTTTAAACGTATTGTGTTTGAGATCTCCTTTTCCCAGGCTCCAAGGTTGAATTCTTTCTTCCTTTTGGTTTCTGCCCTCCTAAGTTTGGTCCAGTGGTTTGTGTAAGCTTTGTACAGGGGGAGGTTTGTGCTGAGTTTTTTCCTGTTGGTTTGTTTTTCCTCTGATGGGCAAGGCTGAGTGAGGTGGTGTCTCATTCAGCGTCTGCTGATGATTGGGTTTGTATTTTTGTTTTGTTTGTCATTCATATGAAGCGTCCTGCACAGGGTGATACTGGTGGGTGGGTGATGCCGGGTCTTGTATTCGAGTGGATTCCTTTGTGTGAGTTCTCACTATTTGACACTCCCTAGGGTTAGTTCTCTGGTAGTCTAGGGTCTTGGAGTCCGTGCTCCCACTCCAAAGGCTCAGGGCTTCATCTCTTTGTTATAAAGAGTAATAGTCCAATGGAAGCGAGGTGTAGAGTGAGGCCTGAGGTAAATGTGCAGGACTCCTGTGCTCTCCGAGCTGACCCCTCTCCCCCAGTCTCCAAGTTTGCATCTACATTGCTGGAATTTTTTAGGCTTACTTAGAGGAGAGGAGTACAGGAAGAACCCGGAAAATTGATTTGTCTAAGTAAAGGCAAGTAGCTAATGCTAGAAGAATAGATCTAAAAGTCAGAGGAGGAGGTGAGAATAGTGAGCTGGCGACTTAGGGGAGAGAGGCAGAGAGAGGGCAACAGAGAGGGAAGGACAAGAAAGACTGGTGGTTTACCACCTGTCCAGAGATGGGGAGTCCCATAGAGTAAAACAGTCTCTTATTTAGTACCTTGATAGAAGCTTTTACTGAAAAATGCCACAAGGAAAAAAAATGAATTTTCTTTTTTTTTTTTAGGAAGAAGGGGGAGGAACAGACTTTCTTTATGTTGCTCATTTATACATTTTCTTACAGCATTTTAATTCATTCCAAGGTCAATTTGCAAGTTTTTTTTAATTTAATTAATTTATTATTTGGCCGTGCTGGGTCTTTGTTGCTGCGTGCAGGCTTTTTCTGGCTGTGGCGAGTGGGGGCGCTCTGTATTTGCAGTGTGCAGGCTTCTTGATGCAGTGGTTTCCCTTCTTGCCCAACATGGGCTCTGGGCATGCAGGCCTGAGGGTTGCCACACACAGGCTCACTGGTTGCAGTTCCCAGGCTCCAGAACACAGGCTCAGTAGTTGTGGTGCTCGGTCCTAGTGGCTCCATGGCCTGTGGGACCTTCCCTGGTGGTGCTAGTGGTAAAGAACCCACCTGCCCCTGCAGGAGACATAAGCGACTTGGGTTCTGTCCCTGGGTGGAAGAGATTCCTGGAGAAGGAAATGGCAACCCATTCCAGTATTCTTGCCGCAGAAATCTCATGGACAGAAGAGCCTGGCAGGCTGCAGTCCATTGGGCCGCAAAGAATTGGACATGACTGAGTGACTGAGCGTGTACACACACGCACATACATGTGGGATCTTCCCAGGTCCAGGGATGGAACCCATGTCTCCTGCATCGGCAGGCAGATTCTTAACTAGAGCCAGCAGGGAAACCCCAAAATGAATTTCTTGTAAGAAAGCAGGTACATAGAGCATGCCATTTTGATTTTTAACAAAATAATAGTTCAGCAAAGATTTTTCACATCTTCTTACCTGGCCAGCTGCAGTCCATGGGGTCACAGAAGAGTTGGACACGACTTAACAGACTAAGCAACAACAACAACGTACCTAAAAGAGTAACTGGCAATTGAAGGGTAATGCCTGTTTAAACACAAAAGACTGACTTTCTCATTCTTTTAAAATTAAGAAAAAAAAAAAAAAAACTCTTTGGCTTGTAATTATACTAACAAAAGCTTGAATAAACTTTAAAATCTGTGAAATTTCAGGTATACACGTGCTCCCCATCCTGAACCCTCCTCCCTCCCCCTCCCCATACCATCCCCTGGGCCGTCCCAGCGCACCAGCCCCAAGCATCCAGCATCGTGCACTGAACCTGGACTGGCATCTCATTTCATACAGACATTTCAAATGTTTCAATGCCATTCTCCCAAATCTTCCCACCCTCTCCCTCTCCCACAGAGTCCATAAGACTGTTCTATACATCAGTGTCTCCTTTGCTGTCTCGTAACAGGGTTATCTACCATCTTTCTAAATTCCATATATATGGTATAGTGTATTTATGTTTTTCCTTCTGGCTTACTTCACTCTGTATAATAGGCTCCAGTTTCATCCACCTCATCAGAACTGATTCAAATGTATTCTTTTTTAATGGCTGAAATACTCCAATATGTACCACAGCTTTCTTATCCATTCATCTGCTGATGGACATCTAGGTTGCTTCCAAAAAACATTGGGGTACTGTTGCCCAGCTTTGTGGAATAAGGCAGTTCTATTTCCAGTTTTTTAGGAATCTCCACACTGTTCTCCATAGTGGCTGTACTAGTTTGCATTCCCACCAACAGTGTAAGAGGGTTCCCTTTTCTCCACACCCTCTCCAATTTATTATTTGTAGACTTTTGGATCGCAGCCATTCTGACTGGTGTGAAATGGTACCTCATGAGAGACTTTTAAATCTGTTGCTGATTTTGAGTTCTCATCCTCTGACACAAATCTTTTTAGTAATGAAGTCAAACGGAGTGAATGAATGAATGAGAGAAAGTTAATCCATCCTCTGTCAGGGCTTTGGCAGAAACACCATCATGTCTTGGTCACCTAGGGACATTATATTTGTCAAGTATCTATGTGCCCTGTGCTGTTGGTAGACCTTGTACTGCACCAAGAGTTGTTCAGTCATGTAACTGGTACCCACTTCCTGTCCTTAAGGACCTGGTATCTAGCCTCCCTCAGTCTGGTCCTTTATAGAGCGAATCCTAGATGCCCAGGTAGAAGAGGCTACTTGTTCGAGGACAGTGATGCCACAGCTCTTGAAGCACAAGTTGCTCCCCAAGACCTGGCAAAGAGCTGAGTGTCACCCAGCTTGCTTCTGCCCGCCCCCCACCCACCCTCCCCAACCCCTGCCACACTAATAGCCTAATGCATGGCTATGGATCTTCCTGCCATTACCCACCCACCGCAGATTGACCTCTTAGCACCATTTACCACCCGCTTTACCATATAGACCTCCCCCAGGAATCCACCAGGACTCTCTGACCCATGGCATTGCCCTCATGGTCTGTATGGCCCATCACTCTAGGTGCCTGTATCATCCAGGCCCTCCCCGGGGCCCTCGCCTCCTGGGAGGAATCTGACATCAGTCACTGTGGTTGGAGGACAGCCCCCGGGCGTGTGCTCACACGATTCCCACACTTCCCTTCTTTCTCCTAACCCTTAGCAGCTGCCCCCAACTCTTCTCTTGTGATGGCAAACCCCTCCTGGATGCAGAAGGGGCAGCATGGCAAATGTCACCATTGTTCATAGAGTTGTCTCTAGAGTAAAATGTCCTGGAAATGCTCACTGGAGACAAGAGTGCCTCTTAATCCCTCTCAGAAGGTTTGAATTGCCAAGTTAGGATGGCCACCAACCTTAAGTAGGCCCCCAGATCAGTACGTTGGTAACAGAATCCAAATTTTAAGATAATGTTATCCAGCAGACCATCTGGTATCATCAACTCTAATCAGCACTTTCCATAGGATATAACAAGTACTAATAAGTGTCAGTTGCTATCTTTATCAAGTCCCTGGTTCAGTTCAGTTCAGTTCAGTCGCTCAGTTGTGTCCAACTCTTTGCAACCCCATGAATCGCAGCACGCCAGGCCCCCCTGTCCATCATCAACTCCCGGAGTTCACTCAAACTCATGTCCATTGAGTTGTGATGCCATCCAGCCATCTCATCCTCTGTCGTCCCCTTCTCCTCCTGCCCCCAATCCCTCCCAGCATCAGAGTCTTTTCCAATGAGTCAACTCTTCGCATGAGGTGGCCAAAGTACTGGAGTTCAGCTTTAGCATCAGTCCTTCCAAAGAACACCCAGGACTGATCTTCTTTAGAATGGACTGGTTGGATCTCCTTGCAGTCCAAGGGACTCTCAAGAGTCTTCTCCAACACCACAGTTTAAAAACATCAATTATTCTGTGCTCAGCTTTCTTCACAGTCCAACTCTCACATCCATACATGACCACCGGAAAAACCATAGCCTTGACTAGACGGACCTTTGTTGGCAAAGTAATCCCTGGTAGACATGCGAATCAAAGCCATGCAGTTAAAACAACCAGTCAAAATTTCTCTAAAGAAAAGTGTATCCTAGCTTTTCAAGATAGTAAAATAGAGAAAGAATATGCAGCTAAGAGGAAAAAGTGCATTTCAGCAAAGCTCTGAAATCAGAGCCGTGGCGCATAATAGTGTTTGTTATCACTAGAAGTTACTACTCACATGCTACCTCGAATCCCACTGCAGGTGCTGTCCATCCACGGCAGGCTCTTTCCAGCAGAGTGAGGATGAGCTGAGATCTCTGCCTTTAGTGATCTTCAGGGGACTTGAGTTTTAGCCAAGACTAAATTCCCGTGAAACAGATGGCAAGTTCCCCAGAAAAGAATAGACCCCAGCTCTAAGCCATGTTCTGACCTGGAGCTTTGAGAGTTGGAGGGTCAACAGGAGCCTGAGTGGTCAAGGCAGTCTTCATAAAAAGGACCTGAGGTTGTAGGCAGACTCTAAACAGAGGACGAGCTGGAGGAAGAACAGGAGAAGCACCGACCTGATTTAAAGAGACACCAAGAGTCGGGGTGGTTTGTCCACAAATGACCACATTCAGCTGTTTGCTTTTTTTTGGCAAGTTCCTCGGTTCCTGAAATTCTGTGCTGCTCATTCTGATCATGTTTATATATGTAGAGTCATCTTTATTTAAGTGACCGTATGTTGTGCCCCAAGAAAGCAGGATTTTCTCCTCTTGTCTGTGACACTCATCTGGTTAGCATCCCATTTCACTCTCAAAACTGTTCTTATTTGGATGATAAATCATAGTGTCATGCCTGACTCTGCCTGACCCCTGTAGGGTACAGGATAAGGTCAAAGTCCACTGAGCAAAATGCTTCCTAGACAGCATTTCTAGAAATCTAAAAATGCAAAGTACTCATTATTACTTGAAAAGAAAAGATATAGACTCTTTCCTTTGTCTTGCAAATATTGCTAAATGGATTGGAAAACACCAAACGGAAACTTGCAACATAAAGTTAAAGACACTCATCAGCTAGGACCAAAATGAAAAACAACAGCATAAAAATTAAGTTAATGAAACATAAAATGTGCTAATAGAGGTAGAAGGAAATTAAACAGGGAAATAAGTTAATAAATGCAAGTTTCAACTTGAAGAAGAATGGCAAGAAAATACTAAGGCCTTACCAGCCAGAATTCCTAGAAAGATGTGAGCGTCCGTGTAAATTTCATAGCCTGCTTCAATTAGAGCCAAACACAAATGAACTAAGATTAGCTGTGATCGTGTTTATTCAAGTAATTAAATGTGGAGGCAAGCCTAACACAATGATGGGATGCGATTGTAATTACTGCTGCAGTGGTACCTCCTTGACTGTCCTGGTCGTAAACCTGATGCTGGGTAGCAGATGGAGGTCATGCCCACTTGAAGTGCAGAGACAGAAGTGTGTGCTCCCCAGCTGGAGTCTAGATCTGCTTCTCTTAGACCAATACCAAAATGCAGATCCAGAAAACCAAACCATCTCTCTCCTTGTGATTGTCACTTGCCGAAAACATATTGATGTTGTGTTCTTAACTGGCATTTAACAGTTTTGTCTCACAAATCCAATTGTCTACTCAGCATCTCCTCTTGACATCCCGTAAGCAACTGGAACTTTGCACACCCAAACTTTTGGAGGGGCAGTGGGGAGATCTTAGCATTTTTTAAATGCAGTTTTTTTTGTTTGTTTGTTTTGTTTTGTTTTGTTTTTAATTTTATTTTATTTTTAAACTTTACATAATTGTATTAGTTTTGCCAAATATCAAAATGAATCCTCCACAGGTATACATGTGCTCCCCATCCTGAACCCTCCTCCCTCCTCCCTCCCCATACCATCCTTCTGGGTCGTCCCAGTGCACTAGCCCCAAGCATCCAGTATCATGCATCGAACCTGGACTGGCATCTCGTTTCATACATGATATTTTACATGTTTCAATGCCATTCTCCCAAATCTTCCCACCCTCTCCCTCTCCCACAGAGTCCATGAGACTGTTCTATACATCAGTGTCTCTTTTGCTGTCTCGTACACCGGGTTATTGTTACCATCTTTCTAAATTCCATATATATGCGTTATTATACTGTATTGGTGTTTTTCCTTCTGGCTTACTTCACTCTGTATAATAGGCTCCAGTTTCATCCACCTCATTAGAACTGATTCAAATGTATTCTTTTTAATGGCTGAGTAATACTCCATTGTGTATATGTACCACAGCTTTCTTATCCATTCATCTGCTGATGGACATCTAGGTTGCTTCCATGTCCTGGCTATTATATACAGGGCTGCGATGAACATTGGGGTACATGTGTCTCTTTCCCTTCTGGTTTCCTCAGTGTGTATGCCCAGCAGTGGGATTGCTGGATCCTAAGGCAGTTCTATTTCCAAGGAAATAATAGCAAATGAAGCAACTGACAAACAACTAATCTCAAAAATATACAAGCAACTCCTACAGCTCAACTCCAGAAAAATAAATGACCCAATCAAAAAATGGGCCAAAGAACTAAATAGACATTTCTCCAAAGAAGACATACAGATGGCTAACAAACACATGAAAAGATGCTCAACATCACTCATTATCAGAGAAATGCAAATCAAAACCACTATGAGGTACCATTTCACACCAGTCAGAATGGCTGCGATCCAAAAGTCCACAAATAATAAATGCTGGAGAGGGTGTGGAGAAAAGGGAACCCTCTTACACTGTTGGTGGGAATGCAAACTAGTACAGCCACTATGGAAAACAGTGTGGAGATTCCTTAAATGCAGTTTTAAAAGTTACTTTCCATTTGCAGTTACTGACAAATATCGACTGTATTCCCCATGTTGTGCAATACCTCCTTGAGCCTATCTTACACCCAGTCATTTAACCTCCCCCGCCTCCCTCCCCCTGGTAACCACTACTTTGTGCTCTATATCTGGGTGTGTTTCCTTTCTGTTATATTCACTAGTTTCTTGAATGTTTTAGAGTCCGTGTGTAAGTGACATCATACAATATTTGTCTCTCTCTATCTGACATAACTTCACTAAGTATAATGCCCTCCAAGCCCATCCATGTTACTGCCAATGGCAAAGTTCCATTCTTTTTGGTGGCTGAATAATATTCTATCATATACGCGTACCATTTCTTCTTTATCCATCCATCTGGTAATGGACATTTAGGCTGTTTGCATGTCTTGACTATCGTGAACAGTGCTGCCGTGAACACTGGGGTGCATGCATCTTTTCGAATTAGAGTTTTTTACATACCCAGACCTAAACTCTGCCTTTGTCCTGCTTCCGCCCCATCTTGCCTGTCCAAGTCAGTGGTTCTCCATCCATACTACATGCTCATGCCAGGAACCTGGGACTCATTCCTGACGGCCCCCACCCCCAACATTCAGTCAGTCACTACTTCTTCAAGCCTACCTCCAAAATGTACCATGAACTCTCTCCATCTCCACTGCTCCCATGCACTTCCCTTACCTGGATCACTGCAAGTGACCTTCAACTTTGTCCCTTCCTGTCCCAATCCGTTTGCCACACAGAAGGCAGAGGGGTATTTGAAAAGTGTAAGACATATTGCCTTTCTCCCTACTCTTTTTCTTTAAATTACAGATTTACCGAAAGTTGCAAAGAACATACAGCCAGGTCCCACACATCCTTCTCTCAGCTTCCCCTCATGTCAACCTTTCAGTGACTTCATAGTGCTGTGGATAATGTCCAAAATCCTTAACCTGACCTCCACAACCTGCCACTGTCTCCACCGCTCACTAACGTGCCTGACAGCAACCTTGCTGTAGCTCCTCAACTAAGCAGGGATCCAGGCCTGCCTCGGGCCTCTGCTACTAAACAGTTGTCCCTTCCTCCTTCTGCATTCATGCTTTTCTTATTCAACAATGTTACCCCTCCTTAGAGAGCCTTTCTTGTACATTCATCCCAAACAAGGACCCTTCACATTCTGGTTCACAGCTCCTATCCCCTTTGTCCATAGCCCTCGTCATCTAGAATGCTTCTGCGTGTTTAACTGTTTGCGTCTGGCTCACCTGGAGGTTCCAAGTACAGTGTTGCAAAAGCCTTGTCTGTTGTGACCGTCACCCACACCGAGCCCAGTACCTGCACATAACAGGTACATCAGATTGCTTTATGGTTCTGCCCACATGTTGTGTCAATAAGAAAGAAACTGGATCTTGCTGAGGCCTCTCTGAATTCCAGTCTTTTCCCTTTGTTTTCTCCCCACTCCAGTATCCATGAACTTGTTCACCACTCTACCCAGTTACAGTAAGAGCACTTAATTTCCTCTTTAACTTCCCATCAATAACAGATTGTGACTGGTAACTCATCTAGTGTACACTGAAACCTGCAAGTCTACTGATTAGGCTCCAAAGCAGCAGCTTCCTATAATAAAGACAGAAAAGATGTCATTGCTTGAAGAGAACCTGGAAAATGATTATTTCTGGCAGAAAACTTGTTTTGACTCATAGACTTACCCTTCAGAGTCATTCATGAATGAGTAATGAACTCAGGAAAGTCAATGATGCATGCTCTTAACCCTCTCAATCTATTCTGCTGAGAGCTGAATAAAAAGAAAGTTACAAGAGAAGATGATGATTTAGGAAGAGAGAAATACGGTTGTGTAATGTACAAGTCTTAAGAAAAGGAAAGTGGGCAATTCATCTAGTTTACTATGAGTAGTTTTTCAGGCTTCAATCATGAGTCACCTAAGTAATTTTTCTCTGCTGTTTAATTCCAATGTTTATTTATTTTATTATTTTCCAAAAGTAAAATAAAATAGTATGCAACTGCCAAAGTTTAAGGCAAAAAAAAAAAAGTTGGTGGTCTTTGCTCTGGCATATAACATAGAGTTTTAATGCCATAAGGTTTTTTTTCTTAAGGAGTTATTTAAAACATTTAAGATTCTCATCTCCTTTCTTGATGGATGATGAGCCATCTTCTGTTAAGTTTTTAATGATGGGGAATAACTACAAATTAAAAGCAGGCATTAAAAATAGTGGAGCATGCAGTTGTGTGGACAGACTGCAGAGTGACTGGTGAGGTGCAGGATGTCTAAGCCTGGAAGGACCTGTTGGTCCCAGGGTCATGTCTATCTGCAGCCCTTGCTCCCAGCTTCAGCTCAGCTTGCATTAGAGGCCTCGCCCACATCAGTCCTATGGACTTATTCTCAGCAGGTGCTACCACCTGGGAAGCACCCATTCGTAGGTATTCTAGTGACGGGCATCTGAGTTTTCTGTTGGGGGTTTGTTTTGCTTTGCTTTTGCTTCTTAAGTCATCTTCCATAGACTGCACATCAATAAGCGCTGTGTTTTCCTTATCACAAAAGCCAGTGGGAAGTATTTGCAGGCAGGAGAGGAAGGAATCAATAGACTTTTTAAAAAATTGACATCCAGGGCTGGGGGAAAATTCAGATGCCACGCGAGAGATTTCTGTTGAACTTTTAGTCGCATCTCCTGTGATTTTTGTTATTCCAGGACGAGTCCGTCTCCAACACCTCCTACTGAGGCGATGAGGAGAGACTGTGCTAATAATATATGCCATCTTTCCTCTGGGGAGTTCCAGATGCTTTTTTGTATACTTAGCCCAACAGAGTCAGGAGTGACTGAAGTTCTTTTCAGGGATACCTTCCAACATGAAGGCCATCTTGCCGAGTGAGGAGAGACCCCCTTAGGAGGGAACCAGGGAACAACCGTGGCTGCCCGGCACCAGCTGAGTGTTCTGTGAATGTGCTTCTGGGGCAGCCCTCACAGAGGAAGGAGAGAGAGGAGAGAGAAGGGTGTGCCTCCTCTGCGGTGTCCTGGGGGAGCCTGGACTCCAGACCTTGCACCAGCCTCTCACCTCCTCCCCCTGCCTCATTCCGCTCCTTCACATGTCCCCATGAAGACAAAGCACAGCGCACACTCTTGTTTCCCATCTTGGATGGATGACGTGACCCTAGAATGCCAGGACACTCGGGCTTTCACTGCCTGGAATCCAGGAAGGGAGGAAGGGGCAGCTGCCCCTCGGATTGTCCCCAGGACCTGGACCTCGACTGGCTCCCTCAGCATCCATTCAGGGAGGGAAAGGTCGTTTGAAAACCAAGGTCTGGGTTGAGGACCAGAATACAGGTCCGTAATATAAATAAAAGGCAGAGCCTGTCCCAGGGCATAAGACTCTCCACTCCCAGTTCAACAGATGTTATGTTTTTTTCTAACTCACTGTGGCTGTGTCACTTGCAGACTTATCTAAGTTTCTCATATCATTTTCCGTCCCTGGTGCTGAGCCCAGAGCTCATGTTCCCTGGCTTCTTCCTTTCAAATCTGCCTTTCGTTTCTACTTTGCCGCAGTGTCTCCACAGAGACACCCTTGTCATTTTAAGGGGAGAGTTTCTGATTCTACCAGGGACGCTCCTGACTTTTAAAAGTCGTTAGCACCCTCGGGGCAGGCACTAAACGCCAGTAGTGAGCCCCTCGTGAGTGTGACACACAGGAACATGCCCAACTCAAACCCAGACACTCTTGGCACTGGGGCGAGGGGAGCCCAGGTGAGAAGCACTGCTGGGGGCTCAGACAGGCCCTTTCTCTGCCATCTAGCCCAAGACCAGCAGGGCCCCCGCCCCCCAGACCACAGTTCTGTGGGAAGGACCCCCTAAGTGATGTCTTTGTTGGCGTTCACTCTGCAGATATTCCCAGAGCACCTGTTATCCACTCCACACACTGTTTGAGGATCTGTAGAACCCTGGTGGCTCAGACGGTAAAGAATCTGCTTGCAGTACAGGAGACCCAGGTTCAATCCCTGGGTCAGGAAGATCCCCTGGAGAAGGAAATAGGAATCCACTCCAGTGTTCTTACCAGAGAGTCCTGGTGGGCTACAGTCGGTGGGTCACAAAGAGTCAGACACGACTGAGTGACTAAAGATCCACCAGCCATTAGTCATCACTCATGTCCACCCCTTCTTAGCTCTGTCCTTCTTAGCTGTCTGTCCCTAGTCTGTCCTTCTTAGCTCTGTCCTTTTTTAAAAAATTATTTTTAATTGGAGAATAATTGCTTTACAATATTGGACTGGCTCCTGCTTCACCATTTTATTTGCATGTTATCTCATCAGTGTCTGCAAGTCATCCCTGGACCTCCATTCTAACTCTCTGGAGACTCAGCTTGTCCAGGACAGTGACCACTTCTGCTTTTGCCTTTGCATCCCTTAGCGCCCAGGGCAGTCATCCTCTGTGTAGCAGGAATTCAGTAAGTGTTGGTCTGACTGCCTGATCCAAGGACATGCTACTATCACCAAGGGTATCTTTTGTTTCTGTAATAGGGATAATGGTACTGATGTGTCCTTTCTTCTAATCTGAAGATTCTATTTTGTCTGCCTCCTGTGAAGAAGAAGAGCATGGGAGACCTTATTGTCTCTGATAAACAGTAAACCTTGACACCTGTTGGGTCAAAAGTGAAGACGGACCATGTACACTCCTTGTCTCCTGTGTGGACCCTGAGGAGGCCTTGGTCTTTGAGGCCACACTTTGATCCCCTCCCCGTGTGACTTCTCATCAGAGAAGAGAGTGTGCTCTCTGCCTTCCATAGATTCGGGGGAAGCCAAGTGGGCAAAAAAAAAAAAGAACAGGAAAGGGAAAGTGAGTGAGAAACTGGGAGAATCTGAAGGAGAGGTGGAGGCCTCCTTATTTTCTTTTTTCTTTTTTTATTATGGAAATTTTAAAACACATACAAAATTTCCCAGAATACTGTAATATTCCCCCAATGTGCTCATCACCTAGCTTCAAGAGTCATCCACCCAAGGCTGTCTCGTTTCATTTATATGCCCACCCCCTCTCTCTCCCATCTGGTTATATTATTTTAAATACCAACATCATGTAATTGCATTCATAGATATTTCAATGTGAATCTCCAAAAGACTCTTTAGAAATTATGTTCAGTTCAGTTCAGTCGTTCAGTCATGTCTGACTCTTTGCGACCCCATGAATGCAGCACGCCAGGCCTCCCTATCCATCACCAACTCCCGGAGTTCACTCAAACTCACGTTCATCGAGTCGGTGATGCCATCCAGCCATCTCATCCTCTGTCATCCCCTTCTCCTCCTGCCCCCAATCCCTCCCAGCATCAGAGTCTTTTCCAGTGAGTCAACTCTTCACATGAGGTGGCCAAAGTACTGGAGTTTCAGCTTTAGCATCAGTCCTTCCAAAGAACACCCAGGACCAATCTCCTTTAGAATGGACTGGTTCGATCTCCTTGCAGTCCAAGGGACTCTCAAGAGTCTTCTCCAACACCACAGTTCAAAAGCATCAATTATTCTGTGCTCAGCTTTCTTCACAGTCCAACTCTCACATCCATACATGACCACTGGAAAAACCATAGCCTTGACTAGATGGACCTTTGTTGGCAAAGTAACGTCTCTGCTTTTCAATATGCTATCTATGTTGGTCATAACTTTCTTTCCAAGGAGTAAGCGTCTTTTAATTTCATGGCTGCAATCACCATCTGCATTTTGGAGCCCCCCAAAATAAAGTCTGACACTGTTTCCACTGTTTCCTCATCTATCTGCCATGAAGTGATGGGACTAGATGCCATGATCTTAGTTTTCTGAATGTTGAGCTTTAAGCCAACTTTTTCACTCTCCTCTTTCACCTTCATCAAGAGGCTCTTTAGTTCCTCTTCACTTTCTGCCATAAGGGTGGTGTCATCTGCATATCTGAGGTTATTGATATTTCTCCCAGCAATCTTGATTCCAGCTTGTGCTTCTTCCAGTCCAGTGTTTCTCATGATGTACTCTGCATAGAAAGTTAAATAAGCAGGGTGACAATATACAGCCTTGATGTACTCCTTTTCCTATTTGGAACCAGTTTGTTGTTCCATGTCCAGTTCTGTTACTTCCTGACCCGCATATAGGTTTCTCAAGAGGCAGATCAGGTGGTCTGGTATTCCTATCTCTTTCAGAATTTTCCACAGTTTAATGTGATCCACACAGTCAAAGGCTTTGGCATAGTCAATAAAGCAGAAATAGATGTTTTTCTGGAACTTTCTTGTTTTTTTGATGATCCAGCGGATGTTGGCAATTTGATCTCTGATTCCTCTGCCTTTTCTAAAACCAGCTTGAACATCTGGAAGTTCACGGTTCACGTATTGCTGAAGCCTGGCTTGGAGAATTTTGAGCATTACTTTACTAGCGTGTGAAATTATGTTAACTGTGTCTAAAACATATCAATAATCACCTAATATCATCTCAAAGCCAGTCAATGTTCCAATATCCAGTTGTGATGACTTTATCAATAAATCTGAAAACTGGGAGTAAAATTATACCTTCGTTGGGAATGTAACTGCAAAGGAACCAAAACAGGTCCTTTTCTTACAGGAAACTAGAATAAAATAGTGTTAAAAAATGATTTCAGGAAGTAAAAATGAAATAGGTCTGACTGGTGCTGTGTCCAGCCTCCTCAAGCTCGCCCCCTGGTGGCAGGTGTGCCCAGGTAGGGGCTTCAGTTAACTTCAGAAATGTTCATTTTCTAATATTCCTAGTAATACAAAAGGGTTCTCTACTCTGTTACTAGTAGTTTCATATTTGTCCACCTGGCAAAAAATGTGGGTGACACAGGGTTTTTTTAAGTATTCATTGAGCACATAATTTAAAAGCCAGAATATTAAACAAACATCTCTGCCCTTTCTTCCAGCAGGCAGCCCAGAGAACGGCCCTCCATGCTCTGTCTGACAGGTACATTTTGTCATTTTTATGAACTATAAATTGCTTTATGAAACATTGAGCCCTATTTATTGTGGCATATAATTCATAATCGGATTTTGTCCCTAAAGTATCTGTGAACTGGGATGTTAAACATTTTGCATGCTCCGATTTGTCATGCATGTGTGGAGTTTATTACTGCAAAAATCGCCATGTTGTATTTCATAGAAAGTATGGAGAATCCTTCGTTTTGCGATGAAACAGGAGACAAGAAACTTGGAAGGAGAGTCCTGAATGGTGCAGTAAATTCTGAACTTTGGGATTGGTTGAGATTGGAGCTCATTTTTCAACAATAAGTACTTCATTTATTCTGGGGTGTTCTCGTCAGACACTCCCCCTAGAGCTGTCTATCTTCTGATGAGATTCTCTCTTGAAATACTTTAT
This sequence comes from Bos mutus, assembly GCF_027580195.1. Classification (NCBI taxonomy): domain Eukaryota; kingdom Metazoa; phylum Chordata; class Mammalia; order Artiodactyla; family Bovidae; genus Bos; species Bos mutus. The sequence goes on from NC_091627.1 coordinate 101,689,094, forward strand.
GCACGGAACCCAGTTCCCAGTCCTGTGTGCCTGACTTTTTCCTCCTCACTCTGGCTTCTCTTTTCTGACTTGTGTTATTGAATGACATATGGAAACCTAATCAGTAAACATACTCAAGCTGTATTTCACATCTTGCTTTGCCTCTAAGGCTGTAGAAAGATAGTTGAGTGGAGTTGTATAATAAGTTACTTCCTAGAGTAGACTTGACCACTTATTGGTTTGGGTTGGTTTTTTATTTCTCATTCGCCAAGGGGTATGTGTGTGTGTGTGTGTGTGTGTGTGTGTGTGTGTGTTTTAAAGAACTATCAGGTGGTAAAGATGAAGGCTTGTTTTCTTTCTTTCCACAAGTGATGTTCTTACAAAGTAAGAAAGACCTGGAGGAGACGTCCCACTCAGCAGGCTAGCAGACACCTTGGCATTGGCTAGCTACCATCACCCCCACTCCTTTCCTTCCCAGTTCTTTTTTTCTGTGGAATGAGCAGTAATTGCCTGTGTAAACCAGCTCAGTTCAGTGCCTCTCCAAGGAAAAATCTGTCACTTAGGCGAATTATCCATGCACATAGATGAAAAGCATTTTCTCAGTGGTGGTGGGCTGAGCTGCAGTGTTGTGATTTCAGTTGAAAAGCCTTCCCCATGACAGCCACACAAGCCTGTGTGCTCTGAGAGTGGCTGCCACGTCATCTTCTGGGGTTGCTTCTGTGACTTTCCCAAAAGCTGGTAACCATACCACCTCTGAGTCTGTTGGTAGGAGGAGGAGAGGGACTGGATCAAAACACATTTAAAATCTGACACATTAATTCCTTTTCTCGTCGTGTTTCTTTTTTCCCTTTGACTCTTCTCCTTAAGTGATTCCTTCAACAAAACACATTGAGAAGCAAGAGAAAGCCCACAGTTTACAATGTTATACCATTGCCAGTGGTAACAAGGTTTCTTTCTGGGATGATAAAAATTATGTAGAATTAGATTGTGGTGATGATTTCACAACCCAGTAAATATAATAAAAACAACTAAATTGCATGCTTTAAATGGATGAACTTTATGGTATATCAATTACATTTCAATAAAACGACTAAAGAGACACAAAATCTCTTTATGGCCTTTGGTAGAAAGAATCAAGAACTATTTTTTAAAAATATGGACTCCCTTTGAAGACATGGTTGTGGATACAAAGACAAGTCATCAGAAACTAGGACTGGTATATTCTAAGGCTTCTCCCCCAAAGACACATGACTCTGTCCTGGGAGGAAGATGGGCGTGGACTTTCATGATGAGCAGCACTATTACCTTGGACGTTTTCTGATCTTCTCAAAAACTTCTCCTGAAGCCCAATAATTGACTTGAAAGTTAGAATCTTAGCCCTTGCTGTTATATAACCACTAAGTGCAGAAACTGTAAGGAAAACAGTCCATTGCCTGGAAACAGACGTTCCCATCGTCACTGCTCTTCTTACGAATTTCTCTATCTTCAAATGTAACTGAGCGTCTCCCTCTAAATCTACAGTTTTCCTGCTCAAAGTGCGAGGAACCCGGTGCCTTTCAAAGCAATGAGTTGCCTTCACCTCCTGTTCTCTGTTTTCTGTTAATTCAGGGCCACACGAGTATTTCCGTGAGTGAGAAATATCTGTAATTGTTGGGAGATACAGTTAAAACACCCTTCTTCAAAATAAGGACTTGTAACGCCTACTGAATTAACTGGACTCATGTTTTCCAGGTTCTTAAATTAGAGAATGCTAGCTTATCACATGACAGATGTCATTTTCTGTCATGTTACGTATTCTGTGGAGTAAACTAGCCTTTTCTAGAAAATGAGAAATGTGACTCTGGGTCCAACCACTGTATGACTTGCCTAGAATTCTTTTGTTGCAGGAACTGCCTCAGGGTGGGAATGGAATTAAGTAAAAATCCCCCCACAACCCCAGGCTGTGACCTTCCCAAAGTAGAGGTCTGACCCCATACCTCAGACTCCCTACGGCCTGGTGGTAATCATTTCTACATCCATCCACACAAACCATTCTGGTTTCCTAAACTTTTTATTTTTTCAGCCTGTTGTCACCTCTTGATGTAAAATTCCATGGTGATTAGGCACTCGTGTTTCTGCTCTAGAAGAAGCGCTTTGGGGCCCTCACGGCTGCTCCCTGCGTGCTGGGACTGGGGGGCTGCACAGAAAGCCCGTGCTGGTTTGTGTCCCATCACCACGTGACACTGAGGGTCCGGCTCGCTTGCCCCTGTGTGATCCCATGTCCATCCCCTTTACCTGGTGAACACAGGACATCTGATCCAGGACCAGAGTCGTTTTGCCTCAAGATGAACAGCCTGATGATGGAATGTGATTTACCTGCTGTGGGTTGTTGGAGGGGGGTGAGTCTACACTGAAGGAAGCCAGTTGTCCTCTGTTTCCCCGTAAGAAAGTCTCCCTTCACAGGATAGGCTTTGCTCTTTCCTTTCTAAGGTCAGGTAGAAATCTCATCTACTTGGAATGTCAGAGTGTGGAGGACATCCGGATGTTTTCTGAAGATTGGTCTTGTCTGTCTTTTCATTGTTTCAGCTTCCTGGTTTCCAGGAACATTTTAGCAGAAACCCAACATCTGACAGTTGAGACCGTAATGCTTAAAAGTTCAGTGAGTTCTCTGTAATCAATACACGTGCATGCATGCTAAGTCACTTCAGTCATGTCCGACTCTTTGCAACCCTATGGACTGTAGCCCACCAGGATCCTCTGTCCATGGAATTCTCCAGGCAAGAATACTTGAGTGGATTGCCATACCCTCCTCCAGGGAATCTTCCTAACCCAGGGATCAAACCTGTTTCTGCTGCAGTTTCTGCATTGCAGGTGGATTTTTTACTTCAGAGTCATTGGGAAAGCCAATCAATATACAACGTTGATCAATTAAATCTCTGATATTGCCAGGGCTTCCCTGGTTGTCCAGTGGTTAGGACTCTGAAGTTCCAGTGCAACAGGGAGCAGGTTTGATCCCTGGTCAGGGAACTAGGAACCTACATGACACACTATCAGGCCAAAAATATATTTAAAAAAAACAAAAACAAAAACAAACTGTGATATTGTCATTACTAAAATTTAAAAAACATCCAAGAAAAACCTGTTGCCTTCTTTGGTTTTGCCTGAGTGATGGGCTTAATTTATGGCTCAACAAAAATACCCCAAGTACTCCAAGCCCAGACAGGCTTTGGCCCAATTCATCTGTGCCACCTTCAGTGATGGGAAGGGTGAGTGAAGATGGGGTGGGTAGGTTTTGTTCTTTTCTCCTGATGGCTACAGAATTTTTCATCTGTCAGTTTTATGCTGTTGAGAGGCAGCTGGCTTGCTACAGAGGCCTGCCAATGCCCCCAAATAACAGAAAAGCAAAGATCAGGAAGAGGTGGCAAAGTTCTCAACAAGATAAGCCAGTCAATGACAAGAAAACCACCCTTTGCAAAGAGACATGCTCCTTCTTACTTACCCACTTATAATGTGTCTCTCGAGGATCTCGTCTTCCTACAGACCATTGTGCTGGGTGGGGCAGAGAGAGGCAGAGAAGAATTGGGATTAATTGGCCAGTGGATCATTTCTAAAGGCACGTCTTAGGTGCCGTGTCACCGGTAATGTGGAGAATATGAAGAATGCTATCAGGAGAAAACAGGGTGTGTGTGCAGTATGGAGAGTGCCTCTGAATACCATTAGCTTCCCTTCCTAACTAGTGAATAGTACCTAACTGTGATCAGAAAAAGGATTCATGTGATTTATCAAGCTGAGCAACTGCACGTTGGCAGAGGAGCTGGGGGTCAATCTGGAAATCCAGGGCAAGAGGGGTACTAGGCAGCTGGCAGGGCTGAGAAGTTAATCATCCCCTTGGACCGCTTCCATCCGTCTCGGAGCAGCAGAGCCGCTGCAGAGTGAGCCAGGATGCTTTATAGCCGTAGATCAGGAATTAATATTTTCTGTGAAACCTCCAGCTTCATTTGCAGTAACTTGGGTTTTATAAAAATGGAGCATAATTTCATATGAATAAATCACATTCAGCTAGAAAGATGAGAAGCTGGGGAGGGGCAGGGGAAAGATTGTGCTTAACTTTGGGAAGAAAAAAAAAAAGGAACAAGCAAGAAAGCCAACATGAAAACAGTTGTTAAGGCCGTGGGGCTAGGAGGACATGAATGGCCGTATGGTTAAACTGTGCATGTAATCATCTTCTGAAATGTCAGCCTGCGACTCCAGAAATGGCTCCGTTTTTACAGCCTTGGAGACGCATCACCAGACTGTAACCTGGTCTGCCCATCTGGCAGTATCTCAGGTCCAAGATCCATTTATACTGAATCTAAACAACTGCCGTTGATTTATTCACTGATGCCACGAGGCTCCATTGAAGTACCTTGTGTGCACAGCGGGCCCTGGGCTGGTGCCGGCGGGCCGTGGGGAGAAGCAGCCTGTCACCTGCGCCGGGCGCCTCACGGTCCAGAGTCCAGAGGTGCTGACTCTGTAAAGAGAAAGCCCCCATTAGCCTCGTGCATCTGCTCGCCTCAATCTTGCCCTTCCTCAAATAAATCTCACCCATCGACTCTCCCCTTTCCATTAGGGAGAATATAGTGAAATTAAGTGAGGACTCATCTAGAATGAAGGGCTCACCTCCGTTTGAGTGTGATCACATCTGGAAGCGAGGCTGGACACGGTGCCACTGGGCAGGGGAGGGCAGGTTCTGGCAGCGGGGGCGGGAAGGGGTGCACTTTGCATTCGGCCTCACCTTCGTGAAGTGGGCCGACCTCGGTCAAGCGGAGGGGTGTGTACTGGGCGTGGCCACCAGCACTGCAGGGTGACTTTCCGGGTCTCATTTCACGCACCGACCCTGAAATCTGGAGAAGAAAGTCACAGTTGCCAGGCACTGGTGACGATTGGGCTCTTCTCAAAGGGTCCGAACAGGGAGCAGGAGAGGCTTGTGAGAGTTTCAGATTTCCAACTTGTAAAATGACAAAGTAGCAGGAGGGGAAGTATCAGCCTCACCTCGAGTCCCCCCAGTGGTCCCCAGTCTCTCCAGCGCAACAGCTTCTTATGATAAAGTCACTTTGGTATAGTGTGCAAAACGTCTTTAAAGAGCTCTACAGTTTAGAAACCCTATCTCATTGACTGTCTAATATTATGATCCCACAACAACCCCCCGAGACAGAAGGGACCCATTTTACAGATAAGAAAACTGAACCTGAGACAGGCGATGGAGTCACCCAAGGTCACAAGACAGCAAGTGGTGGAGCTGAGGCTGCACTCCAGGTTCTCTGATTCGTGTGGAGTAGAATTTTCTCATCCCCATCAGGCAGCAAGGAAGCAGGCAGGCTTGGATGGGGTCAGAGGCTGGTGGTTCCTGCCATGTTTTATAGTCTAACAAATGTTAATAGCTTACTAGATAGTAGCATTAGTAGATCCTTTGTCTCTACTAATAATTATAATAATCCTTACATTTCTGGCCTAGCTATTTTTTTTATCCCTAGCACCTAGCACAGTTCCTGGCAATTAGGAGACACAGAAGTCATTTGGTGAATGAAGAAAACAATGAACAAATGAATGAATGAATTAGGTCCCATGTTTTGTGGTTAAGCAACGGCAACTCTTCCCCTTTCATGGATCACAGCATTGTTGTGGCAAAGGATGTTGCATAACTCAGTGAAACCATGAGCTATGCTGTGCAGGGCTACCCAAGATGGATGGGTCTTAGTGAAGAGTTCTGACAAAACGTGGTCCACTGGAGAAGGAAATAGCAAGCTACTCCAGTATTCTTAGCTGGAGAACCCCATGGACAGTATGAAAAGGCGACACTGGAAGATGAGGCCCCCAGGTCGGAAGGTGTCTGATATGCAGATGGTTAGATAGCGTCACCGACTCAATGGACATGAATCTGAGCAAACTCCAGGAGACAGTGAAGGACTGGAATGCTACAGTCCATGGGCTTGCAAAGAGTCAGACACGACTTAGCGACTGAATGACAACAACAAATGGCATCTTTGGGCTTAAAATAGAAAATAGCTTGCTGCAATGATGCCGGTTCACCATGGCAGCAGAGCACCACAGGAAGCAGAGCTTAACAGTCGGGGGCTTATTACTGAGGAGTCCACGCCTAAAAGATGCTATAGAATTGAGATGCACTATTAACTGCCACACGGGACAGGGAAATTGAATGATTTTTTTTTTAAACAATCCAAAAGTAGGAAGAAAGTCAAAAAAAAAAAAAAAAAAACCTTCAAAAAATTGAAACCATCCAGTGCAATTCAATTAGAGTGGAGTTAAATTAGGAATCAGTAACCAGAGAGAACTGTAGGATGCCACAGTTCTGCTAATACCTAGACATGATCTCTGGCTGCTCCCTGTCCCTTCCTCCCCTTTCCTCATTGCCAGGCTTCCCACTATGGGCACACCTTACGATGCCTTCCCATACGATCTCTACCAATTATTCATGTTTCTGTTTTCCTTCCTTCATTCAGTGCACATTTGCAGGATAGAGACCACACAGTGGGTAAGGTGTCTAGCCAGTCTCTATGCAAGACACAAAAAAACCCAGGTATCCCACTCTCCGGGAGTTTACAGGGTGGTAGAGGAAACTTGGTGGCTCGGACAGTACACAACCCACCTGCAGTACAGGAGTCCTGGGTTCGATTCCTGGGTCAGGAAGATCCCCTGGAGAAGGGAATGGCTACCCACTGCGGCATTCTAGCCTGGAGAATTCCATCAACAGAGGAGTCTGCCAGGCTGCAGTCCATGGGGTCACAAAGAATTGGACACGGCTGAGTGACTAACACTTTCACTTTCAGAGGAAACTTAGACACATGCAGACCTACTGCGTGTATTAAATGTCGGCGTGTGCTTTATGGTCCGAGGCCTAAGTACAGCTGTCACGTGTAAGTACAACACCAAGCATTTCACATGCATTACTTGTCGTTATTCCTCACTATAGCCCACTCAGCCAAGAAGGAGGAATTCAACATTAGGGCCTAACTGCTACTGCTACTGCTAAGTCACTTCAGTCGTGTCCGACTCCGTGCAACCCCAGAGACGGCAGCCCACCAGGCTCCCCCGTCCATGGGATTCTCCAGGCAAGAACACTGGAGTGGGTTGCCATTTCCTTCTCCAGTGCATGAAAGTGAAAAGTGAAAGTGAAATCACTCAGTTGTGTCCAACCCTCAGCGACCCCATGGATTGCAGCCCACCAGGCTCCTCCATCCATGGGATTTTCCAGGCAGGAGTACTGGAGTGGGGTGCCATTGCCTTGTCCCTTAGGGCCTAAAGAGATGAAATTTTATTTCATTTCATTTTCCACATATCCTCTCTGAAATCCTAGGGAACCTGGGTTTCCAGAGACATGTCACTGACCCACAATCTAGTGGCTGAAAAGCCACAGTGTGGCCTATCTGACTCCAGCTGATGCTACAGCTGATGCTCTTAGCAGCTTCAGTAACATCCTCCCACCCCACCAATTTATAAAGAGAGCTAGAGCTTGTACTCCACAAGAGAGGCCACTGCAATGCGAAGCCCGTGCACAGCACCTAGAGAGTAGCCCCTACTTGCCACAACTAGAGAAACGCCCTCACAGCGACAAAGGCCCAGCGCAGCCAAAAATAAATATAAAGAAATAAAGTCACTTAGAGAAAAAGAGAATGGCTGCTCAATAATAACTTAATGCCTTTCACACATGAAAGGCCGTGAGTTCAAATTATGCTACACGTCTCTGCTCCCATGATAAGGAGGAGGAAAAACACCATATATCTGGCCCGGCTTTCCCTAATCTCCTCTCTTCTTTTGTAAGACATCATGAAGCAAGCATCGGATTTTGAATCTTTGACCTTGGGCTGGAATTTGGGAAAAGTATTTATTCATCTGAGTCTGAACTTTCTCAGTTGCATAAACAGGATGGTAATTATACCCTCCTTGTTAGGTTTATGGTCAGATGAAATGAGGTGATAAATAGAAAAAATGCTTTGTTAGTCTATCCATATGATAGTAATTACCCTATTGCATCACTAAGAAAGCCCGCTAATCAAAGTACCACAAGATATTCTCTAAGTCCTGCCGAGAAGCTTAAACAGGAAGACAAGAAAATATGACAGAGTGGATTTAATGTATGGAACCATGAACAAATCATAGTATGGAGCATGTTTTTACCTTGACAGTATAGAAAAATAAATATCAACAAAGCCCAAGAACTATCCCTTACTATTGCTTATTTCCTCCCAACTTTGTAATAGGTTCTAATCTAGCCTATTCTCCCATTTAAAAAAAAAAAAAGCCAAGCTGTGGGTCCCTGGGTGCTGGGTGAGTTCACCCCAGCCCCTGAGGAGCCTGCCACCTGTCTCTCCTATGTCAATATCCTACTTCACTCACCTCAAAAAGTCACCCTGGGTCATTTCCTGACACCTTTTCCAGACGATTTCTAAAGAATTTGGTTCATCTTATTATTTTTAAAGTAAATCATCCTTATTTCAAAAGCAGTGACTCTCAGGTAACCTGGGGGATCCCGGTAGAGATCTGTTTGGGGGCCATGGAAAGAGAGAAAACGCTGAGACTCTTTGTGGGGCCTCTTCTCCCACGGGGTCAGTGGTGCGCATGGACACTCACCGACGTGGACGCGCTCGCCTTGCTGCTGCTTCTCAGCCGCCGTCTCAGCGTTCCTGACTGCCCTCAGTGACTGTCAGCGCAGCTGTCTGCATCAGTGTCATAAGCAAACGCAGGCTATCGAGTCTGAAAACCAGCTTTTAAAAAGCCCCCCAGTACTAATTTCCACCATAAAACGTAATAGCTCCAGAGAAGACAATGAGTCCTACCAGGTAAATAAGGCATATTTTTAAAGGCCCCAAACATGTATTTTACGCCACAGAACAGAGCAACCTGAGAGAAACCGTTAATGGTCTTTCAAGTAAATAAATAACAAGCTGTTTGAAACCACTAATTACTCATTAAGATGGTTTAGTGACTTGGGGGGAGTGCCTGTGGGTTCCTGCGGACCCACCTCCTGAGGTCTGAGCCAGGAGGATGCATCCAGAGGGGCCTCTGGTAACAGGAAGTTTTTTAAGTGAACTTTTAGAAAAGTTTAATGTGTGTATTTATTGTTTATGGCTGTGCTAGGTCTTCACTGTGGCGCACGGGCTCTTACACTGCTGCACATGGGCTCTCTCTGGTTGCAGTGAGCAGGCTTCTCACCGCACTGGCTTCTCTTGCGCCCAGGCTCTGGGCACACAGGGTACAGTGGCCGCAACGCACCAGCTCAGTAGTTGGGAGCGTCCAGGCTCTAGGCTCTCGTGGTCAGCAGTTATGGCACGTGGGCTCAGTTGCCCCAAGGCACGTGGAATCCTCCCGGACCAGGGATTGAGCTCCCTGAAGTGGCAGGCGGATTCTTAAATCACTACTCTTGCTTGTGCGTGCTCAGCCATGTCTGACTCTTTGCGACCCCAAAGAGTGTAGCCCGCCAGGTTCCTCTGTCCATAGGATTTCCCAGGCAGGAATACTGGAGTGGGTTGCCACGTCCTCCTCCAGAGGCTCTTCCTAATCCAAGGATCGAACCCACGTCTCCTGCATTGGCAGGCAGATTCTTAACCAGTAGTGCCACCTGGGAAGCCCCTTAGCCACTGGACCACCAGCAAAATCTCCCATGTATATTTCTTAGTGCCCCGAGGCCACCGTGTCTTTATAACTCATTCACTTGTGTCTGTACCCTTAGTAAGTGGGAGTCCAGCTGGAGAAACATTTGCGGTGGGTGGGTAGTTTTAAAACTAGTAGATTAGTGGGGTTTTGTTTTATTTAAAACCAAACTACTTAGCTTCTTTTGATGATAGCTTATTTAAATTGTGACACCACAATTGTTTTTTTGTTTTGTTTTTAATCTCCTTTTAGTGGAGAAAACTAGCCAAAGGCCTGGAGCCTTCATTCTCTGCTCCCAGAGCCTTTCAGGCCAGCACCTCCCACGCCATCCTCTCCCTGCTACCCCCACCCACAGCCAGGCAGCCCCACCCAGGCGGTTCACTGTTCACTCCTAGGATGCTGAGCCAGCTGGAGCAAGCTGCCCAGCCAGCTGCTAACTCTGGGCACCGGGCCTGTCCCTCCACCACTCTCGGCCCCTCTCTGCCACTCGCCTCCTCTGACTCCTGCCTCCAACGTCTTCCAAAGGCAGCCTTGGGCCAGCGTTGGCAGGCTGGCCTGCTGGCTCTGCTGACTGTGTTTGGGGCCCGATGAGCTCCCCTGCTGGTGTTGAAAGGTTAACGTGCCCCCCCTGGAGGGGAGCAGGCTGACCTTTCCCATGCTGGCTCCCAGGCCAGGTGCTGGCAGGCCAGCGGTCATACTGGGTCTTCCTGTTGGCCAGCAGAATATGGTACCCACCTCTGCTCTCCTCAGCCAGCATCAGAGCCTGGCCATCTGCATCCCTGTTATTCGAGGACAACCATCTAACCTGCTGCCAAACTGAGTGGGTTCCTGAGCCTTTCCTCTCCCCTCCCTGGAGCTCTCTCTGGCCTTGAATTTCCCTTTTCATGCTGCCCTCTATTCACTGCTCCTCCCAGCCTGGCAAGGCAGCATTTGGAATGTCCATGCTCATTCATTAAGTACAGGTCAGTTGGGCTAAATGTTGATACCAAACCAACTACTTGGGAAGGGAAAGGCTGTGGCCCTTTTTTCATTCTCGCAGACCAGGTCCACCAGCTTGCTGGCTCCCTGCTGCTAACTGGACGGAGACTCGAGAAGCCTAGCCCAGACCTGAAGTCCAGAGGCCCCAGTTGGCCTCGCAGTGGCCCCATTTGCCCTGGTCACCATCAGGGAGCCAGCAAGCCTCTTTAGGCCACAGTGCCTCTTCTTAAAATGAAGATATAATCCCCGTTCATCCTAAAGGAAATCAACCCTAAATATTCATTGGAAGGACTGATGCTAAAGCTGAAGCTCCAATACTTTGGCCACCTGATGTGAAGAGCCAACTCATTGGAAAAGACCCTGATGCTGAAAAAGATTAAGGGCAGGAGGAGAAGGGGGTGACAGGATGAGATGGTTGGATGGCATCACTGACTCAATGGACATGAGTTTGAGCAAGCTCCGGGAGATGGTGAAGGACAGGGAAGCCTGGCGTGCTGCAGTCCATGGGGTCGCAAAGAGTCGGACACGACCGAGCGACTGAACGACAACTGACCCCTGTGCAGCCAGGCGAATCCTGGTCCCGGGGAGGGAAGGCAGATAGGATGTGTAGAGGCCCTTTCAGCCATGCATGCTGCACAGGCACAGAGAACTGGGCAGGACTAGGTGAAGGAGGCCCTGTTTTCTTTGTGTCATTGCCCAGCCACTGAGCTACTCAGTGGAATTCTGAAAGGACAGCCAGGTGGGCCTTTGCTGTTGTTGGAGGATGAGCAGAAGGCTGAATGAGAAAGGCTTGTGGTCTTCAGGCCGCCCCCAGGCCTCTGGGAGCCTCGTGGCTGCCACACCAAGTCCTCTGCTGGGACCTGATGTTGTCACCCCATTTCATCCCCCCGACTGTCCCCTGGGGTAGGTATCACTGTCCCCACTTTCCACATGGGGAAACTGAGGACTGGAGGGTGGAGTCCGGTGCCCAAGGTGGGTGGAGCCCAAGTTTTGGGAAGGCAGCATAGCCTAGGGCGGGGAGGGCCTGGCAGACCTCATTGGTGGCAAAGGGCCTCATCCCTGCTCTGCCTACAGAATCCCCAAAAGGACAAAACCCCTGGCCTCACAGTCCTGGCACAGGCCTGAGTGCCTCGCGCAGGACCACAGGCTGCCCTTCCCTCTGCCCGCGTGTCAGAGCAGAGGCACGTTTGGTCACGCTTCGTCTCTGTCCACTCCACGTTTGAACGTAAAATGGGAATGAACACACGCCCACGAAGGATCCCGCTGGGGGCTTGCGTGGCAGGACAGACCTCAGTCCACTTCTGTTTTCTCCAGGCAAGCACTTCTAGGGATTTCAGACCTCCTGCTGTGTTCTGCACTCAAAATAGAAGATGATGGAAAACTTGAAAAGCGCTGTGGTCGTGCTTTGACGGAGTTATATGATGAGTAAAGGAGAGCCAAGCCAGCATGATTGCCTAAGGCTTATATTTCTTGAAGATTTTTTTCCCTTCCACCTGGCTGGAGAAATATTAGCTATTCACTAACATTTCAAAATACAGGCCAAATTTTGCTCACATCCTGACAGCATCTCTGTGCCCTCGAGTGAGTCTTTAAAATGTGAACCTGCCTTTACATTGTTCCCTTGCTCACCAGTCATCCATCCTGAGTTCCTCACCTCAGTCAAGTGAGGTGAAGGCTCTGGGTGGTTGAGACCACACAGATCTCTCTGGGTATCAGAAGGAATGTCATGCCAACAAGGACTTAATTTCCAAAACATACAGACACTTCATACAACTAAATAACCAAAAAAACAAAGAACCCAATCAAAAAATGGGCAGAAGATCTAAATAGGTATTTCTCCAAGGAAGAAATACAGGTGGCCAACAGATACATGAAAAGATGCCCAACATCGCTAATTATTAGATAAATGCAAATCAAAACTACAGTGATGTATCACATTGGTCAGAAAGGCCATCATCAAAAAGTCTGCAAACAATAAATGCTGGAAAGGGCATGGAGAAAAGGGAACTTTCCTCCTACACTGTTGGTGGGAATGTAAATTTGTGGAAAGCCACTACGGAATACAATATGGAGGTTCCTCAAAAACTGAGAGCTACCATATAATCCTGCAATCCCTCCTCTGGGCGTATATCTGGAGAAAACTCTTAATTCAAAAGATATGTTCACCTCAATGTTCATAGCAGCACCATTTACAGAAGGCAAGACATGGAAACAACCTAAATGTCCATCGACATATGAATGGATAAAGAAGATGTGGAACATATATGTAATAGAATACTACTCAGTGATAAAAGGGGCTTCTCTCATAGTTCAGTCAGTAAAGAATCTGCCTGCAATGCAGAAGACCTGGGTTTGATTCCTTAGTCAGGAAGATCCCCTGGAGAAGGAAATGGCAACCCAGTCCAATATTCTTGCCTAGAGAATCCCCATGGGCAGAGGAGCCTGGCAGGCTACAGTCCATGGGGTCACAAGAGTTGGACATGACTTAGCAACTAAACCACCACAGCAGTAAAAAAGAATGACATCATACCATTTGCAGCAACAGAGATGGATCTAGAGATGATCATATTAAATGATGTAAGTGAAGAGAGAAAGACATATACCAGGATATCACCTATATATGGAATCTAAAATATAATACAAATGAACGTATATACAAAACAGAAACAGACTCACAGACATAGAGACCAAAGTTGTGATTAATGAAGACGAAAGTTGCGGCGGGGCTGGGATAAATCAGGAGTTTGGAATTCATGGACACAATGTACTGTTTATAAAATAAATTAACAACAAGGTCCTACTGTATAGCACATATTCAGTATCTCATAATAAAATGTAATGGAAAAGAAAAAACAGAGATGTCACAGCAGGAGCTCAACTATCAGGAGTCCTTGGGCCCCCTTCAGACTCATTTCAAGAGTCGGGGCTCAGGAGTCTTCACCCCCTACCCGAGACACCTGCTGCTCCTTCTGCCTGGAGCAGGGCTTCTTCTCGCCGCCCCTCCCCACAGACGTGCCTAGCTCCTCCTCTCCATGCTCCCGGTCACAGCTGCAACGCCCTGCCCTGCTGCCTTCACCACCCGCCCCCACGGCAACCTCCACTCACCTCCTGTGTGGCCCTCGTCACTGGTAACGAGCTGCTGAATCTCTTGTGTTCTCTGACCATATACTGTTCCTCTGGGCACTGGTCATCCGTCATCCCAAGTTCCTTGCCTCAACCAAGTGAAATGAAGTTCCTGGGGAGTGGAGACCACATGGTCTCCCTGGACATCAGAAGGGATGTCAGACCAACAGGGGCTTAATTTCTCCTCTGTGAAGTGGAGATAGTAATGCTCATTCTATCCATCTCAAGGCCTTGTTGTCAGGCTTTGAGAGATTATTTTTGCCAGAGAGCTCTGTTAAAAAAGGCTGATTACAAATGGCCCACTTTTTAGTAATACAGTTGCTGCAAAAAAAGAAAAAGCAACTTGAAAAGCTCTTACTCTTGATGAGGAATAATGGATAAAATCAAAACACCCCCATTCCCTCCTTCATCCTTAACCCTTTACATCTCAACCTAGGCATGGTGGCTACTTTTCTCCAAAAGTAATTAATGAAATAAGTTGCATAAGGGAAATGGCGGTAAATATTCTAATACAAAAGCAATCACTGAAGTGGCAATTTTAATTCAAAAATATTTTATTTACCATTATGCCAACTTTTTCTCCTTTTTTGTTGAATCAGTTCAGTTCAGTCACTTAGTCATGTCTGACTCTTTGCGCCCCCATGGACTGTAGCACGCCAGGCTTCCCTGTCCATCACCTGAAATAGAGACAGAAAACCACTGTAAAGTAATATTTGATGCCATGTTTACAGCAAACATGGCATCAAATATAACGATTTTAAATGTATATCATAAACTAAATATATCCAAAGCCAATATAGAGATGCTATTGATGTCCAGTTGTTTTTCTGGAAAAGTTTAAGTGGTCCCAGTTACTAAAGTCATCAAGTTATTATAGTAATAGTTATAATCTGTTACTAAAATACTGTTGGGGGCATTTCCCTGGCAGTCCAGTGGTTAAGACTTAGCTGTGATATCACTAAGTTCTATTGGCTGTGTCACAACTATAATCTTTCCTCATAGAACCGTCTCTTAATAGGATGGTGTCGGCTGAAAAATACCTTAATAGTAGTTTCCTCCTTTTCTGTACTTGGAATAGAATCTGAACACTATCCACTGTAAAGCCTTGAAAATGTTTTCGTTTGTGTAGATTTGGTTAAAGTTCTAAAATAATACATAAATTGTGGGTGCATGCTCAGTCACTCAGTCATGTCCAACTCTTTGCGACCCTGTGGACTATAGCCCTCGAGGCTTCTGTCCATGGAATTCTCAGGCAAGAATACTGGAATGGGTTGCCATTTCCCCCTCCAGGGGATCTTCCTAGCCCAGGGATTGAACCCACGTCTCTTGCATCTCCTTAGGAAAGATTAAAATTGTATGATTGCTGATTTTATTTCTTTACTTGAGGCACTTAGTAGACTAGACATGGGAAACCTGGAATATTAGATACTCAGGATAAAGAACACAGTCTTTGTAAATCTCTGATATAATCTCTCTTCACATGAATATCCTGAATCACCAAGATCACCATGTTGCCACCCAATCCTGAGCCATTTCTATGTTCATTAGATCCAGCTTTCCTGTGAGGTGGTTTCCTGTAGCAGTCCATCAGCTCAGTTCAGTTGCTCAGTCGTGTCTGACTCTGAGACCCACGGACTGCAGCACACCAGGTTCCCTGTCCATCACTAACTTCCGGAGCTTGCTCAAACTCATATCCGTTGAGTCAGTGATGCCATCCAACCATGTCATCCTCTGTCGTCCCCTTCTCCTCCTGCCCTCAAATTTTCCCAGCATCAGGGTCTTTTCCAATGAGTTAGTTCTTCACATCAGATAGCAATCTATGGATCTATATTTTTTGTTGTTGTTGTTAAAGCAAAGAGTCTTATCAATATTAAGAACTGACTCATCTGTTTATCAGTAATTGCATTAGTATCTGCCTTTATTATTTTAATTTTCTATTGAAAGTTTTTTTTCAATTCTGTAGTGCTTTACAGTTTTCAAAAGTTTTACACACATGATTTCATATAATCCCACAATAACCCTTTTTACAAATTCTGCCTGACCCTGCATTCCACCTTCCCTGCCCCCGCTGGTAACCACTAATTTGTTCTCTGTTCAATGCATGTATATTTTATTAGGATCTCTAAAGCTTCACTCATAATCAATATTGGCCTACATAATAAATCTTTATGCATAAATGGAGACTTGTCATAAACAAAAATTATCATATAAAATGCCCTGATTTAAAGTGAAATGACCAGGTATATACGTAAATCTAGTTAAGAGATGTGGATTATTTGAAGCACATAGCTAACTAGCTGTCTGAGTATAGCATTGCAGTTAACTTCATTGCCTTTTTTTTTATCAGCCCAGCCAGGTCCAAATGCCCACTCTTCTAACCAGAGTGTTTCAACAAGCCTACATTTTCTTTATGTTTACTATGCAATCAATAACAGTGCTCGGGGGCACCACCTTATTTAAAATCCTGTCTCTACAGAGCCTTTTTGAGCTTCCAAAACTGTCACCACCTTGGTTACCTGGCAGTAATCTGCAAAATTTTCCTCCACCTATGCAAGCTGGGAATGCCAGCAGATAGATGACAGGGAGGAACAGGGCCCCTCTGAAGACCGGCATGTGCTCTCCCAAGCGTGCTGCACCCTGGCCTCCTTGCCCCCAGATCTGAGGTCACCGGAGCAGCACTTCCTGGGTCATTCCCCAGGCTGAACGTAGCTGCAGTCACCATGCGCCCCAGCGTAATGAAGAGCTGTGCTTCCCCCACTGGTGAAAGGGTCCCAGTTTAAACCACAATGAGTTACCACTACTCTACCAGGAAAAAAACAAAACAGCACGTGTTGTCGAGGATGTGGAGAAATTGGAACACGTGTACACTGTTGGTGGGTGTGTAAAATGGTGCAGCCATTATAGAAAAAGAAAAATGACAACTCCTCAAAAAATGAAAAAAGAATTACCACATGATCCAGCAATTCCACTTTTGGATATGTATCCCAAACAATGGAAAGCAGGATCTCCAAGAGGTATTTGCAGACCCATGTTCATAGCAGCGTTATTCATGATAGCCAAGCTGTAGAAGATATCCACAGATATCTTCTATGATATATCCAGATCAGATATGTCCAACTGCTATATACAACTCAGATATCCATAGATGGATGAATGGATGAACAGGATGTGGTGTCTGCATAACACAATGGGATATTATTCAGCCTTTAAAAGAAGGAAATTCTGGACTTTCCTGGCGGTCCAGTGGTTAAGACTCCTTGCTTCCAGTGCAAGGGGTGTGGGTTCAATCCCTGGTCAAGGATCTAGGATCCCACATACTGCATGGCATGGCCAAAAAGTTTCAAAAAAAGAATAAGAAATTCTAACATGTCCCTTGAGGATATTATGTACTTTGAGGACATTATGCTAAGTGAAACAAGTTCCAAAAAAATAAAAACTGTGTCATTCCACTCGTATGAAGTATCTGCTGCTGCTAAGTCGCTTCAGTCGTGTCCGACTCTGTGCGACCCCACAGACGGCAGCCCACCAGGCTCCCCTGTCCCTGGGATTCTCAAGGCAAGAACACTGGAGTGGGTTGCCATTTCCTTCTCCAATGCATAAGAGTGAAAAGTACAAGTGAAGTCGCTCAGTCGTGTCCGACTCTCAGCGACCCCATGGACTGTAGCCCACCAGGCTCCTCCATCCATGGGATTCTCCAGGCAAGAGTACTGGAGTGGGGTGCCATTGCCTTCTCCGATGAAGTATCTAGAGTGGTCAAATCCAGACAGAAAGCAGAATGGGGGTTGCCAGGGGCTGCAAGAGTGGGAGATGGAGAGCTAGTGTTTAACAGGAATGGAGGTTCAGTTTTGTAAGATGAAAAGAGTTTAGTAGATGGATGGTGGTGATGTTAGCAAGGCAATACAAATATACTTACTGCCACTGAACTGTACATTTTAAAATGACTAGGATGGTGAATTTTATTTTTATGTGTATTTTACCAATTTTTTTTAAAAAGCAAATTATCCTGGTTTAAACCATAAACTATATATCCACACTAATTATAACTAATTCTGAATATGTGTCCGTGTTAGGAAACATTTTCGACATAAACCATTCATTTCCAACTATAGATTAAGAGCTCTGGTTATGAAGGCAGATGGGGAAGAGTTGAAAGGACATTTGTTTGGAATGGGTGGTGATAGGCAGCAGTTCACACGAGAATCAGGCCACCAGTGAGGGGAAATCTAACTTCATCCTTTCATTGACTTGAGGCTGCAGTTCTTTGGGAAAGAAGGCTCCCTGCAGTTTCTAGAATGCTAATCAGGGGGCCAAGGAAGAAGCTCAGACAACCAGGCCAGGCCACCCCCAGGGGCCTTCGCCCCTGGACTGAGCCCTCCTCCATGGCCTACATCACCCTGCAGGCCTCCCCTGTCCTCCAGACTTAGCTGTGGCTGCTGCCTTCTGAAATGCCCTCCTCCGTTTCCGCTCTGCCATCCCTGATGAAACGCTGTTGTTGCTGTTACTCAGTCAATCAGTCATGTCCTCCTCTTTGTGACCCCATGGACTGCAGCATGCCAGGCTTACCTGTCCTTCACCATCTCCTGGAGATTGCTCAAACTCATGACCATTGAGTCAATGGTGCCATCCAACCACCTCATCCTCTGTCACCCCATTCTCCACCTGCCCTCAACCTTTCCCAGCATCAGGGTCTTTCCCAATGATAGCTCTTCAAATCAAGTGACCAAAGTGTTAGAGCTTTAGCTTCATCATCAGTCTTTCCAAGGAATATTCAGGGTTGATTTCCTTTAGGATTGACTATTTTGATCTCTTTGCAGTCCAAGGGACTCTCAAGAGTCTTCTCCAGCACCACAGTTCGAAAGCATCAGTTCTTCGGCACTCAGCCTTCTTTCTGGTCTAACTCACACATCTATTCATGACTACTGGAAAAACCATAGCTTTGACTCTGTGGACCTTTGTTGGCAACGTGATGTCTTTGCTTTTCAATATGCTGTCTTGGTTGGTCATAACTCTTCTTCCAAGAAGCAAGCAAATTGAAATTAAAAGAAGAAACCCTGGGTCCCCTAAAAAGTCAGCCCTTCCATGAGGGGAGCCCAGGACTGGTGCTCCTTCAAGGTCTGGGTCCCTCTGCTGTGTCACTCCTGTGTGAGAGTGCCCCATTGATTCTCCCCAGGCCACCATCCTCCACGGGCCTCATCTCCTCATTAGCTGATAAACTTCTTGCTGTGTCACTCCTGTGTGAGAGTGCCCCATTGATTCTCCCCAGGCCACCATCCTCCACGGGCCTCATCTCCTCATTAGCTGATAAACTTCTGGAGGGAAGTATGACGATGGTGTTTGAAATCTTCTCTTTGGTTCCATGACAGGTGTTTGAACACCAGCAGTTGGTGGTCACTACAGTTCATCTTCCATTTGCTGTCACCATGGCTGTGACTTCAGTTACTATTTAACACGTTACTGTTAACCTTCTCCTTTCAAGCTTCGTGCAGTGCATCCTCACGGTAGCTCCGCTGTTAGCTTTCTGAGGAAGACCATCTGTTGGAAGTTTTCGTTTTTGTTTTTTAATTTGGCCGTACCGGGCCTCAGTTGTGGCAAATGGAACCTTCATTACAGCGTGTAGGATCTTCAGTTTTGGCACGCGGGATCTAGTTCCCTGACCAGGGATCCAACCCGAGTCCCCTGCGTTGGGAGTGTGGAGTCTTCACCACCAGGCCACCAGGGAAGTCCCTGTTGGCAGTCTTAATGCTAGAACCCTAGTCAAGGCAGGCTTCTCCAGGAAACTCAGGTTTTAATGAGTTCACCCCTCACAAGGGTAGAGTTTCTGAGGGGCTGGGTCACTTGGCCTCGTGAGCAGCTCCCTAAGAGGAATCTGGAATGAAACTTGGTGTGTGCTGAAGACCTCACCTACCTCTCCATCCTCCCTACATGTTCTAAAAAGGGTAAGCGTCATCCAGGATGGTGTTAGTCACTCAGTCATGTCCAGCTCTTTGTGCCCCCATGAACTGTAGCCCACCAGGCTCCTCTGTTCATGGACTTCTTCCAGGCACCATGGACTTCTTCCAGGCAAGAATACTAGATGAATAGCCATTCCTTTCTCCAGGGAATCTTCCTAACCCAGAAACTGAACCCCGGTCTCCTGCATTGCAGGCAAATTCTTTATTATCTGAGCCAACAGGGAAGCCCATCCAGGGCAGCAGGAAGGTCCGATAAGGCCTGAAGGAGTAGAATTCCTTTCCGAGGACTTTTCTACCTTGCCTGTGGCATGAGATTAAAAGTGGAAACAACAGCGAGCACAAGCTTGGAAAATCAGCTCTAGCTTTAAAGTCCCCACTTTCTTTGTGTGAAACAGCCCAAGGAGGGCAGGTACTTATTTACTCCAACATTATCACCAAGCGCAGCAGCACACAGCTCAGGGCAGGTGGAACCCCGACAGTCAGGATGTGCTGAAGGCCCTGGGGTGTGGACACTCTCTACACCTGCTCTGGAAACCAGTTCAATACATTTTCTTTTTATAGAAATTCTAATCTCTAACTATGGCCACATTTGGTTTCTACCTTAGCTGGCAGTGTTGCAGTTGTGGAGATGTAAACAAATTTTGTTTCACTGAGAAAGTGGTTACATAAGGCTTACTTTTCATCCCTTTCAGCTCATTCAAAAACTTTAAAAGGCAACATTTTAACCCTGAATTTTGTGACTTTGAAATAGACACAGATGGTATCATCCTTTTATTTTCTGACTGCTGCTGCTACTGCTAAGTCGCTTCAGTCGTGTCTGACTCTGTGCAACCCCATAGATGGCAGCCCACCAGGCTCCTCTGTCCCTGGGATTCTCCAGGCAAGAACACTGGAGTGAAAAAAAAAAGAAAAAAAGAACACTGGAGTGGGTTGCCCTTTCCTTCTCCAATGCATGAGAGTGAAAAGTGAAAGTGAAGTCGCTCAGTCGTGTCCAACTCCTAGCGACCTCATGGACTGCAGCCCACCAGGCTCCTCCATCCATGAGATTTTTCCAGGCAAGAGTACTGGAGTGAGGTGCCACTGCCTTCTCCATATTACTTTTTTCCTATGGTCTACTAAAACTATGGTCAACTAAAAATCAGTGCCCAACCTAAAAGTTGAGAATTATGTTTTATTCAGTGGACAAAACCGAGGACTTAAGCCCGGGACACAGCATCTCAGATAGCTCTAAGGGACTGCTCCAAAGGGCTAAGGGAGGAGCCAGGATATACAGGAATTTTTGCAACAAAGACCAGGTAGTCAGAACTTCAAGAGATTACTGTTTTAATTAAAGAAAGCCAGATATCTCAAGTTAAAGAACTCAGCACTTTTGTATTCTTGGCAAAATACAAGAGTCAGGGGCTCATCGAAATCATTCCTTTGACGTGCACCTCAGCTAACTGGAGCCAGTATCCTGCGTTTTCTCATCCTGAGTCTCCTCGGGAGGCACTCTCTGGGTGGTTGAAACAGCTCTAATGTGATGGCTTGATGGCTGTAACACCCTTTGTTTACTGATATGGCAACATTTATTTTTTCACTGATACTGTGCTTCCGCGAAAATGTCTGTTGTATTACATTGATCTTAAAATACAGTTTAGGCAACTTGAAATATGAACTCCCAGATCCTCAGACTTCCCAATCTATGATTAACTATAATTAATCTTCTCACATGTTATTCCATCTCGGATCCTGTCAAATAACCCAGAAGACACTGTGCACAACTTCGAGCAGGAAGTCCCTGCATGTTACTTAATGGTGATGCTGTTTGCCAGACATACCAGACCATGCATTCATTCACAAACCTTCCAGGAGTGTTTCCTCCGTGCTTGACACCACACATTTCTATAATGGGTGGATTAGAAAGATCACAAACCTTAGGCTGCCAGATTTAGCAAATAAAGATACAGGGAAAACTTTGGGATAAGTATATCCCTGCTGCTGCTGCTAAGTCACTTCAGCTGTGTCCAACTCTGTGCGACCCCTGAGATGGTAGCCCACCAGGCTCCCCTGTCCCTGGGATTCTCCAGGCAAGAACACTGGAGTGGGTTGCCATTTCCTTCTCCAATTCATGAAAGTGAAAAGTGAAAGTGAAGTTGCTCAGTCGTGTCTGACTCTTCGAGACCCCATGAACTGCAGCCTACCAGGCTCTTCTGTCCATGGGATATTCCAGGCAAGAATACTGGAGTGGGGTGCCATTGCCTTCTCCAAGTATATCCCTAATATTGCATATTATTCATTGTTTATCTGAAATTCAAATTTCAGAGGGTGCCCTGTATTTTATCTGGCAACCATACAGACAGCATATCTTGATCAAAAGTCCATCTAAAAAGTAATCTGTGAAACTATCTGATCTTCATTGGAAGTTACGTCAGAAAATGTCCAGATCTTGGAGGGCCATGTGTATACAAACTATCAGTGCAGCTTAAATCACAATTCTGTCTCACTCTCCAAGAGTGCTTCTTTGAAAACTAATTTTCTCTCTTTTCAGACAATAGAATAAGTACCTCACTCCCAGTAGGACAGTGCACAAGGATTCTGTTTGATTTTCTGGACGATTGTGTGTCTTTGTGCCTGCGGAGAGTGTCGTCCTTGGAGCAAGTGTTGGCCTATTTGGAACTCCGTGTGGAGGGGAGGGGGTGGGTACCACTTGCAGATCAAAGGCACCTGACTGCACTCCTACTCCCTCCGCATCCCCTGCCTGCCGTCCATGTCCTGGTGGAAAACATCAGGCTCCCCTTTACAGAAGGCACGGACTGCTGCCTCAGCACTGTGCTGACCCTTTGGTGCCATTTCTGATTTATATTTTGCTGAGTTATCTGTGCCAAGGACTGTCTGTTTTCAATAAAGCGGAAGCTTTCTCTTGCTGCCACCGAGGAGAATTCCTGACCTGTTTCCACGTCTGGGAGGAAGCCCCAGAGATTTCTGTGCTGACCTGGAAGAACTCTGGGGGATGGGCACACAGCATCCCCTGCCAGCTTGTGCCCTTCCGGCTACGAGGTTCTCGTTAATGGGACCACGTGCAGGTGGCACTTCCAAGCTCTGTGTCTTAAGCCCTATTACTCCCTCGGTTATCACATCTCATTAATTATTCATTGCCTAACTTTCTTCCAGAGGTAATTAATGAGATAAGTTACACAACGGCAATGGTAGTAAATATTGTAATATAAAAGCAATTACTGAAGTGGCAATTTTAATTCGAGATTATTTTAATTACATGGGACTCCAACTTATTTAAAATCCTTTCTCTGCAGAGCCTCCTCTGAGCTTCCAAAGCTGTCACCACCTTGGTTACCTGGAAATAGTGTGCAGAATTTTCTTCCACCTTTACAGCAGTGAGCTAAGTAGGGGCATTCGAGCAGATCGGTTTCCGGTAGATCACAGGCAGGATCTGCCCCCACCCCCCGACAGGAGCCTGGAAGACAGCCTATGCATTGAGCACTGTGTTTCAGAGGAGGACAGAGGTGGAGGAAACCTGCATTCTAAGCAGGAGCAGCTTCATGGGCCGCTGACCGTGCAGTGTCGTACAGCCCCATGCTCAGACTGCCCACATTTGGTTTAATGCTCTGCAGTTGTCCTCCTGAAATTTTTAAGTTTGTTCCTCGCATCTGTGTTTTGTAAGCAAAGTCCAGTGGGACCTGGGGCGTGCAGCAGGGGCTTGGAGCCCTAGGCTCTGGGTAGACCACCTCCCTGTGATGGGCTCTCAGAGCCTGCCTCCCTTGGTCCCACCTAATGTTCCCCCTCCACTCCGCACAGTTACTGCTGCCATCTCATACCCACCAGCAGGGCATGGACACAGCTGGGTCGGGAGGGCAGCACGCCTGGGGCACTGCAAAGCCCTTTCCACCCCAAGCTGGCAGCATTGGGGTCTGTTCAGTGGGCAGCTGTTCAGGGTCAACCCTCTCCCCCAACCTGACCCCATTGCCTCATGCATCCTGGTGCAAAGGCCACAATACTTTGGAGGTCACAACCCCTGAGCCAGGGCACCACCTGATAAGACCCCCAGTGCCTGGGCTTATATTAACCCCACAGTACCCCAGGGCTCAGAGAGCATGGTGTGAAATAGCAAAGAAGAAATGCTGTGGCCCATTGAGAGGCCACAGAAGAAAAGAGGGGCGCTGTATCTTGGTGGTGTGATGACACTAGATTCCTGCCTCCTGAATAAGAGGCTCACATACTTGTTCTGCAGTGAGCCCCTGCAAATAAAGTAGCAGGTCCTGGCTCCAGGGCCTGGGGATGCCAGGTCACTGGCCTTATGGACATAAGGCAAGTCCCATCTTTTAACTTAAGATCCTTGTGGGGAGTGTTCCTTCCGGTGACTCCGAGGCTCCAAATGCACTCTGCTCCCTGGACTCGTGCAAGGTGCACGCTGCCAGCCGAGCTCCGAGGCCAGACCTTCCTCCTGCCTCCTATGATCCCCCTTGCTCCTTTTTCCTTCACTGGGAAAAGAAAAGTGAGACAGCCTTTGAGGCAGAGTGGTTCTGATCAAGGAGACACATGGGTCTGAAGCAGGAGCTCCCTGCTGGCAGGAGCCGTTCCCCTGGACAAGCGACAGGCTCTCTGCCTTTCACCAGAGCCGAGCTGGGGCCCGGAGTGCACCTCCAGCCTCCATCCTGGTGTCCAGGGAAAGGACACGCTGTGGCCCTGCAGGCCTGGCTCGTCCACAGCTGATGCACAGGCCCATTCAGGCCCTCCCAGAACAAATCATCTCATCGGGCAGGGACTAGAAAGTTTGATTGGCCTGTGGTGCGATGTTTGGGGATGCTCTTCCCGTCAGCGGGCTGCACATCCGGGGAGAGGGACTGCTCACTTTCTCCTCCAGGACGGCACTGGAGAGTCACAGGACTTACTTGGCATTGTGCATGCGTGTGTGCATGCTCAGTCGTCCAGTCGTGTCCGATTCTTTTGTGACCCCACAGACTGTAGCCTGCCAGGCTCCTCTGTCCATGGGATTCTTCAGGCAAAAATACTGGAGTAGGTTGCCATGCCCTCCTCCAGGGCATCTTCCCCAGCCAAGGATCAAATCCATGTTTCCTGCATTGGCAGGAGGGTTCTTTACCACTGCACTGTCTGGGAAGCCATACTCGGGAATGATAAAGCAAATAAAGTTATAATAGATTGCCCACATTCTAGTTTATTTCATTCCCCTTTCCTTTTCTTACCTACCCCTTCCACTGTTCTCCCTCTTTGATCAACATGGCAATGAAACTGCCTTTCATTGTTCAGCTAACCTTAAAGAGACAAAGGCATGGCCTGAACATCTTTGTTTGTTTGTTTTGGCCATTTAAAAATTGTATTTTCTTTTAATTTGTATTTTGTGTCGGAGCATAGTTGATTAACACTGTTGTGTTAGTTTCAGATGAACAGTTAGTAATGCAGTTATACATATACATGTATCTATTCTTTTTCAGATGCTTTTCCCATTTAGTTTATTCCAGAATATTGAGCAGAGCTCCCATGTGAGCAGACTTCCCGTGCTATACGGGGTCCCGTCCTATAGTGGGTCCTTTGTTATCCGTTTTAGATATACCAATGTGTACATGTCTTTCCTCGACTGGAATGTCTTTTTGGTGTTCCCCCCAGCTGGGTCTCTCTCATTCTCTGCCTCTGTCCGTGGGGGTTGCTTTCTGCCATGAGGTCTCCCTCAGTGTTCTCTTGGGGGCACAGCCTCTGAAAAGTATATCTGTAGGGCCACACTGTAAAGGTGCTTGGAGAGGAGCCCACCTCCCTATTTATATGTCCCCGCCCCTAGCTGCGGCTGCACCGGAGTGAGGCTGGAGAGCCCTGGTCCAGCGTTTTTCTCAAGAGCATCCCACTCAGAATAGCCTTGCTCTTTTAAATGACATAGAACATTTGCTTACAGAATTTCATTTCACGCAGTCCAGGAAATCCGTCAGTCTCTGTCTATATTTCCAGCTCTGTTCATCATCATTCGTGTGCCTAAATAGAAGGGCTAGAGTGCGGAGATCTGCAGAACCAGGCTTGATGGGAGGAGCCCATCTTGTCCACGTGGTGCTAGAGAACCCAGATACCTGGGGAAAGGCTCGCGAAAGCGAACTGCGCATGCGCAAGCCTCAGGGCTCCTGCTCCTGCGTTCGCGGGAACCTGCTCACCGATCCCAATTATCGAGAAAGACACTGGATCACAGGCGCGGGCCCCTGGGACCAAAGTAAATTAAGTAATTAATTAAAGGGCTACTTGATACCAGACTCTGGAGACTAGGAGGAAGGATAAATAGTACCGCCTCCGGTCTGAGCCTGTTTCTCTTCACCCTGCATAACCGCCCTGATGGGTCCCGCCGGCCTTGGCTTCCCACCCATTCTTCGACCCCCTTGCCCAAGGCTTGCCCCATCTCTACTCTAGAAGATAAATCCCACCTTGTGTTCAGCACTCAGCTTAGCTCCTACTCCTCTGGGGACCCCCCCTATTCCCCTGGTCCCTCAACTCTCAGCCCTAAGGATTTTATCACACAATTCCACACTTGACATACACTGTCTTGTTTGGAACCTTGTTCTGCTGCTGCTATTGCTAAGTCACTTCAGTCGTGTCTGACTCTGTGCGACCCCATAGATGGAAGCCCACCAGGCTCCCCTGTCCCTGGGATTCTCCAGGCAAGAACACTGGAGTGGATTGCCATTTCCTTCTCCAATGCATGAAAGTGAAAAGTGAAAGGGAAGTTGCTCAGTCGTGTCCGACTCTTAGCAACCCCATGGACTACAGCCTACCAGGCTCCTCCATCCATGGGATCTTCCAGGCAAGAGTACTGGAGTGGGGTGCCATTGCCTTCTCCGTGGAACCTTGTTCTGGGCCCTCCAAATCAGAGGGTGTGGATTTGCATGGTGCATTTTGCCCCCACCACGCTCAGAACAATGCCAGACAGGTGTGGGTACAGACCCACAGTGCAAGGAAGGAGCCTGGCAAATTCTAAATGGCAGAGGAACCCTGCTGACCTAAAACAAAAGGAAGATGCTCTGGATGTGACTGGATTCAGGCAGGTAATGCCTTCAGCTCATCTTGGAAGTCAACACACAGCAAGCTAAGAAATCTCTCGCCCTCAGCACAGCATCTAACGTATCAGAGGCTCAGTACATAGTTGTCAAGAGAATGCATGTGATCACCTGGGCTTGTCGAGGCAGGTGTTTAACATGTGCTCAAACATTATATAGACACCTCCATGCATCTTCAGGAAGAAAACACAGGGACAGCATATTAGAGTCCACTCAGGACTAACTCACTGTAATAAGTCATCATGGCTTTGGGGGCCCGTGTTCTCTAATTTTCTCTCACCCTCCCATGGCGCATCATCCTGAATGAGGGAAAGGCAAAGAATTCCATAGAAATGAACATGTGTGTGCTCCGTTGCTCAGTCATGTCTGACTCTTTGTGGCTCCATGGACTGTAGCCAGCCATGCTTCTCTGCCCATGGAATTTTCCAGGCAAGAATACTGGAGTGGGTTGCCATTTCCTACTCCAGGGGATCTTTCCCACCCAGGGATCCAACCTGCTTCTCTTTCATCTCCTGCATTGGCGGGTGGCTTGGTGGCTTCTTTACCATTAACGCCACCTAGGAAGCCCAGAAAGGAGCATGTCATCTCATTAGAATTTTATTAGGCATTTCTCACGATAAGTAGCTAAAATGAGGATCATTGGATTTTTGATTGATAGATTTATCAGAGAATATTAGTAGTGAGAGGAACCTTAGATATCATCTGATCCAAGCCCATGTCTTAATCGATGGGGAGATGGAGACCTCCAGGGAATGACTGTGACCCAGGATTGCAGGTTTCCAGGCTGCCCTACTCCCCCTGAACCTCAACGGGACTGATCCATCAAGCTCACCTTGATGGACATGTGGCAGGTATCTGGGAAGTTAGGATCACACGGATAGTGCAGGCATTCTGGATGATGGTCTTCACTTCCTTACAAAGAGAACCCTCTATTCAACTTCACCTTACACTGAGCCGCAGGTTCTTCAGGGGAAGTGGGTTAGGCGCCAGCCCTAAGAAATGTCTGTTGACTGGTCCAACCCAATCTTTGTGATCTTACCCTTACTGTGGAACTGGTTTAGCCATGGTCACATGATGCAGTTCAAGCCAGCTTGATGTGAGGGGTAGTCTGTGCAATGAGGGAAATAAGATAGGCCCATCCCTTTTCCTGGACGCGGGCAGCTATGTGGGATGACTGCAGCAGCCATCTGAGAGCAGTGAGGAGCATCAGCCTGCAGACGCTCAAGTCAAGGATGGCAGTGAGAGGATATGGAAAGAAACTGAGTCCCTGCTGAGGCCCCAGAGTCTCTGAGTTTGCCGGTCCTGGAAACTCCCCTCTTTGGGGGCTTCTTACTGTGAGGCCCACATGTCCTTCCTTGCTAGGTTTCTGCTTATTTTAATTGCTGTCCGTGTTCCCTGTCACCAGACACGGTCTGTCAGCTCTGCGCTATTACACAGCCTTTCAAAAGGCCCTTCTGAAGAGCGCTTCCTGCAGAAACACCTGAATAATACTTGGTGCGTTTGCCCTGAGAGTCCTCATCTGGGGAGCAAATCCAGCCTGGTTGACAACGGCTCATGAGATCACAGCTTGAGTGGGCACAGCCACAAGTCTGGGTTCACATTCTGTCATTTGGTTTCCATGAAAATCGCTTGTGCTTGTCATTCTTAAGTCTTGTATTCCGTGGTGAGATGCAAATTAAACACCACGTCATGCTGACATTAAGACACTTGGTTTATTTGCTTTAAACACAGGAGAGAAATGGGATTGATGTATTCAGACGGAGATGAGGGTAGGAGGAGGGTTTTCAGGAGACATACTCGATTCCAACTGGGTGCTGCCAATCTCTCTGGGCCCCACCAGCCTCCCTTGGGAGCTGCCTTTGACCTTGTTCAAGGTCCTAGCTGTCTGGAACTCTGCACTAAAACAGCAAAGTTTATGGAAATAGGAGACCTCTAAGAAGTAGTGTTGGAAAGCTCATTTGCTGTATCACCTTCGACATTCTTTTTCTGGAGAGACAGTAGCTAATCTCCCAGGTTCCTTCCTGATCGCACATCTGATAATCCCATGAGGTGACCACAGATGGGTAATATGAGTTAAGAATGCCAGTAAACTGGAGGAGTTCCTATCTGTTTGGGCTGCCATATTGGAAGAAGTATGAGAGTTATTAAAAATTAAAGGAGACTACTGTTAACCTTAGGTATTGGGCACTTGTTACATACTTGGCACTGTGCTAAGAACATTACAAGCATGTTCTCATCTAGTCCACCTAGCAACCCTATGAGGCCAATGCTGTTATTACTCCCTTAATCGAGGGAGGCAGCTGAGAGACTCAGAGAGGGTCAGCAACTTCCCCGAGGCCACACAGCGAGCAAGCAGAGGAGGTCAGATGTCTGTCTGGGTCTGTCCAGTTCTAAAGTTTACACAGTATTCTGCCTCACATGGTAAAAATTCTCTAGATGTGCCTAATGTGCCTGAGGCCAGAAAGGCTGATAGTTTAACGCAGTCACTGAGAAAGTCTGGGTCCTCAGAGAGTGCAAGTTAGCCTGAGGAGTTTGGGATCTGTGGGGCACCCTTCCTTCTCCACCAAGCCTTCCTTCTCCACCACACCTGTGCTGTGAAGTGGACATGATGGCTCTTTTATTATGTAGATTATCGTGAGGCTCAGAGGAGGGATCTGAAAAGAAAATGCTTTGAAAAAATATAATAAACCATATACATTGAAGCATCTATTATTAAAAATAGTCAAGTAAGGATAAAAAATAGGCTAATCAACTACATCCAAATTAAAAGTGTTTTGCTGCAAGCGATATCATCAAGAAAGGGAAAAGAGTACCCACACAGAGGGGAAAATGTTTTCACATTGTGTATCTGACTTTTATCCAGATAGTATTAAAATTATGTTAATTTTATTAATATAATATTCACATTAATAATAAAATTAATGAAATGTAAATGGGACTTTTATCCAGATAGTAACTCTGCCAGGGGAGGCACTGTGCTTGGGGGTCTTTCTGGCTTCCCATAGAGTGAGCTGTTGCTGCATTGCAACTCCAGTCCCAATCGTGAAGAGAAGGATGTTGAGTTCCTGGCTTTGAAATGCTCTCTGAGCCAAGAAAGGTTTTTCAACTCAGCTTCACTGGCAGGACCACCCACCTGACTCAAAGGGAAGCAGGTTTGCATCACCAGAAGGCAGCAGTTTCTGGGCAAGTCTCTTAAAGGCTGCCAAGGGCTGCACGATAATGCAGCCTCAGGGTGGTTTTGCTTAGCTGTAAGGTTCAGGGATGGTCTAGCCCAGCCAACAGGCTTTTGGAGAAGCATTCCACAAGGGTGCAAGCCCAGTGTCCTCCAAGACCCTAACTCACCAGGTCTCCCAGCTTAAATCCTGTCTGTTACTCAAACAAGAGGTGCAGATGTTTCTCTGCTTCCCAGTGATATTTACAGACCTGCCTCCCTGCACCGCCTTTTAGACTTTTGTTATTACAAAAGTGGTAAGTTTCAAGTGATAAGTTCTAAATTTCAAGGAACAAATAATTCTGATACTATATAAGCTTTACTATAGATAGGACACTATAAAAGGTGAAACACTATGCAATATATTCTTTTAAGCTAAAACCACCATGTTGCAAAATCTGCCAGAAATTGTTCCCAAAATATGAAATGCTGGGTGCTATGCTTAGTCACTCAGTCGTGACCAACTCTTTGCGACCCCATGGACTGTAGCCTGCCAGGCTCCTCTGTCCATGGGGATTCTCCAGGCAAGAATACTGGAGTGGGTCGCCATGCCCTCCTCCAGGGGATCTTCTAACCCAGGGATCAAACCCAGGTCTCCCACATTGCAGGAGGGTTTTTTACCAGGGAACACAAAACATGAAATGGATAAATGTAAATATACGTCAAGTTCACCTATAAATATAGGTCCTCCCAAAATCCTAACTAAAATACTAGCAAGCTAAATTCAATAATATAGTAGTAGAATAAAGTTCCACAATGTAATTGACATTTAAAAGGAAACATGTTATATTGGTGAAAAAATAAAGAACTGGAAAAAATAGGAATGTTCGAAAAATATTTATCCACATAATTCCACCTTCTGAAAATATCCACAGTTAACATTTGAGTATGTATCCTTCCAGTGTTTTGCTCTGTATATGGAATATGTATATATTTTATGTACTTCCGATCATGCTACTTTGTAGCCAGCAGATTGTCCAGGAAAGACCACGCACATATATCACATGAGGTTAGATGACGGCCTTCACTAATTTGGCAGAGTTCAGCAACACAGCAGAGAAAGCGGTGCCCCACAGCTAGCACAGGTGGACCCCAGGTCCCCTTGGAGGTTGTAACAAAGTATTTACATCTCAGTGCTTCTACGCTTGGGCCTCGCAAACCCCATCAAAAAGACTTACACATTCTGTGTTCTTAATACTCCCGTGTCAGAACCGGTTTATCGACAAGTGGGACCCTCTGGTTCCCACTTGTCCCTCTGGTCCAGAGGACCCTCTGGACCTTCTGATTCTTAAGCTTAAAAACCCTGAGTCAGTAAAACCCTATTCTGTCTTCCAAGGGAAGAAGCAGGATTAACACACACGTAGGTGTTCCTGGTCCATTTCTCTGCCCTCAGATGATAGGCATACTGGAAAGCCCATTGCCTCACAAATTCAGAGTGAGAATTTTTCATGGCAGTAAATATTCTGCCCTAATAGGTTTAGAATAACTGCATAGTACTACATTCCCTCATAAGAATGTATAGTTATTTATTTAACTGGTCTCCTGTTTATGGGCATTTTGGTTGTTTACAAATCCTTTCCTATGGACTGTAGTCCACCAGCCTCCTCTGTCCATGGGATTCTCCAGGCAAGAATACTGGAGTGGGTTGCCATTTCCTTCGCCAGGGGATCTTGCCAGCCCAGGGATTGAACCTAGGTCTCTTGCATTACAGACATATTCTTTACCATTTGAGCCAGCAGGGAAGCCCATTGCAAATAACATAAGAGCATATATCCTTGTAGATACATGTTTTACATATCCCTGATTGTTTTCATTGGATAGCTTTCTAAAGTAGAATCTCAACTCTGTCCCTTATTAAGAACTTGGTTGTCCCTACCTAGAAAGAGACAGAATAATACCTACCCTCTAAGAAAGAGACAGAGGCATAAAGTAACAGAAAACCCCAGGGTCTCAGGTCTTAAGACCTGAGTTCCTGTTTGGGGGTATGGCTATTGTCCTCCCCTGGGGTCTGCATGCTCCATTCTGATTTATTTGTAGAACTTTCCTTTGTTTGATTTTGTATATTAGTGGAAAATATGCAGTTTTTGCATTGTCAACAAGTGGTATCATGACTTGCATTACAGTTTTTTCTATAGCTGACTTCACGTACTTTATGATTCTATACAGCTCTGATGGCTCACCGGGTAAAGAATCCGCCTGCAATCCAGGAGACACAGGAGGTGTGGGTTTGATCCCTGAGTCAGAAAGATCCCCTGGAGGAGGGCACAGTAACCCACTCCAGTGTTCTTGCCTGGAGAATTCCACGGACTGAGGAGCTTGGTGGGCTGCAGTCCATGGGGTTGCAAAGAGTTAGACGTGACTGAGCAACTAGGCAGGCACACGCGTGTATGCACGGTTTCTGGCGGTTCACTTCTTTCCCTGGAGAAGCTGAAAGAAACCGACTCCTCTGCGGCGGGCTCTCTGCCTGGCTAAGTGTCTGTCAGCTCCCTCCTCCGCAAACCGCACACGCACAGGCGCACGCACACGCACACGCAGACGCAGCACCCGCACCCGCACACGCACAGGCGCACGCACACGCACACGCACACGCACGCTATAGCTCTGCAGCACCTGGCGCCAAGTGAATTCTCAGCAAAGGTCACACAGGATCATCCTTTACCGCATGCCGTTTACTCTGAACATAAACTTAAAGACACGCCCTCCTTTTATCCTTAACATTTTTACAATCTCAGTTCGAGTCATTTTTCTCACAAGACTATCCACGTACGTGTTCTTTCTAGCTTTAGTACACAGACTTTTAAAGTCAGAGCTTAATTTCCACAGTGAATGTCTTTCGACTCAACGAAGGAACGCCTCATTTGCCTGAGTGATAGAGTGGGCAGTGACTGCAGAGGAGACCTGCCTGGTGGTCTCCTACGTCGGCGTTTCACACAGTTAAACAGTGCTGGAGTCTGGAAGTACTGAGGGAGGGCTCCTTCTGACTTGATAAATACTGTTTTTAATTTTTATTGGAGTATAGTTGACTTACAATGCTGTGTTAGTTTCAGGTGTACAGTAAAGTGAATCAGTTATTCGTACACATATATCCACTCTTTTTTAGATTCTTTTCCCATATATTTTCCCAGAGTTTTGAGTAGAGTTCCTTGTGCTGTACAGTAGGTCCTTATTAGTTATCTCTTTTATTTATAGTAATGTGTATACGTCAGTCCCAATCTCCCAATTTATTCCTCCTTGGCAACCATAGGAGGGAACTTCCGCCTTTGTTCCCTACATGTGTGACTCTGTTTCTTATCGTAAATAAGTTCATATGTACCTTTTTATTTTTTTTAGATTCTACATGTAAGCAATATCATATGATATTTGTCTCTCTTAGTCTGACTTACTTCACTCAGCATGATGATCTCTGGGTCCGTCCATGTTGCTGCAAATGGCATTATTTCACTCTTCTTATGGCTGAGTAGCATTCCATTGTATACATGTACCACATCTTCTTTATCCACTCCTTTATTAATGGACATTTAGGTTGTACCCATGTCTTGGCTTCCACTTGACAAATGTTAATTGAGTGGTTCCTATTCTGGAATAAGATGCTGATATACTCCTCTCTATTCCTCTTGCAGAACATAGCTAAAATCTTCAGGTCGTATATATTTAAAAATCACAAGAAGACTGAAAGATGGAGAGAAGGCAGGTCAGCCGAGAACTTTGGGCCTAAGGAGAGACACGGCAGTGCGCTCCCCGCGTGTGTGTGCCTGCATGCGTGCTCAGTCCTGTCCAACTCTTTGTGACCCCATGGACCGTAGGCCACCAGGCTCCTCTGTCCATGGGATTTCTGGGTGTTCACGTTTCCTCATATAGCCTGGACCAGCAGGAGAAGCTGGCAACCTGGAACTTTTAGATGTTGCAACTCATTCCTAGAGAGTGAGTTCTAGGTAACCAGAGGAAGAAAGGGAGAAAGGGCTTTCTTGCACAGAAAACAGCATATGCAAATGTACCCAGGTTGTCAAAGTGATGAGATTTATTATAGCTGAGGTTTGGGGGTGGACCCATTGAGGAATTGCCAGAAATTTAATTAAGGCCAGACCATGAAGAGCTTCAAAAGCCATGTTTAATGCAAGACTTGTCCCTAGAGGTATTACAGAGTTTTGTTGCTGTTCAGTCACTCAGTCATGTTGTTCTCTTTGCGACCCCAAGTACTGCAGCACGCCAGGCTTCCCTGTCCTTCACCAGCTCCTAGAGCTTGCTCAAACTCATATCCATCCAGTCGGTGATGCCATCCAACCACCTCATCCTCTGTCATCCCCTTCTCCTGCCTTCAATCTTTCCCAGCATCAGAGCTAACAAAAGCTTTTAGTCCAAGACCAACAGTCCTGCCAGTTTTATATTTTGGGAGATAATTCCAGCAACAGCAAACCTCCTGTGCCAGCTTTTCCACAGTCACATCTCCTAATGTGGTTATCGGAGCCTCCCCTGATGGCTCAGCGGTAAAGAGACCAGCTGCCAATGAAGGAGAACCGGGTTCCATCCCTGGGTCAGGAAGATTCCCCTGAAGAAGGAAATGACAACCCACTCTAGTATTCTTGCCTGGGAAATCCCAAGGACAGAGGAGCTGGGCAGGCTATAGTCCATGGGGTCGAAAAAGAGTCAGGTACAATGGAGCAACTGAACAACAGTGTGGTTATAGTTTTAGATCAGTTGGTATCCTCAGAGACACCGTCAGGAAAGGAGGACCAACGCCAGGCCACTGATCATGGTTTAGAGAGCAAGCATGTGTTAGTTCATACAGAGTGCTGAGTGAGAAGGAGAGGGACCTCTCCTAAACTATTATCCTTCAATCCATCTCAACGGCACGCTGGGCATCACAGAGACCCACACAGTGCCCGCCAGGCACAGAGCCAGCCTCCATGTTCCTTGTTAGTTCAAAGCTCATGAACGACCTTGGATATTTATCCAGGCCCCACAGTACACTTGGCAGGAGGGCCTGTGCTGTGAGATCTAGGCGTCTGGGGTCCAGATCTCTTCTCTGACCACTGGTACTCAGACTCGGCCCAGGCCAGATTCAGTCGCTGCAGCCAAAGGAAGGGGCACGGCAAGCAATTTGTTTAGAGCAAAGCTAAGACACTCCCAAATGGGTATTTGGTCTCGGCCACTCACAAAACAGGCAAAACATTTCTTGAAATAAAAATACCAAAAGGAAATAAACCATCCAGGGGAGAACGGGGCTTACCTTACACAGCACATGAAATTTTGAGTACGTTTAAAAACATTCTCTTCAAGGAGAGGTACTAACACTGGAAAAGTACGGGAGGAACTGAAATCCCCTTACTTGTTTTTGGTGATCTTTTTTTTTTTTTTTTAAATAGAGAAGAGAGATTGTTTCTCTTGTTTGGTTGCTAAGTCATGTCTGACTCTTTGTGACCCCATGGACTGCAGCATGCCAGGCTCTTCTGTCCCTCACTGTCTCCCAGAGTTTACTCAAATTCATGTCCATGATGGTGATGCTATTCAACCATCTCATCCTCTGTCACCCCCTTCTCCTTTGCCTCAGTCTTTCCCAGTATCAAGGTATTTTCCAATGAGTTTGTAACCTTTTTGAAAGGTTAAATCCTTATTTTTATTATTTATTTTTTCATTCAGTAATCACAGTTCGGTTCAGTTCAGTCGCTCAGTCGTGTCCGACTCTTTGCGACCCCATGAATTGCAGCACACCAGGCCTCCCTGTCCGTTGCCAACTCCCGGAGTTAACCCAAACTCATGTCCGTCGAGTCGGTGATGCCATCCAGCCATCTCATCCTCTGTCGTCCCCTTCTCCTTTTGCCCCCAATCCCTCCCAGCATCAGGGTTTTTTCCAATGAGTCAACTCTTTGCATGAGGTGGCCAAAGTATTGGAGTTTCAGCTTCAGCATCAGTCCTTCCAAAGAACACCCAGGACTGATCTCCTTCAGAATGGACTGGTTGGATCTCCCTGCACTCCAAGGGACTCTCAAGAGTCTTCTCCAACACCACACTTCAAAAGCATCAATTCTTCAGTGCTCAGCTTTCTTCACAGTCCAACTCTCACATCCATACATGACCACTGGAAAAACCATAGCCTTCACTAGATGGACCTTTGTTGGCAAAGTAATGTCTCTGCTTTTTAATGTGCTATCTAGGTTGGTCATAACTTTCCTTCCAAGTAGTAAGCGTCTTTTAATTTCATGGCTGCAGTCACCATCTGCAGTGATTTTGGAGCCCCAAAAAATAATCACATGTGGTCACCTATTATGTCCCAGGCACTGTGCGAAGTTCGTTGACACAAAGGCTTTTATTCCATGATCTCAATAATATCTTCACGTCCACATGTTTTCAAGGGCACCGTGATCCAGAAATGGCATAGGGTCCAAGAACTCCCCTAAAAACTGCCCAATGCTGTGTCATCACGACAGTCAATCCATGTTATCATTTCAGGAAAAAGTTACTTTTTAACTTAAGTTGAAAAAATTGTTAATGTCTTTAGTATGGAAACATGACAACTAGTCAGCACACTAAAATTCGCAGTTTGCAGTTTTAAATATATAAAGCTTGAAGTCTTCTTGCAGGAGGGTATGCTCAATATGTCTTTTTCCATCGTCTTAATTCCACTACCCCAAAGAGCTTCTGTGGTTTAAGCAAGCCCATCCTTCTCTTGTATCTGCCTGCAATGCAGGGGACCTGGGTTTGATTCCTGGATCAGGAAGATCCCCTGGAGAAGGAAATGGCAATGCACTCCAGGATTCTTGCCTGGAGAATCCCACGGACAGAAGAGCCTAGCAGGCTACAGTCCTTGGGGTCACGAGAGTCGGACACGACTGAGTGACTAAACCACCACCATCCTTCTCTTAGTTCTCGTCCGCTGTGATGACCATCCCTGGCTTCTTTATTCTGCCACCCTGGCTGCCACAGCAGCTTCTACTCATGGCAAAGACGGTCACTACACTGAGTCTGAAATGACCAGCGTTCCCCAGTGACCCCCAAAAAGGCTAGTTACTGGAGCAGGTTTTATAGAGGTTAGGGCAGTTACGTTAATCCAACAACCAAAGCCTCCAGAGCCCTTGCAGACAGGCCTGCCTCCATCCTTGATATTGATTGTCATATCAAAAGCCATTCAGTCTCTACCCAGACCACGGAAACACGGATGTATTCCATCCTGACCCCAGAGGCAACAAGAGCCTCACAGCCCTTCAAAGCAAGGCAGGAAGAAAACCTAAAATTCTTGGCTCTCCCAACTGTTTCAAAAGCAAATAATAGTTATGCCAGTAAAACTGTCATTTTAAGTGAATCTCCTAATATAAGGAAGGAAAACATAAAACTCTTAAGGCTTTTCTGCCAATCTGATTCAGATCAGAGACTCTGTCTCCCTGGGCTAGTGGGTCTCATTATGACAGGACAGCGGTCATAAAAGAAAGGCGGCACAGTAACTGTTTAATGGACATTTTCCCAGAAATTAAAGGGCCGCTCTTCAAAAGACAGTCAGCTTGCGGTGCAGGCCCCAGGGAACTGCACACACGTCGCTGCCTCCGCTGCAGACAGAGCAACCAGGTGCACCCAGCGCCAGCCTCACGCAGCCTTTGTTGTGGGGATGAAAGCCGGAGAATGTACCGCTTGGTGATCAAAGTCTTTGACCATCATATAAAACCAATCAAAATGCTCTTTATTTCTCTTAATTTCCTGGACTTCAGCAGATGTCATTCCAGAGTGTGGCAGGCAGACAGATCTCTTTCCTCCAACGTGTGTTCTTTGGCTTTGGGGAGTTTTTAGGTTTGGGTTTGTGTTGGTTTGGGTTGGGGAAGGTTTTTGTCTTTTTGTGGTTTTTCCCCAGTGTTTTGGGGACCTGCTGACAAACCGTTAACATGGATCCCAAACATTCATGTTCAGTTCAGGATCTAACAACCTTTTCTTCATGATTCTATTGATAGTGGAGCCTTTTCTTTATGATTCCATTGACAGTGGTCACTTTGACTCGGCCCCTAGGAAGAGTGGATTTTAGTTCATAAGGGAAGAAAAAAATATTATAACTCTTAGATCGCTAACCACCCCTTCCCAGCCTCTGTCTAAAGATCCAGGAGTCCTCACTCAACCCCGGAACAAACAGCAGGCTGGGAAAGGAATCATTTTCACTCAGGCAAGGTGTCGAGCTGCAGATGCTGCCTGACGGTGAAGAATTTTGTCAGACTGTTTGGGTACAGACCATGACACTGGCAGAAGAAATAAAAACCACTGGGGAAGGTTATGCTCAAACTCCGCTTTTCCTTAAACCTGCAATTCAAAACAGTGCTTTGATTTGTAGGTCCATCCGGCAAGATCATTTCTTGTCTTATCATTCTTCTGAAAAGCAAGATCCCAAAGCATTTTCGCCCCCTCCCCCGGCCCCTACACTGAGGATTAATGGGAATCTGTCCCCCGGCAAAGCATTTGTCAAAGATCGAAGGGGCAGGTGGGAAGGGTCCTTTACCTTGCCCTGGCTGCTTTTGCGCTTGAGACCATAAACTGACAAGCTCACTTGCATGCAGTCCTGTTGAAATGGTGGTCACAAGAGGGAAAAGCAAGCCGATATGTGCTGACTTAACATTAAAAAAGTAGTCACTGCATTTTCTGGGTTTAGAGTTTGACCTCAAAAAGGACAGAGTCAGGTGTGTTTCAATGCAATTAATAACGGACACTGAAGATGTTGGCTATTTTGTGAGTACCAGAACTTCTATGGCTCACTGTTTGGGTGCATGCATGTTATTTGCATTTTTGTGGTTAATTAATTGCCGGGAGGAGTATCCATGTTTGCTGTTCTCTTTGAGTTTCTAATTTGAGTATAGAACTTCCTGGCAGATTTCAGCGTGGATATGAACATCGAGTATAATTTGAAATGGTATTGCTGTATGCCACTGCACTGGAGTTGAATTTTAAAGTCAGAATAAATAAAAACTGTGTGACTGAGGGATCTCCAGTTCTCTAATAAAAGGCTCAAAGGAAAAGTACTGTTTAGACAGCAACCCAGGTCCTGTAAAGACGACAGCACTGGACGCTATGGGTGGGGAGAGGTAGGAAGCCAGACAACTTGGTCGGTCCCTCTGTGTCTGGAACCTTCCAGAAGGCCATGCAAGCACAGAGCAGGACACTGTGCCCTTCCTCACAGCCCACTTCCTAAAATAAAGCAAACAGACCTTTTCGTTCTTTGCAAAATATTTCAAGCATTTTGGATTTCCTGGCTTTTTTGGTCAATGATTGGAATCGGGGATGCATTTGAAAAGCCATTCCCAGAAACAGCAGCAAAACAGGGACAGTCCTCCTGCAGCGACGTCACCTCCTTTTCTGAAATGGTCACACAGACCAGTCACACCAGCCGGTGCCCGATGGCCAGGGGGCAGCAGCCTTCGCTCCCAGTTTAATTTCTGTGCCCCATTGTCTTAACCAGGAGGCTGCTGTGACCTTGCTGGTGGGTCTGCCAGCTCCATCCAGGTGACGGCTGGCAGATGTGCTGGCTGCGCGCCTCCGGTGCCCGCCAGCCCGCTCAGCGGCGCTTCCGTGTTTGCTCACTCGGCTTCCCTTCCCTCTCTTTCCTCGCGGGTGGGCAGTGCCGGACTCCAGCCGGCTGACTGCAGGGCCTCCGCACCCTCGAGCAAGGGCAGCAGCAGCGGCAGCAGCAGCAGTGGGAGCAGCTCCTCCAGCGACTCGGAGAGCAGCTCGGGGTCCGACTCGGAGACAGAGAGCAGTTCCAGCGAGAGCGAGGGCAGCAAGCCTCCCCACTACTCCAGTCCCGAGGTGAGTACCTGCGGGCCTCCAGGGGCCTCCCCTGCCTGCTTCTCCCCTGGGGAGCACAGTCAGTCCTCCTCCCAGTGTGGTTCTCACACCTCCCACTCCCCCACTCTCCGTGGCCTGCAAGCTGCTGTGACCCGTATAGGCCACCGCTCCCAGGCAGCCTGCCAGGATTGATTTGGGCTCATTTCCCCCAACCTCCTCCTCAAAGTGCTCCTAGCTAGAGAGCTTCCTTTGAGATCTAGAAACTTCATCTCTTACAGTCCAAAATCTCTATCTTGACTTCCAGAACTTTCCAAACATGCTGTAAACATCACTGACTGGAAATAACCTGACGATTGGGGTCAGCGAGGCAATAAGCAGATAGGGGAGCTCCAACCTGAAGTGTGAGCCCCTGTAAATCATGGAGAAAGGAGTTTTGTGGATTAGACATGGCTAGAATCTTACCTTTTAGCAGTTTGTCACAGATTAGAAGAACACGGGCTATAAGTATAAATAAAACCTTTTTAACTGTGTTTTCTTTGTGAAAATATACAGAGAAAAATTAGCATGAACCTGAAAATAATAATGAAAGCTTTTATAGGTATGATGAGTATCTATGTGGAAGATTTAGGTGCCTCATATAAAAACATGATATGGTCCCGATAAAACCCATTGCTATTTCTACTTTAAAGGGGAAAATTAAATAGTAACTCAGAGCATGGATCCTTGAGAGAGGACTGAGAACACATTTGTCCAGTTTCTGGATTGGTAAGGGTGGACTTTGATTTCTAAAGAAGGAACAACATAGGCTTCTTCTTAAGTGTATAGACATTTCACGTTACTGAGGGTCATAGGATTTTTTTTTTTTTTTTGGCCTGCAATCCTCTGTACCACTTTGGGGCCCTAATTTCTAAATAAGCTCTAAAATGAACCAAACCCACATGTCCAAACCTTGGTGCTGAGAGGAGAGCACCTTTAAGGGCCAACCAGCCTCACATTTCCAGTTTGTGTGCCTATGTCTCTCTTTCCCTCCATCTCTCTTGATCTGTCTGTCTATCTCCCTGTATAAGTAAGGGGAAGGCCCTTAGCAACATTAACCTATAAAAGCTATCTGTTGCTATAACCCTGACTTTCCCCAGAAGCTAAATTATTCCTTCTCCATTATTTCATTCATTCATCTGTTCATTTATGGTTTTTCAACAAATATTATTGAGTTTCTGCCACAGAT
This sequence comes from Bos mutus, assembly GCF_027580195.1. Lineage (NCBI taxonomy): Eukaryota > Metazoa > Chordata > Mammalia > Artiodactyla > Bovidae > Bos > Bos mutus. The sequence continues at coordinate 101,729,981 of NC_091627.1, forward strand.
ACGCTTGGCCCTGGGAGACAGCAATGATCTGACAAAGAAGATTCCTGTCTTCACAGACTTGATATTCTAATGAGAATAATTTGAAACAAACAAGCAAAAAACAAAACAAAACAGAGGCATTAACTAAGCTTCTTCAGAGCCAGCTTTGTGATCTAATTTGTTGAAAACCTCCAGAATATGTAGTAGAAAAAACTGGGTTCCAGGGACATTAAAAGGGCCGAGGGGGGACAGTGGTGGTGGATTAAAAGCCTCAGGGTCTGTGAATGAGAGCCCCCATCCCCGGCTCTTTGTGACTTTGAAGGTTAAATTCAGGAATGTTGAATATTATTTGCATGTTGAAATGTGACTCCTGGAGTTTCTAGATGAGGCTGAAACCAGCCTCAGAGAAGCACGGTTATAAAGGGCTTTGAGCAGACTCCCTCTAAATGTCACTGAAATAATTACAAAGACCTGAACTCCTTGGTGATGAAAGGAAGCACTTGACGTTTCTTCCAGCAGCTATCAGAGCCCCCAGCGGAGGAGGAGGAGGAGGAGGAGGAGGAGGAGGAGGAGGAGGAGGAGGAGGAGGAGGAGGAGGAGGGGAAGCTGCTAACACAGGCCTTAGAGTTTAAGTTGCCTGAGGCACGGGTAGGTTTCGACTTCTGGCTTCTCCTTGCAGAGGGAGTGCAGAAGTGACAGGTGTAGCCACAGAGCATGTGACTTCTCTCTGCTGGAAAGGAATGTACTCCTTGGAATAAAAGTAAGGGGTTTTGGGCTTGTTTTTTTTTTTTTTTAACATTTTTTCCCAAGACGACTACAGACACACACCCTTCAGAAATACAAAGAGGGAATTCCCTGGCGGTCCAGTGGTTAGGACTCCGTGCTTTAACTGCCAAGAACATTGTGGGTTTGGTGTCTCATTGGGGAACTAAGATCCCACAAGCCATGTGGCATGGCCAAAGATTTTATCAAAAAAAAAAAAAGAATTACAATGAGTTTGCAGAACGAACATTAAAAAGAGGGAAGGAAGCATTAAGGGCCAACTCTACGGCAGCCCTGCTCTCCTCTGCCCTGAGCTGGCCCAGGTCCCCTGACAGAGAGCAGTGAGACCCGTTTCCCTGTCCCCCACAGGACCACCCAGCTCTTCATAGCCACACACCTCCCATTCCACCGCAAAGACCTGTTTCTGCTGCTTTGCAGCAAAACGTATCTGGCCCTCCTTTCCCCTTTCAGAAATGTCCTAATATGAGAGCAGGAGATCCTCATGATGTCCCAAGACACCTGCATCCTACACCCTGCCCCTCAACGTGCCAGCACTGGGCACCTGCTTGGCTCTCCTAAGTCTCATCCAAGCTGTGTTTCTGGCCCTGGTTGTAGAAAGCCACTGCCTTTCACATGCATCACCATGGAATATAACCCCTAGTCTGCAAGTGGGCATGGAAGAGACACTGGATTCAGTCTCTGTGGCCTGAGGTTTGCTTGCTTGTCATCAGACTAATTTTTTTCATTTGAGTTCTTTCTTCTTTCTTGGTCTGGGACATCCTTTCATACCAGAGCTTGACCAGGGAGCTTGACCAGGAGGGGGTAGGGGGGTTTCATTTTGCCCTTCCATTAGCACATTTACAGCAGCACACAGAGCTCCTTAGACCAGTGTTCCAAGTAAAGGGACAGCTTGCTGTGTGAACAAGAAAGAGCCTGGTCACAGGACTTTATTTGACTGCACGTGGGATCTTTAGCTGTGGCCTGGGAGCTCTTAGTTGCAGCATGTCGGACCTACTTCTCTGACCAGGGATCAAACCTGGTCCCCCTGCAATGGGAGCACAGAGTCGTATCCACTGGGCCCCCAGGGCAGTCCCTGGTCACAGGATTTTGAGAAGAGCCAGGATAAAGTGGGTTTCACCCGTTTCTTTACTGCAGGGCGTCACTCAGCCCTCAACATCACTCATGTAAACAGCATTCTCCATTGTGGTGTTTCCCAAATATGTCCAACCATGGTAGGCTTTCTTCATGGGCTAAAAGCACATTTTGGAAAATGCTGCCCTAGATCATTCTTGAAAATCTTAAAAAATACAAGTTATTCATGGATTCAACAAGCTTCTCCTTAATTAGGCATCTATGGGGTATGTGGCAGTGGGTGCCCTGAAGGTTGTAGATGAAATAGAGACTAGAGTATACCCTGGAGGGCTTGTGCATGAATCAGAGGGAAGATTGATCAGAGAGGAGAGTCCTGGCTGGAAATGCACACTGCAAGCCAGCAAACAAGCAAAAGCGCTGGGCGGAAGCCCAGTGGATGGCTCAGACAGTAAACCAGAGGCAGCAGCCTGCCAGGCAAGGAGCTCCGAGCCCCAAGTCTGCCCTCCTCCCCTGCCACCTAATTCTTGGCTGTTTAAGCTTCCTTGGCCACAGTTTTATCTCCAAAATGGCAGATAATCTCCCACTGTCTAATCTGTGAGGTTTTTCTGAGGAGTAAGTGACAAACAGGGAGAGGCAGCTCATCGTGAGTCATTAGTAGCAACAGGGTCATAGCAAGCTGCCCCTCTAACCTATTACGGTCCTGCGAGGGATACAAAGCAGCAGAAACCTGGCCTCTGCCGGAAAGCAGTGTTTGGCTTTGTTGAAGACACAAGATTCATATACATGAAACAGACATGGATATCAAAAGATGATGCCATTAAGGATAATGGAAGGCAACAGGTATTATCTGGAGAGTTAGTGGTGTCTTCTCCAAAAGTCAGATCAAATTCTATCATTTGAAGACCTGACATTTCTCAAGTGAAACAAGGTCCCCTTTTCATGAGGCTTCCCCAGAGAGTAATGGGAGCTTAAGGGAATCTGATCTCTCAACTGTGACAAGCCTGGGTTTAGTCTTGCTGGTGCCTGTAGCTCCGCAGCTTTGGACATGTTACTTAACTTCGCTGAGCCTCATCTAAAAACCAAGGCTGATAGTATCTCTTATCTATGGATTAAATTAGATGATACATGTGATGTGGGAGCGCACTGTGGGTGTTCCAGCAAGGAAAGATGCCTGTAAGATGATGGCTGCCTGAGGAGTTCGGATTTTGTTCGGGAGGCAAGAGGAGGTCATTGTAGATCCTTGAGAAAGGGAACATAATTTAGCAGTGTACTGAAAATGGTCCTGATTTCTTTGGCTGTGAAGAGCAGAAAAAATGACTCTGCGGCACATGGGGCAGCGGGCCCTTACTCCATTGATTACATCCTCCCCTCGCTGTGAAGACTCCCCCAGGGGAGGTTTAGTGGGAGTTTCCCTGTGAGTCGCCGTGTTTTGGCTCCAGGCAGGTATCTGTGTCCTCGCATGTAAGAGATGTGAGGTGTGGAAGGCTCACGACGGCGGGGACGAGGATGACCAGGGGGTAGGGGGCGGTAAGTGGCGGATGCTGCCATAAATGTGTCCACCTGGTCCAGTGTGTGCCCCCTTCTGCAAGGCGCCTTCAGCATCCACTCACATTACTGGGCCCCGTTTATCTGGGGAAGCTGAGGCACAGAAGTCACTGACCCAGCCTGGGGTCAGAGAGAAACCTCAAAGCCATAAATGTGTTTGCCGCCAGTTAGCCTTCAGGGGACTTCCCTGGTGGTCCAGTGGCTAAGATTCCAAGCTCCCAAAGCAGGGAGCCCGGGTTCAATCCCTGGTCATGGAACTAGATCCCTGCCCCAGCTGAAGATCCCACGTGCCGCAACAAAAATTGAAGCTCCCGAGTGCTGCAGCTGAGACCCGGTGCAGCCAAAATGGATAAATAAATCATTTTTTAATTAAAGTAGCCTTTCGTCACACTGAGCTCCCCTCAGGGCAGGCGAGAGCTCCCCCTCAGCAAAGAAGCCATTCTATGTCCTGCCACCCTGCTTCCTCCATCACTTCACTGTCGCAGGAGGGACCAGGTCAGGTGGGCTCTGCAGGCTCCATTGTTCCCTGTCTCTGCAGGTGCCACATTGAAGCGAGGTCAGAATTTACAAAATAAAACTCAGAGGCGTGAAACAAGATTTTATCATTTTGGTTTTTTGCCTCTTGTTCAGGAGTCCTGGCCTATGGGTGGCATAAAAACAAGAAAAGCAGAACATCAAGTCAGAGCCCAGGCTCCCCATCAGGGTCACGAGAGAGTCCCCTTCCACACTTGTACCCCATGGGGATGCTCCTCGATCCTCATGGCCCCAGGAGCAGGGCCTGGGATCCCCGTGCTGAAATGCCTCACAAGGAGACTCCCATTAAGATTTCCCGGAGGGCGCCTTCACAGCAAAGGGAGGATTTAATCAGTGGAGTGATCACTGATGTGCTGCAGGGTCATTTTCTGCTTACGGTCACTTGTCGCTCCCAGTCCCTCGACACCCTGCGCTGCGGTTCCTTGAAGTGCAGTTGGTCTCGTCTGCTTGGAGGGAGCCAGCAGACTGTCCGCAGCCCCTGCCGCAGCTGCAGTGCTCACGTCCACACTCTGTGGCCCCAGGCCCTGTGGCCCTCTAAAGGCTTTCCGTCTCCCTGAGCCGTGCCCCAGACTCAGCCAGGACCCCTGGGTCTAGAGCACTGCCTGCCCTCCTCGCGCCTCACCGCCCTGCTGCAGGATCCTTTCTGCATGAGGCAGTGCCCCAAGTTCTCCTCTTAACACCAATCTCTTTGTTGAAAACCAAATCTTGACACTTGAAAGCAAGCATTCAGAAATTATGATCTTAAAGAACAGTGTTTTTCTCCTACAAGGGAGCCTGACTTGCTCTAGGCTTTAACAAACCAATACGAAATGCAAAGCTAAGCCATTCTTCTTTATTCTGGGTGGTATCTAGTTCCCCCACCCCACCCCACCCCACCCCCAACTCACCCAATCATCAGAAGCCATGAATTTATAGAGTGGAGGACATAGGGAAGGAAACATACATCACCTTAATCACGCCAAAATTCTCCCCCATCTCACAAATTAAAAACATTCTAGCTAAAGTTCTATGGGGCTTCCGTGGTAGCTCAGCGGTCAAGAATCCACCTGCAATACAGGAGACGTGGGTTCAATCCCTGGGTCAGGAGAATCCCCTGGAGAAGGAAATGGCAACCCACTGTGGTATTCTTGGCTTGGGAAATCCCATGGACAGAGGAGCCTGGCCAGCTACAGTCCATGGGGTTGCCAAAAAGTCAAACATGACTTCGCAACTGGTACAGCAACAACAAAGTTCTGTACTTATCAATTTACCTCTTTTCTACTAATAATCAGAGAGGCTGGATAAATGGACTTTTATTAGAAATCAACAACATTTACTCCCCGTAAGAGAATCGGTTCTTAACCTTTCAATAAGACATAGATCCCTAGAGAGGTAAATGCAAACTACGCAAACTATTCTCTCCCCAAAATGTGTCTACATGACCTTTGACCTTCTGTTACAGGGCATTCACTGGCCTCGCCTCTCCCCCAGAGCCAATCTGTGGGTCAGAGTTTAACACCTGGAATGCCCAGGATTTGCTCTAATTTAGCAAAACTGTTTACAGAAGAGGTTTTCATTGTCACCTCCTTGTCTGAAACAATTCGGGCAAAGTGTGATGGAAGCGGGTTAAGGATGGACGAACCAAGTCCAGCAGGGTCCACTCAGCCCCCTTTTCGAATTTCTCCCCGAATTACAAGTCTCACCAAAAAAATGTGTGCTTCAACACCCAAGGTCTCCTAACTACACCCCAGTTAACTTTCATGGGCTCTGAAGTTTATGCATGTCTGTATAAATACAAAAAATATACACTGTATAACACTCAAAAGTGCTGGAAATGGGTCCTAATGAGGAATAGGGGGGTCCTCTCATTTCTCAAACTGCTGCACTGGCATTTCAGTGTGGGGTACCAGGAAAGTGTCAGTCGCTCAGTCATGTCCATCTCTTTACGACCCTGTGGACTGCAGCCTGCCAGGCTCCTCTGTCCATGGAGTTCTCCAGGCAAGAATACTGGAGTGGGTAGCCATTCCCTTCTCCAGGGGATCTTCCCAATCCAGGGATCGAACCCGGGTCTCCTGCACTGGCAGGTAGGTTCTTTACCCTTTGAGCCACCTGGGAAGCCCTGTGGGTGGCCACCCTGTGTGCCTGTTGATGCTACACATACCTACGGCTTCCATGTTCCTTGAGTTTCCAGCCCATCAGGTTTCTGCTCACATGCCTAGAGGAGCAGCAAGTCGAGAGAAAAACAGCCAGGCGCATCTAAGTGAGTCTGTCCTAAACAATGTTTTGTTTGTTGCCGGTTTTCTGCTTTTAGGCGGAACCAGCGTCCTCTAACAAGTGGCAGCTGGATAAATGGCTAAACAAAGTGAATCACCACAAGCCCCCTGTCCTGATCCAAAATGAAAGCCACCACGGGCCGGAGAGCGGTCAGTACTACACCCCAGTGAAGGAGGACACGCAGGAGTGCGGGAAGCTCCCCGACGTCTGCCCGCCCGGCCTGAGAGACAAGGACATCAAGGGCGCCTGCAAGGAGGAGCAGAGGCCCAGGACCGCGAACAAGGCCCCCGGGAGCAAAGGGGTGAAGCAGAAGTCCCCGCCCGCGGCCGTGGCCGTGGCCGTGACCGCCGCCGCCGCCCCGCCGCCCGCGGTGCCTGGTGCGCCCGCCGAGAGCGCGCCCGCGCCTGCCCGGAGGTCCGCGGGCAAGAAGCCCACCCGGCGCACCGAGAGGACCTCAGCCGGCGACAGCGGCCACCGGCCCGAGGAGCCCGTAGCTGCCGAGGCGCTGGGGGCGAGCACGGGGGTTCCCCCGGAGCCCCCCAAGCCCCGGCCTTGCGGCAACAGCAGGACCAACCACCGCAAGGAGCTGCGCTCGGCCGTGACCTGCGAGAAGCGCCGCACTCGGGGGCTGAGCCGGATCGTTCCCAAGTCCAAGGAGTTCATCGAGACGGAGTCGTCCTCTTCCTCCTCCTCCTCGGACTCGGACCTGGAGTCGGAGCAGGAGGACTACCCTCTGTCCAAGGCCGTGGCCGCCGCCGCCGCCGCTGCCGCTGCCTCCGGGAACGACCCAAGGCTGAAGGAGGCTCCCACCAGCATCAGCGGCGGCGGCCCCCGCGCTCCCGTGGGCTCCATCAACGCCAGGACCACCAGCGACATTGCCAAGGAGCTGGAGGAGCAGTTCTACACACTGGTCCCCTTCGGCCGCAACGAGCTTCTCTCCCCGTTGAAGGACAGTGACGAGGTCCGGTCACTCTGGGTCAAAATTGACTTGACACTTCTGTCCAGGATCCCGGAACACCTGCCCCAGGAGCCGGGGGTCTTGAGTGCTCCCGCAGCCAAGGACTCTGAGAGCGCGCCCCCGAGCCACGCATCGGAGGCGCCCGTGGAAAAGACCTTGCCAAAATCCAAGAGGAAACGCAAGGTAGGCCTGGAAACCTGAGGGGCTAAAGGCACAGTGGGAGGGAGGGCCCCAAACTTGTGGGCAGGTCCACTGGTCTGAAATGTTCCAGGAGCAGGGGTTTATGTGTCCTTCTTCAGCAAACGTTCATAGAGCACTTTACATAAGCGCATAGGAGCCTGCTAAGTCGCTTCAGTCACTAAGTCTGACATTCTGCAACGCTATGGACTGTAGCCTGCCAGGCTCCTCTGTCCATGGGATTCTCCAGGCAAGAGTACTGGAGTGAGTTGCCATGCCCTTCTCCAGGGCATCTTCCCAACCCGGGATCAAACCCTTGTCTCCTGCATTGCAGGCAGATTCTTTACCATCTAAGCCACCAGGGAAGCCCAGTATAAGTACTTGACACATATTAACTCAACTCAACATCCTTAGAACCGCCCATTGTGGGAAGACCAGCTATTATTCCCATGTGATAGATAATTAAGGCCTGTCCCACTGCATGTGGAAGTAGGCAATTGGGAAATCTTCACTGAATGTCTTCAGGGAATGAGCTAGAAGCTGGACCAGTGAGGAAAACTAAACACAGGTGAACCCCATTCTTTGCTGGAAGAGGTGGGGTCATTCATTGACTTAAGAAGTCAGCTGCCTCATGAGTTGAGTAAGGCTGTGACTAGGGAGCCACAGGTTGGTGCTCCCCATGGTATTGAGCAGAAGGACTTTGTGGTAGAGACGAGCTGGGAACAGGGCCCCAAGCAGGAGGGACTTTTGAGTAATCAGAGGATTCACTGCCAAAGCTAGGAAGCCAGCTGAACAGAGAGGGATTGAACAGAGTGAGGCAGGCAGGGACTTAAGTGCAGGGAGAGCTGGACGAGGGTCTAGAAGTAGACCCAAACACTTGGCCATTCAGATGTTTTTGAAGAATTTTTGAGCACAAGAATCACTTAATCATAATTTAAAACCAGTTCTGAGAATCTTTACCCCCTCCTGTTACTACATCTTCAAAAGTGACTAGGACCACAGCGAAAAACTCAGTGGGTAACAAACCAAAGATTATAGTCATAATGGATGGCCCTAATTTGGGACAAAATCATTCACAACTGTTAACTCATGTGTATGTCCCCACAAGGGATGCTAAATCATTTATAAAATCCTTACAACTTTTGAGGCAAATATTCTTGTCATGCCCCTTTTACAGATGAGGAAACTGAGGCTTACAGAGCCTAAAGTGACTTGCCCTAGGGTCATATAGGTGAGAAAGGACAGAGCTGGGAATGAAGTCAGTTCTCTGGCTGTAGGGTCTCCCAATAATAAACCAGCTGGAGATTTGTGTAGTACTTTTGCCTCACGGCCCCCGCTCAGAAGACTCCATGCTCAGAATTTAATGCCTGTGGTTTGCATCTTGGAATTCTCCCTTTTATCTTTGAATCCGTCTTTTGCAAGAGAAGGTGATGGGACAACAGAACATGCCTGGTCCCACCCCTACCCATTTCCCCAGGATGGGTTCTGCCTGCCCTGTGGCCCCTTTGCATTCCTGGCGGGAGCAGCCTCCCCTTTCTGCAGCCCCATCCAGGGACCAAGGCACAGGCATAGTGAGGGTTGGGGTCAGGATCAGCACCTCCCTGCCCTCAATCCAGGTACTGAGGGGTCCCCCAGGAGAGACTGCCAGTTGGCCTTGGGGAAGGGGTGGTGCCTGGCTGCACTTCCTCACCCCGCGACCCACAGCTGGCAGGTGGCGGAGACCATTTGCTGGGCTGCATGGGCGCACCCAATCTCAGCTTGGCACTCCTGGCATTCGGGAGAGTCAGCGCGTGCCAAGCATCCCCATGCTTCCAGGAGCACAATGTAAAGCAGCAAATAAACACACTTCTCTGACAGGTTAAGAGACCAGTTTCAAGACAGGAAAATGTTCCTGACTTTAGTACTTTATAATGTTACCCTTTTACCGCTTTTTTTTTTTTTTTGAGGTATAATTGACATAACATTATATTATTTTCAGTTATACAATATAATGATTCAATATTGGTTTACATGTGTTGCAAAATGATGACCACAATCAGTCCAGCTATCATCCATCACTATACTTAGTTACAAATTTCTTTTTCTCCTGGTGAGAACTTTCAAGATCTCCTGCTGCTGCTGCTAAGTCGCTTCAGTCGTGTCCGACTCTGTGCGACCCCATAGACGGCGGCCCACCAGGCTCCCCCGTCCCTGGGATTCTCCAGGCAAGAACACTGGAGTGGGTTGCCATTTCCTTCTCCAATGCATGAAAGGGAAAAGTGAAAGTGAAGTCACTCAGTCGTGTCCGACTCTTCGAGACCCCATGGTCTGCATCCTACCAGGCTCCTCCGTCCATGGGATTTTCCAGGCAAGAGTACTGGAGTGGAGCTACTTTCAAATGTGTGCCACGGTATTATGAGCCATACTCACCAGGCTGCTTATTAGTATTGCACTACATCCACATGACTTACTCATTTTATAACTGGAGACTTGTACTTTTTTATTTGCTTCGCCCCTTCATTTTGTACCCCCTCTCCACCCCAGAGTGGTTTGGTTTTGGTTTTCAGATTCCACATTTAAGTGAGATCCTAAGGTCTTTGTCATCTTTGTCATCACAAAGAATCGGACAAGACTGAGTGACTAACACACACACACCCCACTCATTTCACTTAGCACAGTGCCCTCCAGGTCATTCTGTGTTGTTGCAAATGGCAAGACTCCTTTCTTCCATTGTATACATACATATGCCGCAATGTCCTTATCTATCCATAGCCATTTACGCTGTTTCCTTGTCTTGGCTTTTGTAAATAACGCTGCAGTGAAGGTGGGGGTCTTTTGAAATCAGTCTTTCAGTTTTCTTTGGATAAATACCCAGAAGTGAGATTTTTTCTCCGCATCCTCACACATGTATTATTTCTAGTCTTTTTGATGACAGCCATTCTGAGAGGGGTGAGGTGGTATCTCATTGTGGTTTTGATTTGCATTTCCATGATGATTAGTGATGCTGAGCATCTTTTCGTGTGCCTGTTGACCATCTGTACGTCTTCTTTAGAAAAAATATTTAATCAAATCCTCCGCCTGTTTTTCAATCAGATTTTTTTTGTGTTTCTTTGTTGTTGAATTGCAAGTGTTCTTTATGTGTTTTGAATATTAACCCCTTCTTGGATATATTATTTGAAAATATTTTCTTACATTCAGTAGATTGCCGTTTCATTTTATTGATGGTTTCCTTTGCTGTGCAGGCTTCCCTGGTGGCTCAGCTGGTAAAGAATCTGCCTGCAGTGCCGAAGACTTGGATTTGATCCCTGGGTTGAGAATATTCCCTGGAGAAGGGAATGGCTACCCACTCCAGTATTCTGGCCTGGAGAATTCCGTGGACTTTATAGTCCATGGGGTCACAAAGAGTCAGATGCAACTAAGCGACTTTCACTTTGCTTTGCAGAAGCTTTTTCATTTAACATAGTCCCACTTGTTTATTTTTGCTTTTGTTGCTTTTGCTTTTGAAAATCATCATCAAGACTGACATCAAGCATCTTCTCCAGCTTTTTGAACATGGGGCGTAGCCTTTTCATTTTGCGCTGAACCCCACAAATCATGCAGTCAGCCCTGACCTCCTAGGTGACCTCAATCAGGTGACCTTCCCTTCTGTGTACTTCAGTTTCTTCATTTGTAAACTGGTGACATCTTTACAGGGATGTTGTTGGGTTTAAATGATATAATTTAGTAATACAGGTTAGCTCGCTACACACCTGCCCCTCTTTTCCTTCTGTTTTCCTCTGCATATCCTGCCCTCCTCATTACTTGTCAGATGCATTTATCCATCAATCTCCCAGGTGATTAATTGATTAATGAGTAAGTCAATCAGTCATCTGGAGATTGATGGATAAATGGACAGGCTGATATAAAGAAAGAGAGAGAGGTGTTTCAGAGATACAAATTGATAAACATATAGAGATTGGAAATACATAGAGCTATACAGGCATATGTCAATAGAGATGTGCAAAAACAGAGACATGTATAATTCATAATCTATATTTAAGTAATTTTACTATCCGTGGACTTTTTAACTTATGAAGCGTCATTTACACTAAGCCTGACACTCAGCTCCCCTCATGAAATCTACCGGAACATAGGTCAACATGCATAGAGAAGGGAAGAACATGTGCACAGTGCTCGTTACTCATCGTCCGGGCTGTGAAGCCCCCAGTTGCGGGTGTGGGAGGTGGGACATCGCAGACCTGGCTGCCCAGGGTGCAGAGTCTAGCCCTGCCGGAGCCCTGGGGGCCCAAACTAGGGGGTTCAGAGCTTTGGCTCGGATCATCCATGGGGCACAGTTTCAGCGTGAGCATCTGTGGTCCCTCCTCCAGAGGCTGACATCCCAGCCAGAAAGAGAAGGTCAGAGTCTTTCTATCTTTAGTACCAGTGCCCGTCTCCTGGAAACACTGCTGAGAATCCTGAATGTCTGCTGTGTTGCTGCGATATCAGCAACAATAGAAGTTGGTTGAGTGCATGTGCATTACCCCTGCGTGTGTGCTGTGCTAAGCTGCTTCAGTCGCATCTGACTCTTTGTGACCCTATGGACTGTAGCCCACCAGGCTCCTCTGTCCATGGGATTCTCCAGGCAAGAAGACTGGAGTGGGTTGCCAGGCCCTCCTCCAGGGGACCTCCCCAGGCCGGGGATTGAACCTGAGTCTCCTGTGTCTCCCGCATTGGTCGGTGGGTTCTTTACCACTAGTGCCACCGGGGAGTCCTGCGTCACACCTATTATGCGTCTAAAGTTAAATACAATCGTGGAAACAATCCAGTCAAACTGCTGTTTTATAAAAAGATCCTTCAAGGCCGTGAATTTCAGAAGAAAAGCCTGAGCTTGTCACTGCTCCTACAGCATTAAGCGCAGGACAGGTCGCTTGCTATACTTTGTTTGGGTACGAAGAAATGCCAGAGAAAGGGATGCTGAAGCTCCAGTGAGACTCCAGCGCAGGTCTTCTTTGGAGGGTAGAATCCAGCCCGTTGGTTGAGCGGTTTTCATCCATCACAATATTCCCTCCTGCAGTTTGATCCCGGTGTCACACTTTTTCCTCTCAGTAAGCTGTCAGTAGTCAAAACGACAGATTTCGTCCTTATTCGAGGAGGAGCTGACGGGGAACCAAGGCCGGGGCCGAGAGTGCTGCCATCGTGTTGGTGCTCAGGAGCTTGTCCAAAGAAGCCCCGAGCTGGTGGGATGGGAGCTCACCTCTTTCCCTCGAAGTCCGAAGCTGATTGGTCTTTGCTTCTTTCCATACAGTGTGACAACGAAGACGATTACAGGGAGATCAAGAAGGCCCCGGGAGAGAGGGAGAGCACCTCACGACTGAGCGCCTCTGCCAACAGTACTTTGTCCGCAAATCATTGCAGCATGAACATCAACAGGTACGTGCGCTCCTGCAAAGGCAAGGGTTGGTGGAGGCATGCCTGGGTCTGAGAGGCATGTGTTTGCAGGGGGAGAGTCAGATTTTTTTTAATGATTTCTCTGCTCTGGGTGTCCAGACCAGGGTTCTTGGACTCCTTAATCAATAGAAATTGATAAGAGGCCAGAGGAGAAATTCAGCCAAGGCTTCCTTGGGGCTCAGGCTGCAGCTTGAAGGAGTGAGGAAAAAGTAACAGTTTCCCTTGCTCGCTCTCTGATGGGGGCAAGCGTATTCCTTAAATGTGAGGAGGGAAGTTGTGGGTCCAGGGGTCACGCCGGAGGTGGACTTAGGTGGTCTGCCCACCCGCTTTGTTGGTCTTGTGTGCACGGCGCGTGCACAGGACCTGCTTTTGCTCCCGGTTCCTCAAAATTGGCAGTTGGGTTTTTGGTCTTTTTGTACCTTGTGGTTCATAATTTGCTCCAACTGCACGTGCTCACTGTTGCTTTTAGTCCCTTATGCTGTGCTTAGTTACTTAGTCATGTCCAACTCTTTGCGACCCCATGGACTGTAGCCCACCAAGATCTCTGTCCATGGGGATTCTCCAGGCAAGAATACTAAAATGTGTTGCCACGCCCTCCTCCAGGGGATCTTCCCAACCCAGGGATCGAACCCTGGTTCTGCACTGCAGGCAGATTCTTTACCGTCTGAGCCACCAGGGAAGCCCTCAGTCCTTTAGGATTGCTTTGTATTTTGTTGCTATAGGACACATGTGTCCAGGTGCAAGCACTGAAGCAGAGGATCCCAGGGTCCCAGCCTGTCTCTTGCAGACCTGCTTCCCTTGGTGTGGGCTTCCCTGGTAGCTCAGCTGGTAAAGAATCCTCCTGCCATGCAGGAGACCCTGGTTCAATTCCTGGGTTGGGAAGATCCCCTGGAGAAGGGATAGTTAATACCCACTCCAGTATTCTTGAGCTTCCCTAGTGACTCAGACAGTATAGAATCCTCCTGCAATGAGGGAGACCTGGGTTTGATCCCTGAACTGGGAAGATCCCTTGGAGGAGGGCATGGAAACCTGCTCCAGTACTCTTTCCTGGAGAATCCCATGGACAGAGGAGCCTGGCGGGCTACAGTCCATGGGGTCTCGGTCGGACACGCCTGAGTGGCTAAGCACACACACAAGCTGCACCAGCACGCCTGGGCGTGTGCTGCTTGTTGCAGTTCCAGGGGCACCAGCCGTGCTTCTTTGTAGCAAAAGGCCAGTTACCAGCTGTAGAACATTCTATCCTTTCAAAAACACACCCTCCACTCTGAAAATTTAAAAACTGAATTCTGCCTGTGTGCCAAGTCACTTCAGCAGTGTCCGACTCTGTGTGACCCCATAGACTGTAGTCCACCAGGCTCCTCTGTCCATGGAATTTTCTAGGCAAGAATACTGGAGTGAATTGTCATGCCCTCCTTCAGGGGGATCTTCCCAACTCAGGGATCGAACCCACGTCTCTTATGTCTCCTGAATTGGTGGGCAGGTTCTTTACCACTAGCGCCACCGGGGAGACCCAAAAAACTGAATTAAGAGTCATGAGAACACTAAGCTTATCACGCAGATGTAATAAGCAGACTCTTCATACAACACACCTAAAGATCCTGGCTATGCGCTGAATTTGTGGTGACAGACAAGATCGGGTCTCCAAGGTGAAACAGCCCCTCCTCAAAGGGGTTCCAGAGGGACCTGCATGGCGCTGACTCCCCTCCATGACAAACAGCTTCCTGGCAAAGCAAGGCCCCGGATATTTATTACAAGCGAGGAGCTCATCATCAGTCATAGAAGCTCTTTCCATTTAGAAACAGCACAGCTCAGAAACCACTTTCCCTCTGCTCAGACACTCTTCACTCTCCCCGACTGTGTACATAGAATTTTTAAGGGGAGATTAATGTTTCAGTGCAACACATAAAAATGTAAACTGAAAGGTTAGGAGAAGATGTAGAGCAGTACTAAAACCCAGAGAGGAAATTAGAGAGCCCAGGCACCCGCGCGCAGGCGGCTGCAGTGTTAGAATCACCTTGGGGAAGGACTAGGGCTCTGGAAGGTCTGAGTGAGGAGGAGCAGCAACGAGAAGCTGGCCAAGCCCACAGTCCTCTGTGCCCAGCAGACAGTGTCCCAAAACACTGCGCACATATGGAAGGAGAAAATGTGGCTCCAAAGTGTCTTTTAAATGTGTGATTGAGTTACACATGTGCTTCTTTGTTGATGCCTTAAATAACCTGTCTGCTGGCTCTAGTAACTGCTGTAATTGCTCGTAGTGATGAGTCTAAGTCATATCTGAAGATGCCTGCAACAACCGATATGACATGCAAATATCTGTGGTTTCCATCGGTGACACAGTCACAGGTTTTGCTAGCAGTACTCCTGCTAACCACTCGTCTGGATTCCTGCCTTCGTTCATCATTAAAGGAAATGTTCCGTTTCAGTGAGAGGTTAATGAAAATGAAGATGTCATTTCTTTTCCATGCAAGTTCAGGGACCCCAGGATAAAAGCAGAGGTCCTCAATCTCCGGGGTTGAATGCCTGAAGATCTGAGATGGAATTGATGTAATAATAATAGAAATAAAGTGCACAGTTACATGTAATACACTTGAATCATCCCAAAACCATCCCTGCTCCTGGTCCTGGCCCGTGAAAAAATGGTCTTCCCTGAAACTGGTCCGATGCCAAAAAGATTAGGGACTCCTGCTCCAGACCCTTTGCTTGGCAGAGCCTGCTGGCTCTGATAGTTTCACTTACATTAAGTAGGGACTCAATGCCGCGATGAAAGAGCTTTGAATTTTTCTAGGAAAAGTGGTCTGTGTGTTTCTGAAATTGCGATTACCTCTGTCAAGCTGTACCAGTGTAATAAGACAATTCTATATATATGGTAATCGCATGTCCCAAAGACATGATCCCAACAATGTTTCAAAATTACTTTGGTCAACTTCAATAGATAAACTTATGATGAAGAAGAAAAGATTGTGTGTGCTTGACAATATTTAATATAATAATTTCCTTTCCTACAAGTGTTTAAAATCATGTAATAATGTAGGAATTTCCCTGGCAGTCCAGTGGTTAAGACTTCACTTTCCCAATGCAGGGGGTGTGGGTTCATTCCTGGTCAGGGAGCTAAGATCCCACATGCTTTGTGGCAGGAAGAAAAAAAAAAAACATTAAACAGAAGCAATACTGTAATGAGTTCAATAAAGACTTTTAAAATGGTCCACATCAAAAAGTCTTTAAAAAAAAAAATCATGTAGTATATGGCTTAAAACTCAATGTTCAAGAAACTAAGAGCATGGCATCCGGTCCCATCACTTCATGGCAAATAGATGGTTTAACAATGGAAACAGTGACAGATTTTATTTCCTGGGCTCCAAAATCACTGCAGATGGTGACTGCAGCCATGAAATTAAAAGACACTTGCTCCTTGGAAGAAAAGTTATAACCAACCTAGATAGCAGAGAAATTACTTTGCCAACAAAGGTCCATATAGTGAAAGCTGTGGTTTTTTCAGTAGTCATATATAGATGTGAGAGTTGGACCATAAAGAAAGCTGAGCACCAAAAAATTGATGCTTCTGAACTATGGTGTTGGAAAAGACTCTTGAGAGTCCCCTGGACTGCAAGGACATCAAACCAGTCAATCCTAAAGGAAATCAGTCCTGAATATTCATTGGAAGGACTGATGCTGAAGCTGAAGCTCCAATACTTTGGTCACCTGATGTAAAGAACTGACTCACTGGAAAAGACCCTGATGCTGGGAAAGATTGAAGGCAGGAGGACAAGGGGACAACAGAGAATGATATGGTTGGATGACATCAATGACTCAATGGACATGAGTTTGAGCAAGCTCTGGGAGCTGGTGATGGACAGGGAAGCCTGGCTTGCTGCAGTCCATGCGTTGCAAATAGTCTGACACTACTGAGCGACTGGACTGAACTGAGTGCATGCGTGCTAAGTCAATTCAGCCGGGTCCAACTCTTTGCAACCCTATGGACTGTAGCCCAGCAGTCACCTCTGTCCATGGAAATCTCCAGGCAGTAATACTGGAGTGGGCTGCCATTTTATCCTCCAGGGGATCTTCCCGACCTAGGGATCAAACCTGCGTCTCTTATGTCTCCAGCATTGGCAAGTGGATTCTTTACCACTACAGCACCACCTGAGTACTGTATGTAAAATAATAGAGACTTAGAAATAGGGTTTCTTTACTCATGTGTCGAGAAACCATTACATTCAGACAGTTAACATCCATCTTGAGCTTCAGTGTTTCGTCCTCACTGGCTGAGCTACTTCTGATTCACCCAAGGCAGTTTTCTAGAACACAGCTTCTCACTTCTAAGTTGTTGGGTGCACAGTGCTTTTTAAACCAGAAAGCTGTCATCAGAAATTCTCTCCCTACACAAATGTGTTTGCATAGCATTAAGCATCTTGGTTTCTCATTTGTTCTAGAGGCCTACATTTGTAATTTCTACACTGTGACCACCAACTAAGGATATTGCTTAAAAAATAAAAAGTGACTTTAAGGGCTTGTTTGCAGTGATAGCCAACACATGCAATTAAGAAGTCATAAATGCAGGGATAATGACTAACTCTTTGTCCGATGAATTTACCTTACATTACCTGACTCCACCAGGTGACTTCTAGAACCATCCCAAGTTAGCAATGATTGAGTTCATTTTGGGCTAATGTGTCTTCCTACTCTTTGTTTCAAAGTGAAGTAATAGAGAGAGCCCTATCTGCATTACATACATTGTAAAGACCCAGATATAAGTGACTCCCTTCTGTGATGGTCCACTGGGATGTATATTCAGGCATAGACAATAGTTTTGAAGGTAAAATAAGGAAGTAGAAATCAGAAAATGTCATTTCTAAAGACTGTTTCAGTTCTTTGTATTCATCAATGCCTGGTTGCCTAACAATTGGAAGGTGGCTTCATGCTTAATTATTCTGCGATTGTGTTATTCTCCGTGTGATAATTAGGGAGAAGACAATGGCAACCCACTCCAGTACTCTTGCCTGGAAAATCCCACAGTGGAGGAGCCTGGTAGGCTGCAGTCCATGGGGTTGCTAAGAGTCAGACATGACTGAGCGACTTCACTTTCACTTTTCACTTTCATGCATTGAAGAAGGAAATGGCAACCCACTCCAGCGTTCTTGCCTGGAGAATCCCAGGGACGAGGAAGCCTGGTGGGCATCCGTCTCTGGGGTCGCACAGTCAGACACGACTGAAGCGACTTAGCAGCAGCAGCAGCAGCAGCAGCAGGTGTTAGCAAAAGTCCTTTTGGAAGTAGAGATCTCATGTATCATTTAATTGAGTTTCCCATTACCTGCTGCTTGCACTTGTTAGGAAAACAGTAAGTGGTTTGCTGTGTATTTTGAGATCCTTGGATGAAAAACTTGGGAAGTGAGAGTATTATTCTTAGTCGTTTAGCTCCAGAATTACTCTTAATTCTTGGAGAATAAGTAAAGAAACAATGAACAAAATGTGTTTGTTGTTTGTTACGGCCCTAATGCCATAAAATTATTTCCTGGCAGAAGAATTCCCAGTAAACGTCTTCCTACCAGCAGGTTTTAAATGGGAGGTTTGGGTCATATATAAAACATTTTCCTTCCCCTGTGCTGAGTGTGTGACATTCCATTACTGTGACTTCCTTTCTCAGCTTGGCAATACCAATAAATAAAAATGAAAAAGTGCTCCGGTCGCCCATCTCACCCCTCTCCGACGCATCTAAACACAAATTCTCCGGCGAGGACTTGACTTCCTCCAGCAGATCCAACAGCAACGGTCTGTTCACCTCCACCTCCTCCAGCAAAAAGCATAAGGCAGAGAGCCAGCTGCAGAGCCACGCCGCGGACCTCACGGTAGGTTGCTGCCTCCTGTCCCAGTTGAAACAGAAATGAAACCCAGCACAGCCCTTACTCTGCCTGTAACCCAGCTTGGTCTAAACTCCAGCTCAAGGCCCCACAAGGCAGCCCTGAACGCTGCTCTGGGAAGACCCAGCAAGAGCTGCCCTTTGCCTCTCGCATAGGCTGTCGCAGAAGAAAAAGAGGCGGTATTTTAAGGCTCTTCTGCTTAGGAACCTCTTTGGAGGACCTCATTTTCCATTCTGAAAAGAAACAGCCCTAACGTCACTCTCCCAGGACAAAGTAAATTGGGAGTCTAGGGCCAACCAGTCTTTACATTTGATATCTTTCTTGCCCTCGGCAGAGTCAAGCCTGGGATTGGAGCTCAAGCCCAAGGCTGCAGGGCTCCCTGCCGCCCAAGGTCGCCAAGGTGGTGTCCAGTGTGAGACTGTCGCCACCACTCCTCTTCTAGTGACCTTATCAAGGGTGATTCCAACACCCTGCGTTCCCCGTGGGCCCAAATGGACCCGGCTCCACCCCTAGGGACACTCACACTGCATGTGAGTTCCTCTTTACGGACACTCTCTAAGAGTGGGCATCCCTGAACTGTGCATCCTCCAAGTACTTTATTTAATTTCAAACTCTCCCCACTGTGCTTCTCAAAACCAGCAGGGCTTTGTGAGGCAGGGAGAAATGAGACTTGGCATTAGGACTCTGCAAACAAACAGGGGAGGCAGCATTTCATGCTTTCTCCGGTGACTCAAAGAGGAAAAAAAAATTGTTAAGGTCCAGCAAGAGCCTCAGTCTTACTGAACCATCAGGAAACTAAGCCTCTTAGGCACCCTCATTTGAGAGCAGTTCTCTTGAGTTCTAGGATACAAGAATCTGAGAAGATCATATTAGGAAAATCGGAAATAAAAAAGCAAGCAATTCAAATTTTAAACCAAACACAACTTCTCTTTGCCTCTAGATCCTTCTATCACAAGCAACTATGATGTGCAGAGAATGTTTAACCAATTATAGACTTTATTTCGACCTTCTTTCACTGAACAGGTGTTTATCAAGGAAGTACTTATTGTGTCCCAGGCATTCTGCTAAGCAATAGAGATGCATTGATGATCTAACAGATTCAGTCTCTGCCTGCAGCAAGCTTACAGTCGAGCTGAGGAGAGCTGCTTAGACTAGGGTTCACACACATCCGTAATTTACTCCTCTGCGTGCCAAAAAGGAAATGCCCAGAGTCCTAGAGGCTCTCAAAACAAAGAGGCTTGATCCGCACATAAAATCAGCCCATATTTAAAGAAGCACTGGTATCCACTCCGCTTTAACTACTTCAGAGGAATCCATTTGAATGTCCTAACCAAAGACAGGGTGTTTTATGATCCAAATGATCAGCACACAGTAGGTTCTCTTTAAATATCTGTATCTCCAGGGGGAGAAAAAAAAAGGATGTTTAAATTTTTCCCCAGATAGTGTTCCCTTTTAAAACACATTTTAAATAATTTCTTGCGATACCACTCGGCTCTTCCTGTTCGTCACAGACACCTGATAAGAACCAGTCAGTCTATGACCTGAACCTCTCGTGAAGGATAAACACAGCTCAGTGGTTCTGAGAGCTCAGGTCCTAGACCAGCACTCTGAAACTTGTGCAGAATGCATGTTCTCAGGCCCTCCCCAGACCTACTGAGACGGAGATGCTGGCGGTGGCACTCAGCTGTCTGTGTGTTAATGGTGACTCTGATGCAGTCAGTTTGGAGAACCGTGGGTCATAGGAGCCTGAGCCCTAAGCCCCGAGCCTGCACACGCAGTAGCCGTCTGAGCCCCGGCAGGTTCAGGATCTGGATGTGTGAGAGCAAGACTAAGACCTCCCTGGTGATGTTGCCATGCGGATGACATCTGACCACACACGTAAAAGCTTGCAGCCTGAGACCTAAAATGCATGTATTTCTCTTTCTTAATCGAAACAAAAAACGCTATCACGCCTAACCTAGAACCCAAGCAATTCTAACGGGTGACTCCTTCAGCCAGAGGGCCAGTTTCTCAAAGGCGGCTGTGTGTGTTTGTTGCCTAGAAAGCGGCTCACAACAATTCCGAAAACATTCTCCACAAGTCACGGCCGCAGACAGAGCCCTGGTCTCCAGGCTCCAACGGCCACCGGGACTGCAAGAGGCAGAAACTCATCTTCGATGATATGTAAGTGTGGAGTCTTGTTGATATGGGGAAGGCCAGATAAGTGGGAACGGGGAGATGGTTTATATGTGTCTACATATTAGACACATATAAGCCATAGTGTGGCCATTTCTGGCATGTGACCCGGTCAGTTAAATGTCACCCTCTCAAAGGACATTGCTGAGTGCACCCCCTGAGCCCTTGGCGGGGAGTGGTTTGAATGAATGGAACAGCCAGTGCTATCACGGTTGTACCCAGGATGCCAGAAATCTAAGGCAAACGGCATCAAGGAGTCTTATATTTCCGAGCACCTGCATTTGGGGTTGTATGCTACCAGAAAGAGGCATTTCTGTCTTTGTAAACTGTAACAGGCAAAGAAAAATGGTGATTTACTCCTGAAAGCTTTCTGTTCTCTAAACTGCTATAGTCTTTATAAAAGTGTAAATAATTCTTATACAGGAAAAAATATCCTGTCATCCATCCCCCCATCATAGTGCCAAAACCCAAGTATTTCATTCCCAGCATCAACTTAAGAGGAGGAGAAACAAAAGAAGAACATGAATAAATATAGCATCCTGGAATGCTCGGGAGATGCCGAAAACGACACATGAGAAATGATAAAATGATACTGAAAAGTATTTAGACTCTTAGGGAAAAAAATATGTGTCAAGGACAAGCCTCGAGAGCAGGAGATATGGTTTCAAGAGTTTGGCTTGAATCCCATTTTCAACTTCAGCTGTTCAGCAAGCATACAGTTGTGTATCTGTGGGAGGCACGCCCTTAAATCCCCAGCGGGGACCAGCAGACACCAGTGAGAGACCCCCCTGCCCTCTGACTGCTGACTGTCCAGCTGAGGGGACAGACTGGAAACCACGCACCCCACCCACAGTCAAAAACCAAAATGCTGCTAAACGTCTCGGAGTCCCTGCTTCCTAATCAGAAAAAGTGAGTCATGACACTGGTCTCCTGGCGGGTCCCCTGAGACCCAGCAAGATGGCCTCTTCTCAGAGCGACCACCTGGAGAGGTGAAAGCTGTCTCTTCCACCCTCATCTTCCTCCCAGCCTTCTCTCCCATCCTGTCTTTACCAAGAGTGTAGACAAGGTCTGTTTCTTCATGTCTGGGAAACAGGAATACTAAGTTGTCTTCCTCAGGCCATGCGTGGACCTCATTAAGCTAACGAGGAGACAGACTTCGGGGATTGAGAGGCAAATCCAGATTCTTTGTTCCTTCATTGAACACAGTCCCAGATGACTGAGTTTAGTAAAGTGTAAGGGTGGCCCAGGGGAACGTGTGTTTTTCTCCTCTTCCTGTGATCACACTGCACTCAACCCCACACACATTCTCCCCTGACCCTCTCCAGCTCCCCTTTCCCTCATCTCACTGCCCTGGGCAGCCAAAGAAGTGGTAATTAATCCCCAGGGTGAGGGGTGTGTAATGGGAGTGCAATCCAATCCAACAGTCAACTCCATATATAATTAGTGTTTGGGGGTGTAAATTGTTCAAAGGGAGCTTTAACCGTTAATAAAAAAAAAGGCAGTTGGAATTGTGTTTAATGACAATATGGAAATTTACATTTGGAAGATGTAGGTATCTTTTGATTTTCATCTTATAATAGATGTTTTTTTTTAATTTAATTTTATTTTTAAACTTTACATAATTGTATTAGTTTTGCCAAATATCAAAATGAATCCACCACAGGTAATTAAGGATGCTGTCCCTAATATTAAGAAACAAATTGAAGATAAAGTAGTTACTATACAGATGGGTCAGCCTCTGTATCCTTCAGCTTGAAACTCAGTTCCTTGAGGAATGAAAAACAATTATACTTGTCTTATAGGTCAAGTCTTTATAAGAATGGAAATGTGGCTCTGTACATCATTCAAACCAAGCTTGCTTAGGCTTTGGGTCCCAAACCTCCCCTATTCATCTCAAGAAGCTTGCTGAGGAGGAGGGATAGATTGGGAATTTGGGGTTAGGAGAGGCAAACTAGTGTATATAGGATGGATACACAGCAAGATCTTTCTGTATAGCATAGGGAAGTATATTCTCTATCCTGGGATAAACCATAGTGGAAAGGAGTATAAAGAAGAATATACGTATGTGCGTAACTGAGTCACTTTGCTGTGCAGCAGAAATTAACATTGGAAATCAGCCATAGTCAATGAAAAATAAATTAAAAAAAAGAATAGTGCAGATATTATGAAAGATCTGGTGATAGGGAACAAAAAGGAAGAAGAGGAAGACTAAGCCTTTGTCATAGTCTAACAAAGTGAGCATACACACACATTCCACAGTAAGGCACCCGGAGCATCAAACATATCAAGGGCGTGGTGTTTAAACACACACATATGGGAAATTAACATGTAAGGCATTTTCTAATGCATAGACCAGAAAACTTAAGTCTAAAACAGCAACAGCTAAATGGTCCTACTTGGACCTGCAGCTCCTTGGACTGTTTACAAGAGGAAATGTCTCTCAATCTGCTGGGACGGCGGCTAATGTAATTTTGTCCCTATCTGTATCAAACCAAGAGGCTGTTATCATGCATTCTTCCCATTAGCAAACTGTGATTTTTCTGGCTGACAGCTACAATCAAACTGTTTCTCCTTTTATGGATATAGATAGAATTTTTGAAAAGCCCTCTTACATACCCATCATATGGAGAGAGAGACATCTTCCAATTGCCATGTGTCCCAACTGATTTGAAATCCATGACAGTAAAAGAAACACGCGGCTCCAACAGCCACTCAGCCACTGAACTGAGAAAATCATGGGGAAATTCTTCAAGCTTGAAAAGCAACAGCAGGCACTGTCTCTTCCTCAGAACAATAAAAATATGGGTCTTAAGAGATCACTGGGCTAGGAAGTCACCTAAAAGTGTGTAAAGTGTTCAGCTGGTGTGTGCTGAGGTCCCAGGGCGGGAGTGGGGGTATATGCTTCATTCATTCAGTTATTAATTCAGGGAAGATGGCGGTACGTGGGCGGCCTCTCTAGGAAACTCCTCTGCGATCACAATTTTCAGCCTCCTGCTTTCTGTCCGCTCTGCACTAGCTTCAAGGACCATGACCTGGCTCCTGTCACTTTCCTGACTTCTCCTCACTGGAGGTGTCAACAGGCAGTGACATGAACAAAGAGAGACCACCAGAAGGAAAGAAAGAACTAGAGAATTAGCACCAAAATGATTTCGAGTTGATAGAAATCCAGTTATTGCATTCCCAAAAGTAACAGTTGCCATCCTGTCATTTCACTTTCAGAGCTGCATCCTGTAGCTTTAAAAAAAAATAGTAAACTCATCCTTTTATATTATAAATACTCGTTAATGGTTGAATAAACACGCCTTTCAGACAACAGGCAGAATTCAGCAGGGACTCCAGTAACAACTGTTGAATGACCCTAAATGGAATAACATTCTGGGGGAGCGGGGTTGAAAATGCTGGTTGCTCAGTCACGTTCGTCTCTTTGGAACCCCATGGACTGTAGCCCGCCAGGCTTCTCTGTCCATGGAATTCTCCAGGCAAAAATACTGGAGTGAGTTGCCATGCCCTCCTCCAGGGGATCTTCCCAACCCAGAGATCAAACCCAGGTCTTCTGCACTGCAGGCAGATTCTTCAGCATCTGAGCCACTAGGGAAGCCTGTCTGGCGGGGACAGGGGGTAGTGCCTGCATCTTTTTTTTCTTTTTCTTTTTTCCGTGAATGTAAGGAATTACTACAGGCAAGTCAATTTAAATTCATAGGCTTCCAGCCCCTTTTCCGAGGTTACTTACCAATTCAGCAGGTACCAGGTGGTGCCTTCAGAATGCAGATAGAACTGAACAGAATTACTTATTTTAAAAATGTGATCCAGATCAGCCTGTCCTGCAGGCTCAGATGGGAGGCAGTATGACTGCACCTCCTCCTCCCCTGACGTTTAGCTGTGTGCCACTTTCACTCATCAACAGGGTTTTTTTTTTTTTTAAGCTTCTTATTTTGTATTAGGGAATAGCAGATTCACAACCTTGTAATAGCTTCAGGTGAACAGCAAAGGGAGGCAGCCAGCCATAGACCTGTGTCCCTTCTCCCCCAGACTCCCCTCCCATCCAGGCAGCCACATAACGCTGAGCAGAATTCCCTGTGCTGTAATCCTTGCTGGTTATCCATTTTAAATATGATGGGGCTTCTCCAATGGCTCAGTGGGTAAAGAATCTACCTGCAATGCAGAAGACACATGAGATGAGGGTTTGGTCCCTGGGTCGGGAAGATCCCCTGGAGAAGGAAATGGCAACCCACTCCAGTATCCTTGCCTGGAGAATCCCATGGACAGAGGAGCCTGCTGGGCTACAGTTCATGTGGTTGCAGAGTCAGACGTGAGCGTGCGTGCTAAGTCTCTTCAGTCGTGTCCAACTCTTTGCGGCCCTATCCTTCAGTCGTGTCCAACTATTTGCGACACTGGTATGATTACCAAACTTTTGTTTCAAAAATCTGTTAGGAATTTATGTCCATGAGTGACAGCACTTCATTCAACCCAAAGCCTAGAAACTGATCTTATCAGTGCAAAGCCATGAGCTATGAATCGCTTGGTGTCATCAGTGACAGGAGAGTTCTTGGCGGGGGAAAATCTAGGGAACAGCTGTGTCATGAAGGCCTCGGTGCAGACATCTGAGCACAGCTGATGGTGAAGCGCTTGGCCTCCATTCCCCCGTGCCATATTGCTGTGCCGGGGAGCCAGAGAACCCCGAGTGCTAATCTGCCTGCCGCTTCCAGAAGGATGTGCCGACTCTTGCCCACATTTCACAAGGACGATCGTCACGTTCAGCCAAGCCTCCGAACGCCCCATCTGTCCCCGTGGTGTCAATTACAGGAGCCCAGCTACTGAAACCTCCAGACGCCAAGAAAAGACTCCCTCGCCACGTGATGCTGAAGCCGCGACCTGTGCCATGTGGCTGGCAGGTCAGGAAGACGAAGCTGGCGCTTGTGATGTAATGATACTCAGCATTCTTACAGCTGAAAGGATTTTAATTTTATAGGTGATGGAAGACTCCTGTAAATGAAAGGTCAGGTGATTTATTCAAAGGACCCCAACTGAAATCCTTACCTAGGTGATATTAGATCAAGGCAAGGCACTCCCGTGGTGGGCTGGCCGTGACCATTCCCCTCCCGAAGGGCCCCCCTGCTTCCCGTTGCTTCAAAGCTGGACCCCACCCTTCCTGATAATACCATTCCTGTGCCTTTCTTTCTTCATATGGAATTTTTTCCCTTATGAAATCCCTCTCAGCCAAGGTTTTTTTTGTTTGTTTGTTTGTTTTTAGTCCAAACAGAGAGAAAGAAGGGACAAAAGAATTTGGCCAGAGGTTGGGAGGGCAAGAATGGCGGACAAGGCCTTTCAGATCATTCTGATTGAAATCTGAGCCCTCTGATCCTTTGAAGGGCTTTGTAAGATGATTTTGTCTTACCTGTGACACCTGGAGAAGAACAGCAATCAAATTGATGAATTTCCACTTAAACAGAAAGCTGCTTATGATAGAATGACAAAAACCTGCCACATTTAGCCTGCGTGTCCTGGAAAGCGTGTGTTATTTTCTAAGTGTGGCCGAGAGAGGAGCCTCCTGTGAGAGCCTGTGACCTGTAGGAGACACGATGAGTCATCGTTGGTGTTTCTGAGAAGCCAGGGATTTAGGGGTCCCAGCCAACATCAAGAACATAGAAACAAAAGCTGCATTTGAATCCTTATGCTTAAAAGCTAATGTGCTTAGTTGCTCGGTCATGTCCGACTCTTTGCCACCCCATGGATTATAGCCCACCAAGTTCTTCTGTCCATGAAATTCTCCAGGCAAGAATACTGGAGTGGGTTGCCATTCCCTTCTCCAGAGGATCTTCCTGACCCAGGGATCAAACCCATGTCTCCTGCATTGCAGGCAGATTCTTTACTGTCTGAATCACTAGGGAAGCTGTAAGCAGCCTTCTCACTTCTTTCTGGAAGCGCTCATAAAGCCAATGGCAGCACTGGGGCCCCTGGCTATGAAGTGCCCTCATCCACAGCATTCATTTAGTGCGTGGAAAACAGTTCCTCCACTTCTTACACGTTCTTCTTAGGGAAAAAAGAACCTCACAGCTTGGGCCATGGTAACACCTCCAGGACTTATCAGATGACAGGCTGACAGGCTATCAGATGATGAATTCATTTGGTGTGCAGTTGCCTCGTTGTCTGATTTGGATTCCAACTTCCTAAGAAAATTATCTCGACTTGTGTGGTGCCAGGGAACCTGTTTGTTCAGACACGTCAGTCTCTCCGTCTCTGCCAGTTTTCACAAAACAGGCTGGCTCTGCCGGGTTGGGGGGGTGGTGGGTAACGGGCGTTTCATGGAGATAGGAGTCCCAGAAAGCTGCCTGCCAGCCTGTCCGTGGGAGAGCATTCGGTTCCATCTCGGTCACGCAGGAGAACAAAGCGTCAGGGTGCTGCGATACTCCCGCCAGCAGAAACGGGAGGGTGGCTCAGACCCACTGCTGCTTAGAACTGAGGTCACGTGTGTGCTGGTGGGGGCGCTGGGGGGAGAGGAGGACCCTGCTCTCTGGATCCAGTGCTCACATTACTTACAAGAGCCAAGAGCTCTTATAACAGAGATGCACGTGGCTCAGCCTAGGTTTTTAGATGCTCCAAGCCCAGGTTCTGAAGAGCCCCGGAGATGCGGTCAGTCACATGCATGATGTTTAACTGTACTTTTCTTAGGCTTTCTCACGGATTAGCATCACATACCATCACCCTGAGAAACAATGTGAAGAATGTTATTATCATAATAAAAAGCCAAACTCTAGGTTTTCCACATTTAAAAAGAAAAAAGACTCAAGGAAAAATCGGTTTGAACACTGAGATAATCAGGTTTCATTTTAGTGCCTCTGCAGTCTTATATTCTGGAGCTGCCACGGTGGTGACGACAGTTTTCTCTTCCTGCTGACTTGAAGGTCACCACCAGAGTGATGCCTTCCTGACAGCACGTGTCCATGGCGTCGCCGGGCAATCTGGGTGACGTCCCATCATCCAATTGCCTTTATAATGATCTGACCTGGAACCAACACTCTAGAAATCACCTGAGAGGGAAAAAAAGGGCCAACCAGCAGGCAGTCTTCAGTGACTCAGTGCAGTGAGATGCAAAGATGAGAATTCTCACGTGTTCCTGAATAGGCCCTGACAGTACGTTTCTTCAGCATCTCAGGTTAATGTTGTTGCTCCTGTGATACAGTCAGAAAATAGGTGTGTTACTTATTCACATACACTATTGTGAGAGTCTGTGACTCAGCCTCCATCTCAGGTTTAAAGAATACATTTACACACTACAGATAAAAACAGCACTGATGGCCGTATCCATATGGGGAATTCGAGGTCACTGCCACCCTGGGGATAACTTAAAAGGCTAGTGAAAACGAAGATGCCTTGGCTTATTGCCAGAATTCTTTCATGAAAACAAAATGCGTTTGAAAAAAATGATGATCTGTCAGTGACAAGGTCTACAAAAAAGAGGGCAAGAGAAAAATGACCAAACTCCTCTACTCGAATGTGGGACAGATAATGATGCAGAGAATATCAGGTTGCCATGGAGATGTTCTCTGGCTTGTTGGCTTCGAGGCTGCACCCCATCAGAAGCCAACACACTCTCTCTCTTCTAAACTCGAAATGTGAATGCACGGGGGACTCATTTCTCTTCTACCATGTACCTACAACAAGGTGGGAAAGATCAAAGAGGTCTACGGCAGAGCCCACACTGAAAATATTCCAGCTGCCAACTTGCACACACGCAATGACTGCAGCCCGGGACAGCTCAGAAGGTAATTAAATGCCTGGAAGCGAAGTGTGAACAAGAAGTGGTATCTGAGATCAGGAGAGACATAGCCGAGCATGAACCAAAATTACCAAGAAGGCCTTTTGTGGTTGTTCAGTCACTAAGTCATGTCCAACTCTTTGCGACCCCATGGACTGCAGCACGCCAGGCTTCCCTGTCCTTCACCATCTCCCAGAGTGTGCTCACACTCATGTCCGTTGAGTCAGTCATGCCATCCAACCATCTCATCCTCTGTTGCTGCCTTCTCCTCCTGCCTTCAATCTTTCCCAGCAAAAAGGCCTTAGGGCCTGAGAATTTGAGAGACAAGCAACATCTGGCTCACTGTAAGCATTTAGTGAAGGAGCAGAGAGGAGGGTGTTCTAGGGAGGAGAGAAGGGCTTCTAAAACAGTGCTGAAACGTTGACCAGCCAGTGAGGACACCACTCACTGTGGCTGAGGGACTTGGTGAGTAAGTAATGCAGTGAAGAGGGTTAGGCAAGATTACTAAGGACCAGAACTGAGATTCCATTTCAGAGGCTCTGGAGTTTGATTTTAGATCTGTGAGTAGGGTGGTGATATATAATGAAAGCCATGTTTTACAAACATTGCTCAAGAGTTATAAAGCTCAGGAGAGATGGGACAGGAGTGAAACTCGAGGCCGGGAGAGGTAATGAAAGCCTGGACCTGGGTGGATGTGGTCCTTGAGGAAAGAAGGGGATATTGACAAGGAAGCGTTCATAGCAAGTGATAACAGCAGGGAGGAAGTGGATGGAGGTACGGGAGCTCCTTTCCTGAACAGGTAGGCTGCAGGACCCCATCTGAACTCAGGAGTCAGACCTGGCTTCTAGCTAGCGGTAGATCTGGTCTTCTGTTCTGGGGCGTTCCGCAAAAAGACAAAAAATATTGCAGAGGATTTTTAAGATGTGAGCCTATTCTGTGTGGTGCTGTTATGGTGGATATGTGTCATCAAACAGTTTTCAAAACCCATAGAATGTGCCACACCAAGAGTGAATCCAAATGTAAACTACAGACTTAAGGTGATAATGATGTGTTAGTTTAGGTTTTTTTTAAAATCTGACTGTGCCGGCATGTGGGATCTTTTCATGCAGCATGAAAACTCTTGGTCATGGCATGTGGAATCTAGTTCACCAACTAGGAATCAGACCTGGGCCCCCTGCAGTGGGAGCTTTGAGTTGTAGCCACTGGACCATCAAGGAAGTCACTCCGTTTAGGTTTATCAATTGTAACAAATGGGCTGCTCAACTGAGCGGTGTTAGTAGTAAGGGAGGCTGTGCACGTGTACCGACTGGTTTATGGGGACTCTGTATTTTCCACTTCATTTTGCTCTGAGCCTAAAACTGCTCAGAAAACTTGACAGTCTATTAAAAAACAAGAACAAAAATAATGTGAATTGCCAGAGTTGGCATCAAAGACCCAACAGATAGCCAGTACGCGTTCAAAGGTCAATCTGTGGACAAAGAAGAATAAACCACCATGAAAAGCAACCAAAACGTCATTCAAATGGAATAAACATAGAGGAGATAAATTGGAGAAAGAAGAGGTGGTTGAAGCTGGGCCCTCCTTTGAGGGAACCCATAGGCTTCACCCACCCATGCAGATCCGTCAGGATGAAAGGAAGGGCTCAGGCCTGCGTGGCCGGGAAAACATGAAGGGATCATGACCCAGAGACGGGGGTTTCATCATACACATAAGGGGGGCCCTGCAGCCGCGTTCCTGTTTCCTCGTTGGGAAAGTTAAATATTCCCAGCATGTTACCACAAGTGCTGACGATATTTTATGGGGAAGAAGAGACAGAAAACCAAGGTCTTTCTCTTGCTTCTGTGATGTGTGACCCAAGATTAAAGTATTTGCTTTGATCCTGGTTTGTGCCTTTGTTTGATTGATTAAACCTTTCAAATGAGGATCACAGTTTTGGATGGTAATGTCATTGACACGATCTGTGTGATTTTTTTAAGCATTTTGACCCCTTAGAATAAAAGGATGCCCTGGCTACCTAATATTGTAGTATGGAAAAAGACCCATTAGAATCTGAAAGAAGGCAGTTCAAAATAAGTGTGTTAAACAGACTACACAGTGTATGATTATTATCACTACTAACATCTTATCTCTCATTCAGGGCGTGGTGCCTTATGTTGAGTATTCATGAATAGGTCAGGTTTATTGATTACATAAAGACCCATAATACATAAAACGTTTATACTGATGGTACCTAAACTATGTAGATGTTTAAAAATCCACCTGATGAAGTACTTAAAGGTGCTGTCTGATGAGTGGTTTTATGTAACTTGGGGTCATTTCACACTCTCAGATTCGTCTCTGGATGAATTACCTTCATCTTGCAGCAGAGTCGGGTTATTGCTTTAATAATGCCCATGCCTGGGGTTAAATGTTTACCAGCCAGCTAATCAGAACTCAAGAGAATACAAGCCGTATTTGCACTGTGACAAGGTAGACATCACTTTACAATTAGCTTCATTACAACTGGAATGTAATCATTCCGGTATCACCTCTTTTCATTTCTCACTGCAAAGCATTAAAGTAATTATAGAGACACATACAACTTTAGGTACCAGTTATGCAAACAAACAACACCGATTTTCATAAGGCTAGACAAATACACACATCTATGCACATCTTTACAATTATTATATCTTTGCCATCTTTATATCAAAAGTGGATTGTTTTATGTAAATGTCTCAGAGAAGGCAATGGTACCCCACTCCAGTACTCTTGCCTGGAAAATCCCATGGATGGAGGAGCCTGGTAGGCTACAGTCCATGGGGTCGCTAAGAGTCAGACACGACTGAGCGACTTCTCTTTCACTTTTCATTTTCATGCATTGGAAAAGGAAATGGTAACCCACTCCAGTGTTCTTGCCTGGAGAATCCCAGGGACGGGGGAGCCTGGTGGGCTGCCTTCTATGGGGTCGCACAGAGTCAGACACGACTGAAGCGACTTAGCAGCAGCAGCAGCATGTGAAATAAGATTTTGCATTTTCTTAACCATGAGATAAAAAAAATCTGATGTACAAATTAGGCACTGGGGACCCATGTTAAAAAATAACCATAAACATGTATATATTTATCTACATATATTGAGCATGTTTTGAATTGGTAACTTAAGAGCAATATAATGGTGGTCTTTTACATACAGGCAGTAGTTTGGAAATGCAAAAAAAAAAAAAAAAAAAAATACTTGATTCCATCTTAAGCAGAGTCTTGAAATTGTGGTTCAAGTTTGAGCAAAGGAAAAAATCGTCGCTGAAGATCTTACACTTGCACAGTAATGATGTTTCGTGTCACTCTCTCCTTGTAGGCCACGCAGTGCAGATTATTTTATGCAAGAAGCTAAGCGAATGAAGCATAAAGCAGATGCGATGGTAAGACCTTTTCTTTCCAGATCTGTTCCTCCAAATTACGTTCGTACTGCAGCTCCATCGCTGGGGCAGCATAGCCGGGGTAATTATAAAATCTATTACAAGGATGGCTGGGTCTGTTAAATGCAGAAGTGTTTATATAATCCAGTGCTCATGGCCCAATAAATTATGACCTCAACTAATAATGTCTGACTTGGAGGAAGCCCTGGATAAACAAATATTTCAATTTAGTCCTAAAGTTTGAATGGGAACCAGAGGCAATGGAGTCAGTGGGTGGTAGTTTTTTTTGTCTTATTTTTTTCCTTAAAAGAAAAAAAGGTTTGCATTTTTCTCCCTTGTTAGCCTGTCCAGTCCTTGGCTTGGTCCCAGGATCAAATCCCTTTTCAAAAAGACTTTTGTTGTTCTTCATGTGTACCTGCCAAAATAAATACTTCCTCTGAAACTGGACAACCAAGAAACTATTACACACACATAAGACCATAAAGTTACTATGATTTGATGTTTTCAAAGAGTAAGTTTTCTTATTTGGGAAAGCTTAACGCCTTCAGGCAAGAGATATAAAACTTCTGATTTTTTTCTGTAAGAGATCATATGGTTGTCCCGTCTGAAAATCTCATCCTAAAGGACCCCTTCTTCCCTGGTCATTTCAGTTCTGCTCCCCTCCAGCGTTCATAACTGAAATCAGGGAACTAGAGATGAGTAAGGCATCTCAAATGACCTTCAGTTCAGTTCAGTTGCTCAGTCGTGTCTGACTCTTTGCGACCCCATGGACTGCAGCACACCAGGCTTCCCTGTCCATCACCAACTCCCAGAGTTTACCCAACCCATGTCCTTTGAGTTGGTGATGCCATCCAGCCATCTCATCCTCTGTTGTCCCCTTCTCCTCCTGCCTTCAATCTTTCCCAGCATCAGGGTCTTTTCCAAAGAGTCAGTTCTTCGCATCAGGTGGCCAAAGTATTGGAGTTTCAGCTTCAACATCAGTCCTTCCAATGAACACTCAGGACTGATCTCCTTTAGGATGGACTGGTTGGATCTCCTTTCAGTCCAAGGGACTCTCAAATGACCTTCAGAGTATTATTCTTCCAGGGTTGCAGATGCATAAACTATAACCTCACCCTCCTCAATGCTACTGAGGTTGCCCACCAAGCATTTATTAGTATGCAGCTCACTGCCTGGGTCCACTGGTATACCAGGGAAATAGTCACAGAGTATCAGAAAATACAGAAGGGAAGTAGGAGGTAGAGATCTTATCCTCACAATCCCACAGTCTGATGGAGCACAGGTCCCCAACCCCTGTGCCACAGACCACTACCAGTCTGTGATTCGTTAGGAACCAGACTGCATAGCAGGAGGCGAGTGGTAGGCAAGCAAAGCCTCGTCTGTGTTTCAGCTGCTCCCCATCGCTCACTTCACTGCCTGAGCTCTGCCTCCTGCAGGTCGGCAGCAACATTCTGTTCTCTTAGGAGTGTGAACCCTGCTGTGAACTGCAAGTTCAAGGGATCTAGGTTGTGCACTCCTTATGAGAATCGTCCCCAAACCATCCCCCGACTCATCTGGAAAGACTGCCTTCCACAAAACTGGTCCCTGGGGCCAAAAAGTCTGGGGACGTCTGTGGTGGAGAGGTCTGGTTGCCAGTAGATGCCAGTGCATGGTCACATTGAATTTTAAAGCAGGAAGTTGCCTGCCTGAATCATCCAAAGTTTACCAGGATTCTTCACTCCGTGTCACCTTGCCCAGCCTGGCCTTTCCCAGTGACACTGTGCTACAACCACACTGGCCCCTGCTGCCTATAAGCACACCTGACTTGTGCCAGCCAGTGGGCTTTGCACCTGCAGAGGGCACACTCACAGTGTCTCACACATACACACTCTCACTGTCATGCACACTCACACCTTCAGTGTCCTCCCCAGATTCCGCCAGATCATGCTTTCCCTTCCTGGGTCACCTTCTGGGTCCCTGCAGGTCTCCTCCTGGAGGCCCCCCAGCCGCCCTGTGCCCCGTCACTTGCTCCCTCCTGCCCTCCCTTGGCATTGGACTCCTTTGCATTTCACTAGTTAATCATGGACTCCCTTGCACTTTGAGCTGTCTTATGAGTGCACAATTTTTTTCTCTCTAAATACATGTTCCTAGAAAGAGCTTTTGTGTGTCAACTGCAAATCACACAGAATCGGGTACTTCAGGAAATACTTGCTGAAAGAAATGACTTCCTTAGTCTAAAAGCACTGCCAAGAAAGACTCTTCTTAGGGTTAAAGCTGTTTAAATTTTTGATTTGCTAACACAGAGTTTTACCTTACATTTCCGTTTCCTAAAGTATCATGAATAATGAGAGGGTTTTTTTTTTTTAGAGGCAAGACTTTTTTTTTAGAGGCAAGGTCAGTAGTTAAGAGTCTCTGTAATTCTGTTTTGTTTGATGAATGAATGTTTGAAAACCTGGGAGATTATCCAATCCCAATTTAGAATGTGCTATCCATCAAGAGTAAGAATGTACGGAACCATGAATCTGATGTGTACATTTAGATTTATGAGAACTTAAGAATGTAAAGCTGATATAGGGAAAGATTAACATAAGTTTAGACGGTTCCCCACAAGGGCTTCCCCTGTGGCCCAGACAGTAAAGAACCCACCTGCAATACAGGAGACACAGGTTCAACTCCTGGGTCAGGAAGATCCCCTGGAGAAGGGATTGGCTACCCACTCCGGTATCCTTGCCTGGAGAATCCCATGGACAGAGGAGCCTGGCGGGCTGTAGTCCATGGGGTCACAAAAGAGTTGGACAGGACTTAGCAACTAAAAAACAGCAACAAATCCTCCCAAATCAGTGCTATTGATGCTCAGCATTGTCTCCAAACTGATGCCATTCCTTGAGCTGTGCCTCCCCTCCCTGTCTTTCCTCTCCCTTAGGGCGAGGTCCTATTCATGAAACAACTGAAAATCCATGACTACACGGAGGCGTGGAGAGGTATTGGGTTGGCCACAAAGTTTGCTTTGGGTTGTTTTTTTTTCTTTTTGTACGATGTTACAGAAAAACCCAAATGCACTTTTTGGTCATCCTAATACGTGTCACAGTGTAAAAGGTAATAACCAAGGCCTTAAATTGTCCAAGTGGGAGTATACCATGAAAATGTGAAAACTCTTACATAGGGTCAGACCCATCAGCTTACACATGTATCAATATTGAGCACAACAGCAAGGCCCAAGGAGTGAAGCTGATTTGACCATTAGGAGTTAAGAGAGAGGACAATAGAAATTAAAGCAGCTGTGAAGTTCTGTGCAATTCTGATTGTGGTATGGATTTGGCGTAACTCTGTTTAACCATTCACTCACTTGTTAGCAGGAATCTGTGAAAATAACTAGAGAAGGAATTACCCTATTTCTACTTTTTCTGGGTTCCATTCGCAAGAGTTTGGAACTTTACAGTCGAGTTTCTCAAATAAAGTATATAGATTTTGTGACAACGCTGTTTGAAAAACTCTTCTTGAGGAAGATACTGTTCACTCTCAATCAGGTGGAAAAGTTTGGAAAGGCTCTGAACTATGCAGAAGCAGCCTTGTCATTCATTGAGTGTGGAAATGCCATGGAACAGGGCCCCATGGAGTCCAAATCTCCTTACACCATGTATTCAGAGACAGTTGAGCTCATCAGGTAAGCACTGCATTTTCTTGCAAGAGGGTGGAGCAGGGAGGTGGAGGGAAGAATATATATAAGTACTGCAAACACAGAAAAGATCACACTCTCTGGGTCAAAACATCAGGCAGATGACTGGAGGGTATTCCAAGATGGTATTGCAGCGCTGTTGGGTTCATTACCCTGGGCTGACTGTGAGGTGACGCAGTATATGAGAATGACCATGTAAGAGAAGCCACAAGAAGGCTTCCTG
Organism: Bos mutus; assembly: GCF_027580195.1. Classification (NCBI taxonomy): domain Eukaryota; kingdom Metazoa; phylum Chordata; class Mammalia; order Artiodactyla; family Bovidae; genus Bos; species Bos mutus. The sequence goes on from NC_091627.1 coordinate 101,765,748, forward strand.
AGAGCTTTTGTAATGACAGGGGGGTACATATTAAGAGAGCGCTGGACCTGAGCATGAAGAAACAGGTTTTGCCTTTAGAGCAGTGGACAAAATATGAGGAGGATAAATTCTACCTTGAACCATACCCTGAAAGAGGGTATTTGGGAAAGAAAAGAGAGAGAAGAATTCATCATGAAACAATCATGCAATCTAAATCTGTGGATGTGGCTGCCCTCAAGTATCTTTATGAAGTTGGTTAAACCTGAAATGTGGGCTTCCCTGGTGGCTCAACCGTAAAGAACCTGCCTGCAATGCAGGAAACGCAGTTTCGATCCCTGGGTCGAGAAGGACCTCTGGAGAAGGGACTGGCAACCCACTCCAGTATTCTTGCCTGGAGAATCCCACGGACAGAGGAGCCTGGCAGGCTCCCGTCCATGGGGTTGCAAAGAGTTGGACACGATGGAATGATCAACACTTTCACTTTCAAATCTGAAATGTACAATGTAGAACTATCTGTGCTATAAATGTATTACTTTAAATAAATATCTATTATAATTATTCTTGGGGGATAAAAAAAGATCACACTGTCAGCTACCAAGAGCCAGTGTTCATCCCCCAAATAAGATGGACAATCTTGCAATGTGTTTTGGCATCGCCTGCCTCCTTTGATCTCTGTGTGAGTGAGGGTTGGGAGGGTGGCTCTCCAACCCCACTGGCAAGAAGGAAGCTTTGTCTGAGGGAGACGTGAGTTGTCAACTTCACCTACTGGGAAGTGGCAGAATTTGAACTCTTTTCACCTCTGTGCTGCGGTTTTATATTATTATATGACTCAATACTATTTAGATTTATATAATCTAAATTCTAACTCCAATCAATAAATGATTCGGGAGTATTTAATAACAGGAAAGAAGGTGCAAGGGGATTTTAGGAAAGGAAACCCATCCTATGATGCTCTGTCTGAAAAGGCACTGGCCTTGTTCTGGTCTAAGGCTTGTACCTGAGCACCATCCCCCAGCCTGAGCTAGGACCACAGTGCGAACAGACGCAGGCTTTGTGACAGGCGCACAGCAGGGCCACAGGCGGGAGATGCCTGTCTTCCACGATGGCTGCATGGAAAGGCACATCCTTCATGTCGCTAATGAACCATTAAGGGAATTTCATCCATTAATCGTTCTGAGAGAGCCTTTGTCATGTTTTATGTCTTTAGCTGGTTCAGCTGCTTGGAATAACGTCTAATATGCATTATATGAAATAACCCTTCCCAAAATTAACTCTAAGAGATTTTTCTAATTCTGGGATTCTAGGCCACCTGAGAGTAGCTGTGTCTTACCATGCCTCACTATTCCAGATGGACAATTTCTTATTTATTTGTGGCTGAGCTGGGTATTCGTCACTGGGCACAGGCTTTCTCTCGTTGTGGAAAGCAGGGCCTGCTCTTCGTCATGGGGTGTGGGGCCTCTCATCACGGTGGCTTCTCTTATCTCAGAGCACGGGCTTAGTTGCTCTGCTACATGTGGGCTCCTCCCAGACCAGGGCTGGAACCCATGTCCCCTGTATTGGCAAGCAGATTCTTAACCACTGGATCTCCAGGGAAGCCCTGGAAGATTTCTAATCCTAAATTTAATCTTCTTGGTATGCGTTGACCCAAGTCAACGGTGTTTTCCATCACTCTCCTCTGGGATTCAGGAAAGGATCACAGCCTTTGAAATTGTCATCCCAACATCAAGAACACATCATCTGCAAAACGCACTTTTCAAAAATGTTTCAGAAGTCAACGCTGTCCACCCCTTTTTCTTATTAAAATATTTGCTACACCAATGCATTGGTGATTCCTTCATACTATCTTCTTATTTGGTACAGTATTTTGGACTGTGAAGAAAAGAAATTGCCATAGTAAAAAAAAAAAAAGAAGTTAAAATTACTTTAAGAGATCTTGTTGTTCAGTTGCTAAGTTTTGTCCGCAACCCATGGACTGCAGCGTGCCAGGCTTCCTCGTCCTTCACCATCTCTGGGAGTTTGCTTAAACTCACGTCCATGATCTTAGTTTCTCCTGGTTCACCTCTGAATAAGGCACAGACATGGATGCCCACAGGCAGGTGGGGAAGAAAGTGGGAGGAAGTAGACAGGCACGAGGCTGTAAGGTGTCCTAGAATGCAAGTGCCTTGAGCACAGGGGTTTGGGGGGGTTGTCTGATCTGTTCATTAATGTGTTCATAGCCCCTGGAGGAGTTCCTACAACACAGTATGTACTCAGTCAGTATGACAGATCAGCGGGTCACAGGGCCTGTGGTGACCTGGAGTGTACATGGCCTGCTTAAGGCATTCACACTTTAAGAACAAACAAACAAACCCGAGCAGCAGTAATTGCCTGATTCCATCAGATACAACTGGAGGTGCTGACATGCACACCCGCTCTGCACCAGGGGTGGGACTTTGCATGGGTGGAGAATACAGTCCATTTTTTAGATGATTGAGTACAGTCCCTTAAGCTACTCTGAAAACTAAAATGAGAGCTCTTGTTATCTGAGTTAGAAGATAACATTAATTTACTGCTTGAAACTGCATGTTGCCCACCAGGTTTGAGGCTCCCTTCCCCCACTGAGAGACTCTGGGGAGCCAGGAGCACTTTGGGGGTGGGGTCCTGCCACAGATGCCCAGCTAAGGATGTGAGAGAATTCCTCTCTCCACCAAGGAGAAAATGCCTGGGGGACACCGGCAAGTGGAACCCCACCTCCTCAAATCAAAAACTATACCATGTAGACTTCCTTGGAGGTCCAGTGTTTAAGACTCCATGCTTTCATTTCAGGGGGGCATGGGTTCATTCCCTTTTCAGGAAACTAAAAGGGATTGTATATCTACACCCCACATGCCAGAATTTTAGGAAAAAATTATAGCATAAAGGCTCTGAAAATTAAATTATAATTGGAACCACATCCCACAGAAGTAGGCGAGGACTTGCCTGCTAAACCTAAACAGGATGACTTCCTTTTAAAAGAAAATATTTAAACAGGACCCAGTATCTTCTTTGGAGAAGGCAATGGCACCCCACTCCAGTACTCTTGCCTGGAAAATCCCATGGATGGAGGACCCTGGTGGGCTGCAGTCCATGGGGTCGCGAAGAGTCGGACATGACTGAGTGACTTAACTTTCACTTTCAGGATCTTCTAACATAATAGCCAGAATATCTAACATACAGTAGAAATTCACTCATCATACCAAGAAACAAGAAAATCACAGCCAAGATGAGAAAAGACACCTGGTTGACACCAGTAACCAGGACGAATCAGGTGTTAGAATTATCTGACAAGGATTTTAAAGCAACTATCATAAAAATGCTTCAACAAACAATTAAAAATTCTCTTGAAACAAAAAAACTGAAGTCTCAACAAAGAAGAAGAAGTTATTTTGGAAAAGAACCAAATGGAAATTATGGAACTGAGAAATGTAACGGAAATATAAACCTCACCGGAGGGGCACAGTAGTAGAGAAGCGATGACAGCAGATAGAATCAGTGAACTTGAGGACAAGAAATAGAATCTACCCCCAACCTCAGCAACCAAGAAAGCAGACTGAAAAAGAAGTGAGAGCTTCAAGCACAATGACAGTAGAACCTCCAGGTCGTCCTTGGGGTCCCAGAAGAAGGAGAGAATGGAATTGAAAGATATGTTAAAGAAGTAAGGGCTAGGGCTTCCACAGTGAAGAATCCCCCTGCCAGTGCAGGAGACATGGGTTCAATCCCTGGTCCAGGAAGATCCCACATGCGTCAGAGAAACTGAGCCCAAGAGCCATAGCTGCTGAAGCCCAAATGCTCCAAAGCCCGTGCTCCATGACAGGAGAAGCCACAGCAAGGAGAAGCCCTCACACTACAGCTAAAGCGTAGCCCCTGCTCACCACAGCTAGAGAAAAGCCCACGCCGCAAGGGACGCAGCACAGCCAAAATCAGTAAATAAGTTACATTTTTTAAAAGAAGTAATGACTGAAACTTGCCAAATTTGGCAAAAGACATAACCCTACAGGTTCAGGAAGCAGAGAAAACTCCAAACAGCCTAAAGCCAAAGCACTGCATGTCAATACACCATCAAAACTGCATTTCTGAAAACTGACAACAAACACAAAGCCCTGAAAGCAACGAGAGGAATGACGCATCACCCACAGGGGACGCCAGTTCAGGCACAGCGGGCACGCGGGCTGACACCGTGGGAGCTGGGGTGGCATGCCAGGCCTCCAGTGCGGAGAGAGGAAAGCCTGTCTAAGTGTGCGCTTAGATCCAGTGAGGCCGCGCGCTCCAGGAATACGGAGGAAACAAACATTCTCGGATTAAGGCAAATGAAAAGCTTGTATCTAACAGACCTGCCTTTAAAGGTTGGCTAAAGGAAGTTTCTCAAACAGAGAGGAAGCGGCAAAAGAAGGAATCTTGGACCAACAGGAAGAAAGGGAAAGCAACGTAAGCCAAGAACTGTGGGCACGTGCAATAAACCCCCCTCCTCGTGAGCTATGTAAACCAGAGCGCTCAGTGACTGAAACAAAAAATATACCATCTGTGATCAGTGCACTGTTAGTCGCTCAGTCACGTCCAACTCTTCGCCACCCCGTGGACTGTAGCCCACCAGGATCCTCTGTCCATGAATTTCCCAGGCAAAATTGCTGGAGTGGGTTGCCATTCCCTTCTCCAGGGGATCTTCCTGACCCAGGGGTCAAACCCGGCAGGTCTCCCACATTGTAGGCAGATTCTTTACCACCTGAGCTACCACGGAAGCCCATCTGATGCTCAAGGCAATGTTATTTAAAGGCATAAACGTGGAAGTAAGGTTTCCACCCTTCATGCAGAGTAGAAAATGTTGATACCAATAAACTGTGAGAAATAACCCTATGAAAGCTAAACAAAGGGGATACACTTGAAAAGGGAGGGAGGTTCGGGAGGGAGGTTGAGGAGGGAGGGACCGTAAGTATACCTATGGCTGATTCATGTTGATGTATGGCAGAAACCAAACAATATTGTAAAACAATTATCTTCTAATTAAAAATAAATAGATTTTTACACACTTGCCCTCTGTGATGGCCCACACTCCATCTGTGGAGTGTGATTTTCTCTGAATCTAAATAAATCCATTTCTTACCTATCAAAAAATAAATAAACTTTTTAAAAGTACTACAAATCTACATGTGTTGCAGACAGTGTAATAACAGTACCATTTCTTGAGCAACTTGCAACAAGCCAGCCCACTATGCTAAGAGCTTTACAGATACTGTTTCACTTAATCTCTACAGCAGTGCTATGCAATTAGCAGTAATGTACTCATCTTACTTTATAAATAAGGGAAAGGAGGCTTAAAGATGTTAATTTGTGTAAGCTCCCATGACTAATAAGTGACTAACCTGGGATTTGAACCCAGGACTCCCTGATCATTCCCCAGCCTGCCTCAGGTCTCTCCAAGGATCTGCAAGTCACCTGGTGTATTATTGGAGAAAGGAATGACCATGAACTGCTGATCAGAGAAATAAGTGAGATTGAGAAAAGTTCATAAAGTCTACTAGTTATGCATCCAGGACAGTTATACTGCTGTCAAAATAAGAGTTTTGTAACAATAAAAGAAAAAAGGGAAACCCACATATTCATCTGAGGACAAAGAGTAAACATTTTTCTGGAGATTGGTCCGAAAGGGTGGAACTTTACCAACATCTTCTCAGCCACTCAGCCATAGATCAGAATTTGTAAAAATGGATGCATCACCATATACGTGGGTAATGCTTGAATGGATAACACTCTTGACCGTCTGTAGAATTTGGACTTGTATTGTTAAAAAGCAGAAAGTAGCTAGATGGTCATCAAAGTCATTTTTTTCTAGTCATGACAATAATGTCATGGTTAGGGGAAATGGGGCAACCTCAGTTGGCTTTCAAGAAAGAACTGTCAGGGCTTCCCAGGTGGCTCAGTGGTAAAGAACACGCCTGCCAATGCAGGAGACATGACTTCAATCCCTGGGTCAGGAAGATCCCCTGGAGAAGGAAATGGCAACCCACTGCAGCATTCTTGCCCGGGAAGTCCCACGGACAGAGGAGCCTGGCGGGCTGTAGTCCATACGGTCACAGTCGGACGTGACTTAGTGACTAAATAACAATAAAATCAGCAAGCACCATGAAGGACTAAGAGAAGTACCATCCTACAAGATGTTCGATGGCTAGTAAGAAAGCTTTATTTCTTTGTTTCCCTTTCCTTTTTTTTCTTTTTAAGGTATGCCATGAGACTAAAAACCCACTCAGGTCCCAATGCCACACCAGAGGATAAACAGCTGGCTGCATTATGGTAAGTGCACCATACCGGCTTAAAACAGCCTCCCCAGCCTTGCACGTCTGCACTGGTGAACCTGGTAATCTGGTGCCAAAATGCGCAGCGTGTTCACAATGCTTCTAACACACCAAACTGAGGGCATTTCTCGAGGTGGCCTTGGAGAGCCTGCTCCCTGCTGCCCTACACACGAGGTGAATTCATGATTAGAAGTGAGCAGGTCCGTGACACGAGGACTCGTTTTCCTGTGTGTGTGTGTGTGTGTGTGTGTGTGTGTGTTTCTAAAATCAGGTAAGTTTGTGTTTTAATCACTTGAATGTGAATCGTGCCCAATGCAATCTCTCATATTTACCATTTTGGATGCGAGCAGAATGATTCATCTGTCTCTTTACGTGGGGGGTTAGTAGGGCTGAGTCAGGATGGTGTGTTCAGGTTCTCAGCACATTAAACGGAGGAGCCGTTCCTTCCACTTTGATAATTAAAGACTTTATAAAGGTTAATCAACATGTAACAGTTTTTCTCCTATAATAACAGAAATGATAATGATTATGTGATTATAATAACAATAATTTTCCCCGTGACATTTCCTCAGGACACCTCACTGTTAGCGCCTGCTGTGATAAGGAACCAAGATGTCTCTATCTCTGACGGTTCATACTCTACCCTAGAACCTGATTTGCAAGTCGTAGAACTGAATCTCAAAATAGTAATAATAACAATAGTGGCAGACACAAAAAAGAGGGTCTCTGATGGTTTTGCATCACCACTTCATGTAGAGTTTGATCTGCTATTACTCAGGGATGTATTGTATTAATACAATACAGGGAATGAATGCAGCCAATATCTTGTAATAACTGTAGATGGAAAGTAACCTTTAAAAATTATATTAAAATAAAAATAAATTTTAAAATTTAAATCAAAAAATAAAATTTGAGACCATTAAGTTGTATTTTCTAGGTTGGTGTTCTACTTTGTCAATACCATATCTGAGTTAGCAAATAATTATGAGTGAAAAGCACCAAGAAGTAGTTGATATGGCTCAGGAAATGATTTCTATGCTCTTTTCGAATTTTAACTTTCATGTCAGGATTAATAAATTAACTATGATTAGTTCATATTATGTAAGGGGATTACTGGTATGTGAATAACATATAAACTATAAAATAAAATAATAACTACTCCCAGCATAGTTTTTAATTACTTATAAAACACATTCATATCTGTTACTTTATATGAACTAATTATAGTCCAGTAGTTTTTTTTAACTTTTTATTTTATATTGGAGTGTAGCCGATTAACAGTAGAGGGACTCAGCCACACGTGTACAGGTATCCACTCTCCCTCAGTAAAGTAGCTTAAAAGGGAAGGTGACAAAAACAGGTAGAAGGGCTGTGCTTCAACAAACCCACGGCCAGAAGTTCAAGATGTCCAAGGAAAATCAGAGTAAGGTAGTTCTGCCCTGAAGTTCACCCAGAAAGCAGAGCGTGCGCTGTGCTAGAGCTTCTCGCTCCTCTCGTGGAGAGAGACTGCCCTCTCGTGGTGGAAGAAGGAAATGGCCGGCTGCTTAGTCCCAGCGTAGAAGCAATAAACCTATTCATTTGTACTTATGTTCTTTATTTATATATACACACATTGTTTATTGATTCATATTTATTCTTATATTGTTTATGTATATATGTTCTTTATACATATTTACTTATATGAAGGGATGTTTTTAATGGAGTAACTGAAATTTTCAATCATTTCGAACAAATAGGAAGGTCAGATACCTACAGACATATATGCGTGTATAGAAATATTTAATATATATATAATCATGCTATGAACATTGAGTGCATTGGAACAACAAGCTTGTTGGCACAGGGGCCACTCACTCGTCTCTTCCTGCCACAGTTACCGATGCCTGGCTCTCCTGTACTGGAGGATGTTTCGACTCAAAAGGGATCACGCTGTAAAGTATTCAAAAGCACTTATCGACTATTTCAAGGTACTGTCTGGCTAACGGGCAGAATGTTGTACCCAGCTGTCTCCCTGTCAAGGACATGTTCAATGTAGAGTCCACTGATTTGGGCTAATACAGGAGCTGTCTGATATCTGCACTAACTCTATTTATGACCTACTCATGGCATTCAGGGCTCAGAGAATAGCCTGAGAACCCATCTAATTTATCCCCCTGCCTGGATGCCTAGAGAAAGAAGATCCTGTTACCCACCCCAGCGTCCTAGGAGGTCCATCTTTATAGCTAACATAAATTCCTTGTGTTCACTCAGAGCTTCTTCTTCCTCTTAGAAGTAGCTCCTTAGAAGCAACTCCTCTTTGCTATCTCCAGTCACTAATTTAATTTTTAATGAAGGTGTTAATCTAAATGGTAAGAAATGGCTTGGTAGGACCCAGAGGCACTAGAATAGCACTATGCACATGAAAGGATAGAACTGGAAACTGTGCTTTTTTTATGGGATGAAATCATTTTCATTGGGAGAATAAAGAAAGAGGAGGGGAGACAAAAAACAAACCCTGATGTTCTGCTGTGAAGTGGACCTAACATCATAATTTATTTGAGACTTCCGGCCTCTTTGCTGTCCATTTGACTATAGAAACAAGAAATTATACCATCTCTGCCTCCACCAACTCTTTATCAGATACACAGCCATCATTTTATGTTTATTTTTGGCTGCACTGGGTCTTTGTTACTGAGTGGACTTTTCTCTAGCTGCGGCGAGCGGGGGCCACTCTTCCTTGAGGTGCCGGCTCCTCGTCGCGGTGGCTTCTCTTGTTGCAGAGCACAGGGTCTAGGCGCCTGGGCGTCAGCAGTTGCAGCACGCAGGCTCAGTAGCTGTGGCTCGTGGGCTCCAGCGTTCAGGCTCAGAAATTGCAGTACACGGGCTTTTAGTTGCTCCACGCCCGGACCAGGAATCTTCCCAGACCATGTCCCCCCTGCACTGGCAGGCGAATTCTTATCCACTGTACCACCAGGGAAGTCCCCACAGTCATCATTTTAGATCTTTAATCCCCAACCTCCACTTCTTGGAGATGATTTCTGATGGCCCTGCTGTGTTGGAGGTCCCGTGGGCCATGTGCATCCAGTAGCCTGGCCAAGCATGTAGAGTATCCAGGTGCTAAGCCAAAAAGGTAACTGTCTTAGTCCACTGACAACCGTGGGTTATAATGATGAGTACTGACACTAAGAGTCTCCTTTTACTTTGGGTGCCTAAGTTTAAGTCGTTTTCAAAAATGTAGAATCTAAGAGCTATTTTGGGCTCCAAAATCACTGCAGATGGTGACTGCAGCCATGAAATTAAAAGACACTTGCTCCTTGGAAGAAAAGTTATGACCAACCTAGACACCATATTAAAAAGAAGAGACATTACTTTGCCAACAAAGGTCCATCTAGTCAAAGCTATGGTTTTCCTAGAAGTCATATATGGGTGTGAGAGTTGGACTGTAAAGAAAGCTGGGCACCGACGAATTGATGCTTTTGAACTGTGGTGTAGGAGTAGATGCTTGAGAATCCCTTGGACTGCAAGGAGATCCAACCAGTCCATCCTAAAGATCAGTCCTGAATATTCATTGGAAGGACTGATGCTGAAGCTGAAACTCCAATACTTTGGCCACTTGATGTGAAGAACTGACTCATTTGAAAAGACCCTGATGCTGGGAAAGATTGAGGGCAGGAGAAGGGGACGACAGAGGATGAGATGGTTGGATGGCATCACTGACTCAATGGACATGAGTTTGAGCAGGCTCAAAGTTGGTGATGGACAGGGAAGCCTGGTGCGCTGCAGTCCGTGGGGTTGCAAAGAGTTGAACACAACTGAGTGACTGAACTGAACTGACTGAAGAGCTATTACTTAAGAGTTATTATAGTAAAACAAAGCACTTGAATAAAGAAGGAATCCGAACCCTAAGCCACAGAACTTTTAAGAGATCCAAGTTGTGAATGTATGTGGATTATCTGTGAAACTGTACAGAATGAACAAAGAACATAACTTAAAAATCAGAACTCCCCCTCCAGAAGTTCCTGGTAGATACCCTAAATCAAAGACTATTTCAATACTACTTAGAATTCAGAGATTATGAAAACTTTAGGAAACAATGATTAGTATTAGTTACTCAGTCATGTCTGACTCTGCCATGCCATAGACTGTAGCCTCCAGGCTCCTCTGTCCATGAAATTTTCCAGGCAAGAATACTGCAGTGGGTAGCCATTCCCTTCTCCAGGGGATCTTCCCAACCCAGGGCTCGAACCCAGGTCTCCATTATTGCAGGCAGATTCTTTACCGTCTGAGCCACCAGGAAACAATGATAGTTGGTTCATAAAAAATAAGTTTCATCAGTACAACTGGCTCTGAAAAACAGGACTTTGCCCACCCGTGTTTTTTACAGTCACGGGACCTCAGTTGTAGTGAAAGAGGCCTGACGGCAATGTTGCACAATTCCCGTGTGTAAGGCCATTTCTCACCATTTTGATAACACCTCCACTAAAAATTAAAAATCAGTCACCACTTCATAAAATTCTTTTTAACCAAAAGAAGCATTTTGTCTCTGGGGAACCAAGCTGAGGCTATTATATTTTCTTGTTTCTGGAAGGGAACATTGACATCCATATTATAAAGACCATTTTTTTCCTTCACAATCTCACAGACTTGTGTCCAAGAAATCTTCATTGGACTCTCAGGGAGGAAATCTCTTTGTACATTTAGAAACTTTCCTTGCCACAGGCAAAATGTCTTTTAAATGCCTGATGCAAACAACTGGCTCAGGCAACAAATCCTAAATCAGAATATTTAAATAAATCAGAATTTTTTAATTCAGTCTCTGTTAAGGAAATACATTTAATCTATTCTTTTAGACATGTTTGAGAGCAACTTCCTTTAAGAGAAATACTTTAAAGCTTCGTAAGTTAAAACAGTAACAGTTGATGGTCTCGTATATTTTCAGGCATTAAATGTATATCAACAGTTCTGCAAATATGCCCTACATTTAAATATAAGATGTTCTCAGTGTATGTGTGGGAGGGGGGTTGCCTGCCGCCCTACTATCCTACAGAGAGGAAGCCAATAGCCTAGTAACTGTAACTTCCCAGATCCAGTTTCTGTGACCCTGCATTTTATCTACAGGGTCTGCCATTACTTCTCTCAGTGGTCAGCCAAGAACATGTTACTGTGGGCTGTTTAAACTCAAGCAGATGGTACTCACTGTCAACATTTTTGTTTTCTTGCAGAATTCATCTAAAGCTGCCCAAGCCCCATCTCCATGGGGGGCCAGTGGAAAGTAAGTTCATTTTTGTGAAGTGAAGGTGATAAATGAGATGTTGCATGAAGCTGAGCAAGGGCTTTCCGGTGGCTCAGTGGTAAATAACCTGCCTGCCAAAGCAGGATATTCAAGAGACGGGTTGGAGCTCTGGGTCGGGAAGATCCCATGGAGGAGGAAATGGCAACCCGCTCCAGTATCCTTGCCTTGAAAATCCCATGGATTTTCCCATGTGATTTTTTCTCATTATCCTTGCCTGGAAAATCCCATGGCTCCCAGAGGAGCCTGGTGGGCTACAGTCCATGGGGCTGCAAAGAGTTAGACACGACTGAGCCCTCCCACCCCAAACATACACACACACGCACACGCACACGCACACGCACACGCACAGGAAGCTGGGCATCGCGCTACTGTTTACCGTGCCCCGAGGGGCCGCCCTGCCTCACCAGGTTCTAACCTCTCCACTCTTGTTTTTCCATGCTCTCCCCTTCCAGGAGCACTGGGACCCCATCCCCCATGTCTCCCAATCCGTCCCCCACCGGCTCCGTGGGCTCTCAGGGGAGCCTGTCCAACAGCAACGCCCTGTCCCCATCCACCATCGTCAGCATCCCGCAGCGCATCCACCAGATGGCGGCCAATCACGTGAGCATCACCAACAGCATTCTCCACAGCTACGACTACTGGGAGATGGCAGACAACCTGGCCAAGGAAAACAGAGGTGCGTGCCCCTTGGGGGAGCTGTGCGTGGGTCAGCCACAGCTCGGGGAGACAGCCGGGTCCTCGGGCACCACTAGGCGAGACAGTAGAAGCTGTCACCTACCGAGTGAACTTTCCCTGACTTCTCCTCCTACTCAGCACCTCCAGTGCCTTTGCCTGTCTTTATCGTTACCGGGGGAAAGATCAGAGATAGAGATGGGGCTAGAGATGATACAGGTATCAGTGATATAGATACAAGTTACATAGCTATGCACACGGATGTTTTTCCTTTAGACAGTGAGGTCCTTGAAGGTAGGGATGACATTTTATTCAACTTTGTAACCCTAAGACCGGCACAGTGCCTAGAACATAGCTGAGGATCTGAAACACTGCGTGAAGTAATTGGCTGATGAGCACGAATGTTCCTGGGCTTCCCAGGTCATGCTACTGGAAAGAACCCGCCTGCCAGTGCAGGAGGCACAAGAGACACAGGCTCGATCCCTGGGTCAGAGAGATCCCCTGGAGGAGGGCATGGCAACCCACTCCAGTATTTTTGCCTGGAGAATCCCTGGACAGGGGAGCCTGGTGGGCTGTCGTCCATACGGTCTCAAAGGGTCAGACATGACTGAAGTGACTTAACACATACACACATGAATGTTACTGCCGATTCAAATGATAGCTGGTTACAACTGAAAAAAAAAAGGTTTTTATGGGTAAGATGTATTTCTTTTTAATTAGTTTGTATTGGAGTATACTTGCTTTACAATGTTGTATTAGTTTCTGCTGTGTGGATATATATACCCCTTTTTTTCTGATTTCCTTCCCATTTAGGTCACCACAGAGCCTAGTAGAGTTCCCTGAGCTATACAATAGCTGTATTTCTTTTAAATAATGCACGTTTTTACTCATAAAAGCATGTTTAAACTGGTATGTATGTAAACTATGGCTAAATTTGTAAAGTACAGAAAATAGAGAAAAAAATTTTTAATTATCGGTAATCTTATCACGGGCTTCCCTGTGGCTCAGTGGTAAAGAACCCCACTTGCCATGCAGGAGACATGGGTTCAATCCCTGGGTCAGAAAGATCCCCTGGAGAAGGAAATGGCAACTCACTCCAGTATTCTTGCCTGGAAATTCCACGGACAGAGGAGTCTGGTGGGCTACAGTCTACGGGGTCACAAAAGATCGGACACGACTTAGCAACTAAACAACAACAATCTTATCACTATTAACATTCTATTGAAATGTCATCTAGTCTTCTCCAAATATGCAGGATTTTTACCAAAATAAGAGCATAGTGTATGTACAGTTTTACATCCTTTTTTTTTCCACTTTACATTATATCAGGCATATTTTCATGAGACTAACTAGTTCAAAAACACCTTTTATGATGCCTCTGTAACACTGTCATAATGGTGGTTATACAGTCGCTGTGTCAGTCGCTCAGTCGTGTCCGACTCTTTGTGACTCCATGGACGGTAGCCCGCCAGGCTCCTTTGTCCATGGAATTCTCCAAGCAAGAATACTGGAGTGGGTGGCCATCTCCTCCTCCAGGCACTCTTCCCAACCCAGGGATCGAACCGTGGTCAACTGCATTGCAGGAGGAAGCTTTCCTGTCTGAGCTACTAGGGGAGCTGAGCTACTTTATACAGACTTAAAGTATCACAATTTCTCAAACCATTGCCCTGCTGTTGAACATTTATGTTACTTCCACTTTCTTCCACTGTTACAAATAACAGTATAAATACCTTCATATAAATCATTGTTCATATTTCTGATTATCTTCTGATAGGAGGGAGTTGTAGAAATAGAATGCTGAGGTCAACAGGTATAGATTCTTTTAAGACAGGCATTGTTATGAAAGAAAATGAAGTGTTAGTCGCTTAGTCATGTCTAACTCTTTCCACCCCGTGGACTATAGCCTGCCAGGCTCCTCTGTCCACAGGATTCTCCAGGCAGGAATACTGGAATAGGTAGCCATTTCCTCCTCCAGGGATCAAACCCGAGGCTCCTGCTTTGCAGGCAGATTCTTTATTGTCTGAGCCACCAAGGAAGCCCTGATTGGTATATATGTTATTAATGTTCTCCCTACCAAGTTCCTGCTCTTTCTCCAGTACTGAGTGAGAGTTTTGTTCCCATGGTAACGTGCTTCAGAGGCTAAGACTGAGAAGTTCATGATGAGATGAGAACCAGTGGCACAGATAGGCAGCTGGGCCCTGAGTACATGAATCTGATCATGTAACCAGAAGGGACATAACAGTAGCTCAGGGATGGTGTGCCCAGAGATGGTGTGCCCAGAAAACCCAGTGGGGATGCCAAGGAGGTCAGTACCAGGGGCCAAGACCAGCAGGACAGGCTCCCTAGAGGAGCTGGCACAGAACAGGATTTTGAAAAGCAGATAGTCGGGTAGCTGAGATGGAGTCAGGGTGGATGTCACAGGTGGATAAAAGAGCAAGGACAAATGTACAAAGGTTTCTATGGCTGGTTTGGGAGAGCCTGAGCAGGCCAGGCTCCAGATGGTGCCACCAGCTGCCACCTGTCCCTCAGCAGAACCACACATCCAGTCTGAAGTCCACCTGGCTTCCCCCAACCTGCCCCTCCTCCCAGGCTCTGCTCCTGGCTTCCTGCCATGCTGTCCTCCCTGCCACCTGGACCCTGGCTCTTCTCTGAGCCTCCCTAGTGGGACCTCATTCAGCACATCTGGGAGCACCTTTCAAAACCTCCTCCCAGGTTCTTGGGCTTCCCTGGTGGCTCAGACAGTAAAGAATCTGCCTGCAGTGCAGAAGACCAGGGTTCAGTCCCTGGGTCAGGAAGATCCCCTGGAGAAGGGAATGGCAACTCACCCCAGTATTCTTGCCTGGAGAATCCCATGGACAGAGGAGCCTAGCAGGCTGCAGTCCATGGGGTCGCATGAGTCGGACACGACTGAGTGACAAACACTCTTCCCAGATTCTTACTTCCAGAGAGTGCTCTTCAGTGGTCTTGGTCGGTGCAACGTGGCAGCCGCATGAATTGATTTGTCTCTGTCAGCCGCTAAACCGCTGTCCCTGAGATGGCAGAGCCTATACATTCTTCATCTTGGTGTCCCCTCCGCCTCCACCCTTGTGCCCTTAGTATAGAGCCTTGGCAGTGATACGTGTTTAAAGCAAGTACAAACCCAGAGAAGGTTCACAGGCTGGCTGGCAGCCTCAGTAGAGATGTCTCAGAACCCATCTGTGAACAGGACCTACACTATAGCACGGGGAACTCTCCTCAGTATTTTGTAATAACCTATAAGGGAAAAGAAGCTGAATCCTATTTCACATATGACTGGATCACTATGGATCACACCTGAAGCTAACACAACATTGGAAATTAATTCTTCTCCAATAAAATAAAAGTTTATGCAAGCTGATTGTTCCAAAAGCCAAAAAAAAAAAAAAAAAAACCATCCCTGATTTGCCTCCAGGAGCCTCGGACTCCCCCAGGGGCTCAGCACCTAAGACAGTTGAGTACAGTGTAAAGGTTGACAGAGCTTCAGGCCAAGTTCAGGGTGAGAGGTGTCACTGCACAAAGGAGAATGCCGCCCCGGGGAAGTAGTTTTCCTTGCTTTCTGGCTGAATAGATGTCATTGGTTTGAATTAGAAGTCGCCAGTCGAGGGATTCTCAGGACGTAGGTGAGCTCTCTGCCGGGGGGCTCACGTCGTGTGATGGGACCGGGAGCTGAGCGTGTGTCCCCCTGACGACCCTCTCTGTTTCACCAGAATTCTTCCACGACCTGGACCTGCTCATGGGGCCGGTCACCCTGCACAGCAGCATGGAGCACCTGGTCCAGTACTCCCAGCAGGGCCTGCACTGGCTGCGAAACAGCGCCCACCTGGCCTAGACACCTGCCCCCGGCTGCGGCGTGCGCGCATCTCCACGGATGGCCCAGCATTTCGGGACACTGTGCTCCCCACGTTCCCGGCCACAGCATTTCTCGAAAGGCGGTGAATAGTTTTCAGCATCGAACAGCAGTCTTTCCTCCCAGGGCATGTGTGTTTGTGTATGTGGGTGCAGAATAAGCTGCCCGTGGAGGTGTGTAAGACACAACAGTTCTCTAGAACACATCTTCTTTGTCTAGTTTCCAGCCTCCCAGGCTAGACAAAGTGATCTGACATTTCTGATTAGAGAAGACACACACTCACTCACACACACACACACACACACACTTTCTAGTTCAAAGCTAAACCGTGACTTCCTAGAATATTCAACCAAAATCTCATGGGTTAGTGAACCAGGTGCAATATCGCACACCAAAAGCTTGACTGCCAGTTAAGATGAACCCAGCTCTTATACTCTTGATTACTTTCAGTATTAATATACTTTTCTCCCATTATTTTTTTATTGTCTGTATTCATGGGTATTTGAATAATGAAAATAAGTCAGTTATTTTTGTGTGGACGTTTACTAGACTGCATGTTACCAAATACCCTGCCTTTTGTCTGGTCCCTCCCCTCCTCCATCCAGTTCTCCATCTAACTCTCCCATCAGCTAAACGTGTTAGACGCAAATGAATCGACTCCCATGGGCCTTCCCTGCCCTGCCCCCCAAAATAGTATGACCATGACCCTGACCCTGAGATTTGGTGGGGAAAAAAAAAAAAAAAAAACCCTCCATGTCTTTGAAAACTCACCCAAAGGAAGCAGCAGCAGCTGTGTCCCTGGGCTCAGTGAGAAACAACCCTCTGCCCCCACCAGGAGCCCAGCAGGCCCGTGTTTCTTCCTCCCGCCACTGTGACCCCAGGGGCTGTGGAGCCCCATGGGCTTGTCGGCCGATACTTTTCAACAAGCCTTTTCTCTGTCTGAGAGCTTTCTTACCCATGTTCTTGGCCGAATGAGGACATTGTCTAGGGTGTCCCTTCCCTCGGAATCTGTGTCTGTTGCTTTGTCAGGCCAAGAACTCTTTGCTGCCGTGATCCTGTCTAATCCTCCCTGTCTTTGGAGAAAGTGCCGTGCGGACCTTGAATGCATTTTTGACCCGGGGGATGTATTTCAGTGTCTGATGAGCAGGTTGCTCCCCACAGAGCAGGTGATCCTGGTAGTCACTGCAGTTCTGTCTAGGGTAGCAGCGACCTGAACATCATGCTTAGGCCCCCGTGCGTCCGGTATGTGTATGTCTTCCCCCGATTCTTTGTTTTGCTTTTTTTTTAATTAAGTTTACATTTTAGTTTTTTCAACATTTTGTTTACAGTGTTTGTCTGAAATTTCTTTTATTGTCTGAAATTTATTTCTTTTATTGTCTCTTATCATATCCTAGATTTAGTGTTCTTGTTAAATATATTTGAATACAAAGATATTGGTAAAAAAAAAAAAAAAAAAAACTCCTGAAACGGAGGATATACCTTGCCATGCTTTAAAAACAAAAATAATGACCTTGATGCCTCTCACTTGACAAAATTTCCCCAAGACAGCCTGAGAAAGACAGGTGATGGGGTACATGGAATAATCCATTTTTCAAGGTGATGATAACGTAAAACATGTGTATCAGATGCTAATGGTCTCACTGGTTTGGTTGCAATGTTAACATTTTCGTCAGCCTGATCTGTGGGTGGGAAATCAGATTGCTGTAATTCCCTAGCTCTAAGCCCTGATTCAAAACCGTGCAAGTGATTGAACAGCTTTGGTGATTTGAAATTCATCTCAATGAACAAGTGAAGGCTTGTGAAATTTGCATTTGGTGTTGGCCTTTCAGCAGCTGGAAGTATTAACAATACTTCTTTTTTCACATTTATCCAACTGAGGTGCTTCTGACATGCCTTTCACTAATTATTACTAGATTTCCCCTTCCCATTGGGGTCTAACTTAAGAGATTTTTATTTTATTTTTTTTTGGAGGACTGAGGCTGAGTTCTACTCACTGCTGCTGAATTCTGATGAAATGTTCAGACTTTGATGTAAAAGGACAGCCTGCAGTGTCCCTCATGCATCCCTGGGGTGCCTTTCTGATCTTATTCACCTTTAAGCCCCAGGCCTCGTGGTGGCGTCCACGCGGTGTGCTCACGAGTCAAGGCACAGGCTGCCTCCAGCTGGCTGTGCCAGCAGCAGTCAGGACGCCGTGAGCCGCAGTCACTTCCTGCAAAGCGTGAAGCCAGTGGACTGGGGGCAGTCACAGCATGCCGTTCCTCTCACGGTCGCATCTCACTGGTGCAGCGTGTTGGGGCAGTGGTTGTTCCTTGCTTTGGCATCAGTGCTTGTGATAAGGAAGCATCTTCTGATCATTGCTGCTTCCTTTTCTTTAGTTTTGTTCAAAGTACAGACAGCTCTCTTGTGTTTTCTGATTATGAAACTAATAGACACTCATGGTGAAAATTCAAATGATGCAGACAAGTGTAAAGTAGGAAGTACTCAGTCCCACCCCCCAGAGACAGCACTGCTCACCCTTTCCTGTATATCCTTCGGGAGAGCCTCCCATTTAAATGTAGAATGTCTATCATCATTTCCTTCTATTTGAAGACATTATTTCTTCAGAAGTTCAGTACAAGTTCAACTGGCCTTATCCCTCCATGACCTGAATGGACCTGGATCACAATTGTTAGAAATATCTTTGAAAGAGAGGAACCCAAATATATTCATGATTAAAATGTGGGATTTGTTACCATTCGACACAGATCAGACTCACATGCAGAATTGTGCTTGGGAAGAGAGGTTCTGTTAAAACGCTATTTCTGGAAACTTTCAAATTGCAAACGGAAAGTCGGACCCACTATCTAAAGAGAAATGTACTGGAAAAAAAATCTGAAACCTTGACAAACTGTGTATTGGATTGAACATGTGGAATCAACGCAGCGAGCTTTTCTGCACTAAAACGTACCCTCGTATCTACAACAAAGATGTGTGTATTACATGACAGTGACGTGTACATTTCTGACATCCCATACATCATACACACAGTTTGTATAAATGCATACATTTAAAAATATATATGTACAGTACAGCTACCATAAACCTGTAGTACGCTTGAAGGATATGACCAGTGCCTAATGTTGAGTATAAGTCACTGCGTGTTTAAATCACCTCAGAAGTGCAGTAATTGTTATCAAATTGATCAGTGCAGCCAACCTTATTTATGAACCACATCTTTGAAACTGTGCAGTAGTATATACATATATATTTTTAAATAACATTTTTCACAGTTTTCCAGAGTTACTGTTGAAATCTGTATCACCAAAAAAAAAAAAAAAAAGGCAAGATTTTTTTTAATGATGTAGACACTCTCCAAACCCAGTAATCTGTGTGTGATTTCCTGTGTGTAGATACCCAAGACACTTTAGCAGTCACCAGCCTTAATGCATGTACAGGATATTATTGTGACTTAATTTATCTGCAATTTTTAATCCATGTGAAATTGGAATTTATAAACTGACTTGGATTAACTATGTCTGCCTTTCTAAGGTTGCAAATGTTACATTAAATGATTTATGTTGTAAATGAGAGACATCGAGTTGTACGTAAAAAAAAGAAAAAATGTCCACCAATTTCTGTGAATATTTTTACAAGGAAACTTCAGACGCAAAATATATTCAAATAAGCATTCTGGTCCCTAGTTCATAATCTCTTTAGAATGGACCTTGTAGTTTCATAAAAGTTTTTAAATGATGCTTCCAACAGATTATCATTACCAAGTCTGGTATTTTTCATGGGGGGGAAAAGTAATGTTTTCATTATTGGAAATATAGTTTGCTACTTGTCTTTCCCATTTCCCAGCATATTTACACACGTGTGTGTGATAACACACCCACAATGTCCCAGAAAATGCTGAACAGGAAGCTTAGGGGGGTTATTTTGATATCTACACTGATGCCTGTCCAACCAGTAGCCCCGGGACACTGTTTTACTCAACATTCCATAATGACAGAAGTTAATTCCTTCACTTGTGTCTACCAGGTTTTTCCAGCTCTAACCAACACGGTGGAATAATGTCAGCAATATTTTCTTAAGTGAAATGAGAGAATTTTGAACTACTGAAGATAGAGATATTAGACCAGTGGCTTTCCATGATATATATCTCCTCCATGTGAGAGCGTTTTTTATTAGCCTCGTATTTTTTTACTCTTCTTTCTCCCCTTTTTCATTCCTCTCCTCCTCAAATTAAAAAGAAGCAGAAACAGGAGCAGAAGTAAAACAATTGCTTCATTTTGCCCAGCCTGTATCTTTATATTCAAATACAACAGCAGAACCCTAGCTCTGGTCACCATGATGACCACCTCATCTCAAAGATGACCAGGATGGGGTCCTTGGCTTTGCTTGCTCCAGAGACTGCTGAACTTGGCGCTCTTTCAGAGGTGGCTTGGGCTAAGAAATGTCCAGTCGTCTTTGAAGAGCTATCTTCCCCTTATTCAGTTTAGCCTACTACTCAGCTGAAGTCTATTCCCATCAGAATCCTATTTTTAAGAAGTGGTGGCCCAGATGGTAAAGAATCTACCTGAACTGCAGGGGACCAGGTTTGACTCCTGGGTTGGGAAGATCCTCTGGAGAAGGAAATGGCAACCCACTCCAGTGTTCTTGCCTGGAGAATCCATGGACAGAGGAGCCTGGTGGGCTGCAATCCATGGGGTCACAAAGAGTCAGACACAACTGAGCAAATGGCATTTCACTGAATCAACTGGATCTTAAGAGATCTTTTTTTTAATGAAAGGAAAAAAACAACCCAACCATGTAAACTGCATTTCCAGCAATCTGGAGCCAGAGTTTATTTCCTTGTCTTCCCATTCCCAGAAGAACACAGTTTTTTGACATTACAAACTTCCTGACAAATAGCACAAGAAATGTTCAGACTTTTAAGATGCGTGTTCTCTTTTTTCAAACTGAATCTTTCTGTATATGTCATCAGATGGGTTTGTTTGCTTGGCATAAGAGAAATTATAAAACTCTGTCCTCAAATGAAATACATCTAACCATGGTTTGGTTTGGGTTTTATTATTTAATTGATGCTCTGAGGCAGCAGGGGGTGAATTTGGGGTCAATTGAAAGGGGATATAGGCTCACAGCTCTTAATCGTAGTAATGGGAATCAAGGGATTAAATCCCTCTGCATTACTTTGAAAATCCACCTCTTATGGCCAGTTGTGAACACACTGCTCTGAGGGATGAATTCAAGGTACTAATTGCCAGTCAACACAAGGATCAGCATTTGTCTTTAAGCATCAGGAAGTAATGTTGAGACCTGAAAAGCCGGATCGCAGAGTCATTTCTAACATAGGAAAAGCTCATCAGAAAATGCTTATATCCAGCTATGATGTAAAATAATGCCAATGTTTAGAATTATCCAAGAGTGCGCTTTGTTTATAAAAAATAATCACAATTTTCTTATTTCTGTATTGGTTTCCGATGCTTTTCCAGTTTTTCATAAAACAGGACTGGTTTTTTTTTTCCCCCAGTATTTATCTTCTCTTTATTTCTAGATGCCCAAATGAGCAAAGAAAATACTTACCACTGAGGAATGTGCGTTACTTGACTGGGCAGAGTCTACCCACAGTAGCCAACTGTACGTGGCTTTTTGAAGAACATTCTCTGAGTCTCCTCTGTTACCTTCATCTACAGCATGAATGATCACCAAGGCTTAAGTATGGCCACATAGTTCAGGTGTCAAAAATCCTAAGCATGTAACACACTCATCTTTAGTGATAGGCACTTCCTTAGCCTTACCAGCTATCTCTCGGATCTATTTGTAGGGCAAAAAAACAGTATTAACACTTTTCCTTTGAGTAATTCGCAAACTGATTATGAATCCCCTGAGTTCCCCAGGGCTGGCAGCTCAACCCAAAATTTCCTTCTCTGTGAGCTGGCTTGACTTTTTTTTCATTCCTTTGGGTGTTTTTTTTTTTTTCCCCTTCTATCAGTCAGATTCTGTATCTTGACTGTTTAGAAGAACAATTACTAGAGACAGCGGGAACTTTAAGCAAACAGATTCGATATGAGACCTTGATGACGTTGAGGTTTGAAGGGTCAGGGGTAAATCAGGCTGCCCAGACACTCTCCTCCTTTGCTTGCTGCCCCTGGTTGTTGGATAAAGCCCCTCTCCACGATTCCATTTCCACTGTGTGAAATGTAACCCAATTAGCTGCTGCCCCAAAGATCCAACTGCGGATCACCAGGTTAGAGCAGCAGCTGGAGACCCCAGTTGTCGCCGGCAGCTGGAGTTAAGCATCACTGTGACAACACAGGCAGCCCAACCTCTCTATGGACCACGACGCAAAGGTGTGTGATGTGCAAGGTCCTGGCTCCGACCCAGTTCTCTGGAACCAAGAGGATGACAGTGGGGTCTCCATGGGACCCCCGAGCTTTTGCTGTTACCACTTTTGAGTCCAGCCTGCTGGTTGGCAGGGTTCTAATAGACCAGTGAGGGGAGGGGTGGAGGTCCTTACCAGGTCCCCTGCAGGCGGTGGTTTAATCCCACCATCCGCTTCCTCGTCCAGTCCTGGCCTTAGGAAACAGGGGAAGGAGGGACATGGGGTCCTGCTCCCCGTGGGCGCCTCTTCAGTGAGAACACAGCCTGCCTCTAGACCAGCAGGCTCTGAACATCCTGGTCTGGCCAGATGCCCCACGGCACCAGCTTCTCACTACCCGTGCTCTCCTGGCTTTCCTCTGATGCCAGGAGGCCAGTTCTCTTCATGAGAATCTTGCCCCTCTGGTGGTGACTGTTTTTGTTGTTTGGGGCTGGTGGGGTGGAGGACAGCTGCTCTGGGAGGTTTGTCCCTGAGAAAGGGGACTTGTCACACAGGTATGTCACGAGCTTCAGGAAAGCAGAGACCCCTCCTGAGGAAAGGAGGGGTTTTCCCTCTAGTGGGTTAGATAATTGCCTCAACGTTATTGCTTAATTGTAGGCTAACCCTTAGTCAGGCTCCCTGGAGAGGGAAAGCCAACCTGAGAACTCAGTGACTTTGTGAGAATGACATTTCTCCCTCCAGGCAGCAAGACAGAGCCCAGAAATCTGTCCGTTGACCTGACTGTCATCACCGAGGTCAAGCCATAAATGTTCAGTTGAGGTTTTCAGCTTTTACCTAATATTTTTATTATTTAGACATGGGAGCTTCCTTGTATACCACAATGAGTGCTTTGAGCTTAGCCAAAACAATCATGAAACGCTCATTCAGAAGGGCCCCTTCTTGTCATACCCACTGGAAACCCCTTTCCTAGTCTTTATCTAGGACAAAAGAGTAACAGCTGACAGTCATGAAAGTTCCAGCCTGAGTTAAGCCCAAATAATATCAATACCCTCTTCACAGCAGCACTGCGAACTCCAGGTACTCAGATTAATATTAGCATGAGGAGGTGGAGATTCACCAGCTAGACACTCAGATTTCATCTCATCTCAGGAAGGATGTTAAGGAACAGACACACCTACTACAGTGCAACAGCGGGTTACCGCCAAGGTTCTGGGACATCTGGTTCAGAGTCACTCCCACAGTTTGCCTCAGCCAGAGCAGGAATTTTAATTCCACCATTCTCCTTTTGCTGTGTCATCTTAGATGTTTATTCGTGGAGCTGGCAATTCTAATTCAAGATTTCAGTGTGGGGATATCAGAGGCCCCATGTGTCACACTAAACACCTTTTCAAATTCTGCATCTTGGTCTTGGGAAAGCTGCCAGCCACTTAGAAACCTGCTTATCCCCCGTGAGACATCGCCAGCCATCCAGTTGAAGCAGCCACCAAACCAAAAGAAAGGGCCTTCATCTCCTCTTACAGGAATTGGTCTTAGGATTATTTCAACAATTGAAGAGGATTTTAAGTCAGACAGTTCTATACAGTAATTTATGCTGTAAAAATGTACATATTGTAGCATTGATTATAAAGTGCTATATTTATTAACATCCAATACCGTTTTCATTTTTGTCTAGCTGTTCACTATTAAAAGAGCTTAAGTTCATTTTTGTTATGTGATATTCATTTGAGACTTCTTGTGAGAGCATTTGATATGGGTAAAAAGCACAGGATCTGTGTTGATCGTCACTATTTTAATCCAAGTAGTCATAATGGTCTGTTAAGAATCACCATGACACACCCAACTCCTGATGAAATCTTGTGCTTTCAACTGCATCTTTAATAATGTGATTTTTTTAAAAAAAAATCTTAACCCAAGAAATTAATAAAGAATGGTGGCTTTAGCAAGGAACACTTCTTCCAGGTTTTCTTGAAATTCGTGAACACTTTTTCCAAGGAAATTCCAGTGGACCCTCCCTAAGTTACCAAGAGCTCTTCCTCTTCCAGAGAGGTCTCATCTCCCAGCTGCTTCAAAGACGCCTACAGTCCTGGAGGGTAAAGTTTCTCTCCTTTGCTGGTTGCTCAGATCTGCTTACAGAAGTGCAAATTGTCTCCCTCTTGTATTAAAAAAAAATTTGCTCCCCCACAGCTGTATTTTATCATATTGCAAATAAACAGAAGTACACATTCAAATCATGAATTATTTGGGCAAGATATTAGGAAGGAGTAGAGGACAACTAATATTAAGGATTTGTCTGGGAGGATCTTATGTTTGGTCTGAGTTTAAATTGACAAGTACAAGCAAGGATGATGGAATCATTGGCCATTTATTTGACTGTATGGAGGTTTTGTTGTGTCTGTAAGTCACATGAAGCACGTGCGTCACAGTTCTGGAACGGGGAAGCGTCTTCCTGTACTGTAACAGAATGAGCCTTAAGGATCTGTGAGAATAAGCACTTTTATATTTGACAGTAAAAACTGACGCATCAGTGAAAAGTACTTTTTTAATATCTCATTAAACCTTGAAATTCACATCACTCAGTCTCACAAACATCCTACTGTCTCTTCCTAGAACCTCTTCCAAGTAAAATGTCCTTTCTCTTGTGTTACAGGATTTTGTGTTAAATGTCATCCGCTTGTCACAGGCTATTTTTTCCTCTACAAAAGTCTGAAGCCCCCTGAACTGGAAGAATGGATAAAAGCATTTTAAAGAAAGGGGCACTGATCTAATAATGCTTTTGGCAGAAGAAGTTAAGTGTTAGTTTGAAGTGAAAAATAAAGCAACCTGTGACGGAGCCTGGAATCATCTTGCTAAGAGAGTTTTTGATTGTTGTTTATTGTTTGTTTCTTTATATGTCTGAGCTTTGTTTATTAGCTGTTATGTGACTTAGTTCGGACACAAATGGCAGACAGACATTGAAAATGGTCCATACTAAAGCTAACGTAAGCCTACATTTGTTTTTCCCTTTTCTTTTTTGTCTTTGACTTTTTAAGGAACTTTTGAACCATTCTACACAGAAGCAGCAGTTATAGGTTCCCACCAGCAGTATATGTGAGTTCCAGCTTCTCAACATCCTCAACACACGTTGCCGTCTTTTTTTATGACTGTTCCACCAAGTGTTAGACTGTGGGTTTCACTTGCATTTCCATAATGACTAATGATGTATGTGTGCCAAAGCATTAGTCGCTCAGTCCTGCCTGACTCTTTGCGACCCCATGGACTGTAACCCGCCAGGCTCCTCTGTCCATGGGGAATCTCCAGGCAAGAATACTGGAGTGGGCAGCCATTCCCTTCTGCAGCGATTCTTCCCAACTCAAGGATGGAACCCAGGTCACCTGCATTTCAGGCAGGTTCTTTACCATCTGAGGCACCAGGGAGAATCCAGTGACTGATACTGAGGTGTTTATTGGCCGTTTTAAAATCTTCCTTGGAGAAACGCCTATTAAATTACCCATTTTTCACAGGTTATTTGTCTTTTGCCTTGTTGTAAGTATCTCTTTTGTGTTCTGGATATGAGTCCTTGATCATATGTAAGATCTGCAAATATTTTCATTCTGTGGTCATTTTTTCACTTTCTTGATAGTATCCTTTTGGGTACAGAAGTGTTTAATTTTGATGAGGTGCAAGGTATCTATTTGAAATTTGTCTCTTGTGCTTTCATCATAGCATATATAAGAAGGCTTTGCCTAACCCAAGGTCATGAAGATTTACTCTGATATTTTCCTCAAGTAACTTTAAAATTTTAGCTCTAAAATTTAGATGTAGCTCTAAAACCCACTTTAAGATGGTTTTTGTATATAGCATGAGAAAGGGATCCAGCTTCTTTCTTCTGCATGTGGATATCCAATGGTCTTGTTACTGTTTAAAAGACTGTTCTCGCCCTCATTAAATTGTCTTGTCATCCTTGTCTGAAATCAAATGACCACACTCTAGAAGGTTTATTTCTGGTCTCTAATTCCATTCCAATGACCTCTGTGTCTTTCCTATGGCAGCACTTCACTGTCTCAATTACTGTAACTTTGTAGTAATTTTTAAAATTGGAAACCCTGAGTCCTCCAACTTTGTTCTTCTCTTATAAGTTGTTATGGGCTAAGAGTGGCCTCTTATTTAACCATCAATTATGAATTAAATTTCATGTAAATGCACTTGTTCCAATCAGGCGACATCTCACCCAGTTTAAAAACAGATAATGTGTGCCTTAGTCTCCTGGCTGAAGGAACGGTAGGAAAGAGCAGAATGGGTTCCTGAGCCAGCCCTGCCCCGCCCACTCTCAGTCCCTGCTCTCCAAGAGATGCAGCCCATACTGGGGTTCTTGGGCTGACATTTGGGTATCCTGCTCCAAGCTGGAGCATTTGATATATGTAATAGTGTTTCTGAGGGTACAGAAGTATAAAGTTGTTCCAGAAATGCTGTGCCTCCGGAGTCCTGCAGCCCCTTTCTGCCCCCGTGCTCTGCGCCCAGACACGCCAGCAGCCAGTGTGGATCTGGTGCCTTGGCCGTCCTGTCCCACTCCAAATGTACTACCTGGGCCGGCTGCCTGAGGTAACCCGACTTCCCCGTGCTGGACAGGCAGGCTTGACCCCCACACCCCTTTGGGACTCTTGCCTCATACATGTTTCATGTCTTTCTGGTCACTTTCCCTGATCTCTCTGGAGTCTAACAGATTCTCCTGTGATCATAAGGGTGTGGGTTTTGCTTCATTGCTAGTGTATGGGGACAGAGAACAGAACAGATTTTGAATCTATATTTTAGGTGTTTAAACACCCATGGCTGGTAGATCTTCCTGACGGTTTATTCCTTTTCTACATGAAATATCCTTCATGGTCTTCTTAAGCTTCTGCTTCCAATTCTGTTTCGCCCCATGTTACATTTCTATAGCACCATATATTATATATGGAAATGCATAATTTATGATAACTTGCCTGTATCTTTTTCCATCCCAGGATCTCTTATTATCCCATGTGGTTTTGCTTTAGGTTTATCGCTCACCTGTGGTTCCAACAGCATATGGTTGAATGTAGGGTTTACCCACTGTGAGCACCTCCACACTTTTAATAGATGAATTTAACAGAGTCAGATTGGCTGCGACTTACTGGCCTGCTTCAGTTGACCTGCCGTCTCACTGTGTGAACATTTGCCACCGTTTTCTGTAGTTTCTCTCCTCTGTCGTTGGATGGATCCAGTTGTATTTATTTTGCTTTTTCCTACTGTCTCAAGGACTCCCCAGAAAAGAAAGAAAAGGAACCCTATTTCAATATCCTGTTAAATTAGGATGAAGAGCCAGGGCGAGACCACTGACGGGCACAGGGTTTCTATCTGGGCGCTGAGTGTCCTGGGCTTGGACACTGGGGACAGTTGAATGGCATTGTGGAAACACTAAAATCTCCTGAATCATACTTTAAAAGGATAAACCTTGAGGTATGTGAATTATAGCTCTATGTTTAAGGTACTGACTCCCCATTTGTTTTGTGGTTTCTTTTTTTTTTTTTCCCAGCATGTGGGATCCTAGTTCCCCGACCAGGGATTGAACCCCCACCCCCACCCACATTTGCAACTCGGAGTCTTAACAACTGGACTGCCAGGGAAGTCCTTGTTTTGTGGGTTCTTGTATCATAGTCCTTGAGTTAATTCTTCTTTCAGATCAGGTCTGAGATGTCAAATATTTGAATCCTTGCATGTCTGAAAAACATCTCATTTTGGGTCCTCACATGTGTGTTGTTACATTTGTGGAATAATGATTCCCAAGGATTTTCCGCAGAAGTTTGAAGCTATTTCCCCAGTTTCTCCTCGTATCCAATGTTATTTTTGTAGTTATGTAGTTGCTCCCTTCTCTACCCTCCCCCTCCTACTCCCAGAAGCCTTTAGGGTTTTCTCTTTATGCTTGAGCTCAGAAATGTCACTGTGAAATTGCTGCTAAGTCTTTCCTTCTGTTTGACCTTGATTCTGCTCAGCTGCCTCCAAGGCCCATACCTGTCCTCAGTCTGGGACCCTGCCTTCCATTCCTGCCTGAGTGACCTCTCCCTTCAGTCTTCTCTGTTCTCATCTGCTGAAGATCAGCTAAATGAATGTTGGCAACTGTGGGGTTTGTCCTCCCATTCTCTTAATTGGTGTTTATCCTTTCTGTATCCTTGTCCATTCTTGCTATTCAGAGAGCATTCCTACGCTCAGCCTTTCAACTTACTCTCTTATCAGCTTCAGTGCTTCTGCCCATTTACTGAGAATTTTATTTCAATCATCAAATTTTTCATTTCCAAGATCTCTAAAACATTCCTTTTTATGGGCACAATATCATTTTATTTCTCTCCAAGGATTCTAATTATATATGTGCCAAATTCTTGTTCTGTTTGCTCTATTAACTCTGCTCTTGGGGTGTAAACTTTTCCATTTGTTGGGGCTATAACCTCTCTTTCATGGCTTTTTCAAATGTTTAGGGGTCATTGGCCGCCTGCTCCACTTCACATCTGGTTTTCAGCCTTTCTGCCAAATCCTATTCACTGCATCTAGTCTCTTGAATGTAGAGAGCATCCCATCCCGCCTGGGTGTTGCCAGGGCCTCACCTGGCCTCCCCATCATGACTGTCTGAACCCAGTGTTCCATACTGGGGGACTGAGACCTCTGCTGCCGGCTTCTCACCCTTCAGGGTGGAGAGGTGGCAGCTCCTCTATGGTGAACAAAGTGACTGTCCTCCCCAGATCCTCCCAATGTTCTTGATCTCCAAGCTCATCCCATTCTAGAGCAGCCCTCTATCTTTTTAGTTCTGCACAACCTCAGAACTGTGGTTTTCTCCTCATGATGATCCTTTCATCCTCAAGAGATGCTTCATAGTTCCAGGAACTTTTAAGGCACTGCTTCTAATTTTTTAGTGCAGTTTGTGGATGATGGTGGTGATGATGACGGTGGTGGTGATGATGGCGGTGGTCATGGTAGCGGTGGTCGTGGTGGTGGTGGTCATGGTGGTGATGGTAGCGGTGGTCACAGTGGTGGTGATGGTGATGATTATGATGGTGGTGGTGGTGGTGATGGTGGTGGTGATGGTAGCGGTGGTCATGGTGGTGGTGGTCATGGTGGTGGTGATGGTGATGATTATGATGGTGGTGGTGGTGGTGATGATGGCGGTGGTCATGGTGGTGGTGGTGATGGTAGCGGTGGTCACGGTGGTGGTGATGGTGATGATTATGATGGCGGTGGTGATGATGGTGGTGGTGATAATGATGATGGTGGTGGTGATGGTAGTGGTGGTTATGGTGGTGGTGATGCTGATGATTATGATGGTGGTGGTGGTGCTGGCGGTGGTGATGATGGTGGTGGTCAATGATTGTGATGATGGTGGTGATGATGAAGATGATTGTGATGATGATTTTGATGATGGTGGTGGTGGTGATGGTAGCAGTGGTCATGGTGGTGGTGGTAATGGTAATGATTATGATGGTGGTGGTGATGATTATATCTCTCTCTTTTATATCTCCCCTTTCTCTCCTTTAATAAAACCAAGCCCAAGTGTTTCCCAGTGGCAGGAGCATTTCCATACTGTGATCATTTCGTACAGGAGCATCCATACAGGCTTGATGCAACTCAGCCTTCCTCACCAGTGGTCTGCATTCTTCCCTCTTCCATCTACCTCACTTTCTGAGATTGCTTTGGACGTCTAGACTCCATGTTGCTAGGAGCTCACTGAGGCTGCAGCCCCACCAACAACCACCCACTTGGCAAGCCAGCTCTGGTTATCCTGGCCTTTGTGGCTCAGGCCTCCCCTGAGGAACCTCTTTGCCGTTCAGTCCTGCAGCCCCTTCTGCACATCTCTTGTCAGTACATCCAGCCGGACCCCTGGCAGGTCCCTCCTCCCTACTGGCTGTTTCTGCCCTTTGTTGCTTCTGCCACATACATCAGTCTAGTATGGGGTGCTTTTTGTTTCCTACCCCTAATTTGGCCTTAAAAATGCTCCCTGGAGGCAGAACAGAGATGTCTTCTCCATCACAGACCATGTGGAGGCCATTTCTATCCTGGCCTTCAGAGAACCACATCCAGAAACCAGGCAGTTCTAATCCACTGCTGGTCAACACAGCACCTTCTACCCTGAGTGTAAACCAGGGACCCATCCCAGGAAAAATAGCAGAGATCAGGTATCAGTGCCGGGATGGGAGAGCTGGCCAGCACCAAGGGAACTTGCCCGTGAGCTGCCTGGACACTGAGATGGGGCCCCTGACTCAGGGCGGCTCCGAGAGTGAAGTGGGTGGCCTGCAGTTGGAGGTCTCATGGCCTCAGCCATGGGGAGGGAGAGGATGAGGGGTAGAGACAAATAAAGGGATTCCATGCTTTCCACTGGAACGACTCTTACAGAGCCCGCTGACCTGGAGGGCAGCAGTTCACACTCAGCCACTGCGCCCCTGCTGCTGCTGCTGCTAAGTCACTTCAGTCGTGTCTGACTCTGTGTGACCCCATAGATGGCAGCCCACCAGGCTCCCCCGTCCCTGGGATTCTCCAGGCAAGAACACTGGAGTGGGTTGCCATTGCCTTCTCCAATGCATGAAAGTGAAAAGTGAAAGTGAAGTTGCTCAGTCGTGTCCGACCCTCAGCGACCCCATGGACTGCAGCCTACCAGGCT
Source organism: Bos mutus (assembly GCF_027580195.1). Lineage (NCBI taxonomy): Eukaryota > Metazoa > Chordata > Mammalia > Artiodactyla > Bovidae > Bos > Bos mutus. Next base: position 101,796,780 of record NC_091627.1, read on the forward strand.
CCTCCATCCATGGGATTTTCCAGGCACAAGTACGGGAGTGGGGTGCCATTGCCTTCTCCACTGCGCCCCTACAGGAGTCATTTAGCCTGGACATTTCTAACACGGGACTTGGGGACATCTCTGTGGAGGCCGGTGTCATCTCAAAGCAAGTAAGCAAGCAAGGTAAGTAAGGCTCGACTGTGGAAAAGGTCCAGCGGGTTGAACGCACAGGTGGACACCTGAGCCTGGACACAGGCCCCTCTCCTTGGGGAGGTGGAGGCAGGTGACAGCCAGATAGTGTGATTCACAGAGCGCTGGGAAGACAACTCTACCTCCCTTGGTGACTGACGGCTCCTGGGCATCCACTTCCAGGCTCTTCTTTGTAAAATGCCTGTTTTCCCACGAGGTGTCTCACAGGAAGTCCCTGACTCACCGTGACACCTTTTCACACTGTTTCCCTCAATTACCAAGAGGAGATGATGCAGAGGCAGGGGTGCCAGGGAGGGCCAGACAGGCCCAGCAGAGGAGAGGGGGCTGCCCAGCAGAGGAGGAAGGCCCAAAGTCCACCCGACCACTGCACCGCACTTGCCCCCAGCAGGCCACTTGCCCGAGCTTGTTTGCCTTTACGAGGAGACCGTGACCCCAGGGAGGCCAGCTTTTTGTGGGCCTCCTCAACTGTCCTCCCCTCACAGACAGGGCAGAATCTAAGAGGAAATCCCCTGTGGGTAAGTGTCGCTGCCTTCCTGGGAGAGTTCAACATGTTTATCTTGGGCTTAGGATTGTAATTATGATTTAGCGGAACACGGCTTCGGAATGTCTTTTCCTTCATTTCATGTAAATTAAGTCACTGGTGCGTGTGGGGATGTGTGTCTCTATTCCTAAGGGGAGTTGGAGGATTCATTACTTATTGTCTAGGAAGAGCTCTGTAGATAAAAAGCTCTCTGGAAATGCAAGGTATTATTATTCGGTGTCTTCGATTTGTAAATCATGGTGAATGGGTTGTATTGTTTTATTCCATTTTGTATGAAAATGATAGCTTCAAATGCTAAATTCAGCAACAGCCAATACAGATGCTGAAGAACACGTGCAAGACAGAATACAGGTTTTCCTTTATTCACTCCAAGGGTGTGATTGGCATTAAGAATTCCAGCCAAGTAATCCGAGGCCCAGAGGCTGGTTCCAGGGATTGTACTGCCTGTGACCCTCAAAAAGTGCATTAACTTCTCTGGGCCATGGCCACCACAACTGGGAGGTCAACCAGTTGGATAAATGATCCCTCTGCTCCCTTGTTGGCATTTTGTGTGATACATCTATGTGTACATGCCTGCCACTGACTGACCCTCCTGACACATGGGACGTGGTGCTAAGGTCTCCGTACCCTGTCTCAGACCAGAGCCGTCAACCTGTCCAGGTCTCACAACAAAAGGGCAGTGCTCGCGGCTGCTCTCCTCCCCTCTGCTCACGGTGCTTCCACATGGCTCCCAGGCACAAAGAGAAACCACAAAGGAAGGCAGTTACAGGCTCTATTCTCTCTCATTTCCCTTCTGTAGCCACATAACCCAACCTCAAACTGATCAGGAAATAAGAGGTGCTGGAAAGTGAAAATGTTAGTTGCTCAGTCACGCCCAACACGTTGCGACCCCATGGACTGTAGCCCACCAGGCTCCTCTGTCCATGGGATTCTCCAGGCAAGAACACTGGAGTGGGTTGCCATTTCCAAACTCCAGGGGATCTTCCCGACCCAGGGATGGAACCTTTCCATCTGAGCCACCAGGGAAGCCTAAGAGCTACTGGAGATTTTCATCAATTCTCTTCCCATTTCTTCCTGTTTATGGTCCCAGCCTCTTTCCCTCCTACTCAGGCTCATAGAAGAGAACTGCTGACTGTCATACACCTGATTCCTAGAGGGAGGGGAAAGGAGGGAAGAAAAGACATACATAGCTGAATAAATGCTGTATATCTGTCTACCTTCTTATAATTCATATGGATCCATTAAGATTCGGGGGAGTAGGCCACAGGCTATGCTCAGATGAATGTCTGTCAGAGGTCAAAAAAAACTTCCCCACTTTCAAGGAAGTCCCTCCCATCAGTGATACTACCCTGATAGTCTGACAGGGAGGAAGGTCTGAATGTATGCCCATCCATCCTTTCCCACTGGACTAACACTTTGTATCTATCTTTCCATGAGAGACTCATTCTGAAAATATACAGACTGGCTCTGAAAATCTCTAAATCATTTCTGTAAACTGAAAAATTCTACATCTGAGGTGAACGACTGGGAAGTAGAAAAGGTGACGTCTGTAACCAAAAACGTGTAAGTTATGATGCAGGGAAGACTCTCAATAGGAAGTAGATTCCTGGAACAAAACTCACAGATGTGGGTTTTGCATGAGGAATGGTGATCCCAGACCCTCCCAGACTTTGGGAAGTTCTGTGGACCATCCTGATCTCAACCAACGTGAAGAGCAATGGTGAACTGAGCAGATGTCTGCAAAGTGTGCAGAGAGCCTGGCCTTCATTGTTGAGTGAGTGAATGAATGAATTTGTAGATAATTCCTACCCTTCACATACTTTAGTTCAGTTCAGTTCAGTCACTCAATCGTGTCTGACTCTTTGCAACCCCATGGACTGCAGCACGCCAGGCCTCCCTGTCCATCACAAACTCCCGGAGTTTACTCAAACTCATGTCCATTGAATCAGTGATGCCATCCAACCATCTCATCCTCTGTCATCCCCTTCTCCTTCCACCTTCAATCTTTCCCAGCATCAGAGTCTTTTCAAATGAGTCAGTTCTTCCCATCAGGTGGCCAAAGTATTAGAGTTTCAGCTTCAGCATCAGTCCTTCCAATGAATATTCAGGACTGATCTCCTTTAGGATGGACTGGTTGGATCTCCTTGCAGTCCAAGGGACTCTCAAGAGTCTTCTCCAACACCACAGTTCAAAAGCATCAATTCTTCAGTGCTCAGCTTTCTTTCAGAGAAGGTGATGGCACCCCCACTCCAGTACTCTTGCCTGGAATATCCCATGGACGGAGGAGCCTGGTAGGCTGCAGTCCATGGGGTCGCAAAGAGTCAGACACAACTGAGTGACTTCACTTTCACTTTTCACTTTCATGCATTGGAGAAGGAAATGGCAACCCACTCCAAAGTTCTTGCCTGGAGAATCCCAGGGACGAGGGAGCCTGGTGGGCTGCTGTCTATGGGGTCGCACAGAGTCAGACACGACTGAAGCGACTTAGCAGTAGCAGTAGCAGCAGCAGCAGCTTTCTTTACACTCCAACTCTCACATCCATACATGACTACTGGAAAAACCATGGCCTTGACTAGACGGACTTTTGTTGGCAAAGTAATGTCTCTGCTTTTTAATATGCTGTCTAGGTTGGTCATAACTTTCCTTCCAAGGAGAAAGTGTCCTTTAATTTCATGGCTGCAGTCACCATCTGCACTGATTTTGGAGCCCCAAAAAATAAAGTCTCTCACTGTTTCCATTGTTTCCCCATCTATTTGCCATGAAGTGATGGGACCATGTCCCATGATCTTGGTTTTCTGAATGTTGAGCTTTAAGCCAACTTTTTCACTCTCCTCTTTCACTTTCATCAGGAGGCTCTTTTTCTTCTTCACTTTCTACCATAAGTGTGGTGTCCTCTGCATATCTGAGGTTATTGATCTCCCAGCAATCTTGATTCCAGCTTGTACTTCCTCCAGCCCAGCGTTTCTTATGATGTACTCTGCATATAAGTTAAATAAATAGGAAGACTATATACAGCCTTGACATACTCCTTTTTCTATTTGGAACCAGTCTGCTGTTCCATGTCCAGTTCTAACTGGGGCTTCTTGACCTGCATACAGATTTCTCAAGAGACAGGTCAGGTGGTTTGGTATTCCCATCTCTTTCAGAATTTTCCACACTTTGTAGTGATCCACACAAAGACTTTGGTGTAGTTAATAAAGCAGAAGTAGATGTTTTTCTGGCGCTCTCTTGCTTTTTCAATGATCCAACAGATGTTGGCAATCTGATTTCTGGTTCCTCTGCCTTTTCTGAATCCAGCTTGAACATCTGGAAGTTCACGGTTCACATATTGCTGAAGCCTGGCTTGGAGAATTTTGAGCATTACTTTACTATTGTGTGAGATGAGTGCAATTGTGTAGTAGTTTGAGCATTCTTTGACATTGCCTTTCTTTGGGATTGGAATGAAAACTGATCTTTTCCAGTCCTGTGGACACTGCTGAGTTTTCCAAATTCTCTGGCATATTGAGTGCAACACTTTCATAGCATCATCTTTCAGGATTTGAAATAGCTCAACTAGAATTCCATCACCTCCACTAGCTTTGTTCATAATGATGCTTCCTAAAGCCCACTTGACTTCACATTCCAGGATGTCTGGCTCTAGGTGAGTGATCTCACCACCGTGATTATCTCAGTCGTGGAGATCTCTTTTGTATAGTTCTTCTGTGTATTCTTGCCACCTCTTTTTAATATCGTCTGCTTCTCTTAGGTCCATACCATTTCTGTCCTTTATTGTGCCTGTCTTTGCATGAAATGTTCTCTTGGTATCTCTAATTTTCTTGAGGAGATCTCTAGTCTTTCCCATTCTGTTGTTTTCCTCTATTTCTTTGCAATGATCACTGAGGAAGGCTTTCTTATCTCTCCTTGCTATTCTTTGGAACTCTGCATTCAAATGGGTATCTCTTTCCTTTTCTCCTTTGCCTTTTGCTTCTCTTCTTTTCACAGCTATTTGTAAGGCTTCCTCAGACAGCCATTTTGCCTTTTTGCATTTCTTTCTCTTGGGGATGGTCTTGATCCCTGCCTCCTGTACAGTGTCACAAACCTCTGTCCCTAGTTGTTCAGGCACTCTATCAGATCTTATCCCTTGAATCTATTTGTCACTTCCACTGTATAATCGTAAGGGATTTGATTTAGGTCATACAAAAAATGGTCTAGTGGTTTTCCCTACTTTCTTCAATTTAAGTCTGAATTTGGCAATAAGGAATTCATGATCTGAGCCATAGTCAGCTCCCGGTCTTGTTTTTGCTGACTGTATAGAGCTTCTCCATCTTTGGCTGCAAAGAATATAGTCAGTCTGATTTCGGTGTCAACCATCTGGTGATGTCCATGTGTAGAGTCTTCTCTTGTCTTGTTGCAAGAGGGTGTTTGCTATGACCAGTGCATTCTCTTGGCAAAATTCTATTAACCTTTGCCCTGCTTCATTCTGTACTCCAAGGCCAAATTTGCCTGTTACTCCAGGTGTTTCTTGACTTCCTACTTTTGCATTCCAGTCCCCTATATTGAAAAGGACATCTTTTTCGGATGTTAGTTCTAGAAGATATCACAGGTCTTCATAGAACTGTTCAACTTCAGCTTCTTTAGCATTACTGGTTGGGGCATAGACTTGGATTACTGTGATATTGAATGGTTTGCCTTGGAAACCAACAGAGATCATTCTGTCATTTTTGAGATTGCATTCAAGTACTGCTTGTTGGACTTTTGTTGACTATGATGGCTACTCCATTTCTTCTTAGGGATTCTTGCCCACAGTAATAGGTGTAATGGTCATCTCAGTTAAATTCACCCATTCCAGTCCACATACTTACTATCTAGAAAAATAATACTTCTTTCTTACTCTGATGAGTTTGTTAATTCATGGAACTAGCCTGCCGCTCCCCCACCCCCCCCAAAAAAGTAAGACTTTCCAACAGAATGTATTCACTCCAAACATTTAAAATGGGAAAGCAAAGAAAGTGAAAGTGTCTCAGTTGTGTCTGACTCTTCATGACTCCATGACTGTAGCCCACCAGGCTCCTCTGTCCATGGGATTCTCCAGGCAAGAATACTGGAATAGGGTGCCATTCCCTAGGGATCGAAGCCAGGTCTCCTGCATTGCAGGCAGATTCTTTACTGTCTGATCCACCAGGGAAGGCCACAGGGGAAGCAAACAAAGGCACAACTAGCTGAGTATTTGTATACCACAGTCAAAGGGAACCCTGACCAGTGCATGTTAGATCAAAAGTCATCTTCTCGTTTGGACCTTGCAAAGTAAGAAGTCAGCCCTGGGGAGCTGTCTGGTGAATTGTGGGATGTTTAGTGATATCCTTGACCTTTACCCACTAAATGATACCAGTTGCACCCCTCTCCAAGTGGTGACCATGTACATTGTCTCCAGACGTTACTAGCGGTCTCTTGAGGGGAAAAAATCTCCACACATTGAGAACCACTGCTTTGGAAGATAATCCAGCACCTTGGATATATAAGACCCTCAGTGATCTGGCCTTGGCCTGTCTTCTCTCAGCCCTCTCACGTCCCCATTGAGGGCTCCAGTCATGCTGAGCCCACTTGAGGTCTTAGGACTCAAGTCCCAGCCCAGCACCTCCATGCCTTTGTACAGCTCCTCCCACTTCCTAGATGTTCTTTCTCCAAATTCACTCAGCCAATCCCTTATTAGCCTTCAAACCTCAGACAGGCATCATCCAGACCACCCCCCTCCCCCACCTAGATACAACCTTCATTTACTTCTCTGCCTCCTGACATCCGAGAAAGGGGCCAGCTTCGGACCCTGGAATCACCTTGCTCAGAGCTCCACGCGGCCCCTTCCTGTACCACGTGGTGCAGACTTTCATGGCACCATAATGTGCGCTAGTCTGCTTGGTTCAGGCGGGATCCAGTCTTTCTTCTCCTTGTCCGTAGTACCTGGCTTGATGCTGAGTGAATGAGCGTGAGAGGAGGAAGGGATGCAGGGGGAGATGGAGGAAAGCAGGGAAGGGGGAGAAGGAAGGACAGAGAGAAGGAGAAAGGCTGCTGGAGATTTTTCTAATGTTACAGGAGTAGTAAATGTTGCTTTCTGCCTTCAATTTTTATTTCTAGAAGTCCATTTACTCAGCCATAAAAGTAAATGCTGGTCCCTCATAAAAACCATATATATGTATATCAATAAAGGGAGGCCCTTAGCACATACCTCCGTTGCTGGGCTATTTTTTTTTTAATCTCAGGCAAAGTACTTAACCCTCTTTCCAATGATTACTGTTTATCCCAGATGGTTCTTGTTCAAACACTGGCCCTTCTGAGATGTCCCTCCTTGCTGACGGTGTTGAGGTCGCCCTGACCCCTGATTCACCCTTTGTCCTCTGACCATGCAGTTCACTCATTCCGTTCTGAGCTGTTCTGGTCCTCTGCTGGCCCTGTCACTGAAGAGTTCGACATCCCTTTGAAGGCTGCAAATGGAGTTCCCCTTCCTCTACCTGCCCATTAGATCCTGAAGGAGGAACTGCGCAGGAGGCTCCTAGAAGTGGCTGAGCTGATGCATTTCTGAGCAGAAAACTGGCTCTTAATCTCCTGGCTTCTCTAGAGCTGGAGGTCATCTTCCTTTGAAAGTATAATGTAAAAAAATGTGTGTTAGTCACTCAGGTGTGTCCAACTCTTAGCGACTCCATGGACTGTAGCCCACCAGATTCCTCCATCCATGGGGTTCTTCAGGCAAGAGTACGGGAGTGGGTTGCCATTCCCTTGTCCAGGGGATCTTCCCAACCTAGGGATCAAATGAGGGTCTCCTGTATTACAGGCAGATTCTTTACCATCTGAGCCACCAGGGAAACTGAGCCCTGTATTTGGGATGGAAAAGTCACCATGGATGAACAAATTTTAAAAATCTAAGCGTATACGGAAAATCAGTCAAGGTTCTCAGATGAATGGAAAACTTCCTTTTCTTCCTGGAATAATACTTTCTGAGATGTTTGCCAGTTGTTTCCCCACTGTCTAACTTATCACCTCCTGGGCCTTAGAATTCAAGCATTCAAGGCTATTCTGTGCTCATTGTCTCAAGGGAAGAATCTGTCAAGCAAAAAAGCAGGAGCGAAGGGGTGGTACTGAAGACTTGAAATGAGGTTAGCCTGGACTGAAATGTGTGTAAGTAAAACATACCCTCAAGATTTTGAAGGTTTAGCATTTAAAAAAAAAGAAGAAGAAGAACACTATCCAACTAACAAAGTTTTATTGCTCATATGTTGAAATGATAACACTTTGATAACTTGGGTTAGAATATTATTAAAACTAATTTCAGCTGCTTTTCACTTTTTAAATGTGGAAAATTTCTAGAAAATTTTAAATTATATATGTGAGTTTTTTTTTATCATGAATGGATGTTGAATTTTGTCAAATGCTTCTTCTGCATCTATTGAAATGATCATGTGGTTTTTGTCTTTTGTTTAATTTGTGTATCACATTGATTGATTTGCATATGTTGAACCATACTTATGAAGTGGGGATGAATCCCACGTGGTCCTGGTGTGTGGTCTTTTTTATGTGTTGTTGGATTCAGTTTGCGAGTGTTCTGTTGACAAGTTTCACATCTGTATTCGTCAAAGATATTGGCCTATAATTTTCTTTTTTAGTGCTGTCTTTGGTTTTGGTATCAGAGTGATGGTGGCTTCATAGAGGGCTTCCCTGGTGGCTCAGATGGTAAAGAATCCGCCTGCAATGCGGGAGACATGGGTTCGATCCCTGGGTTGGGAGGATCCCCTGGAGAAGGGCATGGCACCCTACTCCAGTATTCTTGCCTGGAGAATCCCATGGACAGGGGAGTCTGGTGGATTACAGTCCATGGGGTTGTAAAGAGTTGGACACGACTATGTGACTTTTCTTGGGGGGTGTTTCTTCCTCTTCAGTCTTTTTAGAAAAGTTTAAGAAGGATCAGTATAACTTTTTTGATGTTCGGTAGAATTTTCCTGTGACGCCATCTGGTCCTGGACTTTTGTTTGTAAGGGCTTATTATTATTACTATAGATTCTATTTCATTTTTCGTGTGCAATCTGTTCAAATTATCTGTTTCTTCTTGATTCAATTTTGGTGGGCTGTGTTTCTAGAAAGTTGTCTATTTCTTCTAGGTTTCCAATTGGTTGGCATGTAATTGTTCACAGTATTCTTTTATGGTTTTTGACATTTCTGTGGTATCAGTTGAGACTTCTCCTTCTTCATTTCTTATTTTGTTTATTTGGGTCCACTCTCTTTTCTTCTTGGTGAACCTGGCCAGAGGTTTGTCAATTTTGTTTACCCTTTCAAAGTACCAGATCTTGGTTTTATTGACTTTTTCTATCATTTTTTTAATCTCTATTTTATTTATTTCCTTCCTTCTGTTGACTTTAGTTTTGTTTATTCTTTTTCTAATTATTTTAAGTGGTATGTTGGGTTGTTTATTTGAGATTTTTCTGGTGTTTTTGAGGAAGGCCTGTATCACGATGAACTTCTCTCTAAGAGTGTCCTTTGCTATATCTCATAGATTTTTTTATAGTTGTTTTTTTCATTGTCATTTGTCTCAAGATATGTTTTAAATTTCCTTTTTGTTGACTCATTGACTTTTCAGCATCTTGTTTAATCTTCATGTCATTGTTTTTTTTTTTTCTCATTTCTTTTCCTGTGGTTGATGTCTGCTGCTGCTGCTGCTGCTAAGTCGCTTCAGTCGTGTCCAACTCTGTGCGACCCCACAGACAGCAGCCCACCAGGCTCCCCCGTCCCTGGGATTCTCCAGCCAAGAACACTGGAGTGGGTTGCCAGTTCCTTCTCCAATGCGTCAAAGTGAAAAGTGAAAGTGAAGTCACTTAGTCATGGACTGACTAGTTTCATGCTATCGTGGTCAGGGAAGATGCTTGAAATAATTTCTGTACTCTTAAATTTGTTATGGTTAGTTTTGTGCCCTCGTATGTGGTCAATCCTAGAGAATGTTCCCTGTGTCCTTGAAAAGAATGTATATTCTAATTTTTTTTCTTTTTTGATGCAATGTCCTGCTAGAGAAGGTGTCGAGAAAAGGGAACCCTCCTACACTGTTGGTGGGAATGTAAATTGGTGCAGCCACTATGGAACATAGTATGGAAGTTCCTCAGAAAACTTCAGTGGTGTCTGACTCTTGTGATCCCATGGACTGTAGCCTGACAGTCTTCTCTGTCCATGGGAATTCTCCAGGCAAGAATACTGGAGTGGGTTGCCATGCTCTCCTCCAGGGGATATTCCCAACCTAGGGATTAAACCCATATCTCTTCTGTCTTCTGCCTTGGCAGACAGGTTCTTTACCACGAGTGCCACCAAGGTACAGACTATAGAATAGCTAAAATAATCTTGACAAAGAAAAATGCAGTGGGAGAAATCAGTAAAAACACAGTGTGGTGCTAGCAAGGGAAATACATATAGAACAATGGATTAAAATTGAGAATGCAGAAATATTCCCATACAAATACACTCAACTGAGTTTTAGCAAAGATACAAAAGCAATTCAATAGAGGAAGGATGGCCTTTTCAACCAACAGTATTGGGGTAATTGGATAGCCACAGGCAAAATAAAGAAAATAACCCTCAACCTGAACCTTACTTTTTATACAAAAATTAACTGAAAATAAATTATGGACTTAAATGTAAAATGAAAAACTAGAAATCTTTCTGCAGCTGACATTGGAGAAAATCTTTGGGATCTAGACCTTTGTAAAGAGTTCTTGTATTTAACACCAAAAACACAGTCCATAAAAGGAAAAACTGATAAATTGGACCTCATCAAAATTTAAAAGTTTTTCTCCGTGAAGGACTCTGATAAGAGGATGGAAAAGACAAGCTACAAACTGGGAGTAAAATATTTGCAAATGACACATCTGACGGTGGATTAGTATTTAGAATATATAAAGATGCTGAAACTTAACAGTTAAGAAAATCCGATCAAACAATGGGCAAGAAACACAAATATTTACATTTCACTGAAGGCAAATACATAGTAAATAAGAACATGAAAACTTTAGCGTTAGCCATCAAAGAAATGCAAATTAAAATCACAATGATGTACCTCTACATACCTATCAGAATGGCCAAAATTGTACCCAACCCAGAAGCACCTAAATAAAGACAGCACCATATGTGGGCAGGGATGTGGACAACGTGTGTTGTTTGTGGTGATGTAAATGGTACAGTCACTCTGGAGACTGGTGGTTTCTTGTAAACTAAACACGCAATTAGCATGCATCTCACCAGTTGCACTCAGGCGTTTATTCCACATAAATGAAATCTTGTGTTTATACAAAACTTGTCCATGAACGCTCATACCAGCTTCCTTTGTAACAGCCAAAAAACTGGGGGAAGCCCAACATAGGTGTCCTTTGGGGGTGAATGAGGAAAATGGACTACTATTCAGCCATTAAAAATGAATGAATTATGGATAACTGCTACAATCGAATCTCCAGAGGCCTGTGCTAAGTGAAAAAAAAAATCTCAAAAGGTTGCATGATTCCATTTATGTAACATTTCTATATCATCTAAAACACAATTTTAGAAACAGAGATTATTGGTTTCCAAGGATGTAGGAGCTTGAGGGAGGCAGATGTGGTGTTTAAGGGACAACAGGAGGGGCTGTTGCAATGTGGAACTGTTCTATATCTTGACTGTTGGTGGTGAGTACATCAACCTAACCAAGTATAAAGTTGTACACATGTCCACGCAAATGTTTACAAGTAATACTGGGGCCATCTGAACAAGTTGGTGGCTCATCAATATCCTTGTAAAATTGTACATCAGTTTGCAAGATATTTGGGGAAACTAGATAAAGGATACAAGGGATCTCTCTATATGACTTCTTATAAGTGCATGAGGATCTATACTTTTATTAGTAAAAAAAAAAAATCTTAATAAAAATAATGAGATACATTTTACTCAGTCAGGACATCTTAAAGTACAGCAAATGGGTGAGAACCTTTTGGAAACTGTAACACAAGACTTTCTTACTAAAACAAAAACAAAAGAAACAAACAAAACAAAAAAACACTATTTGCAAGATTCCATCTTGCAAATAGCAAAAGAAAGAATCCAAAGAGTCTTCATCAGCAGACTAATCAGCATACTTAGACAATATCCTGGTTCAGCTCCTGATGTCATTTCTAATGCCCTGTCCACCTTTCTTTGTTGGCGATTTAAAGGCAGAAATTGCAGATTTGGTTCATAAAAAAAGTTGATTTGCAGATCACCCCTTTCCATAAACTTTAACATTTGGCTGAACATTTTGAAAAGGCTCTAGGTACCCAAAAGAAAAATAAGCCAGTAAACAAACAAAGCACATAATGTTCTGATTAAAGCAATTAAATCTACCCTCCTCTCCCTCAAGAGATGATAAAAACTTTCCCTTGACAAAGACTACTTGCCAATACTGTAAAATAAAGGAGTGGAGGGAGAGAGGGGAGCCCTGAAAAAATATCTACCCCATCTGAACTAAAATGAAACAGAATTGAGACTTCGCTGGTGGTCCAGGGGTTAAGTGTCATGCTTCCAAAGCAGGGGGCCTGGGATTCAATCCCTGGTTGGGAAACTGAGATTCCCATATGCCTCAGAGCATGGTCCAAAAAAAAAAAAAAAAAAAACAAAATGAAACAGAACTACACTGCATAACTACATTATTCCAAACATAAACAATGAAGGGACTCTGAGGGCTATTGTAGTCCCCAGTTTCCAATGATTCCTCTAAATCAACCAGAATTATCTTTAATAATAAAAAACAAAAGCAAATCTTTTTGATAGATATGCGTGCTACTCTGTTGATGTAAATTCTACCACAATGTCTCTCATTAAACCATTTAGGAATTTCAAATAGTGCTCAAACTCTTCCCGTTACCCAGCCTGTGACTGTAACTCTTGGCCCTTCACTAGTCAACATGCTTTTCTTCTCTTTGACACCACACCAGTAAATTTTATTGGCAAGGATGTTTTATGTCAACGGAACTACCCATTCAAATGTTCCTCAGACTATGCTGGAAACACCCAAAGTCTCTCCCATGCATAATCCTTTAATAGTGCAATTTAGATGGCAGCTTTGCTATACCTAAAAATCCAGCTGAATCTCAATTTGAGCAATTATGTGAGCCCTAATTTTCTCTGGGCCAACAGACCTACTAAAGAATTCTGAAGACCAAACCCATCAAAATAGAAATGGACTCTTCTAAGCCCTTCCCTGTTCTTGTTCAATACTCTATAAAGCCTGAAGCTAAGGAAGGATTAAGACCCAGTACAGGAGATTTTATAAATCGGGGATTCATTATTCCTTGCATCAGCTCTTATAAAACTCCAGGATTGCCTGGTAAGAAGCCTCATGGGCAAAGATATTGATTTATGCAAGACTGTGCCACCATAAATAAAATGATGATTCCTCTTTTCCCAGTAGTCTTTAACCGCAATTCCATTTTGTCTTCACCACTACTCGAAACCACCCACTTCACTCTGATGGACTTATGTTCATTCTTTAGCATCCTATTAGGTCCAGACAGTCAATATTTATTTCCTTTCTCATGGGAAAATAAACAACACACCTGGAGTATTTTGTCTCAGAAATTTGCTGAAGCTCTCCTCTTATTTCTCTCATATTAATTGAGATCTTAAAGATTTGAGATTTCCTTGTGATTCTCTTCTAATCTAATATGTAGATGATCTTTTACTATATTCAAACAACGAGCAAAATTTTAAGATTGATTTTTGTGTATTTATTAAAGACCTTAGTCCAGAAGAGACTTACACCCTTCAAAGAAATTCAGTTTTGCAACAACAAGTTCATTATTTATGGCAGACAATATCACAAGAAGATAACTCTCTCACTACACTGAAAATGACAAACTATTCAGAATTTTCCAAGACCAACTTTTAAAAATACAACTTTGAGGACTCCTAGGATGACCCTGATGCTGTGAAAGATTGAAGGCAAAAAGAGAAGGGGGCACAGAGGATGAGATAGTTGGATGGCATCACAGGTTCAATGCACATGAATTTGAGCAAACTCCAGGAGATAGCTAAGGACAGAGGAGCTGGGCATGCTGCAGCCTATGGGATCACAAAGAGTCAGACACGACTTAGGGACTGAACAACAGGCAAGGGAGATTGTATCTTGCAGACTCTGTGCCAAGCTTGTCTAATATTAAATCTCCTTTTCAGAACTAAATCTTCAGACCTTGAACGTATACTTGGAAGATGAACAAACTTTCTGAGACCTAAGAACAGGTCTGCAACAACCCCAAACCTGGGTTGCCTGGTTGTCATAAACCATAAGTGTTGACTCGATTACCTGGGAGTCATTAGAGGCCCATAGCTTATTCCAATCGTCGTTTAGACCTGGCTGCTAAGACATAGTTACCTCATCTAAGAACTAAGTGGGCTTTCCTGGTGGCTCAGACAGTAAAGAATCCACCTGCAATGCAGGAGACCCAGGTCGATCCCTGGGTTGGGAAGATCCCCTGGAGAAGGAAATGGCTGCCCACTCCAGCATTCTTCCCTGGAGAATCCCATGGACAGAGGAGCCTGGCCAGCTACAGTCCATGGGGTCGCCAAGAGTTGGACACAACTGAGCGACTAAGCACACATATACACACACAAGAAATAGGCAGCAGCATCGCAGCTTCGGAAGCCTCAACTGGCCTAGTTGTAGGGAGTCCACTAAATTTAATGGCTCTCCGTGAACAGGCTCCTTTATGTATGGAAAGTAGCCAGTGTTTCTCAACTCGTTGCCTCACATCCAATGAAACATTACTCTTTTTTCTTCAACATTACTATCTATTGCTACAACACAGGAAACCCAACCACTCGCCTTCCTTTACCTAAAGGAGAACTTTATGATTATTTGTATGTCTTCAAGAATTTTCTATGTCTACTACCAATTTATTACAGATTCTCTGGATAACCCTAAGCTGATTTTATTGGTGGGTGGCTCTTATTTAAAAACAGAAACCTGAAATTGTCAAGCAGATTGTGTTACCACAAACCCAAATTTACCTTTAGAATAGAAGCAACTCCCCAAATCAAATCAGCTCAGATATAATTGCCCTTACCTGGCTCTACCAGCTAGAAAAGAATAAAAGAGCAAATAGTTATACTAATAATGGATATATTTTTAAGAGTAGTCTATGACTTCAGAATATTTCAGAAAGCCTTTCTTACATCGGCAGGATCCCATATAAAAACTAGGCAACAAATTAAAGAACTTTTAATGCCTTGCTTTCACTTAAGGAAATAGCTATAAAAAAAGTGGAAGGTCACTCAAAATGCAAAGACTTTGAATCTCCTGGTAGTGCTCTAGCTGACCACTATGCCCAGAAAAAGGACAGCATTATCCAAGAGAATTGCTCATGTACTCACACAGGAAACACAGATGTTGGAGGAATTCAAAGAGGTGATTAGGCTGTGAGAGACCAGCCCCTGATTCAGAAAGTGTAAGTGGAAAAAATTAGGATGCTAACTAATTAGATAATACTTGGGACTCTCAGGATGATCCAAAAAAAAAAAATTGGCACCCTCTCTGGTTGTGCCAAAGAAAATTTTAATGAAGGTTAGCAAAAACGTTTTATTACATCATGTTGTTGTTTAGTCACTAAGCCGTGTCCGACTCTTTGCAACCCCATGGACTGTAGCCCACCAGGCTCCTTCATCCGAGGGATTTCCCAGACAAGAATACTGGAGCGGGATACCATTTCCTTCTCCAGGAGATCTTCCCAACCCAAGGGTCGAACCCATGTGTCCTTCTTTGACAGGCAGGTTCTTTACTGCTGAGCCACCAGGGAAGCCCTATGGTATTATACATAATAGCAAAAATCAATTGGCAGGGGTGTAAGACTAACATTACTGGGGTAATTTTATAGGTATAATGAGGATGTTTCCAAAATACATCCCACCAGCTAGTGACACAATCCTGGAAAAGCTCTGGAGACCAGGCGTGGATAGGAACCAAACTTCAGGAATCCTTAAACTCTCCTTATGGACTTCCTGCCAAAGCCTCCTGCCTGGGTTATGAATATATTCTGGTTATTGCCTGTTTGTTCCCAGAAAAGATTGATGCTTCTTCTCTGAGAGCTGCTGCTCTAACTATGGCAGGGCGAGGCAGAGAAAAAGAAGGAGAAAAAGAGATAGAGGAAGGGAGGAAAGAGAGAAGAGAAAGAAGATAAGTAAAGAAAAAAACATTTTAGTAATCAGTGAACTAAAATGGACTGGAATGGGTGAATTTAACTCAGATGACCATTACATCTACTACTGTGGACAAGAATCCCATAGAAGAAATGGAGTAGCCATCATAGACAACAAGACTCCGAAACACAGTACTTGGATGCAATCTCAAAAATGACAGAATGATCTCTATTCATTTCCAAGGCAAACCATTCAATATCACAGTGATCCAAGGCTATGCCCCAACCTGTAACACTGAAGAAGCTGAAGTTGAACGGTTCTATAAAGACCTACAAGACTTTTTAGAACTAACACCTAAAAAAGATGTCCTTTTCATTATAGGGGACTGGAATGCAAAAGTAGGAAGTCAAGAAACACCTGGAGTAACAGGCAAATTTGGCCTTGGAGTACAGAATGAAGCAGGGCAAAGGCTAATAGAGTTTTGCCAAGAGAACGCTCTGGTCAGCAAACACCCTCTACCAACAACACAAGAGAAGACTCGACTCTACACATGGACATTACGAGATGGTCAATGCTGAAATCAGATTGATTATATTCTTTGCAGCCAAAGATGGAGAAGCTCTATCAGGTCAGTTCAGTCTCTCAGTCGTGTCCGACTCTTTGCAACACCATGAATCGCAGCATACCAAGCCTCCCTGTCCATCACCAACTCCTGGAGTTTACCCAAACTCAAGTGCATCAAGTCGGTGATGCCATCCAGCCATCTCATTTTCTGTCGTCCCCTTCTCCTCCTGCCACCAATCCCTCCCAGCATCAGTCTTTTCCAATGAGTCAACTCTTCGCATGAGGTGGCCAAAGTTTGGAGTTTCAGCTTCAGCATCAGTCCTTCCAATGAACACCCAGGACTGATCTCCTTTAGGATGGACTGGTTGGATCTCCTTGCAGTCCAAGGGACTCGCAAGAGTCTTCTCCAGCACCACAGTTCAAAAGCATCAATTCTTCAGCGCTCAGCTTTCTTCACAGTCCAACTCTCACATCCATACATGACCACTGGAAAAACCGTAGCCTTGACTAGACGGACCTTTGTTGGCAAAGTAATATCTCTGCTTCTGAATATGCTATCTAGGTTGGTCATAACTTTCCTTCCAAGGAGTAGTGTCTTTTAATTTCACGGCTGCAGTCACCATCTGCAGTGATTTTGGAGCCCAAAAAATAAAGTCTGGCACTGTTTCCACTGTTTCCCCATCTATTTCCCATGAAGTGATGGGACTGGATACCATGATCTTAGTTTTCTGAATGTTGAGCTTTAAGCCAACTTTTTCACTCTCCTCTTTCACTTTCATCAAGAGGTTTTTTAGTTCCTCTTCACTTTCTGCCATAAGGGTGGTATCATCTGCATATCTGAGATTATTGATATTTGTCCCAGCAATCTTGAATCCAGCTTGTGCTTCTTCCAGCCCAAAGTTTGTCATGATGTACTCTGCATATAAGTTCAATAAGCAGGGTGACAATATACAGCCTTGACGTACTCCTTTTCCTATTTGGAACCAGTCTGTTGTTCCATGTCCAGTTCTAACTGTTGCTTCCTGACCTGCATACAGGTTTCTCAAGAGGCAGATCAAGTGGTCTGGTATTCTCATCTCTTTCAGAATTTTCCACAGTTTATTGTGATTCACACAGTCAAAGGCTTTGGCATAGTCAATAATGCAGAAGTAGATGCTTTTTTTGGAACTCTCTTGCTTTTTCGATGATCCAGCGGATGTTGACAATTTGATCTCTGGTCCTCTGCCTTTTCTAAAACCAGCCTGAACATCTGGAAGTTCATGTTTCACGTATTGCTGAAGCCTGACTTGGAGAATTTTGAGTATTACTTTACTAGAGTGTGAGATGAGTGCAATTGTGCGGTAGTTTGAGCATTCTTTGGCATTGCCTTTCTTTGGGATTGGAATGAAAACTGACCTTTTCCAGTCCTGTGGCCACTTCTGAGTTTTCTAAATTCTCTGGTATATTGAGTGCAGCACTTTCACAGCATCATCTTTCAGGATTTGAAATAGCTCAACTAGAATTCCATCACCTCCACTAGCTTTGTTTGTAGTGATGCTTTCTAAAGCCCACTTGACTTCACATTCCAGGATGTCTGCCTCTAGGTGAGTGATCACACCATCGTGATTATCTGGGTCATGAAGACCTTTTTTGTACAGTTCTTCTGTGTATTCTTGCCACCTTTTCTTAATATCTTCTGCTTCTGTTAGGTCCATACCATTTCTGTCCTTTATCGAGCCCATCTTTGCATGAAATGTTCTGTTGGTATCTCTAATTTTCTTGAAGAGATCTCTAGTCTTTCTCATTCTATTGTTTTCCTCTATTTCTTTGCACTGATAGCTGAGGAAGGCTTTCTTATCTCTCCTTGCTATTCTTTGGAACTCTGCATTCAAATGGGTATCTCTTTCCTTTTCTCCTTTGCTTTTCACTTCTCTTCTTTTCTCAGCTATTTGTAAGGCCTCTTCAGACAGCCAATTTGCTTTTTTGCATTTTTTTCCCATGGGGATGGTCTTGATCCCTGTTTCCCGTACAATGTCACGAACCTCCATCCATAGTTCATCAGGCACTGTCTATCAGATCTAGTCCCTTAAATCTATTTCTTACTTCCACTTTATAATCATAAGGGATTTGATTTAGGTCCTACCTGAATGGTCTAGTGGTTTTCCCTACTTTCTTCAATTTAAGTCTGAATTTGGCAATAAGGAGTTCATGATCTGAGCCACAGTCAGTTCCCAGTCTTGTTTTTGCTGACTGTATAGAGGTTCTCCATCTTTGGCTCCAAAGAATATAATCAATCTGATTTTGGTGTTGACCATCTGGTGATGTTCATGTGTAGAGTCTTCTCTTGTGTTTTTGGAAGAGGGTGTTTGCTATGACCAGTGTGTTCTCTTGGCAAAACTCTATTAGCCTTTGCCCTGCTTCATTCTGTACTCCAAGGCCAAATTTGCCTGTTACTCCAGGTGTTTCTTGACTTCCTACTTTTGCATTCCAGTCCCCTATAATGAAAAGGACATCTTTTTTGGGTGTTAGTTCTAAAAGGTCTTGTAGGTCTTCATAGAACCGTTCAACTTCAGCTTCTTCAGCATTACTGGTTGGGGCATAGACTTGGATCACTGTGATATTGAATGGTTTGCCTTGGAAATGAACAGAGATCATTCTGTCGTTTTTGAGATTGCATCCAAGTACTGCATTTTGGACTCTTTTGTTGACCATGATGGCTACTCCATTTCTTCTAAGGGATTCCTGCCCACAGTAGTAGATATAATGGTCATCCAAGTTAAATTCACCCATTCCAGTCCATTTTAGTTTGCTGATTCCTAGAATGTCGACGTTCACTCTTGCCATTTCCTGTTTGATCACATCCAATTTGCCTTGATTCATGGACCTAACATTCCAGGTTCCTATACAATATTGCTCTTTACAGCGTCAGACCTTGCTTCTATCATCAGTCACATCCACAACTGGGTATTGTTTTTGCTTTGGTTCCATCCCTTCCTTCTTTCTGGAGTTATTTCTCCACTGATCTCCAGTACCATATTGGGCACCTACTGACCTAGGGAGTTCCTCTTTCAGTATCCTGATTTTGCCTTTTCATACTGTTCATGGGGTTCTCAAGGCAAGAATACTGAAGTGGTTTGCCATTCCCTTCTGGCAGACCTCTCCACCATGACCCATCCATCTTGGGTGGCCCTACACAGCATGGCTTAGTTTCATTGAGTTAGACCAGGCTGTGGTCCATGTGATTAAATTGACTAGTTTTCTGTGATTATGGTTTCAGTGTGTCGGCCCTCTGATGCCCTCTTGCAACACCTACCATCTCACTTGGGTTTCTCTTACCTTGGACGTGGGGTATCTCTTCACGTCTGCTCCAGCAAAGCGTAGCCACTGCTCCTTACCTTGGACGAGGTCACCCCTCCTGACCTTGAATGTGGAGTAGCTCCTCTCGGCCCTCCTGCGCCCATGCAGCCACCGCTCCTTGGATGTGGGGTTGCTCCTTTCGGAGAAGCTCTATACAGTCAGCAAAAACAAGACTGGGAGCTGACTGTGGCTCAGATCATGAATTCCTTATTGCCAAATTCAGACTTAAATTGAAGAAAGTAGGGAAAACCACTAGACCATTCAGGTAGGACCTAAATCAAATCCCTAATGATTATAAAGTGGAAGTGACAAATAGATTCAAGGGATAAGATCTGATAGACAGACTGCCTGAAGAACTATGGACAGAGGTTTGTGACATTGTACAGGAGGCAGGGATCAAGACCATCCCCAAGAGAAAGAAAGGCAAAATGGCTGTCTGAAGAGGCCTTACAAATAGCTGAGAGAAGAAGAGAAGTGAAAAGCAAAGGAGAAAAGGAAAGATATACCCATTTGAATGCAGAGTTCCAAAGAATAGCAAGGAGAGATAAGAAAGCCTTCCTCAGCGATCAATGCAAAGAAATAGAGGAAAACAACAGAATGGGAAAGACTAGAGATCTTCTCAAGAAAATTAGAGATACCAAGGGAACATTTCATGCAAAGATGGGCACAATAAAGGACAGAAATGACATGGACCTAACAGAAGCAGAAGATATTAAGAAAGGTGGCAAGAATACACAGAAGAACAATACAAAAAAGATCTTCACGACCCAGATAATCACGGTGGTGAAATCACTCACCTAGAGCCAGACATCCTAGAATGCAAAGTCAAGTGGGCTTTAGGAAGCATCACTACGAACAAAGCTAGTGGAGGTGATGGAATTCTAGTTGAGCTATTTCAAATCCTGAAAGATGATGCTGTGAAAGTGCTGCACTTAATATGCCAGCGAATTTAGAAAACTCAGTAGTGGCCACAGGACTGGAAAAGGTCAGTTTTCATTCCAATCCCAAAGAAAGGCAATGCCAAAGAATGCTTAAAGTACCGCACAACTGCACTCATCTCACATGCTAGTAAAGTAATGCTCAAAATTCTCCAAGCCAGGCTTCAACACTATGTGAACTGTGAACTTCCAGATGTTCAGGCTGGATTTAGAAAAGGCAGAGGAACCAGAGATCAGATTGCCAACATCCGATGGACCATTGAAAAAGCAAGAGAGCACCAGAAAAACATCTACTTCTGCTTTATTAACTACGCCAAAGCCTTTGACTGTGTGGATCACCACAAACTGTGGAAAATTCTTCAAGAGATAGGATTACCAGACCACCTGACCTGCCTCTTGAGAAGTCTGTATGCAGGTCGGGAAGCAGCAGTTAGAACTGGACATGGAACAGACTGGTTGCAAATAGGAAAAGGAGTACATCAAGGCTGAATATTGTTACCCTGCTTATTTAGCTTATATGCAGAGTACATCATGAGAAACGCTGGACTAGATGAACTACAAGCTGGAATCAGGTTTGCTGGGAGAAATATCAGTAACCTCAGATATGCAAATGACACCACCCTTATGGCAGAAAGCGAAGAACTAAAGAGCCTCTTGTTGAAAGTGAGAGTTGGCTTAAAACTCAACATTCAGAAAACTAAGATCAGGGCATCTGGTCTCATTGCTGCTGCTGCTAAGCTGCTAAGTCGCCTCAGTCGTGTCTGACTCTGTGCGACCCCATAGATGGCAATCCACTAGGCTTCTCTGTCCCTGGGATTCTCCAGGCAAGAATACTGGAGTGTGTTGCCATTTCCTTCTCCAATGCATGAAAGTGAAAAGTGAAAGTGAAGTCGCTCAGTCATGTCTGACTCTTAGCGACCCCATGGACTGCAGCCTACCAGGCTCCTCCACCCATGGGATTTTCCAGGCAAGAGTACTGGAGTGGGGTGCCATTGCCTTCTCCGCTGGTCCCATTACTTCATGGCAAATAGATGGGGAAACAGTGAGAGACTTTATTTTATTGGGCTCCAAAATCACTACAGGTGGTAACTGCAGCCATGAAATTAAAAAACGCTTGCCTCTTGGAAGAAAAGTTATGACCAACCTAGACAGCATATTAAAAAGCAAAGACATTACTTTCCCAACAAAGGTCCATCTAGTCAAAGCTATGGTTTTTCCAGTAGTCATGTATGGATATAAGAGTTGGGCTATAAAGAAAGCTGAGCGCCAAAGAATTGATGCTTAGAACTGTGGTGTTGGAGAAGACTCTTGAGAGTCCCTTGGACTGGAAGGAGATCCAAGCAGTCCATTCTAAAGGAAATCAGTCCTGAATATTCTTTGGAAGGACTGATGCTGAAGCTGAAACTCCAATACTTTGGCCGCCTGATGGGAAGAACTGACACATTTGAAAAGACCCTGATGCTGGGAAAGATTGAAGGTGGAAGGAGAAGGGGATGACAGAGGATGAGATGTTTAGATGGCCTCATCGGCTCAGTGGACATGAGTCTGAATAAACTCCAGGAGTTGGTGATGGACAGGGAAGCCTGGCATGCTGCAGTCCATGGGATCGCAGAGTCGGACCCGACTGAGTGAACTGAACTAAAAAGGAAAAAGAAAATTGCCTGCTTTTATTTTCCCAACTTGTTTTCACTTATTTCTCAAATGAGAGGGACATGTATTTTACTGGTATTTTTATTAAATAACTTCATAAAGTTTTGTCTTCTACTGTAAAACTAATCATCCAGAAATCTCACAAAAAACAAACAAACAAAAAAAAGAACTAGAGGAATTCTAAAACAAAATTAGCAAAGCTCTCAGAAACCCTTAACTCCCATAGCCTAAAGTTTTATCATTAGCTGCAATGTCTAAGCAGGAGACGTCAGGGACACAGGTTTGATCTCTGGGTCAGGAAGATTCCCTGGAGGAGAGCATAGCAACCCACTCCAGTATTCTTGCCTGGAGAATCCCATGGACAGAGGAGCCTATGGTCACAAAAGAGTTGGAGATGACTTAGCGACTAAACAACAACAGTCTCTGCAAGGTCTACGACCTGGAGATTTAGTGAAAGGGCCATGTCAGTTAATAGCAGTAAAACCCCCAAGGTATTGGATCTTAGCTTTATATTTTCCAGCTCAAAGGAGATATATATATATATATATATATACATATATCAGAAACCCAAAAGTCAGTCTAATTTCGCATCTAGAGTTGTCATGGACAGCCATGTAGCCCTTGATTTCCTCTTAACCAGCCAAGGGGAAGTTTGTGCCATAGCTAACACTTTGGTTGCACCTCTATAAACACAAGTGTACATAGAACAGCTTTGAGTAAGCTAGAAGAAAAATCCATCTGGCTCTCTTGAAGAGACTCTGGTGAACTACAGGATACACCTTCATTGCCTGGGTCTCATCGTCTAGACTTGGCCCCGACCCAATGCCAAAAGCTAATAGTATTATACTTCTGATAATTGTCTGTGTTGCAGTTGGCTGATGTAGCCTGTCCAGAGTCTTAAAAGCTTCTGCGAAGCCACTGTCACTTAAGAATTTCAACAACTCCTACAATAGAAGAAGGAAAGATTAACCTTCGATTAACCACAGACTACATTCAAAGGACACTTTTCTGATCATAATCAACACAAACCCAGCAACAGTAGCAATCTGGATATCATGATTGATGTCTCATGGCCTGACTTCATCTGCCCTTGACCAAAGTGAATGAGAAAGAAAAAAAGAAAAAAAAATAGAGCAGCCTGTGAAACTGGCCTGTCACAGCGAGGTGTGTAAGTCTCCTAGTAGAAAGAAACAATCTCACAGCTTCCCATTCTCAGACAAGGTCACTCTGAGACCGGGATGAAATGAGACCTAGCAAGGTCACTTCATAGTTTTGCTTAAGTATGGAAAAACCAAGGTCACTCTGCCACTCAAAACTACCAAACAGCTCCTGTCTCAACTAATTACAACTTTGTGTTCCTTCTGATCTTCTCTCCCCACAGGTAAGAGTTATTAAGACAAGCAATCATAGAATTACCCCTGCTTTCTGACATCCAATCTAGAGTGTACCCCCACTTCCTTAAACCTGCTTCCAAATCACCCACCCAAAGACAAATCTTACAGATTCTTCCTCTCTGCCTGAGAGAGTCCCCCCAACACACACACACATACCGTGTGTCCTCCATTGCTAGTGATAATTGTTGTTGTAGTTGTTTAGTTGCTAAATAGTGTCTGACTCTTTATGATCCCACATACTGTAGCCTGCCAGGCTATTCTGTCCAAGGAATTTCCTAGGCAAGAATACTGGAGTGGGTCACCATTTCCTTTTCCAGGGGATCTTCCCAACTCAGGGATCAAGCCTGAATTTCCCGCATCAACAGACAGATTCTTTACCACTGAGCCACCAGAGAAGCCCAGTGAGTAATAAACTAGATTGCTAACTACAGGCATGTCCCCAGTGGTCTTTGGCTGGCAGTTCAGTTCAGTTCAGTTCAGTTGCTCAGTCGTGTCCAACTCTTTGCAACCCCATGAATCGCAGCACGCCAGGCCTCCCTGTCCATCACCAACTCCCGGAGTTCACTGAGACTCACGTCCATCGAGTCAGTGATGCCATCCAGCCATCTCATCCTCTGTCGTCCCCTTCTCCTCCTGCCCCCAATCCCTCCCAGCATCAGAGTCTTTTCCAATGAGTCAACTCTTCACATGAGATGGCCAAAGTACTGGAGTTTCAGCTTTAGCATCATTCCTTCCCAAGAAATCCCAGGGCTGATGTCCTTCAGAATGGACTGGTTGGATCTCCTTGCAGTCCAAGGGACTCTCAAGAGTCTTCTCCAACACCACAGTTCAAAAGCATCAATTCTTTGGCACTCAGCCTTCTTCACAGTCCAACTCTCACATCCATACATGACCACCACAGGGAAAACCATAGTCTTGACTAGACTGACCTTTGTTGGCAAAGTAATGTCTCTGCTTTTGAAATTCATCATAGGAAGAGTCATAACAAAGATGATATCTTAGGATGATTCATCTGAAACTAACATGTGGGAGGGGCCAGAGAAAAGGGCAGGGTGATTTTTTTTTGGAAGCAACTGTGTGAGTCTGAAAGGAAAGGAATGAGCTAAAACTACAGTCATCGCAATAAAGACGAAAAAAGACAAGGGACACTTGGAAGAAAAGTTGTTGGGAACTGAGTAATTATCATTCTTTTATCCAAGCAGCCAATGCCTGCAGGACACAGTGCTGATCAAGACAACCAAATCTCTTTTCTCAGAGAGCTCATACTCCAGTGAGGGCAGTGAGATGGAGACCATTTGGGCATGAAATAAGAAAGGAGATGGACAACAGAGCCGGGGATGTGATGGAAAGTGGACGGACAGCGTGGTGGCAACACCTTGGGCAGGCTGGTCATTGGGAAGGTCACTCTGCCAAGGTGAGTGATGAACTGGGGCCTGAACGGGAGGCAGGAGCTGGTCACACAGGGAGCTTGGAAGGAGTATTTTGGACAGAGGGACAGATAAGGGGGAAGAGCCAGAGATAGAGTTGAGGAAAGGCACAAAGTTTGATGCAGAGTGGTGGGTGAAGTAGAGAGTGCCCCAAAGTGACGCTGCTGAGGAAGCAGGCCAGTGACCTGGAGGCCAAGAGAAGACTTTCACTTCAGAGCGGAAAACTGCACAGATGCTGCTCGCCCCTAGAGCCCCTTTCCTCCCCCATTTCTTCTTTCCTGCTGCCCTTCCCATTTCCTTCTGGGGATCTGGGCTCTCTGAGCAATGGTGTTCTAGCTCCAGGACACTGATGAGCCACCCTCCTACCTCTTCCTGGCTCGTAAGGGGGCCAACTTGCTAGCCTCTGGCTCAGCATTTGAGATGATCTCCCCTGCAGGAATTTCAAACACTCCCTACTAAAAATCATTGTGCACAGAACCAACCCTCAGCTTTACTTCATCATTACAGAAGTAACCTCCAGAAATGCCCAAAGTTTGGTGATGGATGGTTAAGCTCTTGTCTGAAATTGAGACCAAATGGTGCTTTTCAAAATTCAAGTTGCTTTTCCATAGCTTACCTTTAATTAGCTCATTGGTTGGCTTGTGCTGGGTCTTCATTGCAGCACGTAGGATCTTCAGTTGCAGCATGAGAATTCTTAGTTGGGGCATGCCAGATCTTTAGCTACAGCACGTGGGATCTAGTTCCCTGACCAGGAATCGAACCCATGACCCCTGCATTGGGAGCTTGGAGTCTCAGCCACTGGACCACCAGGGAATTCCCTCCATAGCTTTCTTCTTGGCCATTTTCCCACAATAGAGTTTGCATTTGCCTAAACTATTGTCTGGGCTTCCCAGGTGGCTCTAGTGGTGAAGAACCCACCTGCCAATGCAGGAGACATAAGAGAAGTGGGTTTGATCCCTGTGTTGGGAAGATCTTCCAGAAGAGGGCATGGCAGCCCACTCCAGTATTCTTGCCTGGAGAATCCCCACGGACAGAGGAGCCTGCTGGGCTACAGTCCATAGAGTTGTACAGAGTCGGACACGACTGAAGCGACTTAGCGTGCATGCACGCAAACTATTGTCTGTTGTGACTTTGTCTTTCAGTTGTTTTTTTGTTGTTTTTCCTTCAAGGTAACTGTGCTTCTTCCTCCTCTAGAATCTTCACATTGGGTGGGTTTTGTTTTCAGCTTGTCTATGTCTCTGTTTCTTTGCTGGACGCCTTTGAGACAATACCGTCTGAGCTTGGTGCTTTGCCTGCTGAAGTGCATCCGCCTGTTAATAACCTTTTCTGCCAATGCCCTTTCGCTCAGTCTCCTCCTGAACATCAACTGTTGTTCCTAGATTTTGGCGATTCTTCACTTCCCTCTGTGTCATGAAATTGTCTTTTTAAAAACTAGTCTTTATTTCTTTTGTACTCTGAGCCACTCCTCCCCCCATGCAAAAACATTTGATGTCTTGTATATGTGGTTTAAAAGCCAATGATTATGAATGCTGCTTGCAATATTGAGCCTCTTAGTTTTTTTTTAAATCTTTCTTTGATTAAATTCATATAATGATGAATTCTGCTTGTCTTTTATAATCCTCTTATCTCTATTCTGACTTCCTCTTGTCCTTTAAAAAAAAAGAAAAACAAAAGCCTCTCTGTTGTTCTTTGTATCCTTAATTGAATATATTTCTTAACCATTCTGGCTTTTTAAAATCATATTCAATGAATTGCATTCTTTTGAATATTTTGGACTGGATAATACAATCATCAGTCCAATTCACTTTTTTCAGTTTTTAAAACTTTAAAATGAATGTTTTCCAAATTTATGGTTACCAAAGGAGGAAGATTGGAGGGAGAAACTGGGAGTTGGGATTGACATATACACGCTACTATATCTAAAATAGATAACCACCAAGGACCTACTGTACAGCATAGGGAACTATACTCAATACTCTATAGTAACCTATATAGGAATAGAATCTGAAAAAAATGGATATATGTATATATATAACTGAATCACTTTGCTGTACACCTGAAACTAACACAGCATTGTAAGTCAACTATACTCCAATATAAAATAAAACTTTTTAAAATATTAGGGTTTTCATAGGGTGTTAGAACTAGGGAAAACATAATTTATCACAGTCCACTCATTGAACAGACCAGGAGTTTGAGGTTTGGAGAAGCTAATCTATTTGTCCAAAATTAAGTGGCTCATTTGGAGAAGGCAATGGCACCTCACTCCAGTACTCTTGCCTAGAAAATCCCATGGACGGAGGAGCCTGGTAGGCTGCAGTCCGTGGGGTCGCTAAGGGTCGGACACGACTGAGCGACTTCACTTTCACTTTTCACTTTCATGCATTGGAGAAGGAAATGGCAACCCACTCCAGTGTTCTTGCCTGGAGAATCCCAGGGACGGGGGAGCCTGGTGGGCTGCCGTCTATGGGGTCGCACAGAGTCGGACACGACTGAAGCGACTTAGTAGTAGTAGTAAGTGGCTCATTGGTGCTGGTGTCAGAACCAGACACCTGGTCCCTATCTGCTGGTCCAGTGATGTTTCTATAACAGAACCGAGTCTCCATTTAAAGTGGCATCTATGTTTGAATACCATTGGCCTAAGTCATCATTTTCACAACTTGTGGATTAATCGTTTTTCCTCCAGTATTTAACACCTACAAAGGGGAAATCATCCAATAAAGTTCAGAAACAGACTCAAGGTCCCTGCAGGTCCCTGGACTCATTGTTGACAGAGTGGGCAGTGGAAGTCCTTGTGCTTTATTCTCAGCTTTCCTGCCGATATGGTATATAACTTCAGTTGTATTTTCCCTGTGGGCTTTCCTAATGCGATAGATTCCGGTTACAGACAGACCCTAAGAAAAACCTCATCTAGGACAGTCTAAAAACAAGATATACAGCATCATTTAGGACAGTCACTTTGGGCAAGTGCACTTACTTTTCCTCCAAAAATGTGATCTTCCCACCTCTCTTGCTAATTAAGAGTACATTTCTCATCCTCTCCCACTAAGTCCAAGACTCATGGCAGTTTAGAATGTCCCTTGGGTTTGCTTACTGTTCTAGTGAGGGGACGGGGGGCTGATCAATTATGCCTGAGTCCTTATGTTGTTTTCTCCATATGGCGGCACATAGCGAGTCCCTGAGATCAAGTTCTGCTAAAGTCCAAAATCATGGGAATTTGCTGGTCCCCAGGAAAGTTGAGTTGAGAGCTGTTGGTCCTAAGCCCTGACCTTGGTTCTTTGTGATGTTAGTAGGGAGAAAAGCTTTAACTCTCCAAAGACAGTCTGATCAACCTTTCTGTGATCAGAAAAAATCTGTGAAACACAGATTTTAATCTTAGTATCCTTGAAAGTGTTAGTCTCTCAGTTGTATCTGACTCTTTGTGACCCACGGACTGCAGCCCACCAGGCTCCTCTGTCCATGGGATTCTCCAGGCAAGAATACTGGAGTGGATTGCCATTCCCTCTCCAGGGGATCTTCCCAACTCAGGGATCGAGCCTGGGTCTCCCGCATTGCAGGCAGATTCTTTACTGTCTGAGCCACCAGGGAAGCCCTTGGCTGCTAGGTTTATTGAAACCAACTTGAGTCAACTCACACTTGACAGAGAAATCAGCTTCTAGGACAGAGGCCTATCCCAGAGCTGGGGCTGACAAGGCCTGGAAAAGCCCTGAGAGGAAGCCCAGGAGGAGTTCTGTCCACTGCAGCTGCTTTGCTCTGGGAATCTGCTCTGGGAATCCACAAGAGGCTTCCTGGCACCCAGCCCAGAAATTCCTCAGAGGCTGTGTGTCACCTGGAGATACCCTTCCTCTGTTCTGATTCCAAACTCCCTAGCTGGGACCCAAGATAAATAGAGGTGGGGTACAATTACATGGTTACAACCATTTGCATGGTTCTTTGTGACTCTAACCTGAGAATAAATGTTCATGAGGGCACACCCTCAATTTCAAACATGCACAAAGACCCACACACACTCACACTCATTGTCTAAGGAAACACTCCTTGTAGTTTTAAATGGTGTCAGTTCAGTTGCTTAGTCATGTCCGACTCTCTGTGACCCCCTGGACTGTAGCCTGCCAGGCTTCTTTGTCCATGGGATTCTCTAGTAAAGAATACTGGAGTGGGTTGCCATTTCATCCTTCAGGTGATCTTCCCATCCCAGGGATTGAACCCAAGTCCCCTGCAGCTCCTGCACTGCAGTCAGATTCTTTACATGCTTTTTTTTTTTCCTGGCTGGTATTCAGTGGTAGTATTCCCAGGCAATTCATAAATAAAATACATTGCTCCATGCACAAGGAGATTTAGAGAAAGGGAAAGGAAGAAAGCAGGAAGAAAATCTATCACTCAGATTATTGATCGATCTCAGATAGAAAACACAGGCTCTGAAACATCTGACACAAACATCAGGAAGGAACAACTGACCTAAGCAAACCAGAAAAATAATCATTCATTAATTTTAAAAATAATTCAATGTGACTTTCTGGTTTGAGCACACATTATTTCTTCCAAATCTCACAAAAAATGACCATAAAGAGATTTTTTTTAAAAAATTGAATACAGTTGATTTACAATGTTGTGTTAGTTTCACGTGTACAGCAAAGTGATTCAGTTATATCTATTCTTTTTCAATTTCTTTTCTATTAAAGATTACTATAAGATATTGAATATCTTTCCTTGTGCTACACAGTAGGACTTTCTCATGTGTCTATTTCATATATAGTGGTGTGTATCTGTTAGTCCCAAATTCCTAATTCATCCTTCCCCACCTTTTCCCTTTGGTAACCAGAGGATTGCTTTCTATGTCTGCAAGTCTGTTTCTGTTTTGTAAATAAGTTCATTTGTATCTTTTTTTTGTAGATTCCACATATAAGCAATATACTATGTTAACCATTATAGGTTGTTACAAGATATTGAATAAAGCTTCCTGTGCTATACAGTAGGTCCTTGTTGGTTATCTATTTTATATATAGTAATGTGTATCTGTTCATTTCAGCCTCCTAGTTTATCCCTCCCTTGCCTTTCTTCTTTGGTAACCATAAGTTTGTTTTCTGTCTGTGAATCTTTCTGTTTTGGAAATAGGTTCATTTGTATCATTGTTTTAGACTCCACATACCAGCAATAACATGTGATTTTAGTCTTTCTCTGACTTCACTTAAGTGTGACAATGAACACCCAGGACTGGTCTCCTTTAGGATGGACTGGTTGGTCCTGGGTGTTCATTGGAAGGACTGATGCTGAGGCTGAAACTCCAATACTCTGGCCACCTCGTGCGAAGAGTTGACTCATTGGAAAAGACCCTAATGCTGGGAGGGATTGGGGGCAGGAGGAGAAGGGGATGACAGAGGATGGGATGGCTGGATGGCATCACTGACTCGATGGACGTGAGTCTGAGTGAGCTCTGGGAGTTGGTGATGGACAGGGAGGCCTGGCGTGCTGCGATTCATGGGGTCGCAAAGAGTAGGACATGATTGAGCAACTGAACTGAAGAGTGACCATCTCTAGGTCCATCCGTGGTGCTGCGATGGCATTATTTCGTTCTTTTTATGGCTGAGTAATATTCCACTGTATATATGTACCACACCTTCTTTATCCATCCCTTTGTTTCCATGTCCTGGCTATTGT
Organism: Bos mutus; assembly: GCF_027580195.1. Taxonomy (NCBI): domain Eukaryota; kingdom Metazoa; phylum Chordata; class Mammalia; order Artiodactyla; family Bovidae; genus Bos; species Bos mutus. The sequence continues at coordinate 101,827,615 of NC_091627.1, forward strand.
AAATAGTGCTGCCATGAATATTGGGGTGCATGTATCTTTTCAAATTAAGGTTTTCTCCAGGTATATGCCCAGGAATGGGATTGCTCCATCATATCATAGCTCTATTTTTAGTTTTTTAAGGAACCTCCATACTGTTCTCTATAGTGGCTGCACCAATTTACATTCCCACCAACAGTGTAGGAAGGTTCCCTTTTCTCCACACCCTCTCCAGAATTTACTGTTAGTAGATTTTTTATGATGGCCATTCTGACCCATGTGAGGTGGTACCTCGTTGTAGTTTTGATTTGCATTTGCCCTTTTCTTCATTATACTTGTGTTGCAAAATCCCTACCCAGGCCAGATGCAACCCCCTGCCTCCTCTAAGCCTGCACCTGAACACCTCGGCTATTACAAGTCCTCCTGACTGCCTCCCTAACCTATTTTCCATGCAGCAAACAGAGTGACTTTCTAAGGCCACGCTGTCCCTTAAAGCCTTTAGGATAGAGTCAAAACCCAGTCATATACTTTATGGGGCCCTACCCTGCCCTGACCCCTGCTTGCCTCTCCAGCCTCCTTTTTCAGCACACACCCCACCCCCACCCATGCCCCTCTGTACTTCACCCTTGGCAGTTTCTGGAATGTTCTTTGTTCTCCCTCCCTTCTCTGCGTTTACACGTGTTGCTCCCTCCATGGGCAGTGGTATCCCACATGTCTCTCAATCCTTCCTGGGATGGCATTCTCTCTAGGAAACCTCCCAGACACCCTTCCTGTGTGCTCCATGGACTACCCTCTGGCAGCAGCTCTGAGCCTGTACAGCAAGTATGTGGTGTTTATTTGCTTCCCTTGCTACACGGGGAACTTTTCAAGGGCAGGACGTGCATTATGTTCACTATTCACACAAGGGTGACTGGAGTTCAGAATGCTCATCAAAAGTAATTATTGAATCATCTAGAATTTTGTGAACTATGTTATTTAAGTATGTTGGATGTATTCCAGAACCCCTCAGATACCAAATCCCCAGAGGCTCAAGCCCCTTATATAACACAGTGTGGTACAGTCAGGCCGCTGTATCCACAGTTCCAAATCTGATGGATTCAGTCAGTTACAGATGGCACTGTGTGCGCTAAGTCGTGTCTGACTCTGCAACCCCATGGACTCTAGCCCACCAGGCTCCTCCGTCCATGGAATTTTCCAGGCAAGAATACTGCAGTGGCTTCCTGACCCAGGGATCGAATTTGCATCTCTTGAGTCTCCTACATTGGCAGATGGGTTATTTACTACTAGCGCCACCTGGGAAGCCCAGTTACAGATGGAATTCTGCCCTTAAGCAGGGCTGATACTGTACGTATCTGCCCATGGTGTGTGTTTACTCTGTAAAAACAGATACTGTGTTTAGAAGAATTAAGTAAGCCAATTCTGGTTCCATTTTCCTCTCAAAATTTCTATGGGCTTGTGCTCCTTCTTACTATTTTGTCTTTTGGCATAAATTGCCTTATAACATAAAAGCATATACTGCCTTATAACAATTAGTAAGATCACTCTTTCCTAAGAGCAAATACATGAGTTACAGTGTGTATTTCACCCAAGGGACTTGACTACAGATCTTTGTTTTTTAATGGTTCCATGTTCTTATTTTCTGTTTTTGGCATGTGAGAAAACTAGAGGCATGTGAGAAGACTAGATGTTTCCAAAAAGAGTTTACTGCTGGATATGGAGGTTAAAAGATAGCAGGGTCATGTCCTTATCCAGGGCTGTCCCTACAGGTGTCAGGGGTCTGCACTTTCATAGGATCTTGAGATGGCATTAATATTAGACCTTTAAAAAATGATTTTTAATAAAGTTCAGAAAAGAGGAGTAAGGTGCAATGCACCCAAAGGGCTTCCCTATGTGAGAGTCCTGAGTGGCCTGCTCAGCTGCTTTTACCCAAAGGTGAGGCTAGCTCTCCTTAGACAGGGAAAAATAGTCCTCATGAGAATAAATGAAAGTAAATGAATGAACAAGTGTAGGTGACTGGATAAAATTGAAATAGAAGGGTCTTTAGGCACTGTGTAATATATTATTGTAATATTATAACATAACAGAATATCCTAGACTGGGCAAAAGAAAACTTTGGCAAAATTGTACCAAAGGATTCTGTGGTTTGTGTATATCTGCATACAAAATGTGTAGGTATAAAACATACGTTTATCTATTCTTTATCTCTCTTTTTAGCCTGTTTAGAGAGCACACTGATTTTTCTCCCTTGTTATTGGAGACTGCCTACCAATTTGCACTAAAATGCAGCTAATATCATTTTACTATATTCTATAAAGGTGTTGCTGAGGTCAGTTATCTCAATGTCTGTGTTTCTTTCTTGAGAAAATAGAGGGGGAAAAAATCTTTGACTTGGATAGGAGAGAATGGGGAAGAAAATTGAAATATAAGAGTATTTTTCCTGTAGAGTTCACAGGTCATTCTTCAATTTGAAAATCGAGTTTTACCATTTCATGTTAATAGAATACCGACATTCATAGATTTACATTAAAAAAAAAAAAAACCATAATAAGGGGCTGACACTGGTTTTCTGTGGCATCTCATGAGGTGATACCCTGATGTTACTCCCAGTACCTGTTTGTGGTCCTGTTGAAATGATGCCGTTTGTATTAAATTATGACGTCTCAGAAGAACATTTTCAGCAAGGTTAGACAAGAATACTCAAGTTGAAGTGCATTTATAGAAGTCTATAAAGTAGTAAAAACGAAGGGATTGAAAAAAGAAACAAGTTATTTGAATACTGGCTGAATCACCAGTAAACAAGCCTCTGCTCTGCAAAATCAGTTTTGAAAAGGGTACTAATTGTTTCTTAAGCACTTGCAAATTCTTCAAGTCTTCAGGTAAGGGAATAAATAGACAGTGCTGAGCCTTTGCTGGGAGGTTCGCTTCATGCTTGTGCGTTGCAACAATAAAGACTATTGTAATGGAGTTATGGGATGATCTCCTGGCAAACCAAAATTGCCAAGAGGGGGAAAATGGTCCTTATGGAACAACTTGTCTTTTGCCAGAAGGTCCTCAATTATAATTGTATTTAGGCATACATAATATATTATTTTTTTGGACAGTAGTATCAAATTGCTTTCGCGTGTAACCCCAGCGCTGCATGTGAGATGGGCCACCTGCCGCAGGTTTACAAAGATCCAGGTGCAATGCAGGGCGAGCCTGGTCGCGCAGGGACCAGTGTTCGAGCCCCCAAGGGAGCTGGCAACGCTCACCCCCGGCGGCGCAGCGTTCCTTCCCACTAACCTCCGTGGGCCCTGATCCCCGGTCGCCCCCTGACACAGCAAAGTGTCAGTTCGCGAGTATCCCTTCCGTCACTAGATGTCACTGTGAGTCAACGGCTAGTGGCGGGGGACCCCGGCGTTTTACGGATCTTCCAGGGTTTCCAGCATGGTCAGTCCCTGTACTTGTGCCCTCCCAGACCGGGGAGCGCAGAGCCGGGCGGGGCCTCCAGGAGGCCGGGACGGCTCCGCGACCAAGCGGGAGGCGAGCCGGGTTCGGGGAGCAGGGCTGGCGGCGCGATGCGGAAGGCGGGCCCGCGCCGCGCTCCTCTCCGCCCCCGCGAGCCAGATGGTCAGGTGCCACGGAGGCGCGGCCCGCTGCGGGCCGGCCGGGGACGACAGGGGCTTGGCGCCTGCGGTTCGCCATCGCCCAGGGCAGGGCTCCACGCGGGCGCGGGCGCCGCGCGGGGCGGAGCGCGAGCAGCCGCGGGCGGGGCGGGGCCTGGGAGGGCGCCGGCCGCCGGAGGGGGAGGGGCGGGGCGGGGCGGAGCCGCGGCGCGCGCGCCCGCTGGGGGGGAGGGGCGGAGCAGGCGCCGAGCGCGCGCAGGCCGGCCGCCGCGAGCGTGGGGCGAGCGTGGACCGCGGCGCGGCGGTGCGACTCCTTCGCCGGCCCTCCTCCCCGCCCCCGGCGAGGGCACCGTGCGGCGGCGCCGGGGCCCGCGAGGCCGGAGGAGGCGGCCGCGCCCGGGCATGGTGGTCTGGGGCAGGGCTGAAGGTGAGCGACCCCGGGCCGGCGGCGGGGGTGGGGGCGGGGTGGGAGCGGCCCCGCGTCGCCCGGCGCGGCGGCCTGAGGCGGGGCGAGGGCGGGCGCGCCGGCCCGGGCCCCGCGGCCGTTGGTCTCGCGGCCTGGGCGGCCCGCGGCGCCCGAAGCGCGGCAGCTGCCGGGTTATGTAACGCGTGACCTCCCCTTCCCCCTCCGCCATGGCGCGGCCGGCCCGCCGCCGCCGCCCGCTCTCGGCCGCCCGCGGAGGCGCCGCGCCGAAGACCCGCGCCCGCGGCCCTCTCCGCCGCGCCCCGCGCCGGCCCCGCTCGGACCGCGCCGCAAACTCTCGGTTGCTGCGCCGGCGCCGCGCCGGCTCTTCAGCCCCGCGCCATTCATTCGTGCGCGCGGGCGGCCGGGCTCGGAGCGTCGCGGCTGGCGGCCGGGGCCCCGCGCCGGACCCTCCGCCCGGCCTCCCGCCGTGGCGTCACCCCCTCCGCCCCGCGGGACCCGGGAATCGGCGGCGGACTCTGCGAAGGCAGTTTTTACTCACTTGTTTTTCCTGCTTACTCATCTGTTGCCTTAATACGCAGGCACCTGTCCCCAACTGTCCTGACAAGCGCCCCTCGCCCACTGCACTCCTTGTGAAATGATTCAGCACCTGTGTGGACGGAGAGGGGCATTTCCCTACACGTTTCCCTGCTCTTTACTGCCGAAACTCATTTGGGAAAGAAAGGTGTTAGTGTATCACTCCTTAGTTGACCCCCCGCCCCCGCCTCTGACTTAAAAAAAAAACCAAACAAACAGATTGCAGGTGTTGAGTCTACTATTTCTGCCTTCCGCATCTTCAGGTCACGTCCAGCATAGAGATGGTATCATTTAAATGAGAATAACTAGACTAGCACGTACCATAAAAGAGCTTGTAACTGGCTGGTAAGGACTTTATGTAATTCTGATTGTTAATTCTGTCTGTCTGCCTAGCCTGTCCACTACAGTCTGCGAGAATTAGCCTTTTCCTCTTTAGTGTGGAACGTAGGTAACGTTGAGTACCGTCTACCTGCTTTCCAAATTTCCATCTCTGCTTTTGTACATAGGCTTGTCTTAGCTGAGCAGATGCTCCTAGAGTCTTGCCCCCTCGCTGTACTTCCTAGACTCTGGGAAGCTCACCTGTGTGTTACTGGCTCAGTCGTGTCCGACTCTTTGCGACCCCATGGACTGTAGCCCGCCAGGCTCCTCTGTCCATGGAATTCTCCAGGCAAGAACACTGGAGTGGGTTGCCATTCCCTTCTCCAGGGAAGCTCACCTAGAGTCCCTCTTTTTCCAGCAATCCTTCCCTGATCTAGAAGGCTCTTCATTCACTCCTTAGGCTGTTTGCCACTTCTCAGATATTATTGATGATTTTCTTTTTATTTGCATCCTGTCTTTAGCTGTAGGTCTTTTGAGGACAGAATCTGTACCAGACTTTCAGAGAACATTACTCCTACTTCATGGTAAACGATTGATACTTAAGATATTTTTTTTTAAAGGTGGGAATCTTTATGATTAATTTCTTTGGAATCTCAAGCAGAAAATACTTTTTCAAAGTAATGTATTTGAAAATGTAAGATCACTTCATCTTCTGCATTCCCATCTTCAAAACTCAGATTCTTCATAAACCCAGCCCCACCAACAAAAAGGTAGTCAGTAAGAAGAAGCTAGAAAGATTACATGTAATATATATTTTATAGTCCTGTCTTTGATAGCTGCTGTAGTAGACAAGAACTTCAGAGTTAGATGTAGACTTAAATCCTGGCTCTGCCTGTTATTATCGTGGACAATTTAAGTTACTGATTTCTCTGATTTTTTTTTCTCTCTCATTTGTGTAATGAAGACTTCACTTCCTACCTTGGGTATCTGAGGATTAAATGAGTTCTTAAATGTAGGGCATCTAGTGAGTCCCTGGTACATAGTGGTGCTCCCTAAATACATGCTATTCCCTTTGGTGTACTTCATTGCAGTCCACAACCTGTTAATAGTATGAGCTGGGATGTGCTGAGACAAAGTGTGAGAAGAAAGCTGATCAGAAGAGCTACCACTTCTTGTCTCCAAGTAAATGAACGAGCCCTGAACTAAAGAGCAGTAAAGCTCTTTCTGCTTCTCAAGAATGTATGGGTGTGTGTGGCATATGATAAATGATAAGAGTATGTTTGTAAGTGAAGGAAATACCTTTTAACCTTTTTTTCCTCCTATAATAGTACCCACTAAAGCATTAACATGGGTATTTTTAAAAACTGATTTTTTTTCAAAATCAAGTCGGGAATGGGAGATGAGGAAGGAGGAATATTTTAGAGTCTTTTTCAGGGACGATTAGCTTGCATGCTGTTCTTTTAGTGTCTGCTACTGCTGCTAAGTCACTTCAGTCGTGTCCGACTCTGTGCGACCCCATTGACAGCAGCCTACCAGGCTTCCCCATCCCTGGGATTCTCCAGGCAAGAACACTGGAGTGGGTTGCCATTTCCTTCTCCAATGCATGGAAGTGAAAAGTGAAAGTGAAGTCGCTCAGTCGTGTCGGACTCTGTGCGACCCCATGGACTGCTGCCTGCCAGGCTCCTCCGTCCATGGGATTTTCCAGGCAAGAGTACTGGAGTGGGGTGCCATTGCCTTCTCCCTTTTAGTGTCTACTGATAATACGTGGATCCTGGTCTTGGTTCAGGCATCTCAGATGGTTGTGACGGTGCCTTCCCCCGTGACCCTGTTTCTCTTGGTCTTGCTGACTGATCCCAAAGTAAAAAGAGTGGTCTTTTTAAAAACATAAATCACACCGTCACTCTTCTTGATCAAAATCCTCCAAAAAGCTTCCTGACACCCTTAGAATTGAATCAGAACTTTTTGCCATTTCTTGAACAAATCACGCTGTTCCTGTCTTAGGGATGTTACCCCTGCTGTTCTTTAAGTTGGCCTACCCCTTCCTCCTGGTGGTGATCTTGCCTTGACAGATGTCTTCCGTTTGTTGCCTAGATGTTATCACATCAGAATTATCCCTTCTCTTACCCGTAAGATGAAGCCAGCCCCTCTCTCTGTCACTTTCAATTCATTGTGTTTGTTTTCTCTTCCTGGCGTGTATTACGAGGTAAGATAACGCTCTTCATGTATCCGTTTCCCCCATAAAACTTGTTTGTTCCAAGACTACTTCTCCACTGGAGGGCAGAGGTCTTGTCTGACTTGTTTGTGGCTCTGTCCACGGTGCTTAGAAGGGTGCTTGGCACACAGTAGGCTCTTAGTTAAACCTGTTAAGTGAATGAGTGGTATATAGTTGATGTAAACATTAGTTCTGGAGTCAGACAGCCTGGCTCCTACATTTACTGATTGTGTGGCTTTGGGCAAGTGAATATCTTTTGGTGCCTTAGTTTGCCTTCCCTGGGACAGTAATACCTACTTTATAGGATTATGGTAAGAAATAATCAAGTTAATATATATAAAGTGCTTAGAACGGGCTGTTTCACAGTTTTGAAAGCCAATACTTGAAAACATCTCTGAGTATTCACTTAGGATTTTTGTGTTTTTGCATGAGATAAAAATGCAGTTCATCCAGTTTTATCTTTATTTTGCTGAATTTTTCTGGCTACCAAAGTTATATTTATGGAACTCCTTTTTAAAATAAATACATTTTATGGATGTCTAGAACGGATTTAAAAAGTTAACTGCTGAGAATAGTGACGAGTATTTGGTCTTTAGGTGTAAGTCAGCTTTATTCTTAGATCTGTGGAAGATGCTAAGAGTGATTATCTCGACAGTCGTCCACTGGAGTGGCTTTTATATCTTTTCCTTTGAAGTTCAGCTGGAGATGTGATTGTGGTGTTGAAAGGACTTACTGGAGGCTGAAGACAGGAAAATCCTTGAGATCCAGTTGAAGTACAAGTCTTGTAGTTGGGAAAGAGGAGATGTTTCACCATCTTTAGTGTGTTCAATTTCTGCCTTCTTTCATGATGGGTTCCACACCCGAAAAATGTGTTTGGTTCTTAGATAGAGCTTACAGCGTGCTCAGTCGTGTCTGTCTCTTTGCAACCCCATGTACTGTATGGACTTGACAACCTCCAGGCTCCTCTGTCCCTGGAATTCTCCAGGCAAGAATACTGGAGCGGGTAGTCATTCCCTCCAGAGGATCTTCCTGACCCAGGGATTAAACCTGTGTCTCTTGCTTCTCCTGCATTGGCAGGTGGATTCTTTACCATTGAGCCACTTGGGAAGCCTCAGTACTATACTGAAAGTAAAAAACAGAGTGGCTGTGAGTGTATCGGTGATCCATCCTCAGGACTGGGTGGCCAGTTGGGAAATGTGGAGCCCCAACCTGGCGTCACCAGAGAGTATCCCACTGGTGTCTGTGGCTCCAGGAGAGGCCAGAAGGGCAAGTGTGGCTTCTGTTGAGCGTGTGTCACTTGGGCATCACCATAAAGTCGAAAAATTGTAAATGAAAGCACTCTAAGTTAGGGACCATCTGCACTATACTTAAATGTCTGTGTTTTATAAGTGTGAAGTGTTTTAACAGGGTGACGATATGCAGAATTATTAACTCATTAAAAATGAGTCAAAGCATCATGTGTGTCCCGGTAGGTCAGCTCTGTAGTTAGTTTGAAAAGGCTTAGCATGTCGTAGATGTGAAGCATTAGATTTAGGAAAACGTTACTAGCTTTAAAGTTGCTTAAGGCTAAAAATAGATTTTCATGAGGCAGGTAAATACATGTGTTTCTGTTGATTGGGGTGCAAGCCTTTATTATTTTTGTTTTTAGTAAGGAGGGATACATTGGTGTAGCACGTTTTTACGCCATGGTAAGCTTTAAGGATTTTTGACATCACCTTGTGGCATTTTTAAAATTTGAAGAGTATCTAAATTCTAAGTTGCTGACTTGTCAACACTTAAGTAGATTCAGAACGCCAGTGCTAGAATGAACCCTGAAGGTTCTGTAGGCCATGGCCCTGTATTTTCCTAGAGAAAAAATGAGACCCAGAGAATTATTTGATGATCGAGGAGAAATAGAACTAGAATCTAGGGTTTTGTTGGGATTTTTTTGTGTGTGTATTTAAACTCTAAAGCCATTTTTTCTCTGGTACTCTAAATTTCCCCCTTCATCACCCAGAGAAAGACCACACTGTATGTTTAGTATCTTAGGTTCAAGAGGGTAGAGTTGAATGGTATATTCTGCCATATGCGTCTGGGATGGTTTGAGAAACTTTTTAAAGACCAATGTGGTCTTATTCTTAAATTAAAAGATTAGTTGGGGATGGGCATAAAGTTGGTTATGATGTAAATAGTTTTTGCTTGAGCCCAGTATATGAGTAGGCAAAATGTTGCTTATTGTTCTCAGTCATGCCTGATCAGAATCGAGGCTAAAATGAGCTCTTGGGAGGTTTAATCAGAATATAATAGCTGAATTTCACATTTTCTAAACTCCATCATGGAACAACAGACTGGTTCCAAATAGGAAAGGAGTACGTCAAGGTTGTATATTGTCACCCTGCTTATGTAACTTATACGCAGAGTACATCATGAGAAACGCCGGACTGGAAGAAGCACAGCTGGAATCAAGATTGCTGGGAGAAATATCAATAACCTCAGATATGCAGATGACACCACCCTTATGGCAGAAAGTGAAGAGGAACTGAAAAGCCTCTTGATGAAAGTGAAAGTGGGGAGTGAAAAAGTTGGCTTAAAGCTCAACATTCGGAAAACAAAGATCATGGCATCTGGTCCCGTCACTTCATGGGAAATAGATGGGGAAACAGTGGAAACAGTGTCAGACTTAATTTTTCTGGGCTCCAAAATCACTGCAGATGGTGATTGCAGCCATGAAATTAAAAAACGCTTACTCCTTGGAAGGAAAGTTATGACCAACCTAGATAGCATATTGAAAAGCAGAGACATTACTTTGCCAACAAAGGTCCATCTAGTCAAGGCTATGGTTTTTCCAGTGGTCATGTATGGATGTGAGAGTTGGACTGTGAAGAAAGCTGAGTGCCAAAGAATTGATGCTTTTGAACTGTGGTGTTGGAGAAGACTCCTCAGAGTCCCTTGGACTGCAAGGAGATCCAACCAGTCCATTCTAAAGGAGATCAGTCCTGGGTGTTCTTTGGAAGGAATGATGCTAAAGTTGAAACTCCAGAACTTGGGCCACCTCATGCGAAGAGTTGTCTCATTGGAAAAGACTCTGATGCTGGGAGGGATTGGGGGCAGGAGGAGAAGGGGACGACAGAGGGTGAGATGGCTGGATGGCATCATGGACTTGATGGACGTGAGTTTAAGTGAACTCCGGGAGTTGGTGATGGACAGGGAGGCCTGTGTGCTGGGATTCATGGGGTCGTAAAGAGTCGGACACAACTGAATGACTGAACTGAACTGAACTGAAACTCCATCATTTCTACACTTGAGATTTAAAATGCTTTTCATTGAATTTCTCAGTTTTATCTTATAGTAAACTTTATATGACTTACTGGCCATTTATTGATATTTTAAGCCTTTCAGAAATTTAAGCTGAACAATCATGAATTTTAAAAATATTTAAATAATTTCTTCTTTAATATTTTTGAGCATGTAACCAAAAAGTCCCTTTTTGTAATGCTTTAGGCCTTAAAAGGGCCTCCCTGGTGGCTCAAGACGGAAGACTTGGGTTCGATCCCTGGGTTGGGAAGATCCCCTGGAGGAGCCTGGCAACCCACTCCAGTATTCTTGCCTGGAGAATCCCCATGGACAGAGGAGCCTGGTGGGTTACAGTCCAAGGGGTCACAAAGACTCGGATACAACTAAGTGACTAAGCACAGGCCTTAAAAAGTGCTTTCACTTGACTTTTCCTCATTTAGCCTCTGTTAAGTCCTGAGACAAGGGGCAGGGCTGTATGTGCTGTTTCATGTGCACCATGTGGTTTTGGCTCTTAACAGCCCAGCGCTGGGGCAGCCAACCTGACGCCACAGGTTAAGGGCATCAGTCTCCCTTTTTTTCAGATGCCAGCTGCAGGCTTTGGGGCTTGCAGGTCCCCTGTTCTTGTGACCACCTGGCCCTGTATTTGGGAGTTCCATTGCCTCCTCAGATTTAATCATTTGTTAGAATGACTCACAGCACTCAGGAAGGTGCTGTACTTAGAATTAACATTTTATCATAAAGGATACAAGCCGGGATCTGCCAAATGAAGAGAGGCGTGGAGAGAGGTCTGAGAGGGTCCCAGACCCGGTGCTTCCCTGTCCTCAGGACTCATCCTTCTACCCCGTCAGTTTGTGATTACCAGGGAAGCTTACCTGCATCTCAGAGTCCAGAGGTTTTATTGGGGTTTTATTACATTGGCATGATTGATTGAATCATGGACCACAAGGTCGAATTTCCTTTCCAGACCCCTCTTCTTCCAGGAGGTCAGGCTGATGGCATGTGGCTCAGAGCCAAGCCTCTAATCACTTGGTTGGCCTTTCCAGCGTGGCCTCCCCATCTTGAAATAAGGGGCCACCTGGGAGTCACCTGTTTATATAAAAGACGTGGTCCTGGAGGTCCACCGTGGATAACAAAGAGACTGCTGTCAGCTGTGAAATTCCAGGGGTTTAGAGTCTCCCAGGAAGCTGGGACAAAGGCCAGCCAGATTCTTTCTTAAAGAATAGTAGCTAAAGAAGTGCGAACAGATGCGCTGTTGGTACAACTCTGCAGTAGTAACTTGGAGATCTCCAGTAGAGTAGGCTGCATTTGAATATATTTATGTATGTAGAAAGATCCCCTTCTATTGAAAAATAGCATTTTCTCTTATGGAAATAATGACATTTGAAACCTGGGTTCATTTGAGTTAAGTACTTTTTATAAATTGTGTTGTAGGTAGGGTTATAAACTACATGCCTTTTGGTATTTTAAAAGCACGGTAATTTGGACTCTAAAAAGTTTACTCTTGGTTTCTTTTTGAATTTGTAAATTTAATTTTAGGTTATTACTATTGTTAGGTGAAAAGAGACCTAAGTCTGTGACATGGGATTCTTGTTACTGAGGGGAGGTGGTGGTGGTAGAGTTGTAAAATCTTGTAGCCACTTAGTTGGCACTTTGAATTTTAGATCTTGAGTTGAAGTTGCTAGGTTTACATTGTTGAAGGTTAATTTTTTGGCATATTATTTATGCCCAATGGAACATCTTATTTTTGATTGTCCCTTAAAGGTTATTACATCCTCTTGGAGCTCACTGGAGGATTTCTCAGAAATAGAATCTGTTAACATAGGCGTATGCTATGCTATGCTAAGTCACTTCAGTCGTGTCCGACTCTGTGCGACCTCATAGACGGCAGCCCACCAGGCTCCCCTGTCCCTGGGATTCTCCAAGCAAGAACACTGGAGTGGGTTGTCATTTCCTTCTCCGATGCATGAAAGTGAAAAGTGAAAGTGAAGTCGCTCAGTCGTGTCCGACCCTTAGCGACCCCATGGACTGGAGCCCACTAGGCTCCTCCATCCCTGGGATTCTCCAGGCAAGAGTACTGGAGTGGGGTGCCATTGCCTTCTCCTAACACAGTCATAGAACCTAAATAAACTGTCTTGAGGAAGATTTCTAGTGTCTTACGATGAACATAGTAGCTTGGTAAAATGTCCTGTCATCCTAGAAAGTACTGGAGTTGTTTGTGGTTGTTTTTAACATAGGGAATTCTTGTCACAAAGCAAGAGAAAAGAGGCCAGAAAGTAATGCCATGGCTGTTCTAAAACACTCTGTTTTCACTTGCAGCTGCGTTAACATAAGGGTTTGTGAGAGAAGAGGTTTGTGGCTGATGGCGCTGATAGCAGATCTAGACTCAAGTGGGCCTGCCTTATTCTTGAACTGTGGCCACTCAGAAGGGCTTGTTTCTGGTGTGTGGCGCATGTCTGCCGTGTGAGTTCGGAGTTCTAACGCTTTGTGGGTGGCAAACATGAGCTCTTGGTCTAGAGGAGGCTCAGGAGCCAGACCCTTGCCCCTGCGTGCAGTCATTGCCTCCCCCATCGTTGATACTCACAGGTTCAGTGGTTCAGAGGGTAAAGAACCTGCCTACTGGTGCAGGAGACTAGGGTTTGATCCGTAGGTTGGGAAGATCCCCTGGGGGAGGGCATGGCAAGCCACTCCAGTATTCTTGCCTGGAGAATCGCATGGACAGAGGAGCCTGGCGGGCTACAGTCCATGGGGTCACAAAGAGCTGGACATGATAGAGCGACTTTTTTCTTTCCTTCACTTTCTCAAAGGCAGGTTCAGACTTCTGATGATTTTGAGGGCCTACTGTTTTATTCCCTTACCTGCCTTGTTCATCTGCCACTGGCTCTGTCCATGTGTCAGCCCCAGAATGTTGCCTTGAAGAGCTTTTTTTTTTTTTTGAAATCGCTCTTTCATTCCCCTCGGCCTATTAAAATCTTATTCGTTGCCCTCAGCTCAGATCCGCCTTTTCGGTGAAGTCTTGGATCTAGTCCCCAACAAGAGAGCTACCTCCTGCTGTCTTCTTGGGGGTCCGTTGCTTTTTGTCGGTGCCGCTAATGTTGGCTCCAGTATTGCAGGTCTGTGCAAATCATTTTTCTCTAAAAGATAATTTTGAATTGTGGTTTACACTTTATTCATCTTGAAAACTGCAAATTACAGTAAATATTCAGTGAACATGGAGTAAACTATTGGCTCAGGCCTGGAATCTGGGGGGTGGGGGGGGGGAGGCGAAGGACAGGAAAGATCTTGTTACCCGTAATCTAAGCCAGACCGCCTCTTGCTGAGCTGCGCTTACTCTGTTGTGAAGGTCTTTGTGCCGGTGCACGTCGTCACGGCATTCTTCCTCCTTGGTACTCTGTCTCAGCACCTCGGAGCTTCGCTGCACTTGTCTCTGTCCCGTGACCACTCTAGGTGCACTGTAGGCAAAGCTGGTGCTTTTCAAAGCCCGTGCCCCACACCAGCAGCATCACTGTTCCCGGGAGCTTTTTAGAAATTCAGGTGCCCGGCCCCACTCCTGACCTGCCTACAAAGTGAGCAGCTTGCAGTTGGGGCCCAGCATGTGTGTTAACACGCCCTCCAGGAGCTGCTGGTGAAGCCCCACTGGGAGCACAGGCCGCCCTCTTCTCTGGCGGGACGCCGTTTGTTCTCCGGCTGAGTTCGCCCCTGCCTTCTGTGGGGGCCTTGGGAGTCCTTGATTTACTGCAACCTTGAACTTCCTCCAGGTGTCCGTTTGGCTTTCCTGTGAGACTGGAGCTTCTCCTTAGTGAAATCACTCCTCGCTGACTCTCTTTTCTAAAATCATATCATCTCCAGAACATTCTTTTCCTTGGTGTCTTGATCCCTACTTTTGGACATGCTGACTTTGAGAAGCAGGTGGGACCTCCTAGTGGAGATACTTTAATGAGCAGTTGGAGTTCACCAAGTAGAGGGAGGGCATTAGGAAACCAGTTAATGTTGCTACACCCTTGAAAACCAGAGGCGGCGGTTCTTTGTACTTTTATTACCACCGTGTCTTCGTTTGCTTTTCCTTCTATGGAAATCTGTAATTACAGGGAAGAAAATTATTAGTGATTCTTTTAGAACACTTTGTTTTCAAATGACTGATTTTGTTAGATCCATCATTTGCAGGGGGAAGGAAATATATTTTCATTGTTGTGGCTAACCCAGAGGATAAGAGAGAAATTTGTTATATTGGATGGTTTGAGATAGAAAATTTGCTTTTAGCAAGATCAGCCTCAAACAGGACATTACAAGTATCTGTTACCCATTTTCAGTTTGAATACAGATTTCCCCTGCTGGCTGAGTAGAGTGTTCCTGTGAAACCTTTCTTAAGCTGAAATGGCCAAAAGCAAAGAAACAGTTACTGCAGGACTGTCTTGCCAACGGGTGCAAAATATAAACTGAGATGAAGCGCAGATGCTCACAGACCCAGTGGCTCGGCCCAGCACAGTGGGGGCTTGACGCCGTGACACTGCGCGTGCTTCCTGGAGAAGGCGCCGGGCAGCGCTCACGCTCTTGGTAACGCTCCTGGGTGCACGCTCCCTTGGTAACAGGCTGCTGCGAAGCAAGCCAAATGTGGCTTTTGCTTTCCCATCTTTTTGTAAAAGTGAAAATCCTCTTGGGGTTTCTTTTGGTTAGCAAAAACATGTACTGATGTAGGTTTTTCATAAGAGTAAAGTGGTGCAAAGTAAACTTTTGAAAAAAGGGGGCGAAACCTGTATATCCATAAATTGTAATTCTCTGTCTTATAGCTTGTCTCTCTTTATTTCTGTGTAGTTTATTGAAATAATTGCTTCTGAGTCATAATACCCAAACAATGAAATGTAGGTCCATTCCTTAGGGTGCAGGGTAGCAAGGGACCAGGGTGCGAGGTTGTGGCCAAGACTTAGAGCAGAGTGATGTGGGCGATGACAGAGGATTAACAGCTCTCTGCCCTGTGATGGCGGCAGGGCACAGCTGATGGGCGACTGCTTGTTTTAGGTCATTGAGGGCCCAGGTTCCTTCTGTTTTCTTAGCCATCCCCTGTCTTTGTGTTGGTTGAAGCTCGGTCACCTCAAAGCTGCATTCCAAAAAAGAGTAAACAACTTCTTTTCAGAAAAAATGGCACAGAGTTTTGTATTCATTACTCTGCTCTCATCTCACCGGCCAGAGCTTAGTCACATGGCCACTCCTGATTCAAAGGAGCTGAGGGAATAGAGCCTCCCTTTGCAGCCCTGCTCACCGCTAAGATGGGTTAGGAGAGGTGTTCTTTTACTAAAAGAAAGAATGAATACTGGGAGGCTGTTGTCATTCTGGCACTCCAGAGTTTGGGGGTCCCCAGAACCACCCTCAGGGGCAGTAGCTCAGAGCTCTTGGGAGCTGTTGCGGTCGTCGTGGTGGAGACTTACTGCAGTGAACAGATGCAGATTAAAGCCGTCCAAGGGCATGGGCCACACAGGGGAGTTCCACGTGGAGCTTTGGATGCACCGCTGGAGTCTGAGGTGGGGTGACTTCTGTTAATGACAGTTGACAATACCCAAGAAGTATTGCCAACCAGGGCAGCTCACCTAGTGGCCAGGGTTTTTATTGGAGTTTGGTCAGATAGATGAGGTTGACCTTCTGTCTCTAGCCCCTCAGAAGGTTAGTGACGCGTGGCCTGAAGCCTCCACCGTAAATCTTACTGTTAGATTACCTGAAGTGGCTGTTAACCCTCAGGTAAAAGGAGACATTTATCAGCAGGGCAAGCCAGGGGCAAAGGCCAGACCTCTCACTGAGCAGGGATCATTACTTACTGTTAGAGCCACATCTGTGCGCAGCCTTTGTTTCCTGGACGAATAAACAGAGTAGCATAATACGTGTGCTTTCATCGTAAAAGCCTTTTTCATAAATGGATAGATGCACAGAATCATAATTTTTAAAAACTGTAAGAGACTAGAGTTGGTCAGGCCCCTCTCTCTCCACAGATACAGGAGCTCCTGGCGGCTTGTGGCCAGAGAACCAGCCGCAGGGGCGCTGTTCCTGGGCCTCTGCCTCTCGTGACCGCGGACACACGGTGGGGTCTGGATGTAGGCTGTTCGTGGGGCCCGGTTCCTGCTGCAGTCCTGTCACCTGTCCGCCAGCTGCCGTTTCTGACCCGGACGGTGCCAGAGTCGAAGCATCTCGTGTTGTGGAACCGTGTTAGGCTGGTTCAGTTCAGTGGGAGTGCTGTTTTCAGAAGCTTGTTACGTTAATAGCATTGTTCATTTCTCCATTGGAGATTTGGAGACGTGCATTTGTACAAGATGAGAGTGGTTTTGCACCACAAACCAGCCATACAGCCTTATCAAACATTTTAGCCCTTTTACCTAGAAGGTGCCTATGTGTGAAATAATCAGTATTTGGCCTCCCTATTCCATAGATGTATTGTCGAGATAAATAGGAGATGTACAGACCTCCTTGGGAAAAGTAAGACACTGTGGAAATGCAGTGGTAAGATACACTGGTGTGTTTAAATTTTTAACATTTAAATTTAACAATTTAGCATAACATTTAACATAACATTGTTCAACATAACATTTACATTTCAGTGTTAAAAATTTAAGGAATACTGAAGAAATAAACAGTGTCAACAGGTGTTTTTTTTTTTTAAGAAGGTGGAAATGTGATAATTTTCCCTTCCCTTTTTTGCTCCCTGTAGTTTCTCAGTTTTCTGCAGTAAACATACAGTGCTTTTACATAGAAGGAAAAACTGTTTTTGAAAATGGACGCCTAGCACAACTGAATACAAGCAACCTGGCAAAGTGGTGTATAAACACAGACCATGAATTTGGAGGGCAGTAGAGGATGCCTTGAGAAAAGACAGAGCAGGTCCACTTCTTGAAAAGGCAAATGGCTCCACACATAGTTTGTTGTTTAGAGAATGCTCTGTATACTGTAGCCACTTTTAGTGATGGGTTACAGTTTTTTGAAGTCTGTGTGTGTTTGGTGTTGATCAAACTGATATCTTATAGTACAGGAATTGTTTCATTGTACATTAAAATAACTGATAATAGGAAAATCTTTCAGTGTACTGAAGGTGAAGAGACCAGGTTAAAAAAAATTTTTTTAAGAGTTCTGTTAGATTAAGAGTAATATCTGTTCTAAATATCTTGATGTTTTATTTTTGTATATTTTTCAAAGGTATTTTAAATGTATGAAATACATGCTGTGTTAGAATATAAACTGTCAGCTCAATTTAGAATCCCTAAAAGCCAGTATTAGGACTTCCCTGGTGGCTCAGACGGTAAAGCTTCTGCCTACAGTGAGGGAGACCTGGGTTCGATCCCTGGGTCAGGAAGATCCTCTGGAGAAGGAAATGGCAACCCACTCCAGTACTCTTGCCTGGAAAATCCCATGGACTGAGGAGCATAGTAGGCTCCTCAGTCCATGGGGTCGCAAAGAGTCGGACACAACTGAGCGACTTCACTTCACTTCAAAAGCCACTATACAGTGAAGACAAAAGAGTGTTACAAAGACATAAAAATGCCCTGCACATAGTTATTTGATTTTTGTTTTTAATACATTGGTGAGAGTCTCTTCAAAGTCGCAGCCTGACTAACGTGTAGGTGGGTCTAGAGCAAAGTTCTGCTTCCCTGGGTTTTGAATTCCAGGAATCTCCATTGTGCTCTTATAACCTCAGTGATCTGAGAATGATCATAGCCTTAGACAGTGAGGGTCTCTATGGTTGAACAGAAACAAAACAAAACCTCAAAACAGCTCTTTGGTGTTGAAGGCTTTCCCATTTAAGGACAAGCGAGAACCCGTTGGAGCTACTAGTTGAATTTCGTAGTGACTATCCCATCTGCTCGTATTGTGAGGACAGTACTCGGTGGTGGCGGTGGTGGTGTTCAGGTGCTTAATCGTGCCCAACTCTTTGTGACCCCATGGACTGCAGCACTCCAGGCTTCCCTGTCCTTCACCATCTCCCAGAGCTTGCTCAAACTCATGTCCATTGAGTCGATGATGCCATCCAGCCATCTCATCCTTTGTTGTTCCCTTCTCCTCCTGCCTTCAATCTTTCCCAGCATCAGGGGCTTTTCTAATGAGTGGGGTCTCTGCATCAGGTGGTCAAAGTATTGGAGTTTCAGCTTCAGCATCAGTCCTTCCAATGAACACCCAGGACTGATCTCCTTTAGGATGGACTGGTTGGATCTCCTTGCTGTCCAAGGGACTCCTAAGGGTTTTCTCTTAACACCACAGTTCAAAACCATTAATTCTTCAGTACTTAGCCTTATGGTCCAACTCTCACATCCATACATGACTACTGGAAAAACAATAGCTTTGACTAGACGGACCTTTCTTATCAAAGTGATGTCTCTGCCTCTTAATACGCTAGCTAGGTTTGTGATAGCTTTTCTTGCAAGGAGCAAGCATCTTTTAATTTCATGGCTACAATCACCACTATTTGCAGTGATTTTGGAGCCCAAGAAAATAAAATCTGTTACTAGTTTCATTTTTTGCCCATCTGTTTGCCATGAAGTGATGGGACCAGATGCCCTGATCTTAGATTTTTGAATGTCGAGTTTTAGGCCAGCTTTCTCACTCTGCTCTTTCACCTTTATCAACAGGTTCTTTAGTCCCTCTTCACTTTCTGCCATAAGGGTGGTGTCATCTGCATATCTGAGGTTATTGATATTTCTCCTGGCAATCTTGATTCCAGCTTGTGTTTCCTCCAGCCCAGCGTTTCTCATGATATACTCTGCATAAAAGTTAAATAAGCAGGGTGACAATATACAGCCTGACGTACTCCTTTTCCTATTTGGAACCAGTCTGTTGTTCCGTGTCCAGTTCTAACTGTTGCTTCCTAACCTGCATATAGGTTTCTCAAGAGGCAGGTCAGGTGGTCTGGTATTCTCATCTCTTTCAGAATTTTCCACAGTGTGTGGTGATCCACACAGTCAGAGGCTTTGGCATAGTCAGTAAAGCAGAGATAGATGTATTTCTGGAACTCTTGCTTTTTCAATTGGTTCGTGCAGCTCTTTACTGTTTTCCTTGCTGTGAGTGTGTGTATGTTTTTCCTGTATTTTTGATCTTCCATCGAAGAGGATTTTCTTTCTACCTAAGGGATATACTTTCTAATTTTCTTTACTTTGCTGGTGACATTAACCTCTTTTTATTTGCCTGAAAAAGCCTTTATTTCATCTTTCTTGGCTGAATTTTTCTCTGGGTGTAGAATTCTAAGTAATCATTTTCTTTCAGCACGGTTGTCTTCTGGTTCTGTGTTTCTGTGGAAAAGAAAGCTGTCTGTTTCATTACAGTAGTTTGAACGGGATCTCTTTTTCCCACCCATGACAATTTTTAAGACTTTTTTTTCTGTCTTTAGTTTTTCATAGTGTCACTATTATATGTTTAGATATAGGTTCTTTATGTTTTTTTTCCCAGTTTGGGACTCATTGGGCTTTTTGAATTTGTAGTTTGATACCTTTAATCAGTTTCAGACTATGTTTTAGCCATTGTTTCTTTAAACATAACTTCTCTTTTTCCTCTTTATGCCCGCAATTTACTTAAATTAGACTTTCTTGTGTACATTCTGTGTCTCTTTCCCTTCTGTCCATATGCTCCCTATCTGGACATTTTCTTCTGACTTATTCCACTTATTCTTTGTTTCCTTTTTTCTGTTCATTACATTCTTAATTTCTAATATTGTATCTTTTCACTTGAGAGTTACTGTCTAGTTATTTCTGATATTTTCCAGTTCTTTACCAATAGTCTGAAGTTTGTCTTTCCCCTCTTTGAGCAGAGTAAACAGGACTACTTTAAAGTCTACATTAATTTCCTTTCCTAGAGTCTGTGTAGGTCTGTTTATTTTGTTGTTTCCTCTTGGTTCGTGTGATTGTTTCTTGGTGTGCCTCGTTATCTTTATGTGCCAGATACTGTATCTGCAAGCTCGTGGGTAGAGATACATGAAGTTTAGGCAGCTGTCTCCTCAGACCATCCACATTGCCTTCTGCCAGGCGCCGTGGGGCAGCCCCGGGTCACCTGGGTCTGCTCTGAGGCTAGGCTGACCCCGGGCAAGGTGCCCTGGGCTACCTGCCTCCAGCTGACTCTAACCCTGGGGCCCTCCGTCCAGATGTGAAGAGCTGTGTCCCAGGACGACCCTGAGCCCCCGCTGGCACTCCCTTACTCGCTCCCCCGCTGGCACTCCCTTACTCACTATGTGTGCTCAGCCAGAGGGGAAGATCTCCCGGTTTGGGGAGCTGATATGACGCAGCAGCTCTCCTCTATCAGCTGCCGAGTCTTGGCCCAGTAATTTTTCATTATTTGCTCGGCCTCCTGTGCCTTGAGGCTATCTTTTTAAACACTGTTTTGTCTAGTTTTCCTCTTCCTCAGCAGGAGAGTCGGTCCACATAACCAGGTTTACTATTTGTCATGGAATTTTTTTCAAAGTAGAATTTTAATGTATAAAATGAAGTGTATTTCTTGTTTCCTTTTCCCTTTTCTTGGTTTTTATTGAATCCTGGGCCAATAGGAGTTTGCTGTACATGGGTCAAATTACATTTTTGAAATTTGATGAAATTACCTTTTTAGCCCTTCATTGCTTTTCATTTTCAAAACTTGGTCTGGGATAGCTTTACTTGGGAAGAGGGAGAACCTTTAAAACTTTTCTTTGAAGAAGTTTTGTGTCAGTGAGGTCTCCCTTATTAAGCCATCAATACGGATTTTCGTATTGACTTCTTACAATGAGGCTTTTAAATGGTCAGGTGAATTAAACTTTTAAAATGTGTTATTTCCTTAAACTTAGCTTCATTTAGCAGATTAATGGTTTCGTATAATTTTTGTTAGTATTCGTTCTTAATGTACAATGACCAGAATGCCCACACTTTTCACTTGTAAGAGCAGATGTGTGGAGTCAAAGTCAAGAACTGTGGTCACATTTCCCAGACTCCTTTAAGATAGACAGAGGTCTTGGGGGAACAGACTGGACAGAGTGAGCTTGCTGAGACCAGAAGGATTAAACAGCACTGATGGCTGTCCTGGAACTCCGGGTGAACACACGCCCTTGCTTGTCAGAGACATAACAAACAGCCCCCTCCCCTCCTGCACCCACAGCACCTGGTAGGGCTTCCACTCTGCCGCCTGTCCTCAGAGCCCTTTCCACCTGCCTCTGGTCTCCCTGTGCCCCTGGTCTCCCTGTTGGGGTTCACGCTGAGACCATCTCTGCATGTCTTTCAGGTGCCTTTTAACAGTAGGCAGTAAAAATCATAATTAGTATAAAGTCAGCAAGTAGATATTATAAATCCTATATATACTAAGAAAGAAATATTTGAAGGAAAATATCAGGTGATATATGTGAATAAAGTGTGGCTATTTTAAAATGTTATTCAATAAAAGATTGTTTTAAACCATATCAGAACCAGTTTAACTTGGATAACATATAAGACTTCTCCAGTGGTATATGGTAACCATTTGGTATTAACCTATATAGTTACTAAAAGAAAAAAATGGAGCTCATATTAATTTTGTGAAGGATAATGCAGTCGTATCTCACCCAGGATGTAGCTGTTTGAATTAGAAGAATTTGACTTTACAAGGAGCTTCATGTGATGTCTGCTTCGATTTATACGTTTATCACTGCTAAGCCAGTTGACACTTGAGATCAGCCAGTTTGGTGGCTTGATGGTATGGTTGGTCATGTGTTCCCTTAAGGAGAATGCCAGATTTATTAATTTATTATCAGTGATAATCTTTCTGCATCGTGTCCCTTAATTACACTGATTTGATTGACTTCTTTTAGGGTTTTTGCAGAATAGATAAATTACACTGGGACTGCACTCTTTTTTGGTGTGTGTGCTTAGTCATATGACTGCACTCTTAAGTATGCAGTATGTAATAGCAAAGAGAGAGATCAGGGGAGTTTGTCCAGTGGTGAGACTCTGCATTCCTGATGTAGGGGGCGCAGGTTCAATTCCTGGTTGGGGAACTAAGATCCTGCATGCCGTGTGGTGTAGCCAAAAAATAAAATAAAAAATTTTTTAAAAATACAGAATTCAAAAGCCATATTTTAGGACAGTTTATGGAGGGAAATATTTGAGGTTCTTTTAACACTAATTAATGTTAACAAGTAAGCACAGTATGTCCGTTGGATTTGGTGATGCTTTATGTACGTGGGTGTTAGGATTGATGCTCAGAAATGCATAAAAGGTTTTCCTGTTAAAATTGAAGGGATTCCCCTGGTGGTCCAGGGGTTAGGACTCCGTGCTTCCTGCAGAAGGTGCGAGCTCATTCCCTGATCAGGAGACTAAAATCCCACGTGTGCACGGCACGGCCAAAAATAAAAATTAGTGGTAATTAAAGTCTGATATTTCAACTTGATATATCTGCAGGGAGTTTGGGGTGAAGTAGGAGAATGATATGCTTTGGAAAAATTTCCTCAGTATTATACTTTCAACTTTAATGAATTGAACATTTGAATTCATTTTACTTTCTCATTGTTCTTGATATTGAAATATAGTATCAATTAGTAGTACAGTTTGTTAAGAAATTGAAGTATTTCTTTTTTCTTCCCCCCCTAATACAGAAGCTCCACCATGAGACGAGGTGGATGGAGGAAGAGAGCTGAAGATGACTGGGAAAAATGGGTGTGTTTTAAAGAATAAAAATAATTATATTGAACTGTTTAGGTATTCTTCATTCTTCTTTTAGTTTGTAATGTGGTTTAAGGTCTTTTCTAAATTGTAAATCGCTTTAGACACCAACTCTTTGTGTGTATTCACAGTATATTGAAAGCTTAAACTTTGCGAAATTTTGTCCTGAGGAAATAAATGTTCTAGTGCACAGAATTTATTGTATCATCATTTTATCACAGATTTGCTAATAATCCTAGAAAACAGGAAAACATAGACATCCAGTAACAGGGGATTGGTCAAGTAAGTTATCTTCTGTAGCGTAGAAGAGTATGTACCCATCATTTAGCTGTGTGCTGATCTGGCAGGATGGTCTTGTGGTATAAAGGAATATTACATGTGATCCTGTGTTTATAAAACTTCTTGTGTTCTGAGGCACAGAAATAAGCTTTAAAAGTAAGATCCCATAATGTTAGCAGTGAATGGATCACAGCTAATTTAAATTTTCTTCTTTTCTGGGAAAAAAAAAAAAATTTTAATGGCATGTGATATTTGAATAATCAAAAACAGTATTAAAGTCATTTCCATTTTGGGGAAAATATATACCACTTCTAGATATCTACAGTTTTACTTTGAAGACTTTATAAATAAAGTAAGATTGATAAGTCTTAATAGATTTAGCTTATTATTTCAGTGTTCAGGAAAGGTATAGCTTTCTAAAAGTCTTTAGCAGACGTAATAATCTTTTTACATTCTTTTTTTAGGTTGTTGTTATGAATTTTAGTACTACTATCAGATTGATTAGATCCAGAACTTAACCAGTGAATTGCTTATTGTATTCTTATCCACATGTATGGGCAACTGTTGGTTTGTCAACAGCCTAATTTTACTTTTAAGTTTTTGTTGTTAAGCTTACTATACAGAAAAGATAGTGGAAGCCAGTCTAAAATATACTCTAACTGACCACTTGTCAAATTTTAAATTGGTTTAAACTTTGGCATAATTTCTGTAGATAAGAGCAATATTCTGTGATATTACACTTATTCTAGACTTACCTTTTCCCTCTTTTAACATAGCACTTACTGTTGTAAGAATGTGATAGAATTTTTCTTTAATTGGAGAGTAACTGCTTTACAATGTTATGGACAGAATTATTAAAAATTCAGTTAACAGGAGGTCTCCCTTGACCTGCCTGTTGTATCACCTTGAATTATGCTTTATGCCCTATGTCATCTTTGTATGTTGATCACTATCACAGAGTAAGGTCTTTTTTTTTTTTTAATTTCTTTTTAAAATGGGGAGGTGGGAAGGAAATAAAGCTTTTATGATTAGTTTACCTTTTCTTGAATTCTAGGGTGGGTATATGGCCGCCAAGGTCCAGAAGTTGGAGCAACAGTTCCGATCAGACGCTGCTATCCAGAAGGATGGAGCTTCCTCGACAATTTTTAGTGGAGTCGCCATCTATGTTAATGGATATACAGGTTGACTGCATCTTAAACTTTTTATTTATCTTGTTTTGGTGTGTACCTTTTTTTAGGATTGGGGTGACTTGTTTTAAATTCTGTTTTTAATTATTTATCTTGCATATAAAAAAGATAGACGTAAGACCCTCGGCTTAGATACTCCTTCCTCACGCTTCCTTTCCATCTCACCTCTGCTTATTTTAATTTTTATCAAAGCACGTGGTTTTTTTTTAAGTCAGATGACGTTTAAAATGAAAAGTTGTAGTCCTCCTGTTTAAATAGCTCATCACACGTATGGGGCTTTGTAAACTGTGAGCCTCGAAGAGGGGGACCTTGTAGGGACCCTCCCCTGGTGACTCTTCAGCTGTAATTGTCCAGAGGCCCTTTGGGGCTGGTGGGGGGGCGGTAGAGTGGGCGTCGGGTTCTGACCGTCCGGCCTTGAGACGGGTGTAAGCCCAGCGGCTGGGATCTGGCTGCCCGCAGGAGAGGTGAGGGCCCAGCTCTCACTGTTGAGGAAGCAGAGTCTCATTTACTCTCGTGCTGTAGTTTTCCTCCTCTGTGTCCCTCTTCTCCTCCTGCCGTGCCTGTTGTCATTGAGTCCAGTGTCTGGAAGGGACCGGGTGGTTTTTCTCTGTGAGTTGGAGAGGAGATTGAGAATTTTAATTTACAGTGTCAGCCGTCAGCTTTCTGTTGTACCGGCCATCCAGGAGCCCACTTTTCTCTCCACTTCTTAGTTGGCTGTTAGCTCCTTGTTTTTACGGTCTCCGTGAACCACTTCCCTTTGATTGTCCCTTGTCCTGCTCTTGGTGGGGGTGGCTCCTCATGGTTCTGTGGGGCTGTGGCTCCTTGTGTTCACTCACATCTGGCATTTATTGGATCTTACTGTAGTTGCTGGTTTACTAGACAGGAGCGAGAGCTCCATTTCTGCATTTCATTACTCTGGTGTCCTTGGTGCCCCTGCAGTGATGTGCGTAACGCTTGGGGTATTTGTTGATTAAAGTTAAGTTTCAGTTAAGCAATAATGTTGCCTGGTTGCATTTTATCAGGCATCATTGACAATTTCATCTAGGAATGCTAACTCAGAACCAGTGCTGCTGCAACTTTGGGAAAATTCACATGCAGCTTTTCTACATAGGCATCTTAGAACATTCAAACTCTACAGACGTTGCTGAGATGCATTATAAAAGACTACAGATATTAATAAAAAGGCATAAACATAACTTGTTACATTAGCCAGTTTTGGAAGTCCCCAATTTACAGGGGCACCCTTACTTACATTAGAGGAAGAAAAGGGGATGCTTTGTGTGAGGGAGAAGAAAATGAATGTTGTGGCAGTCATTCCCATGGTTGAGAATGTGGAATCCCAATTTACTTTCATCACTGATTTGTATGTGACTGTCAGACATTTTCTCGTTTAGACCTTTTATTATCCCTGTCCTTTCCTTTAAGATAGGGATAATAATAATAGTTTTTATTCTTGGTTTTGTTAGGATTACATTATAATTCCATAAGTAAAGTTCCATTAAGCTGACTTTTTTAGGGACATGCAAGATGTGGTGGTATAATTGTTTTTATAAAAATTTCCACTTTCAGTGACTGCTTTGCAGCTTTATAGATGAAACAGAATCTAAGACCTCTATGATGACTCAGCAAGTAAAGACTAGTGCTTTGGATTCATTGAGACAGTGGGCATACTGTGTGATAATGTTGACTCTTACTCACGCTCTTCACGGACTGTAACTCATGTTCCAGGTTTCCTTGATTCCTTTAAAGCTCCCCGTTCTGCCATCTGAACTTCTCTTTGGTGACCCCCATCCCTTCCAACATAGTTTTGAACTTGAATTTAGAGATAAGATCCCGCATCTTCTGGCTACTCTGCCTCTGTTAACTTATTCTCTCTTCTCTTTTTCCTCCCAAACAACATCTTTTCCCTTCTAAGTTCACTTCTTTGCTTTCCAGCTTTTTTTTTTTTTTTAATTAAAAATGTTTTTGACTATGGGTTCACACACAGAAAAAATACAGAGAGAAACCATGGCTCTTGTCCTGTTTTCCACAGTGTAATATCTTAAAAAAGATAGCACTCTATCAATCAGGATAGAGTATGGATGATACGGATACAGTCAAGATGCAAAACATTTCACACAAGGATCCTTCATGCTTCCCTTCTGTAACCACACTGCTCCTTCCTTAAGCACCTGGGGACTGCTAGTCTGGCCTCCATTCATGTACTTTTTCAATTCAACAATGTTACATAAATAGAACATAAAGTATGTTACCTTCTGGAATTAATTGGCTTTTTTTTACTCAGCTTAATAGTCTGGAGAGTTATCCAAGTTGTTGTGTTTATCATTAGTTTTGTCCTTTTTATTACTGAGCTGTATTCCATGGTATGAATGTTTCCACAGATTAACCATTGACCCATTTAAGAATGTCTGGATTATGTCATCTTTGACAGTAAGCACTCATGTACACGTTTTTGTGTGAACATAAGAGTGCAGTTGCTGGGTTATATGGTTGTTGCGTGGTTTTTGTTTTTTTTTAAAGAAGCTGCCAAACTCTTTCCCAAGTGGCTGTATGATTTATATTCCCACGAGCAATTTATTGGCAGTTCAGTTTCTCTGCATCCGTGTTAGGATTTAGTGATTTCTGTTTTAAACATTTAATGGGTATGTAGTCATATCTCTTTGTGGTTCAGTTTGTGTTCCAGGTGCTCCACATCCTCGTCAGCATTTTGTAAAGACAGGCCGGGCTTTCTGTGTTTAATGTCAGTGTTCTGACGGGCGTGCATCTCGCGGTGGCTTTCGGGTGTCCGCTGCTGCTAGTGCTGCCCAGCCTCCTTTCACGGTTACTTTGCCGCCTGCCGATCCTCTTCAGTGAAGTGTCCCTACGTGTCCTTTGCCCGTTTTCCAGTTGAATTGCTTGGTTTTTTTACTGTTGGATTTTGAGAGTTCTTTATATATTCTCGATACTACTCCTTGTCAGATATGTGGTTTGCAAATATTGTCTCCCAGTCTGTGGTTTGTCTTTCTCACTCTTCACACAGTCTTTTGCGGAACAGTTTTTTATTTTGACGGGATCCAATTTATCAACCTTTACTTTTACGGATTGTGCTTTCAAGTCAAAAGTCTGCTTAGTCCTGGATCCTAAAGATTTTCTCCTGCTGCTGCTGCTGCTAAGTCGCTTCAGTCGTGTCCAACTCTGCGCGACCCCATAGACGGCAGCCCACCAGGCTCCCCCTTCCCTGGGATTCTCCAGGCAAGAACACTGGAGTGGGTTGCCATTTCCTTCTCCAATGCATGAAAGTGAAAAGTGAAAGTGAAGTCGCTCAGTCGTGTCCGACTCTTCGAGACCCTATGGACTGCAGCCTACCAGGCTCCTCTGTCCATGGGATTTTCCAGGCAAGAGTACTGAAGTGGGGTGCCATTGCCTTCTCCGGATTTTCTCCTAGTTTTTTTCTAAAAATTATACAGGTTTATGTTTAATACTTAAGCTCATGGTCCATATTGATTATTTCTGTTTTCTGTGACCTGTGGATATCCACTTGCTCCGGCACTGTTTGTTGAAAGGCTATTCTTCATCCATTTTGTACTTTTCTCAAAAATCAGTTGGCCATATTCGGGTGGGTCTGTTTCTGGGTTCTGTGTTCTGTCCCATTGAAATATGTGTCTGTCTGTTCACCAGTACCACATAATCTTGATTATGGTCCTATATAGTAAGCTGTAATATCAGGTATATTATTGCAGTTTTATTTTTCTTTGTCAAGATTGTTCTAGCTATTTTTTTGAGCCTGTGCTTTTCCACATAAAATTTAGGAGAAGTTTTTCTGTGTCTACAAAATAGGTGCCTTGCTGGGATTTTGATAGGAATTACATTAAACCTATAGCTCAGTTTAGGAGGAATTGACATCTTTGTTAAGTTTTCCAGTCTTTAAACCTTTCATCCCATTTTACTCTATGTTGATTAATTAAGAAATATATTTTTTATGCTGCTTGTGTGTAGGAATTGTGTTTGAACAGAGATGACAATGGTGGAGAATATGGATTTTGTGATGATAAAAGTCAATCTCTGAACATTAGATACGGACAGAGGCAAGTTGTGGCAACACAGACTAAAGTAAGCCTTTGAGGTAGAATGGACTTTTTAAACTGGTTTTGGATAAATCGATGTTTTCTAGATGAAAATGGGTAAAGGCATTCTTGTCCTAACCCTCACCTGCATTTTCACCTTGACATTCTCTAATTGTGGTCAGCAGGATTATTCTGATATCTTAGTTCGGTCTTTGTACCTTGTTGTTCTTCTGCTGCTGCTCATGCTCTCACTGTGATGAATAGCTCCTTGCCTCACTCTGTAAACTGGAATCATATTCATTCAAATTAATTAGATTTCCCTCCTTCCCTAAGCTGGTCCATTGTATATACATTTCAGAGCATTTTGGCTAGAAAACAACACCTGCGTTTTGTTTTGTTTTGTCAGGCTTTTACATGTATTAAGTTTTGGGGAGTCAGAAAGCCCGTTTTGTGTAGTGACCCCTGGGCCTCCTTTCAGCTCTTCCTCCTCCGAGTCTTGATCATTCAAGCCTTGGTCAGATGTTACCTTCTCCAGGAAACTTTCCCTGATCAGCCTTGTCTAAAATAAATTTCTCATCTCTTATCCAGCTTTATTTCTCTTCATAGAATTTACTTGCACTCGAGCTGGTATTTTTCCGACTTCCTTCTGTCTGCCCAGTGGAGCCCTGGTGGGAGCCCCAAGGGCTGGAAGCTAGTGCAGCACATTGGGAAATCTCAGTAAATATTAGCTGAGCGTGTGAATGAGTGACAGAGTGTCATGCTTGCACATTAGAATGTTAAAATGTGTTCACTCGTATGCTAATTCAACTCCATTTTTTTAAGTCTCTAGGTTTTAAATAAGACGCTGGCCACACTCTAGGCTTCAGTTCAGTTCAGTCGCTCAGTCGTGTCCGACTCTTTGTGACCCCATGAATCGCAGCATGCCAGGCCTCCCTGTCCATCACCAACTCCCAGAGTTCACCCAGACTCACGTCCATCCAGTCAGTGATGCCATCCAGCCATCTCATCCTCTGTCGTCCCCTTCTCCACCTGCCCCCAATCCCTCCCAGCATCAGAAATCCCAGGGCTGATCTCCTTCAGAATGGACTGGTTGGATCTCCTTGCAGTCCAAGGGACTCTCAGGAGTCTTCTCCAACACCACAGTTCAAAAGCATCAATTCTTCGGCGCTCAGCTTTCTCCACAGTCCAACTCTCACATCCATACATGACCACAGGAAAAACCATAGCCTTCACTAGACGGACCTTTGTTGGCAAAGTAACGTCTCTGCTTTTCAATATGCTATCTAGGTTACTGGATTGTAATCTCTGGGAGATGGGCCCTGGGTGTGTTTATCTTGGTGAAAGCTTGAGTCAGCTAGTATTTCAGATCTACAGAGCTGTAATTGCTTTTCTGTGAGGTTGGATCAGGATAGTTAATACGGAAAGAAGTGTTTGGGTAATTTTCTGCCTTTTTCAGTAGGTGGATCAGAGACCAGGTCTGGGGACTTTGGCGCTACTGAATTCTGTGGAAAAATGGGGCAGGCAGAGACATTCTGCAAATATGACTGCAAAATAAAATGGGAATATACACATATAACAGACTGACGTTCTAAGTGGTAGAGATCTGTTTGAAAACTGAACCTTAACATTGATGTTTTCTGAGCATACAAATGTGACTTAGGGACAGAGTCCATTTAATGCTCTAATTCTTTTGAAATGAATGCCTTCCAGGAGTTGTTTTCTGTGGATACATACATGCTGTCTCCTCCCATTTCCTGTGGGACTCTGATCTTGTGAATCCAGGAATGGAGGAATTTAACGTCCTATGTGGGAGAGACTTACTGTGTTAGTTTATACCATTCCCTGTAATTTTGCCAGAGTCTGAAAGGTATTTGCTCCTATTAGAGGTTCTTTAGGCTTTTGAAACTTTTCTTCAGTTTTTGTTTGGTTGAGTGTATGTGGCTTTTAGTTGACTTTGGTAGTAAGTCTGATGCACTTGCTGAGAAGAGGGGTCAAGAGAGTAAGCATGGTTACTGGAGAAAGTAATGATGGACAGGAATCAGAAACCAAGGGTTTGCACAGTAGTTGCGTGATTGTGGACACATCCTCTCATTCCTCAGCAGTAAACAAAATGCTAAATTATCTTTCTTATTTATAGCACTGTGAGACTCAAATGAAATATTGAAGGTATTAACTACTGTAAGACCACAGGAGGTATAAACAGCTATTGGCTTACTTCTTTCTATCATGCATGTGACACGGCCAGTATTTAGTCAGGCTCTTTGGATGTGCAGAGTGAAATGGTGTGCATAGAGACTGTTTTCTCAGTAAAGATCAGAGAAAACGTTGGTACAAGATTGTAAAATTTATAGAATGTGTTTGTTTATAGGATATGTTTTAGCCAAGTGAGCAACCATTGTATAAGCTGTGCCCAGAGGCTTGACAGTGGTCTTCAGTGGCTATTCTGATGTTACGTGATGGCATTTACTGTGGTGGAATTTCACATGTGGAGCTTTTACCTTTTCTATACTTAACTTGTTTCTTAATATGGTTGGTTTTAGTTAATGTTAAAATTTGATTGCTTACAGAATATTCCCGAAGAACGTTCTGTAAAATTAACAGTATGAGTATTACAGAATATAATTGTTACAGATTTGCAGAGTATTCTTTATAAAATATTTGTAAGTTTTAAAAATTGTACCATTCTGTTCAGTGAGAAATATAGCTTAGGTAAATTATTTTCTAGTTGATCACATGTTCTTTGATGTTTCTTGTGTTTTGTCAAGCAAGGATACATGTAACAGAGAGAGGAAGGTCTCTGTGTTGTTCACCCTGTAAGAGACAGTTTGGAGCTTGCTTTCAGATTTGTTAAACCATGAAACGTTGCCCGTTACAGTCCTCGTACCTGCAGTTGGTCTCCTTTGTAGAGACATCTTTCAGGATGCTGAAGGAGCTCAGAATTTTGGTTTAAAAGGAGGTTTCGTTGGGATTTTAATTTGTATTTCTCTAATGATTAGTGATGTTGAGTGTCTTTTCATATGCTTGTTGGCCATATGTACATCATCTTTAAAGTCCTTTGGCCATTTTTAAATTGGATATTTTGTGCTTGTTGAATTTCCGTTGTTTTTTTATATAGTCTGTTCACCCAGTATTAGAGTGATCTCGGTCTGCAAATAGTGTCTCCAGTTCCACAGGCTGCGCCCTTTATGCACAGAAGTTGTGCGTTTTTGTGTAGTCTAATTTGTCTGCTTTTGTTTTGTTGCCTGTACTTTTGGCATTGTATCTAAGATCATTGCTGAGTCCAGTGTCATAAAGCTCTTCCCCTATGTTTTCTTCCCAGAGTTTTATAGTTTTAGGACTTTCATTTAGGTCTTTAGGCCATTTGAGTTATTTTTTGTGTATCAGCAAATGAGTTGGGTTTTTTATTTATTATTTGTGGCTGCTTTGTTGCCTTTTTTTTGCACAGGCTTTCTCTAGTAGTGGCGAGCAGGGTCTACTCTTTGCTGCAGTGCGCGGGCTTTTCATTGCAGTGACTTCTCTTGCTGCGGAGTGCAGGCTCTAGGCGTGTGGGCTTTGGTAGTTACGGCCCGCG
This sequence comes from Bos mutus, assembly GCF_027580195.1. NCBI lineage: Eukaryota > Metazoa > Chordata > Mammalia > Artiodactyla > Bovidae > Bos > Bos mutus. The sequence continues at coordinate 101,859,693 of NC_091627.1, forward strand.
GGCTCCGTAGTTGTAGCTCGAGGGCCCTAGAGTGCGCAGGCTCCAGCAGTTGTGGCGCTCAGGCTTAGCTGCTCCGGGCATGTGCAGTCTTCCCAGACCAGGGATCGAACCATGTCCTTTGCATTGGCAGGTGGATTCCTGTCCACGGCACCAGCAGGGAAATCCCCACATGTGTCTCTTATTGACCCTTTTCCCCCACTGATTTTGTCTGTTCTGACTGTCCCTACATAATCAACATTTAAATAGTGTACCTTGATATTTTTGGTCTTCATTTGATGAAAGTGCATTTTTTGTACCTTAAGTTGGTTTCTGTTCTTTTCATTAGCATGTGACGTTTAAAGCATTCCCAGTACCTCCGTAAATAAAACCTGCACAGAAGTCATGCTTATCCAAATTATCCAGAACATGCTTGTTTTTGTGGTTTTGGTAAGAATAACATTGCAGTGACATTAATAATCTTTCGAAGGACGTGTGATGCCAAGACTATTGTTGAATTCCAGTTTTGGAATCACCAGTAGTGAGGCTTGAGTGAGATAGAGTATGAAAGTGCATGACTGACTAGGTGTTGCATTAATTTGAATTCTCTGTCCTCAGTTCTTTTTATCTGCTTATGATTATAAAACAGGAAATGACAGTTTCATTTTATTCAGCAGAGAGGTGGTGTGTTTTAATCAAATTGATATATATATATATATATGTTGGTGCTACTAGAATGGACACATATAAAGTGTCTGCTGACTATAGGAAAGAAGAAATATTTTCAAGTTTAATTCCTACTGTGGTTATGTGTAAAAATGTTCCCTTGTTATTTTGTGCAGGAATTATGTATTGGGGCTTCCCAGGTGGCTCAGTGGTAAAAGAATCCACCTGCCAATGCAGGAGACACAGCTTCAGTCCCTTGGTTGGGATGATCCCCTGGAGGATGAAGTGGCATCCCGCTCCAGTATTCTTGCCTGAGAATCCCATGGACAGAGGAGCCTGGCTGGCTGGCTACAGTCCATGGGGTCACAAAGAGCTGGACATGACTTGGCAACTTAGCATGCATGAATCATGTATTGAGAACACATACTCTTATTTCAGGATATGCCAAGTATTGTGTAAATTGCTGTTAAGACATTTTGTTAAATGGCTTAGGGAAACTGTCAACTAATCTTAAATTTCTATATCAAATATTTAGAATTATTGCTAGTAAAAGTCGTGAATTCCACGATTGCCCAGTTGCTTTGTTAAGAGGTTTTCTGAGCATATTGCTCATATATCATGATAGCTTCTGCCCACCGCTGCCTTTCCTCATAGTGAAGCTGGAGTTGAAAATAATAGGTTACACTTTTCAAATCTGTCTTTGGTCTTCTGGCTGGTATTTTCTTTTAATTTCTTTAATTTAGTTTCTTTTTTGTTTTTAAGAGATCCTTTTATTTATGTACTTTTCGGCACTGCTGGGTCTTTGTTGCTGCCTGGCTTCTCCCTAGCTGTGGAGAGTGGGGCTGCTCTCTCGCTGCTCTTCGAGGGCCTCTCCTCGCTGTGGCCTCTCTTGCTGTGGAGCGTGGGCTCTAGTGCATGGGGTTTGGTAGTTGTGGGCCCCAGGCTTTAGAGCACAGGCCCAGTAGTCGTGGTGCACGGACTCGCTTGTCCCACCGAATGTGCATCTTCCAGACCAGGGGCCCAACCCACGTCTCCTCCATTGGCAGGTGGGTTTAACCACTGAGCCGCTGGGGAAGCCCTACTGGCTGATGTTTTAGTGGACAGTTTGGGAGTTGATGTTGGCAGTCCAGGGTGTGTGATGGTATACATATAAGCACACTTATATATATAATGCATACATGTATAGTAATGATAATGTTGATAATATTGCTTATTGAGGGAATAATATAAGTGAAGACCCCTTGAATCTTTGATCCCCTTAACAAATAGTATTTACATGCAATAGTGTCAGATGTAGAACTTCCTTTATAGAGGACAAACTAAATGAAGCAGGAGTCTGGAAAAAACATATCATAAAAGATGGTGTATTCTAACCAGGTCATTACATTTTTCTTTTTGGTTGTAGAATTGACTTTGTAATACTGATTTTTGTTTTCCTTGGTGGTGTTTGATGTAATGGAATGTGAGGCAGTGATAGAGAATTTGTCCAAAAGCAAAATAAGCTCCTTACACTTTAGGTCTGAAAGGAATGTTAGCGATCACTGGCTCCGCTTACCCCATTTGGCCTCCACACTGAGCCGCAGGTGGCAGGAAGCCTATGTGGGCTCACCCCGCCAGCGCCCACAGCCAGGCTGGCACTCAGGACTTCCCACTTCTTGCGCTGTTTGCCCTGTACCACATTCTGTTGCCATGAGTAGAGACCTTGCTTGCTTTTAAGTACTTTCTGTTGTGTGATGTTAAACTTCTTCTGTTTTGTACTTGTTACATGTATTAAGCATTATAGTTTATTCGATAAGCAGGATATGTCAGTTGTTGACCTACCTTTTATGATGTCTTGCTAATTTATATGTATTTTTTCCATAATTTACATTATTCTGCTTTTTGTTCCTTTATCTGTAAAACTGGGCATAATATGACCTGCTTTGCTTTTAGTCTCCAGATTTTGTTTGCTGGAGATAATGGTTTTAGTGTCTAGAATTGTATGATAGCTTTGTAAGGGATCTTAACTATCATCCAGTCTCACCTCTCATATTGATTCTTCTAGTCTGAGAGCATGACATGACTGAGCGACTTCACTTTCACTTTTCACTTTCATGCATTGGAGAAGGAAATGGCAACCCACTCCAGTGTTCTTGCCTGGAGAATCCCAGGGACGGGAAGTCTGGTGGGCTGCCGTCTATGGGGTCGCACAGAGTCGGACATGACTGAAACAACGCAGCAGCAGCAGTCTGAGAGCATGGTGCGTCTTCCCATCATTTCTGTCATATTCAGTTTCTTTCATCAGCGTCTTACAGTTTTCTGAGTACAGGTCTTCTGTCTCCTTCAGTTCAATTCAGTTGCTCAGTTGTGTCCGACTCTTTGCGACCCCATGAATCACAGCACACCAGGCCTCCCTGTCCATCACCAACTCCTGGAGTTCACTCAGACTCACATCCATCAAGTTGGTGATGCCATCCAGCCATCTCATCCTCTGTCATCTCCTTCTCCTGCCCCCAATCCCTCCCAGCATCGGAGTCTTTTCCAATGAGTCAACTCTTCACATGAGGTGGCCAATGTACTGGAGTTTCAGCTTTAGCATCATTCCTTCCAAAGAAATCCCAGGGCTGATCTCCTTTTGGATGGACTGGTTGGATCTCCTTGCAGTCCAAGGGACTCTCAAGAGTCTTCTCCAACACCACAGTTCAAAAGCATCAATTCTTCAGCACTCAGCCTTCTTCACAGTCCAACTCTCACATCCATACATGACCACAGGAAGAACCATAGCCTTAACTAGACAGACCTTTGTTGGCAAAGTAATGTCTCTGCTTTTGAATATGCTATCTAGGTTGGTCATAACTTTCCTTCCAAGGAGTAAGCATCTTTTAATTTCATGGCTGCAGTCACCATCTGCAGTGATTTTGGAGCCCAAAAAATAAAGTCTGCCACTGTTTCCACTGTTTCCCCATCTATTTCCCATGAAGTGGTGGGACCAGATGCCATGATCTTTGTTTTCTGAATGTTGAGCTTTAAGCCAACTTTTTCACTCTCCTCTTTCACTTTCATCCAAGGATCAAACCAGTGTCCCCTGCATTGCAAGGTGGATTCTTAACCACTGGACCACCAGAGAAGCCTTTATTGGGAGTTTTTAAATTACTGATTCCATTTCAGTGCTAGTAATTGGGTCTGTTCATGTTTTCTGTTTCTTCCTGGTTCAGTCTTGGGAGATTATTCCTGTCTGAGAATTTGTCCATTTCTTTTAAGTTGTCCATTTTATTCATATATAGCTGCTCACAGTAGTCTTTCAGGAGTCTTTGTATTTCCATGGTGTTCATTTTAACTTTTTTCATTTCTGGTATTATTTGTCTTTATGATTTCTTTCTTTTTACTAACTTTGAGTTCTGTTTGTTCTTCTTTCTCTAGTTACTTTAGGTGTAAGGTTAGGTCGTTCATGATAAAACCCTTACCAAAATTCCTCTTAAGGAAACATGTTTCTTCTTCTAAAGACCCAAACTCACTGAATTAGTAATTCTAATAAAAGTACTCATTTAAATGCTTGGATTTGTATTGTTTGTGCTTAAAGACAATCTGTTGCTTGAATAGCCGAGAAGATACACAAGCTTCCTGTGGATATCACCTCCAGTAGCTGTTGCTATGGGAGATGTGATGCAGAGTTTCCTTGCAGCTCAGCTAGGAGACCTGGGTTCAATCCCTGCATTGGAAAGATCCCCTGGAGAAGAGAAAGGCTACCCACTCCAGTATTCTGGCCTGGAGAATTGCACGGACTCATGCGGTCTCAAAGAGTCGGACATGACTGAGTGACTTTCACTTTCCTTTCCTTTTCTTAGGATAAAAATAAAAAGAAATAGAAGAGCTATTGAAAATAATTAGTTTAATGTGATACTAGTAATGCCAGTCATAACATAACTTTAGTGAGTCAGACATTTTTATGGGAAAGCATAAGCCACATTGATTCATATTTAAGATATTTTTCTATAGTTTTATTAAGAATAAAATAATTTGAAACAGAATTGGGGATAAAACGGTGCTTCTTGGTTGGCAATTCTTTTTTTTTTATTTTGGTTTATTTTTTGGTTTTGATGCAAGTTCGTATTAGGAAACCAAGTAAGATTATTTTAACCTTTTTCTATTTTCTTAAATAAAAGTTTAGATAGCTTCATAGGAGTAAAGTCTAACAAGCCCTATGGTAAGTCTGCTCATAGTAGGTGTTTTTAAACTGTGGTAAAAATCCCTACCGTTTCTAGCACTGCAGTGTTGCCAGCATCAGATTCATTACCTGAGGTGCCTGTCTGCTCTTCTGGGCATCTCTTGTCAGTAGGTGTTTTTGTTTTTGCTTTTCTAAGATTTTTTTTTTTTTTAATGTGGATGAGTTTAAAAAAAATAATTTTACTTACTTTGGCTGCATTGGGTCTTTGTTGGTGCATGGACTTTTCTCTAGTTGCAGGGCATGGGGGCTCCTCTCTGGTTGTGGTGCCCAGGATTCTCATTGTGGTGGCTTCTCCTGCTGTGGAGCGTGGAGTCCAGGGTGGTGGGCTTCGGTGGTTGTGGCTCCCGGGCTCCAGAGCGCACACCCAGTAGGTGTGGCGCACGGGCCTAGTTGCTCCATGGCATATAGGATCTTCCCAGACCAGGGATCGATCCCAAGTCTACTGCGTAGGCAGTAGATGGGTTCTTTATCCCTGAGCCGCCAAGGAAGCCCGGCAGGAGATGTGTTTGTGTTGGTTGGCTATTAGTGGCCAGGAGCATCGGCTGTGCTGAGCAAGGCCGAACAGCTCTCTCTCTTTGTGATTTTCCTCCCAGCTTCGTTTACTGACAGCACAGCCAAGGAGAAGGTGAACCAGTGATGTGTTCTTTAAATCATCCAGTTGACGGGATTGTTCAGCTAGCGCTCTACTTGTACTTTCTTATATGTAAAACTTTCAGCGTGTTTTATTATTAATTTTACAGATCCATCTGCTGAGGAATTGAGAAAGCTAATGATGTTGCATGGAGGCCAGTATCACGTGTATTATTCCAGATCCAAAACAACACACATCATTGCCACAAATCTTCCTAATGCCAAAATCAAAGAGTTAAAGGGAGAAAAAGTAATTCGACCAGAATGGATTGTGGAAAGGTAAGTTTAATTTTTAATTAAAGCATTTTTAGAAATTGGAATGCTTATTTGTATTATAAACCCTTACCTAACCTGCAGTACCTTTTAACTTAAGGGTGAAGAGGAATCAGTGTCTTAAACAACACTGCTCTGCTCCTTGGGTGGCTCAGTGGTAAAGAACCCGCCTGCCAGTGCAGGAGACACAGGTTCTATCCCTGGGTCAGGTCGATCTCCTGGAGAAAAAATGGCAACCCACTTTAGTATTCTTTCCTGGGGAACCCCATGGACAGAGGAGCCTGACGGGCTACAGTCTATGGGGTCGCAAAAGAGTCGGACACGACTTAGCAACTGAACGACAGCTGTACTCCTCAGCCTTGCATAGTAGTTCAGGTGCCTATGGTCTGATGTTAGTGTTCCTGCATCCTCAGCTCCCAGGACTTAGGGGAGATGACTCAGGTAAGAGCAGGAGGCAGTGATGGAAGGGCTTGACCAAGCGTGTTACTCATTCAGCAAATGTCTGTGCACCTGTTATCAGTAGACAGTGCTCTTTGTACTTGGGAAATACACCATTGAGCAAAGCAGAGCACCTCCCCTGCTTCTGGGAGCTTCCATTCTACTGGGGGAAACAGATAATGAACAATATGTGAGTAAGTTGGAGACGACTGAGCGACTGAACTGAGTAAGTTTATATCCTATCTCTCAAGGCTATGGTTTTTCCTGTGGTCATGTATGGATGTGAGAGTTGGACTGTGAAGAAGGCTGAGCACTGAAGAATTGATGCTTTTGAACTGTGGTGTTGGAGAAGACTCTTGAGAGTCCCTTGGACTGCAAGGAGATCCAATCAGTCCATTCTGAAGGAGATCAGCCTTGGTATTTCTTTGGAAGGAATGATGCTAAAGCTGAAACTCCAGTACTTTGGCCACCTCATGCGAAGAGTTGACTCATTGGAAAAGACTCTGATGCTGGGAGGGATTGAGGGCAGGAGGAGAAGGGGACGACAGAGGATGAGATGGCTGGATGGCATCACCGACTCGATGGACGTGAGTCTCAGTGAACTCCGGGAGTTGGTGATGGACAGGGAGGCCTGGCGTACTGTGATTCATGGGGTCACAAAGAGTCGGACACGACTAAGCGACTGAACTGAACGGAAGGGGAAAAAGATGAGGATAGTGTGGACCTGAAGTTCTTGGAGAGGAGAGCAGTTTGCAGTATTATTAGTACCTGTTTTTCAGTTGTTCTGGTTTCTTGGCTGTTGGTTTGGAATTGGTATGTTGTAAATCAGTGGTGACCATTCTTAGTAACTTTCTAACATAAAATACATCATCTGAAATTTGAGGATGAACTAGAACTTAAGTGATTCACATATAATTTATATGAGTGATTGAAAGTTAAAAGTGAAAGTATTAAAATCATAATTTTATGCATGAATGGATTGTAATCAGTATGTGAGAGAATGGTCAGATTGTATAGTGGAGTGTTAATGACACAAACTTAGAAATTATTTAGGTCAATTGCCAAAGCTTTTTTTCTTACCCTAAATTTCATTAATTCTGACACCTTAATTTATTTGGTAGATTTAGACTTGTTCAGGTCTTCTGTATCACAGATATCAGCATGAATTTGCGAGAGGCAGTGCATTGTGGAAAGGCTGTGCCTGGGCTCTGGAAACAGACCTGAGTTCATGTTCGGGGTCCTTGTCGTCTTGGATTGTAACAGGAGCAGGGGTGCAGCCATTCTGAACCTTGTCTCCTCATTTGTAAAAGAAGATCACTGTCTACCTGTTATGGTTATGTGAAAACTAGAAATAACTCATGCAGACTACCTGGCACAGTGCTTCCCATGTTATAGAGACGTGATACGGAAGAAGCTGCTGCTGCTATGATATTTTATTTGTATTCTATAAACATGACCGAGTATTAGAAAAATCAATTCCAGAAGGTCAAAGGTACATTTAGGGGAAAAGTGCATTTGGCTTCCAGAAAGCCAAATTATTCATATAGACTAGGGTTTTTTAAATTTAAGTCTTGGTGTATTAAGTTGAAGACTCATCCCTGGAACATGCTGTGCTGTGTTCCAAGGACCCAGTCACTGTTCATTATATAGGATTTATCCACATGGCTTTTAGTGGTATGTCTTCTTAAAAAGGAGTTGTGAAGTTTTCGTATGAGAGGTTAGTATCATTTCAGAGTTCCGCTGTGTGTGGACACTTACACAGTCGTTTCATTGGCTGGGGCTGGAATTTCGATCTGAGGATGTTAGTTTGGCTTTGGGGAGAATAGGGGAGATCGTGGATGGTAGGAAAGGGAGGTGAGGAGGGCCCTGGCTGGGTGCAAGCTAACATGTTTAGAAAATGGTGGTCTTCATGACAGCTCTTTCTTTATACTGGCTCTTTTTTGCTGAATGCAACTAGAGGGGTAATTCAATAATAAACGTAGCTGAGGCAGTTCCAAGTTATAAAATACACCTTCAGACCTAATGATCTGTTTTTAAATAACTGAAGTGACTTTGGAATCATGATTATGTGATGTATCTGCTCTATGTACTAGATGAGAAGGCAGGACTGATAAGGTTAACTGATTTGCCCGAGTGACAGAATTCAGAATCCAGATTTCTGACTCATCATTGGGTCTGCTCTTTGCCATTTAAGTTGTTACAGGAGAACTGCCTCATTCATCTCTCTAGAAATGGATTAGTCAGCTCTGTGCTCTAATATATGACATAATGCCTGGTGTCTGTGATGTCATAAGCATGGGCTTCTCCAGGGTAAATCAGAGCCGTTTGCTTCCATGCTCTAATCCCAGTCTTGTTCATCTCTTCTCCACTGCAGGGCTTTAATGAGACTTTACTATACTTAAATATTTGAACATTATATTAGCTGTTTAAAGGATGATATATGGTATTCTCTTCTATAATTGGTTTTCCTGTTTTGGGTTTGAGCAGTTTGAAAAGTGACTAACACTTCTAAGTGTGCAGATTGCTTTGATTCAAATTCCCTGGTGCCTGTGTAGGTGCCATTAAACCCGAGTTAGTACAGGCATGATTACGAGGTCACGACTTCCAAGAGGCAGGGGAGTCCTGTAATGAGAAGCCTGTGTGCATTAGTTTAAGTTCTGAGTTCTGTAACTGAAGGCTTTGTCTTGTGAATCTTACGGTTGTATATGGTACAGTATGAGTTTGTGATTTTCACATTTTTGTTAATCCCTTTCTGCAGACAATTTGATGTGGAAATTTGAAGTGTGAGTAGTTACGGAAGCCGCTCTGGCCGCCGCTCTGGCTCATCAGGGCAGAGCACAGTAGACACCGTGGTGCCCTGCTGCTCCAAGGCTGTTCTGTTCTCGTCGTCCGTTTTGCGTTCCGTCTCCCATGGCAAGAGAGCCTGGTTCTCCCGGGCTGGGCTGCAAGGACAGAGGTTCCCGTTCACGCCAGCCCACAGGGTCTTCTCCCAGTCAGTGCGCCCTTCCTTCCTGAGCTGCGCATGCTCGTGTCTGTCACGTAGCTGCAGTGCCGTGACGCCTCACACTTCATATGGAGTAAAACTGTTTCTAATTACACTCCACGTAATTATTAGAGTCTTATTCAGATCAAATATAAGTTGACTACAATTTTATCTCATGATTTTCCCCTTGTGTTTTTGTGTTTTGCCTCAATTCTTAATAGAAAATATGCATGATTCTTGTTTCTGGTCTAGATTTGTGTTTAAAAAAAATTTATCTTGAGTATTTACTTTTTTCTCTCACAACACTACAGAATTCTTCTCAAATTATTTTTACTTGGCCAACTACTCAGTACACACATTTCAGTCCCCCCCTCACCCCATGTTGTAGATAATATTTATAAGAAAATATATTCTTGGTTTTCAGGAGCTAAAGAATGACTGTGAATAGTTTAACTCTCAGTATTTGTAGTGAAAAATAAAAAGCAGTTTGGGCCCTGTAGGATAAAGGACAACAAGTTATATATATATGTGTTCTTACCTGTTATTTCCTTTTCTGAGCTTGTACAGTCTTTGTGAGTGGTTGGAAAGCTTAGGTGATCAGAGAGGTGGGGACAAAGGCAATTTTAATGTTGAATGAATGAAGAATTTTTGTTTAGTGGTAGAATATAAGGCAAAAACAGTTCGTTTTTTCCTTAGCCCATAATTCACTCCTTTCTTGTCTTAAATTCACTTTTGAATGAGGAAGAAAACATACCTGAATTGGATGGGCAGGTGAATACACGGCGTTAGGGGTTTTCTCATAGAGAATGACTGGGACGTTGACTGGAGCCATATGGCATTTGATGAGCAGAATTGCATCATCTGAAGAAGATAGTATTGCTACAGTGATACTACAGAGTTTGGAATGGAAATCATCGTAGGGACTTTCATATCTTGATTTCTACAAAATTTTCCAGATTCTGGTTATAACTGTCAGTGTAAATTCATTGTGTCAGCATAGGAAATGATTTAGAGGAGTGTTAGAAGCAAAGTTCTACTCTAGAGATAAGTTTACTGGGGCTAGAGGACAAACCAAGAGTTAAGAGTCCCCAAAGTAAGTAAATATTTCACATCCGTGAATATGTGTCTGATACAGTGAATAAATATATATATATTATATATATATACACACATATCTTTCATATATACCAGAGTCTATTTTCAGTGTATGAAGGAAGTCCACTGTTTAAAGAAATCATGTAGTAATATCTTTTGGTAAAGTGAAACTCCTTTTGATCTTGAAATTTGGATTTTGGTATTTGGTATTCAGCTTTTTTTTTTCTTAAAAATAGTAGAACATAAACAGTTCCTTTGTGCTTAGGATAAGCAGTGAAATTAGACAATGTTACAAGTTAATCCCTGAGAGATTTCTTAAAAGAAGATCTTTTAAAAACATACCTTCAGAGAATGCTTTTGCCATGTCTGTAGCTGGACAGACGGATGTCATGACAGTTAGGAATGTACAATGTATGTGTAGTGGTTTGGGTTTGAAATGTAAAAAATTCCTTGTCTAACAAGATGATGATGCGCTGGGCTTTAGTTGCTTTTGCTGGGCATCTCTGAGGACGTCTGGTGAAACCTGCAGTATTAAAATTGGCGCTCTTATCAGTCTCCATGGGCTGAGAGCCTCAGGTTCCGCCAGGTGACCTCAGTCTTCACAGGGGTCATGTGCGATCAGTGTTGACCACAGAGAGCCCCTCCAGAGCCCGGTCAGCCAGCACTCTACCAGGAGTCTGGGAGAAGCCAGCACGACGGCGGGGCCTGTCCTGGCTTTGCTGCACTTGGGTCTTCCTTCTGGTGTGCCCCTGGGACATCGGGCACCGTTTCAGTCTCCGCTCTGTTGTCTTGATAAAAAATGACTTTAGCCTGATGGTAGTTTCTTTAGGTAAATGAGGGTTGAAGTGTGCTGTCAGTAGTAACGTTCTCCACTGTCGTGATTTAGTGCTTTAGCATGTTTAGTAATGCTACCTAAAGCTGAAGGTGTTTTAGGGGGAATTATATACTGATATAATTACAAAAAGAACTTAGTTTGCAACATGATATATTTCCATTTTTAGGATATCATCATGTGTTTTTCAGTATTCAAAGTTGTTGACTCATATTTTGAATTGGTTTGTTTGTTTAAGCCAGTTCAGTAATTTCTTACACTTTTTTCAAGTTTTGTGGCATGCCCTTTGGGGAAAACGTCAAAACTTTTGAATTTGTCAGATAATAAGAAAAAGTATTTTACTCTTTATTCATTTTTTCCTAATTAATTGAAGGGTGGCTTTCTTTATATATAGTTTAGGTTTAAAGCCACACATGCTTTCAAATGTTTCGATTTTGAATTGAAAATGATATATTTAAAGACACAGTAACCGTATGTAACTCAGTTTATTAGAAAGCAAATTTTAGTTTAATGAACTCAGTTTTAGCTCTTAGTTATAATAGGTGTTTGGGAGTGTCTGTTAATGGGCCAGGACTGTCTAGTATTAGACTACTCATGCCCCCTGATTTGTCCCAGTGATGTTTGATATGTAGCTAGTGAATGTTTGGAAGAGGATACATAGATATATATGATAACTTCTCTTAGTTCCTGTCTTCTAGTGGCCTTGTCTTTATCACATTTATACATATAAAATAGTATAAATTACTTACTTCTCTTAAAGTTGAGGTTATTTTGTGCTTCACATTACAGGCTTTCACATGTAATAGACCTGATGTGAATCTTAGAAATTGGGGATCCTCATCCAGTCCCGTTATTCTGGGGAAACTTGACATGTGAGATAGGTTGAGAAAACCTCGATGATTGTGTGTGAATTGGAGAAAGATTGTTGTTGTAGTTGTTGTTTTCAGTCGCTCCGTCATGTCTGACTCCTTGCGACCCCATGGACCACATCATGTCAGGCTTCCCTGCCCTTCACCATCTCCTGGAGTTTGCTCAAACTCATGTCCATTGAGTCGGTGATTCCACCCAGCCATCTCATGATCTCTGTTGTCCCCTTCTTCTGCCTTCACTCTTTCCCAGCTGATATCAGGGTCTTTTCTAATGAGTCGGCTGTCTTTTCTAATGAGTCAGCTCTTCCCATCAGGTGGCCAAAGTATTGGAGCTTCAACATCAGTCTTTCTAATGAATATTCAGGATTGATTTCCTTTAGGATTTCCTTTAGGTTTGACTGGGTTGATCTTGCAGTCCAAGGGACTCTCAAGAGTCTTCTGCAACACCACAGCTCAAAAGCATCAGTTCATCAGCATTCAGCCTTCTTTATGGTTCATCTCTCACATCCATACCTGACTACTGGAAAAACCATAGCTTTTACTATATGAACCTTTGTCGGCGAAGTAATGTCTCTGCTTTTTAATATGCAGTCTAGGTTTGTCAAAACTTTTCTTCCAAGGAGCAGGTCTCTTTTAATTCATGGCTGCAATTACCATCTGTAGCGATTTTGGGGAAAGAGTGTGGTTAATATTAAAGTCATGATTATTAAAATATTGACTAGTCCAGCTCTGTGATTAAACTTTTCTCATCCTATTCTCTAGTTTTCCCCTCCTCAATGTGAGATCATTGGCCACTAGTTTTTAAAATTTCAGACACGTCTCTTCATGTTTAACTAAAATTATATTGTATTAGGACCACTAAAACAAAGGAGGAAGGAATAAACTAGAAAGGGCAATGACATGTTGGTGGTGGAATACTCCTGTTATTGAGAACATTGATTTTCTGTGAAGCTCGTGTACCCCAGGTATTAAACTCTTAAATTGCTCTGACTTTTTCGTTTTAGCATCAAAGCTGGGCGACTCCTGTCCTGCATTCCCTATCAGCTGTACAGCAAGCCGTCCTCTGTGCAGAAGAGCCTCAACTTTAATCCTGTGTGCAAACCTGAGGACCCGCTCCCCGGGCCCAGCAGCATCACCAAGCAGCTCAACGACAGGGTGTAAGTGTGTCTGGTTGGGGCGACCGCGAGCTGGGGTTTAGCAGTGTGCATGTCCCCTGCTGTACTCAAGATAGAAACACACGTCAAACCTGGTTATTCATCTGTGTTAATCCTGGTGAACTATAGGGGTGGGTGTCTTACCTAAAAATTATTTTTATCACGACAGTTTTGTAAATAAAATGTAAACAAAACTTTTCCACTCACGTTAAATTTCCATGTTAAACCAATGGCTGTTAAGTTACTAGAATTAAACTTTCTCATGGATTTTCATGGCAGTAATAATTTTTGACACAAGTGCTTTGCTGCAGAGTATTACTTTCTCAAAGGCTGAACTGCGCCACCTGTACATTTGTTGTGCGCTGTTGCACAGAAAGATAGGCAATGAAAATGTTAACATTTCCAGGTTATTTTTGAAAAATTCTAAGTCAGTAACAATATGAAAACATAAATACTTTATGTTGGTGAAAATTTAGTTGATGACCCTCAAGGTTATAGAATTAGAGATGAATCTAGGCCTTATTCCATGTGTCTGGTTTTTAAAAATATTTTGACTTAAGCTTTAATTGCAGTAACCCGAGGTAAATCGGCTCCACAGTTAATTGGTATGTTGCGTTAACTTGTGTATCAGGTGGTTTATCATCGTGACTCATTGTCATGAGCCTTCTCCTTATTTATTAAATTGCTTGCTTTGGGAGTTGGATATGTTTTTTCCAAAAGACCGGGAGTCTTAATTGCACTGGGGGATCCGGTGTCACTACCTTCTGTAGCTTTGTTGGCGTTTGTTCTTTAACTTGTATTCACTTACGTAAGTTGTTTTTCATGTTACCTAAAACTTCTAATTTTGTTTTTTTAGTACTATCAGTGTGTACAGGCAATATCAGAAAACTTTCTGAATGCACAGCTTCATCTTTTTTTTTTCTTACTCCACTAATAAAGGAAAATATCTATGTGTGTGTGTTTTGAAATTCTTCTCTGTGTCGATTTGAGGAAGAATTTGCCTATTAGATTGTAATTATTGCTCCATTTATGTTGTTGCCTAGTGAATATATTACCCACCTGTGGTGTGTTTCCAGTCCAGCCTCTTTAGATGTCCAGTTGCCTAGGCTGGAACACTGCAGTGCAGAAGGAGGGCCGTGAGCAGTGTTCTGTTGCCGGTGTGTGCATTTCTAGTGCATGTGTTGCTAGTATTCATTTAAAGTCTTAGTATTTATAACACAGAAAACTAGATCTAAGGCTTTTCTGATTGCACTTTTGTTTCTTTCTTGATCTTTATTTTCTGGCATGTTCAGTGCATTTTATAAACTTTTTTGAAGCTCCTTCATGCCGCTTTTTGCTCCCTTGCTCTTTGTCTCAAGGGCCAGACTTTCTCTGTCTTAGATCACGTTAGGTTTTCTTTCCTTCATCTCTTAATCGTTTCTGGTTGGTTTTCTGTTTCTCTCTGTGGTGTGCTCACTGGTGAGGCTTTGACCTGCTCAGAGTTGGCGGTCAGATTCCACAAGCTGATCAGCCAGAGCCAACCCAGAAATGGGAGGTGATGTTTGGATCCAGGTCATGTGTGGTTTTCCTGTGTAGTCAGACTGTCATTAATAATAGACCCAGTTGGTATTAGGAGGAGGAACTTGAGATTAAACCTGTTGACGGGGTGGCAGTCTAACCTGTGCCTTGGTGCTGTGCGTGCCCTCATCTGGAGCCTGAACTGAAACTGGGCAAACGCTGTGGACCTTCCTAAGGAGAGTGAATTACGGCTTTGTAGTTCAGACTCCTGTTTTTGTTACTTAGATGATTCTTTTGAATACAAATGAATTTTTAATTACACAGCATTACGGGGAATCATTGGAGGAGCAATGGAGTGTAGTGTAGCGTTTGTCATAGTTCTTGCACTGATAAACCTGTCATCAGGACACTGGGTCCAGACTGCCTTGGACCTACCATCCTGGCATGTACATAATGCATTTCTTAGGAAGGAAACACTAATTCCCTGTCAGTAGGGCAAACATCCTCATTTTTCTGGATATAAATTTCATTGAATTAACCTTACACATTGACTTTTTCTTTTTTTTACTTTTTATCTACATCAGTTGACCCTTTTAATGGATTAATGAATACAGTCTGTTGGTTGCTTCCTGAGGGAAAGTAACCAGCCTCAGGAGGGCGGCAGTATTGAATTTAATGTGTTGAACAGTACCTTACATAAAAAACTGAAAATAAACATAGCAGTTAGAATTCACATGAGGTTTCTTACCCCTTTTTACAGGAATTATTCATATTGTATTAATTGAGCAAATGCTTGACTACTAATGTATGCCAGGCACCGTGACTCAGACTGGGTGTTTAAAGCTTATACCAATAGATGACGATTTTTAATGGGAAAATAACTGAAAATTGTTTTTTGGTTTTTTTCTTCAATCTAAGAAGATCCCATTCTATTTCTTCTTTGGGAGTGTCTGAAGTTTTAAAAAGGAAACAAAACCTAAAAGGCTGTTAATGTGCTAGAATTTTCCTAGTACCTTGCTCCTTCGGTTTAGAAAAGAATTATCTTCTGTTGGAAGAGCAGTAATTCAAGTCGTGGTTTAATCTTTCAGATTCGGGCGGAGGGATATTAAAGTGTATATCAGTAAGAGAGTTTACATGAAAAATTGTTTCAGCTTGAAAGTCCGACGCTATTCATTTAAACAAAATTTTTTTCTTTTCCTGCTTTAGAAATCACATAATTAAGAAAATTGAGACGGAAAGTGAAGTCAGAGTCAATGGAGTGAACAACTGGAACGAAGAAGCTGCAGATAATGACTTTGATTTTGTGGGGCTGGAGCCTGTCTTCCCAGGAAGGAAACAGAACGGAATTCCGCATCCCAGAGGTGGCCGTGCCCTTTGTAATGGGCACGCCCACAGCTCTCACGGTGCCTTAAAAAGCTTGGACTGCTTGGCGCCCCCGGGCAGTGGTGTCGCCAGCAGGCTGTCCCCAGAGCCTGCCCAGGAGGAGGCCGCGGGGGCCGAGAGGAGCCGCGGCGCCTTCAGAGACTGCACCGTGCAGCTGGCCCAGCAGAGCGCCTGCAGCGCGGACGCTCTGCGGGATCCACACAGAACTAAGCCCTTCTCCTCGCCACCTTTGCACAGTAACCCTCGAGTCAACGGTGCTCACCACTCCACCGTTCAGGGGCCTTCAAGCACAAAGAGCACTTCTTCAGTACCTTCCCCAAGCAGGGGACGGCCCTCGGGGCCGCCCAGACCCTCGGACTTCAACTTCATCTCGGACTTCTACTCCCGGTCGAGACTGCACCACATATCCGCGTGGAAGTGGGAACTGACTGAGTTTGTCAATGCGCTGCAGAAACAGAGTAGTGGTGTCTTTCCAGGAAGGGAAAAGTTAAAAAAAATGAAAGCAGGCAGGTCCGCACTTGTTGTAACTGACACAGGTAGATACTCAACTACAATCGTTTTCTTAAGAACAGTCATGCTTACCATTTTGTTCTTAATCTGTCACTGGGGTTCTGGTCAGTACTAAGCTCTTGTAACGTGGAAGTCTTGAGGAGTGTCGGGTTATGTAAGTAACAGTAAGTATAACAGATGATAAAAAGCTTTCTTACTAAAGTATTTTTTACAAAATTAGTTTTGAGTGTGGCTAACTAAAAATCTTTTAAGTAATTTGAATAGGCCCAGGGTTGGGGTTCTGAGCATTCCTTCTTCCTGTAGACTTTATCAGTTGTTGAAGTTTTGAACTGTAAAATATAGTATAGTTTATATTCAGTGTTTAATCTCCTGTAAAAATGGTTTGGTAAGAGTAACTGTTAATTTTTAAAAGCTTGCGTCATAATAATTTTTCAGTCATTAAGTAACTTTGACATAATAGCTGTTGTAATTATAGTAGTTCACTTTTAGTGAGGTTAAGTATTTTCACATAAGTAGATTGGCTAATTGTATTTTGTATTTCAATATTTCTCTTGTCGTCAAAACAAACCCAACAGTAACAGGCTGTATTTCTGTGCCTGTCAATATAAACTGGTGTCTAGTTGAGGCTTTCGTTGCTTTTTCTGGCTCACATGGTTCCTCCCTGAAGATGAGCTGCTCTTGCCCTTCAGTTTATAGCTGTGGAGACAGGTGCACAGAGGAGCGCACGTCTCCCAGACTGGTAGAGCCTCTACATGTGGGTTTCTTGTTATGGTTTGCTGTGTTTAGCTTTTCCAAATGCTTTTTGTTATTTATAAAATAGTTCAAAATAATGGTTATAGGTATTAGATTTTCCTTATATCATGCCTTGGTCTTGTTACCTAAAGGTCATTTAATTTAGAAAGCTTCAAAGAGTAATTATGAATCATTTCCATGAGTGCAAATTTTCCAAGATGAGAGATTTTTATATTGTATGAAAGCATTCAGTGGGCATTTCGTATATGCCTTCCATATGACTTGAATCTTTAAAACCATTATTTTGAGTTGTTTACATTATGTTTATATAATAGTTTTATACAGCAGGATTATAATTAAGATCTATAAGTTATTTCTTGAGGTAACAGAGCAGCAGGGAAGCCCCTGGCTTTGGAGTCAGGCAGCCGCGCATCGCCTAGCTGCGCCATTCTCAGGAAGCAGGGTGCGAGTTCACTCTCTGCGTCTGTCTCCCGTTGGCTGGCGAGTGATGGTCCAGGAGGTGGTAGGAGCAGGGCCCAGCGCTGTGCCCTTAGTGGGAACAAGGGAAAGGTGCTCAGAGTCCCAGTCTGGTGAATAGAGTTGTCTCAACCTTTTGGGTAGTAACTGTAAGTTTTTAGAAGCCTGTTACGAAGACTAACCTCAGTACTATTGTTCTTAAATCTATCAGAGGAAAATTCCTTTGTGAGATCATCGCTTTTTACAAGGGTGGTGGCCTGTGGGCTCTGAAATCAGACGGCCTGGGACCAGCTCAGCCTCCTACTGGCTGTGTGACTGAAGTTATTCTTCTGCAAAATGGGGATAATAAGCTTATTCCCTCTTTCATAGTGTTGTTGTGAGGATTTAAATGAATCCATGTAAAGCTCTTCCAGCACTGCCTGACACCTACCGCCCAGCACTGGTAACAGTAGCGGTGTGTGTGGCCGTCCTAGCGAGGAAGGCTGTGACCACGTGGAGCAGTGGTCCCCTAGAGTGCTTAGCTCCCCGGGACTAAATACATGAACACACCTGTACATTTTTATATACCATTCAGCACACAGAAATGACTTTGAGATAAGCATTTAGACAGATGGAGAGATTTGTTAGAATGTAGACTAGGAAACATGATGTTTGGAAACTAAATTTGTATCTCTGCATTATTTTTAGAGCCAAAGAAACTGAACTTTGATTTCTCTTGAGGTGATATAAATAATCTACTATAGAATCTGTATTTTTTTAAAAACTTCATTCTGCTTGTAAGCATTTAAGAATATAATTTCTAAAGTTAACTAGACCTGATTTTTTTTTAAAGTATTGATTAGTTTGGGGTTTGAACGTTCTTTTTTTCCTTCTAGGAAATATGTCAGTATTGAGTTCACCCAGACATCAGAGCTGTATAATGCATGTTGATATGGATTGCTTCTTTGTATCAGTGGGTATACGAAATAGACCAGATCTCAAAGGTCTGTATTCTTGTTTATGTATTAAGAAAATTGATATGTTGTTACAAATATATATTCTAAGGGATCACAAAATACTCTTTAAGAAATATTCATTCTGATTTTCCTTGGCAAAATCAGTTACTGCTTCCAGTTTTTCTGGACTCCATAATTAAGAAAGATTGAGGGAAATTAGAAAAAAGATTTTTCCTCCCTGTAGAGATCAGGCCTATAGGGAAGAATACTCTTCATTTGAAGGATCTATCATCTAAGATTAAGGACCTGCTTTGGGCATTTTCTATGTTTTTATCTATAGTTATTATTTTTTGCCAATAAAAGGAAATTTTATGGTAGCATATGTCTTTGCAACTTGGGTCACTATACTTTCTCTTGAATGAACCATCTGTTGGGGGCATTCTAAGGTTTTGGTTGTAGAATACTTTTGTATTATTGAACGTTGTTAAAATGTGTTGTCCTCCATGCAATCTTTGTTTTAATGGAAACTTTAGGTATTTGTGACCTGTCAGTACTTTTGAAAATATTTATTCTGGATTTTTCAGACGTTTAGATCTGAAAGAGATAACTAATAGCCTTTTCTTCTGAGAGTGAGTATTTTTCCTGTAAGGGAAGCACAGAAGCTGCTGGGGATAATAATAGGGCTTTATTTTTATCACAAGTAGTTGCTGCTTCAGCTCTGATAGGGGTGTTTAGATTGTAAAGAGTTGATTTTAGCCCATGACTGGCTTTTTGATGCATTTTTTTCTTTGTCCTCACTAATGCATTTAGTGAAATATATTTTTATACACACACATACACACAAAAAAACATGAATTATCCATGTGTTGGTTTACAGAGTTAGAGCTATCTTCTGACACATACGCATACAAAGAAATGGTGTGTGAAAGATTTTGTAACTAAACCAAAAATTTCATGACTATATATACTCACCTTTGATTCTGTAGTAGGTCAGGTTGTGATTCCTCTGCATATATATTTGATTAGTTTTTTTTCTTGCTGTAAAAATAAAGATTAGCTTAGATGTTACCATACTTTTTTGATACCAGAATTATAAAAAGCCTAGACAGTTTGTCTTTCTCTCCTCACCCTGCCACTCTGAATTGAGGTTCTCTGTTGCCTGTTTTCTACTTTAAGAAACCAGAGAGACAACGAGAAGCTATGATAGTGTTGCTTTTAAGTTGAATAAATGCATCAAAATTGTCATGAATAGTTTACTTTGGGGGGTGCAGAGACACTTAGATGACTTTTGCATAGCAGTTGATAATCTTTAAAGCTCCTGGCTCCGTTAGGGACTAATGCCTGAATAAAGCTAAAGAAAAATGTCATATTTTTTTATGTCTTGAAAAATTTTCCGTTACATGTTTTTTAGTGTTGTTAACGTCCCTGTGCTTAGATTTAAAACTAACTGTACTCTTCTTATAGGAAAACCAGTGGCTGTTACAAGTAACAGGGGCACCGGCAGGGCCCCTCTGCGTCCTGGCGCTAACCCCCAGTTGGAGTGGCAGTATTATCAGAATAAGATCCTGAGAGGCAAAGCAGGTACAGATAACAAGCTCTGAAGTCCTAGTGCACCTGTCGAAGACTTCTGCATTTTGCTTTGGTTCTGTTGTTGCAGAAATAAAAGCAGAGTTGAAACAATTAGCTTTTTCATTCAAAGGTTTTAAGGTGTCAGTCACATATTAAAGCAGAATCTGAACATAATACAAATGAGTGGTTTATAGTTAGGCTTTGTTGAATTGGATAATGATACTTTCCTGGGCAAGAGAGTGAAGAAAGTTTAAAAGGCATGATTAGCTTGCTTTGTATAGATTTAGTTTGGGGAGGAAGATCATGGACATCATTTTGTAGGAACCTCTAGACTTGAAAGTTAATTACCTGTTGTTTTGGGCTGATTCCGGCAGGGACGCTGAAGTTTGTTTTCTGAGGACGTGTAGGCATCGGTGGACTGAAGAGCAGTTAAGGCCTTAGTGTGCTGGAGTGAGGAGGTGGATGCCAGCAAGCATCCCCGCGTCTTTGTTGTACCTGTTTCATACGAAAACTTTTTTCTTGCCTCTTTGGCTTCTAAATTTTGGCTGTTAATAAGCAAAAATTAAATAAATTACACTAATCATATTACTGTTAAGATTTTCATGTCTCTCCCCTCCTCCTCCCTCCCCCACCCCGCAGTTTTCCCTGAGAAATACTTGCTTAGTAATTACTGAGTAATTATTTGACATTGGTCAGTTTTCCCATGGATGTCTGTGGATACAATTTTTTTTGATTAATTTTTTAGAAAAGTGTTAATCAGAAAATAGATATGTAGAAATCTGGAAGGCTTGCAGTTAAATTTCATCCCAGTTATTTCAGGTTCTTAGTTTCCAGTTAAAAAATTGGGGCTTATTTTAGAAATGACCTCGATGAAATTAAGATGAAAGGAACGCCGGTAGATGTCTCGGAGGACCTTCTTGGGATTACATTTTTCTTGCTGGTTGTGGTCATCATGCCATGGATACAAAGGAGGATAATTACAGCTATGTTTTGATGCTTCACTTGTACTTGTATTCTCCAGACTTCCTGAAACTTTTCCTGGTCATTAAATAAGAGAGTTTTGAGATTCCAGTGTTTCATGTGAAGTGAGTAGAATTTGAGGTTGGTATTCTGAACTTGTTGAGAGTTAATTGTATTGTGGTATTTGACAAGATGGGTTGTTGAAGTATTGGTAGCTTGGTTTTGTGGTAGGTTGGTTTTCCTTTTTGTCTTTTCTGTGTGGTATTAAAGATGCAGTCTAACATTCTGGTAAACAGGTAGGTTAAGAGAATGCACAGCACTTGTCACACTGGGCACTCAAGAAATTCTGAATGAGCTTTAAAGAGGGAAGACGCCTGTGCACGCTGCTCATAGTGTCTCTTGGCGCCCGACGCTCAGAGCTGCTCCCGTGGGCAGAGCCTTGTGTCTGCCCCTGTTAGGCAGTGTGCGTCCGGAGGTTTGGTCTTGGCAAGCAGCCTTCCTCAGAGTGGGGAGCTGGTCCTCTCGGGTCTTTCCTCCTGTCTCCAGTGATCTGACCATAAGCAGTTTGTAAGCAGAATTCTGACCTTGGTAATAACTTAATTGTCTTCCTCGGTGTAGCTGCTGGATTTTCATAAGCTCGTATAGCTCACATTCTCTCTGCCTCTTTAAGTATGAGTGGTAAACCAGAAAGTAAATATTAGAAGAAGTATTGAAGTTGCACTTGCCATTGAAAACTGTCAAAACTGGATTTTCCTGTCACTGGAAAAAGAGAATGTGATACTTTACCTTTTATACTCTCTCTGACTGGACATCATTCACTTCCATGTGTGTCCTACACTTTGGACCTGTTAGTGTCGTAACAGTATCTGCTGCATGTACCCTGAGTAGCTGTCCTTTGTTACAGATTGGGTGCAGTTAAGCTCACACCTGGAACTTGTTCTTCCGGTGCTTTTGTTCCTCTCTCTTTGTTACTCTTTGATCTTTCTTTCCCTGGGCCCTATAATTAGATAATGACACCAAATTTTAAAACGTTGAGGATCAATTTAGGAATTAGAATCTTTGCCTTCTGTACCGTAACTTTAAGAAAAAATTCAGTTCTAATGTTTTGTCTTACACATCTAGGCAAAGGTATTAGAGCCAAGAGCATCATTAGCCTTTTATAGGACCTCAGTTTCCTACTTGTCATGTTCAGGGACTCGGTCTGATCAGACCAGCGTGCCCAGGGTCTCCACCCCGGGCTTCTTTGCAGCTGCTCCTGAGCCATACTCAGCAGTGAGCCTTCTCATTGACCATCTCGAATTTGGAAATTCTCCCTTCCCAGATTCCAGAATGCAGGTGTTCCCTATCCCTTCAGCAACTTCAGTGTTCATTCTAAGAGCGACCAAAGTTTTAAATTGTATTAGCATAGATTTATTCTCAGCAATTTCTTTTTCACAGATGTGGGTCCTCTCCTCTGATTTCTCCAGCCGTCCCTGCACATACTCCATGTGCCCATCTGGTTTGTCAGGGTTTGATGAGCAGTCTTCTCCTTTGCCGTCCAGGGAGGACGGTGTGTCCCTGCATTTCCCCCGAACCTCCCACGAAGCAGCTCACTCCGCTCGTGGAGGCATTGTGCCCTGCCGCACTGTGGACTGGGTCAGTCCACCCAGAGCAGAGAACTTTGCAAGGCTCCCCAGGCAGGCCGCTGGGAGCAGGGACCACGGACAGCGTTCTCACCAGCAGCGCCACTTCTCCCTTAGGTGGGTTAACTAGCCCTTCGATAGAAGTCCCCTGACGCCCCAGCTCTTAAGGCGTGACTCATGGGTGCTGCTTTGAAAGGCAGCTGGTTGTGGCCATTCAGGCTTCAGCTCTTCTTTTTTGGGTTAGTAGCAGCCACTATTGAACTGTCATACTGCTGCTAAGTCGCTTCAGTCGTGTCCGACTCTGTGCGACCCCAAAGATGGCAGCCTAGTGGCTCCCCCTGTCCCTGGGATTCTCCAGGCAAGAACACTGGAGTGGGTTGCCATTTCCTTCTCCAATGCATGAAAGTGAAAAGTGAAAGTGAAGTTGCTCAGTCATGTCTGACTCTTCACGACCCCGTGGGCTGCAGCCTACCAGGCTGCTCCGTCCATGGAATTTTCCAGGCAAGAGTACTGGAGTGGGGTTCCATTGCCTTCTCCAGAACTGTCATACTAACAACCCTGAAATCCTTACAGATTTTCAGCTTAGAATAATGGACTATTAAAGCTGATACTTAGCCTTCCAAACCCCTTCAGGACACTGGGTCAACTGCTCTACATTCTGTCTTTAATTTGTCCTAGTATAGCGTATGTTCTGGAGAAGGCAGTGGCACCCCACTGCAGTACTCTCGCCTGGAAAATCCCATGGGTAGAGGAGCCTGGTGGGCTGCAGTCCATGGGGTCGCTAAGAGTCGGACACGATGGAGCAACTTCACTTTCACTTTTCCTTTCACGCATTGGAGAAGGAAATGGCAACCCACTCCAATGTTCTTGCCTGGAGAACCCCAGAACGGGGGAGCCTGGTGGGCTGCCGTCTCAGGGGTCGCACAGAGTCGGACACGACTGAAGTGACTTAGCAGCAGCAGCAGCAGCAGCAGCAGCATAGCATATGTTCACTTCAGTTCAGTTCAGTTCAGTCTCTCAGTCATGTCCGACTCTTTGTGACCCCATGAATCGCAGCACGCCAGGCCTCCCTGTCCATCACCAACTCCCGGAGTTCACTCAAACTCACGTCCATCGAGTCAGTGATGCCATCCAGCCATCTCATCCTCTGTCGTCCCCTTCTCCTCCTGCCCCCAATCCCTCCCAACATCAGAGTCTTTTCCAGTGAGTCAACTCTTTGCTGAGGTGGCCAAAGTACTGGAGTTTCAGCTTCAGCATCATTCCTTCCAATGAACACCCAGGGCTGATCTCCTTTAGGATGGACTGGTTGGATCTCCTTGCAGTCCAAGGGACTCTCAGGAGTCTTCTCCAACACCACAGTTCAAAAGCATCAATTCTTTGGCACTCAGCCTTCTTCACAGTCCAACTTTCACATCCATACGTGACCACAGGAAAAACCACAGCCTTGACTAGACGGACATTACTTTGTTGGCAAGGTAGTGTCTCTGCTTTTCAATACGCTATCTAGGTTGGTCATAACTTTCCTTCCAAAGAGTAAGCGTCTTTTAATTTCATGGCTGCAGTCACCATCTGCAGTGATTTTGGAGTCATGCTGTTTCAGAAATCATGGCTCAGATTGTATGCTATGCTGATTTTGGATGCAGGTGGAATTTGACCCCATGAATATGCCAGTCCTCATACTTTGATTTGCATTTATGCTTCATGTGTGTGGGTGCTGGAACCCAGACTTGTCTGTGTTGTGTAGTCGGGTGAAATGTGTTGAGGGTCACTGAAGTCAGACCAGGAGGAGTTGTTCGTAAACCTTTGTTTGCCTGGCAGTGCTTTTCACTTGGCTGGTTTTTCATGGAATGTTATGTCTCTGAAATAAATAGAAACGAGATCCTGAGCTTGTTAGTGATGTGCTATTAACTCTGTGCTCTCAGTGTTTGTCTAGAATCAGCCCAAGCACTCTGTCTTATTTTACTGACTCATGGTATTTTTCGTTCAGAATAGTACAACTATGAGAATAGATTTTTTTTAGAGCATATTCTTTTTGGGAACTCGGTGGTGTCCCAAGAGACGTAACTGAAGTTGTGTTTTAATCCATTTCTCACTCGCTGGTCATATCACAGGACGTGCTGTATCAGAAACCATAGCTCAGCTCGTATGCTCTGTCTAGACTGTGTGCTTTGGTGTTCTTGTGTGAAGCTGGAAGTTGGGAGAGCTGTGTCATCCTTTTGCAGCTGTAGGAAGGGGTTCATTATTCTTGTGCATCTCCAGAGACCTAAAGGGATGGTTTATATTTATCCTTTGGTATATGTCTCTTCAAACTGTTATTAAGATAGAACTGTATGTATTGTGATAAGTTCTTGATTGCTGGTAAAGGATATACTGGAAGTAAGCTATTTTAGAGTTTTAGATTTTCTTTTGTTAAATAATTAGGGGGTAAATGTCAGTTTATTCCAAATAAACTTGAACGTTTGTA
Source organism: Bos mutus (assembly GCF_027580195.1). Lineage (NCBI taxonomy): Eukaryota > Metazoa > Chordata > Mammalia > Artiodactyla > Bovidae > Bos > Bos mutus. Next base: position 101,884,962 of record NC_091627.1, read on the forward strand.
TATGAAATGAATGGTAAACAAACTTCTTGAATGAAAGTTAAGGAAAATCAGTTTTTAACATAAAATCATTCAATTTTATTTTTGAAGCAGAAATACCAGATCCATCAACGTGGGAGGGTCAAGATTCCGCACAGATAAATGGAATTGATTCTGTTTTGTCAAAGGCTGAAATCGCATCTTGTAGTTATGAAGCCAGGTATGTAGGCATTAAAGATGTTGTAATGCTTAATGAATAATTAATTTACTTCATTTCTTATATAATCTTTTGAAGTGGATTTAGATGGGTTAGTCAAGCCTGTGACTTAAATGTAACAAGTATGGAAAGAAGTCTTTCTAACCTTAATCCCTTCCATTTCCTTTTTTTTTTTTGCCTTCACAAATGCTTGGTAACTTTAAATAAATACTTCAGTGACCTGCTGAAGCAGTAGGTTCTGTGATGAAAACCAAAAGAAGCTGGACATTGTCATTTTTCAGTCGTCGTCTTTCGAAGCATAAGATTAAAGAATTAGATATTTTTGGGTGGAAGAGGGCCTTAGGGTCATCTGCTCTGATCGTTATTTCTTTCTGCCAGGAAAAATCCCTTGTTATTTAAACCTGGTACTCAGTATTTTTTTAAGTTATGTTAAAACTTGATTGCCTGTTAGGTCACAGCTCAGCAGTTCCGCCCTGGCACGCCTGGTCGTCTGCTCACTTACAAGCTGCGGTGCTGCCGGCCTGCCAGCATGAACCCTGATTACAGCCAGCTGTGTCAGTTCCAGAGGAAACAGATACATGTCACATGTTCCTCATAGTTTAGAAAAATGTTTTTAGAAATTGATTATTCAGGTTGTAAAAATGGAGTAATGATTAATGATTAAGTGATTAATTAAAAGAGCATTCATTATTTTTTTCTTCCTTGTTAACTGAACACAGACACTTTATAACACAGCAAGCATTTAGACTGTGTGTTAAAAAGCAAAGACATCACTTTGCTGACAAAGGCTCGCATAGTTAAGGCTGTGGTCTTTCCACTAGATGTGTATGGATGTGAGAGCTAGACGATAAAGAAGGCAGAGTGCCAAAGAATCGATGCTTTCCAACTGTGGTGTTGGAGAAGACTCTTGAGAGTCCCTTGACTGCACAGAGAGAAACTAGTCAATCTTAAAGGAAATCAATCCAAAATACTCTTTGGAAAGACTGATGGTGACGCTGAAGCTCCCGTGCTTTGGCCACCTGATGGGAACAGGTGAATCATTGGAAAAGACCCTCAGGCTGGGAAAGAAGGGCTGAAGACAGGAAAAGGGTGGCAGTGGGTGAGGTGGCTGGATGGCGTCACTGATCCAGTGGGCACAGACTTGGGCAAACTCAGGAGATGCTGAGGGACAGGGAAGCCTGTGAGTCGCAGTTCACGGGGTCATGACCAGGCAGACACGACTGAGCGACTGAACAGCAGCAACAAAGCTTTTGTCTCCACGTCATTGGCAAGTGTGGAAGCATTCACTGATTACAGAAGCAGGCTGAAGTCACATCGGATACGGTTTTAGTCCTTTTTTTGTTTGGTAGTGTCTTAATGGTTTTGTCATTCATACTTTTTAAACAATGAGATATAATTGACATGTAACATTAACCGTATACAACAACAACTTGATATATATAACAGTTTTCTTGATTTAAAGTTGGAGTTACTCAAGCAAGTCTCATCTGATCAAAAAAGGATCTTGACACATCATCTTCTAACCAGAATAGTTTGCTTAAAATCTTGCCAGTTATTTTATTAAAAGGATATTTAAGAAAAAAGGATTATATTCAAATCCTTTATGACATGTCAAGCTTTTACTCCCAGACTGACTTTGCTTTTCTCAGTGACAGAGTTATGTTTTAATCTTCTTCATTGTTCATTGATAATGTCGCCAAGGAATTAAAACTTTCTTTAATGAAAAAGATAATTAGATCTGAATGCACTGTGGATTACTGTGTTTTCATTAGTGCAGGAAGTTTGGAGCTGATTCTGTGCCGTGTGCAGTGGGCTAGTCTCCTCCCCCTGCTGAGTTTCGGGGTGGTGACAGACGGCATGCTCCTGGCGACCGGGCGTCGTGTTCTGCATCTCGAAGCTGTGAGGGATGCTTGCCCAGTCTTTGGGCTTGGCTGTTGGTGACGTGGAAGCCGCCTTCCTGTGCTGCCTCTGTAGGGTCTTGCCCCGTGCCCTGCGTTCCCTGCTGGATGCTGGTTGGGGAACGACTGCCAAGGTCGCCCCAGAGTTCGGAGTGTTGCCAGCTCCTGAGGTTTGGACTCCAGGCCTCTGTTGGTGTTTGGATAGGGCATTTGCATTGTACCACAGGTGGCGATCGTCAAGCTGAATATGTTGAGAATAATTGGAGTGATGATATACGAGGGCCAAATGCTGTGCAGCAAGCCATTTAAGTGTCACTTAGATGGCAAATGTTTCTTTTAAGGAGATGCAGAAAGTGGTGAAAACGAATTTGAGTGTAAGTTGGGGGGAAAGAAAAACATGAAACCTCCAACGATTGGGTTTGTGTCCTTTGATTATAATTTTTCATTTTCTAGGGTGCTCCTAATGAGGGTCTCTTGGATACCCTATTTTTTAAAGGCTATCTAACAGTTATATTTTCCTTCAGTGAGATTTTTTTTTTTTTAATATATTCGGAGTTGCATCAGAGAAACGTTTCTGGGCTTGGACTGGAGACTAGGTTATAGGGACGGTCATCCCAGTTTTAGGGCCTGGAGAGTTTTCAGTAGACGTGGACTTTGTAATAATGGGGTCAGCTAAGTATGGAGCATGACCGTAGAAGCCACAGGAAGGTAGAGTCTAATTCCACAAGTCAGGATTTGCATGCCTGTTATCTTTACTGACATTTACCATAGAGAACCTGGCAGGCTGTAGTCCATGGGGTCTCAAGAGTTGGACACGACTAAGTGACTAAACCACCATAGAGAACTAGTAATAGCTTTATCCACAACTAAGTTAGAAGGCAGATATGTGGATGGATAGATAGTGACATACAAATATCCTACAATTATCGATTTTAAGGAGCAAATAATTTCTAAACCTCCGTTTTCACCCTTTACGATCCTGAATCTGTGATGTGGCTGTCCTTCAGAATGTTGAATTGGCAGTGACAGTGATTTGATGGTTGGGGTTTTAACGTTGTCTACTGCAGCACCGGAGAAGGCAACGGCACCCCACTCCAGTACTCTTGCCTGGAAAATCCCATGGGCGGAGGAGCCTGGTGGGCTGCAGTCCATGGGGTCGCTGAGGGTCGGACACGACTGAGCGACTTCACTTTCACTTTTCACTTTCACGCATTGGAGAAGGAAATGGCAACCCACTCCAGTGTTCTTGCCTGGAGACTCCCAGGGACGGGGAAGCCTGGTGGGCTGCCGTCTATGGGGTCGCACAGAGTCGGACACGACTGAAGTGACTTAGCAATAGCAACTGTAGCACCAAGGACGCTTGTGTGAGCCCGCAGCTCAGAGAGGAAGGCGTGCGCCGCTCTCCCTGTGGGCCTGGCCGCGAGCACCTGTGCGGTCCTGGAGGCTGACCCTGCTTGCCGTGTCACTTTGACGGGCACAGACGTCATTGTAGTGAAGTCACCACAGACTGTTTTGTAATTGTCTTTACCTGTTTGTTATTATTTTTTGACCATGCTGCATGGCTTGTGGGATCTTAGTTCCCCAACCAGGGGTTGAACCCGGGCCCTCGGCAGTTAGAGTGCTGAATCCTCGCCACTGGATCGTCAGGGAAGTCCTGCTCATTTGTTTTATATGTCGCGAGCCTCCTTTCCCAACCACCGACTAGGATTGTTTTACTTCCCTGAGTCGTGGCAGGCCTCTTAGGTGTTTCCTTTTTTGTTCGTAACTTCCTTACAGTGTCTAGTGATCCCCAAGCACTTCTTTCTGGGATATCGGTACGCCTGAGTACGTAAGTTGATGTATTATATTTTTCTAAGTAATATGCCTGTGAAATTTTTTGTGTAGGTGAAAAATTTGAAAATGAAAGTACTGTAAATATAAGAATATAGTACTTATAGGAATTATGTAACACATTCCTTTAATTTATAAGTTTAGCTTTTACATGTTGAACCTGCATATCATGTTTTAAACTATTTGTGTACTTCTCCATAGCCTTGTAAACCATGATGCACGCACCCCCTGCCTCACAGTAAGGCCCGTGGGCTCGAGCCCGTCCCCCCGGCCTGTGCGGGTCATCCTGGTGGATGCCATGGGGTCCGCTTTGTTCCCTGTCTTCTGCCCACCACTTCACAATGGCGCCTGAGACATTGATTTTTGTTAAACGAGTGAGAGCATTGTTTTCTTTACTGTGATTTGTTAGTCATCTCTTCCTTTCCTGTCATTTTTCCCTCCTGTTAGATGTTTCTCATCTACTCTGGGCTTTGCAGTCTGATCATCCATTACTGTTTTATATACATTAAAAAAGTGTACCATTTCATCTCAGTAGCGTGGAGGATTCTTTTCCTCCTTGGTGCTCAGTGGTGGTCTGGGATGGTCAGGGAGCCGCAGGCCTCTCTATATTGAAGTCCGTGTTTCTTAAAAACAGGGACACCTCCGTACTAAGTACTGAGTACTGAGTGAGTACATGTTTACTGAGTGCAAACGTGAAGTAACCATGTGATGCATTTATCTAGAAGTATGTAATCTTGGGAAACACTGCTTATTGTTGTCTGCTTGTGTTTTTACTGGAAGATTTTCTTCTTGATTCATTGCAGAGTAGTAACATGGAATTTTACTCATTGTGCGTAATCCCATAATTACAGTTTTGTGCTGAATGCTCTAAATAACAAAGGCGATGTGGGGCACAGAGACATGTAGGAGATTTGAGATGTACCGTTTTCAATCAGGTCCCTCAAAGTTGTGGAGCCCTGGCTCCTGCCAGAGTGACGTCCCGCTGTGGCCACCGCTGTTGGCGTCTCGGCCACCGTGGAACTCACGCAGGCGCTTGGAGTCGGTCGCGGGGGAGCTGGGTGGTGACAGGATGAGTACACCCTGTCTGTCTCTTGCGCAGCGCTCACTGTTCTGTGTGGTTCTCTGTCTTTGGGGGATGAACTGTGGCTGAGCCAGGCCCTCGTTTGGGTCAGCAGACCTCCACAGCATGGTCCTGCTCTGGGGTGGTTGTGATGTTGCTGGCAGGGGATGCTCTGGCATCTGCAGAGGGGTCAGAGGTACGAGGCCCGGGAGATGTCTTTGAATAACATATTGGGCGTGTCTGTTGCGTCACTTACACTTATCTGACAGTTGTGGGATTCTCCTTTGTGGGGAAACAAACCTGTAAGCTTTCTCACTGCCTGGTTTTTACCTCTCCTGAGAGGGGAGTTAAATGACACTCGTGTGTCGATGGCTTGGGGAGATAGCAATATTTGACACTTGATTTGGCTTTTAAACATTGCAGGTCTAACCTCCCCTGTATTCTGTTGTCTCTCTAGACAAGTTGGCATTAGGAATGGAATGTATTTCGGGTACGCCAAACAGCTCTGTCCCAATCTCCAGGCGGTCCCTTATGATTTCCACGCGTATAAAGAGGTTGCACAAACGATGTACGAGACGCTGGCCAGGTATGTGCACCATACTCAGTCTCCCGTCCCTTGACTGCTCGTACCTGATACTGAGGGGGGACCCCCAGCTGCCTCAGCCTGTTGGAAACCCACCCCTCCGCCCCCTGGCACCCGGCCCCCTCCTTCCGTAAGCACCTCCAGGGCGAGGCTCAGGCCTGTTGGAAACCCCCTCCTCCGCCCCCGGCACCCGGCCCCCTCCTTCCGTAAGTACCTCCAGGGCGAGGCTCAGGCCTCGGGACACTTCTGTGGGGCTGGACCTGAGCTACTCGCCGGTGCTGCTGGGGGTCTGATCTTCTGTCCACGTGATTCTTACTCAGTGGTTCCAGTTTTCCCTTCATGGAACCAGACAGATGAAAGATGGGAGTTTTTAACCTGGTTATTCTCTTTTATTAAATATGAGTTATAGTTTTGTTGAAAATTAAAACATGTAAAATATCATGTATGAAACGAGATGCCAGTCCAGGTTCAATGCACGATACTGGATGCTTGGGGCTAGTGCACTGGGACGACCCAGAGGGATGGTATGGGGAGGGAGGAGGGAGGAGGGTTCAGGATGGGGAGCACATGTATACCTGTGATGGATTCATTTTGATATTTGGCAAAACTAATACAATTATGTAAAGTTTAAAAATAAAATTAAAAAAAAAACAAAAACTATAGATTCACAAGTAGAGACTCTTTCAAACCGTTTGTCCTCTGAAATCATTAGGTGTGCCAAATGTTAGCTTTTATAAAAATGTTTGGTGATACAGCTGGCCCTTGAACGACCTGGGGGCAGTGGGTGCTGTCCTCCACAAGGCGCAGAATCGTGTGTGGCCCACAGCCAGCTGTCTGTACCCGTGGCGTCTCCGTGCTGATGATCACGTAGCGCTCTTTGTATTCACTACTGAAAAACCCACGTATGAGCCACCCCTCAAGGTTCATACCACTGTTGTTCAAGGGTCGGCCGTAGTCTCCAGATAGGTGATTAGATGGCTTGAGAGAAGGAGATTTTGTTTTTTGAATATTTACAGTATACATATATTTAATGTTAATTCAAAACTCAAACTTTTAAATAAGTATATGGCAGGCCCCATATGCTCTAAAGTTAGCATATTTTCTCTCTAAAAGGCCAGGTAAGGTCATTGTCCCAGCCGCTGAGCTCTGTCAAGGGCAGCGGGCACAGCCGCCGGCGAGGTGTGGGTGGACACCGGTCAGCCCTTGGGCTGTGCTGGTGTTCTGAGGGAGATGGCTCGCCTCTCGTCACTGTTCCCTCTCCTGTTTATGGAGCATCTACCATGTGCAGACAACTGTCGATGCCGCCAGTCCTGCAGGAGAGGGACCCCGCCTTTGGGGGGCTGCCTTTAACGGAGCGCGAACCTCAGAGGGCCAGGGAAGCTCTCTGCCATCGGTGTGTGGACTTAGGGCTGGGGGTAGCCAGTTCTCACGCAGCTGTCCTAAGACCCCAAACACGGGGCTGGCCGTCCTGTTAGCAGGTGGAGCCTGTGCTTGTTGGGTCCCCCCCAGAGCTGTGGTCAGGCGCAGCGGCCCACAAGGACTGCAGGCAGGTCTGAGCTGGTGCTGCCGCCTGTGGTTACGGAGCCGGAGCGGCCCGCAGGCTGAACCGCAGGGTGGGGACGTCGCGCACACTGTCGTGTGGTTTGGGTTGGTGGAGACGTTTTCAGTGGCCACGTGGCTGTTCTTTGAGCCAAAGATTCCATTATTCTCCTGCGCCCTTTGGACATCCCTCCTCAGGGCAGCTTTCGTTTCAGGACACCCTCTGCTCTGACAGATTGCTCCCTGGAGTTAATCCAAGACAGACCACTCATCTCTTAAATGATTGTGGATAGTAATTAGTCTGATTCACAACCTGCAGTGAGTTGTGGTGAGAGGTGAGGGCTGGCCCCCTGATACTTCACCAGGTGGATTATTGAAGATCTGTTTCTCGTCCTGAGGCCTCTGCTGGCCTGTGGTCCACGTATTTAATGAACATCAGAGCCACACAACAGCTTTTCTCTTCCTTTTCCTTTCCTCTGATGAACCGAAACAGTGCTCTGTGTACGTAGATCCTGACCAAAAACAGCAACAACCAAAACCAAAGCCCGCAGTGTTTCCATCTGAAGAGAATGTCAGTGGTGTCCTTCTAGACGGGCACGTGGCTGACTGGCCATCATATCCTGCTCTATCCTGGGCATTTGTGTTCAGGAGACAATCAATTGCTTGATTTGTGTGGTTTTTCTCTTCCTCAGGGATTCTGGTAAAACATGTTTGAATATGTTTAAAATTAAATGTTGTGACAGTTCTAATTGACTCAATACTTTCCATATATTCAAAGGTTTATGGAGGTGTTCTCAGTGTAGAGGAATTGAAATGATCATTTCTGTTGTATTTTTGGTAGTTAATATGGAAAAAAATACTGATGAACTTTGCAGTTAGAGGTTAAGTGACTTGAGCCAGTTCAGTTAAAATGCTAACACTTTCAGCATCTTAAGTCTCATAAGGGAATGCTGGAGAAGGCGGCCGTGGGAAGCCTGTGTGGCCGGGCATGTGTTAAGCATGGCTGCGCCTTGGCGCCTCTGCTCTGTGTTGGCAGCTACACACACGACATCGAAGCCGTCAGCTGTGATGAAGCCCTGGTAGACATCACCGAGATCCTCGCCGAGACCAGACTCACGCCTGACGAGTTTGCGAATGCTGTCCGCATGGAAATTAAGGACCAGACCAAATGTGCTGCCTCTGTGGGGATCGGTCAGTAGCTGGCGCCTCTCGCACTGCTCGTTGTGGTCGGAGCCTCGCTCTAGGAGCACTGGGCCCCAGTTAACTTTAGTTTTTAGGTTTTGTTTTTATCACTTTCCTGTTTAGGCCTCCACTTCTGAGACGGTACTTAGTGTGGCTCATAGGCGAAGCCTGAGATCAAACTGTTGGAAGTGTTAGTAAGTGGTTAATAACATCTTTAGAGTACACAAGTTGGAATATTTCTTTTCCCTCAAAAATGGGGAGAACAGAATTCAGTATTTGTCAACACTGTTATTGTTCTCATGTGAACAGAGGCTCTGTTTATAGCCGTGCAGTGGGGCTGGGTTTGGAGTTCCGTGTTGCTGAGTCTTGCAGGAACTCCATTCCTCTCTGACGCTCCCTGGGGCCCTCAGCCAACCCTGTCTTCACTGTCTGCAGAAGTCAGCAGTGTTGCCATGTGCCCGCCCCGTCATCTGTGCTTCTCCTGGGTTCTCCCACGGTGTGCTCTGGAGTCCCCCGTGTCGCCCTCGGCCTCCCTGCGTGCCTCCTCCTCTCTGAGCACACACGGTGCCTCTGCTAACTGAAGATCTTGATTGCTTGTGTGGTCCTCGCAGGGTGACCTGAGAGAGCACCAGGTCTAGATCTGGAGGCTAAAGTGGGAGGGAACGGGCTTCTCAGCTGGAGCCTCTGCTGCGGTGTGTGTGAGTGTGGCTAGGAGGTTGGGCTTCTGGCGGGGTGTGTGAGGCGGGCTCCCAGGAACCGGAAGCTGCTTGCCGTCTTCAGCAGTGAACCAGCCCTGGGAAGGCAGGTGCTCCCTGTCAGGCGGGGCTTTTAAGAAGTCAGAACATCATGAGCCCCAGACAATACTGGTTGGCCAGAAAGTTTGTTTGGGTTTTTCCGTAAGATGTAACAGGAAAACCTGAAGAGACTTTTTGGCCCACCCAATGCAAAGCAGGTTAACAGCATCCCTCCGCAGCAGCATCCGTCCCCAGCAGGCCTGTGCTTGGGCTCCTGGGTGTGGCCTGCAGACCCCGTCAGCATTCGTTTAGGGCTTGCCTCCTGGAGTCCGCTGTCATTAGGCACAGGGTTAGTTTTCGTTTTTAATTGTATTTATTTTAAATGTACAAGTGGGATGGTACGAATATGTTCTTTTAAGTTCAAGCACATAATTAAGACAAAAGTCCCAAATGACGTGTCTACTTCTCAGCCCTCTTTTTCTTCACAGCTCACCACTTTTATCATTTGGGTGTGCCTTTGTGACTTTTCCTCTTCTTAAATATTTTTACATTTACCCTAGGAAAACACATTGTTTTTAAATGAGTTTCCCATAAAACTAAGACATGTCCTTTATAGAAGCCTTCTGTAGTTTGTGGAGATTTTGTTATTTACACGGAAGTTCATCTGACCCCACACTGAGATGTTTCTCAGCTGCCCGACGCCTTCTCTGGCCCCGGTAGCCTTCCCTGCTCTGCGTTAATATCTGTGTCCACTGACACACCTTGGACCTCCCTGTCTGTCTGCCTTCTTTTCTAAGACACTCATACCTGCAGTTCTGCGCCCACATTCTGATCATATAGTGAGACATCTGGTTTTGGGGGCTCCCCGCAGTCCAGTGGCATTGCTTTGGCCTTATTTCTCCCTAGTGTGGATCCACTGGTTGGTAAAATGAGGGACTTCCCTGGCTGTCCAGTGGTTAGCGCTCTGAACGTTCACTGCCGTGGGCCCAGTTCAGTCCCTGGTTGGGGAACTAAGATCCTGCAAGCTGCACGGTGTGGCCAGAAACACAAAGATTGTTTGGTAAAATGAGCTGATTGCTGATGATTGCCTGCCTGTGGACCTCTAGTCTTTGATCAGGATTGTTTTCTCTGCTCCTTTACCTGGGTGGGAGATGCTGAAACGTCACACATTTGGGAACAAAAGGAAGCCTCTGTCCAGGAACCATGGTGGTTATAATCTGTAATACCTAACAGAATTCTGCCAGTTTTTGTATTGTGCTTAAAATGACCACTTCCCGGTGGTCTAGGGGCTAAGACCCTGTGCTCCCAATGCAGAGGGCCGGGGTTCTGTCCCTGGTCAGGAAACTATCCCATGTGCTACAACTAAAGACCCCCACGCTACATCTAAGACCCGGCACAGACAAGTAAATATTTTAAATATTGGAGCTTCCCTGATGGATCCGTGGTAAAGTATCCACCTGGAATGCAGGAGACATGTACAGGATATGTGGCTTTGATCCCTGGGTTGGGAAGATATTCCTGGAGAAGGAAATGGCAACCCACTCCACTATTCTTGCCTGGAAAATCCTACGGATAGAGGAGCCTGGAGGGCTACCGTCCATAGGGTTGCAAAAGAGTCAGACATGACTTAGCAACTCAGCACAGTGGCAGATTATTTTCATTCTTTTCAGAAATCTGGTAGATAACCTATCTGTAGATGTCTTTGTTAGGAAATTTTGAAAATAATTGTGACTATTTCTTAAATGACTTTTCTTTTTTTTTAAAAAAATTTTTTTATAGGTTCTAATATTCTACTGGCTAGAATGGCAACTAGAAAAGCAAAACCAGATGGCCAATACCACTTAAAACCAGAAGAAGTAGATGATTTTATCAGAGGTCAGCTAGTTACTAACCTACCAGGTAAATATAGAGCATCTCTTTTTAACTTTTATTTGTTGTAAATATTCATCGGTTGCTTTGTATAGACGTATAATGTATCTCTCTTTTCCAAAACATGATTTAAATTTTTTTTTTCTAATTTTATTTTATTTTTAAACTTTACATAATTGTATTAGTTTTGATTTAAATTTTTTTAATCTTTATTGTGTGCCATGGTAAACAAAATTCACAACACCACAGTAAATACCCCTTCAGTTGATTTATCAGAACCTTAATATAGTAGTTTTGCCTCTCGTGTGTTTTATTTCAAGTATTTAAGTATTTCTAAAGTACCAAGGTCAAGGAATTCTAAGAAGTCATATTTAAGAGAATATGATGAAACTGACTTTTGATCCTTTAAATAAATCAGAACTGAAATAGTTAGTGTACATATAGGCCCAAGATAAAGTTTTGACAGTTGATTCCCCTGTTTACAAAATTGTCCTGCCAAGCTAGCAATATGTTTCTGAGTTTAGTAAGCAAGTAGTTTTAAAAGTAGAAAATATTTGAAGCATATCAGGAAGAAGAAAACCTAAAACGAAGTATTAAGTTCTGTTAACTCAGGAGTGAAATGTCTAGAAGGGCACACCTTCCTCCCCACTGGGCGGCACGGCTAGTTACTGTGCTCTTCTGTGCCTGGCTGCCCGAGCGTGCAGAGCTCTTCTCTACGGAAAAATCATCAAGTGTAACCAGCTATAAAGGGAAAATCGTTGCCCTTTGAGGCCCTTGAACAGGTGTAAATTTTGTGTGTAGGGAATTCACTTCACTTTTATTAAATATTTAGACATGCTTTCTATGGTGATACCTCTTTCTAAGAAAGTTCTTTCTGTAAAGCAATTATCCTTCAATTAAAAAATAAATTTTAAAAAGAAATTTCTCTGAAGCTTATAGTAATCCATGATACCATTTCAGATAATCCTGTCCACTTTTTGTAAAGCAGCTTGTGTTAGCTTCACAAAACTCCTGTGTATTTGTGGTGGGAACATTCAAGACAGTATATTTTTAGGGAAAGTTTGTTAAAAGGTTCAGTGGTATTTTTGAATCCATGTTCTTAAGCCTAAGAAGTATCTGTTATAGGCCAAAGTTATTAAAGGACCCAAATACCATTTTATGATGGGTTAGTTTTAAAGCCACTTGACTCCCTAGTAAATAAATCTAAGAATGTGCTTAATGAAACTATAAGCCATGCCCTGTGGGGCCACCCAAGACGGGCGGGTCATGGTGGAGAGGTCTGACAAAACATGGTCCACCGGAGGAGGGAATGGCAAACCACTTCAGTATTCTTGCCTCGAGAACCCCATAAACAGTACAACAAGGCAAAAAGTAGGACACTGAAAGATGCACTCCCCAGGTCAGTAGGTGCTCAATATGCTACTGGAGACCAGTGGAGAAATAACTCCAGAAAGAATGAAGAGACGGAGCCAAAGCAAAAACGACACCCTGTTGTGGGTGTGACTGGTGATGGGAGTGAAGTCCGGTGCTGTCAAGAGCATCGTTGCATAGGAACCTGGAACGTCAGGTCCATGAATCAAGGCAAATTGGAAGTGGTCAAACAGGAGATGACAGGAGTGAACATCAACATTTAGGAATCAGCGAACTAAAATGGACTGGAATGGGTGAATTTAACTCAGATGACCGTTATATCTACTACTATGGGCAAGAATCTCTTAGAAGAAACGAAGTAGCCATCATAGTCAACAGAAGAGTCCAAAATGCAGTACTTGCGTGCGATCTCAAAAACAACAGAATGATTTCTGTTTGTTTCCAAGGCAAACCATTCAATATCACAGTAATCCAAGTCTATGCCCCAACCAGTAGTGCTGAAGAAGCTGAAGTTGAACTGTTCTGTGAAGACCTACCAGACTTTATAGAACTAACACCCAAAAAAGACGTCCTTTTTTCATTATAGGGAACTGGAATGCAAAAGTAAGAAGTCAAGAAATACCTAGAGTAACAGGCAAATTTGGCCTTGGAGTATATAAAACGAAGCAGGGCAAAGGCAAATAGAGTTTTGCCAAGAGAACTCAGTGGTCATAGCAAACACACTCTTCCCAACAACACAAGAGAAGACTCTACACATGAACATCACCAGATGGTCAATACTGAAATCAGATTGATTATATTCTTTGCAGCCAAAGATGGAGAAGCTCTGTACAGTCAACAAAAACAAGACCAGGAGCTGACTGTGGGTCAGATCATGAACTCCTTATTGCCAAATTCAGACTTAAATTGAAGAAAGTAGGGACAACCACCAGACCATTTTTGTATGACCTAAATCAAATCCCTTACAATTATACAGTGGAAGAGACATTAGAGTCAAGGGATTAGATCTGATGGAGTGCCTGAAGAACTATGGACAGAGGTCCGTGACATGTGCAGGAGGCAGGGATCAAGACCATCCCCAGGGAAAAGAAATGACTACAGCCAAAATGGCTGTCTGGGGAGGCCTTACAAACAGCTGTGAAAAGAAGAGAAGCGAAAAGCAAGGGAGAAAATGAAGGATACAAGCAACTGAATGCAGAGTTCCAAATAGCAAGAAGAGATAAGAAAGCCTGAAGCAAAGAAATAGAGGAAAACAACAGAATGGGAAAGACTAGGGATCTTTTCGAGAAAATCAGAGATAGCAAGGGAACATTTCATGCAAAGATGGGCTCAATAAAGGACAGAAATGGTATGGACCTAACAGAAGCAGAAGATATTAGGAAGAGGTGGCAAGAATACACAGAAGAACTGTACAAAAAAGATCTTCATGACTCAGATAATCACAATGGTGTGATCACTCACCTAGAGCCAGACATCCTGGAACACGAAGTCAAGTGGGCCTTCGAAGCATCACTACGAACAAAGCTAGCGGAGGTGATGGAATTCTGGTTGAGCTATTTCAAATCCTAAAAGATGATGTTGTGAAAGTGCTGCACTCAATATGCCAGCAAATTTGGAAAACTCAGCAGTGGCCTCAGGACTGGAAAAGGTCAGTTTTCATTCCAATCCCGAGGAAAGGCATTGTCAGGGAATGCTCAAATTACTGCACAATTGCACTCATCTCACCCGCTAGTAAAGTGATGCTCAAAATTCTCCAAGCCAGGCTTCAACAGTTCGTAAACTGTGAGCTTCCAGATGTTCAAGCTGGTTTTAGAAAAGGCAGAGGAACCAGAGAGCAAATTGCCAACATCACACTGGATCATGGAAAAAGCAAGAGAGTTCCGGAAAAACATCTATTTCTGCTTTATTGACTATGCCAAAGCCTTTGACTGTGTGGATCACAACAAACTGGAAAATTCTGAAAGAGATGGGAATACCAGACCACCTGACCTACCTCCTGGGAAATCTGTATGCAGGTCAAGAAGCAACAGTTAGAACTGGACATGGAACAACAGACTGGTTCCAAATCAGGAAAGGAGTACGTAAAGGCTGCATATTGTCACCCTGCTTATTTAACTTATATGCAGAGTACATCATGAGAAATGCCAGGCTAAATGAAGCACAAGCTGGAATCAAGATTGCTAGGAGAAATAGCAATAACCTCAGATTTGCAGATGATACCACCCTTAATGGCAGAAAGTGAAGAAGAACTGAAGAGCTTCTTGATGAAAGTGAAAGAGGGGAGTGAAAAAGTTGGCTTAAAACTCAACATTCAGAAAACTGATATCATGGCATCTGGTCCAATCTCTTCACGGCAAATAAATAGGGAAACAGTGAGAGACTTTGTTTTTTTGGACCCCAAAATCACTGCAGGTGGTGAGTGCAACCATGAAATTAAAAAAGAATCGCTCCATGGAAGAAAAGCTATGATCAATCTAGACAGCGTATTAAAAAACATAGACATTCCTTTGCCAAAAGAGGTCCATGTAGTCAAAGCTATGGTTTTTCCAGTAGTCATGTATGGGTTTGAGAGTTGCATTATAAAGAAAGCAGAGTGCCAAAGAATTGATGCTTTTGAACTGTCGTGTTGGAGAAGACTCTTGAGAGTCCCTTGAACTGCAAGGAGATCCAACCAGTCCATCCTAAAGGAAGTCAGTCCTGAATATTCATTGGAAGGACTGATGCTGAAGCTGAAACTCTGATACTTTGGCCACCTGAAGGGAAGAACTGACTCACTAGAAAAGACCCTGATGCTGGGAAAGATGGAAGGTGGGAAGAGAGGGGGACGATAGAGGATGAGAGGGTTGGATGGCATCACTGACTTGATTGACATGAGTTTGAGTAAGCTCCAGGAGTTGGTGATAGGCAGGGAGGCCTGGCGTGTTGCAATTCATGGGGTCGCGAAGAGTCGGACACAGCTGAGCGACTGAACTGAAGAATGTGTTAGTACCAGAAACGTGAAATACAACATTAACACATCTTATTGCAGTTTTATATAAGAAGGAACCAGTGTATTTTAAGTGCATGTGGAATCTGAGTTCGATTATGATACTGGTTCTCTCTATTAGTTTGCTAAAACAGCCATAAGAAAACACCACAGATTGCATGACTTAAACAACAGATATTTATTCCCTCAAGATCTTGGAGACTAGAAGTCCACAATTGAATTGTCAACAGGTTGGGTTTCTTCTGAGGTCTCTCCTGTTGGCTTGTAGGTGGCTGTCTTCTCAACATGGTGTTCTCTCTTTGTGCGTCTGTGTCCTGATCTCTTCTTATAGGGATACCAGGGATGCTGGATTAGGGCCCGCGTATATGACCTGTTGTTAGTGTAATTTCCTTTATGAAGGACCTTTCTCCAATTAGTCATGTTCTGAGATGCTGGGAATTATGATTTCAGCACAGGAATCTTGAGATTCTGGATGCAGTTCCATCCATAGCACCGTCTTCATACTGCATCATTTTTGTAAGGTTTATTTGTTGGGTTTGGGTTTTTTTTAAAACAGAAATAGAGTTTACCTTTCACCTTCGTTTGCTTCATGGTCGGAAGGACTTGACGTTTTGAAGGGCAAGTGTGCGGTTATGTGTCCTGGCTGAATCCTTCGGCACAGCCTTGAATTTCCAGAGACAGCTGAGATGCGGGGAAGCGGGGCAGCCAGGATGCACTTCCTCCCCCAAACCACCTTCTCATGCTGCCCCTCTCTGCTTCAGAAGCGGCTTGTAGCCAGCTGTGGCCACCCGGAATTGTCCATGAGATTTTTACATGTAACACTACTGACTTTTATAAAAGTCCTCAAATTTATTATTGGACAGGCTTTAGAGCTTTTTAGTATGTAAAATGTCAGCATTTTCAGTTGTTATCCCTGCCCTGAGCTGGTAACTCATCTAAAATACGAGCTGTTCCTTTGGAAACGGGTTTCACATATGTACAGGAGACTAGGCAGTAAAAGTTTCTGAGAATTCTTACAAAGAAGCAGCTATTTATCTTGTTAAAAATTAGCAATTTCCCAGGTGGCACTCGTAAAGAACCCACCTGCCAATGCAGGAGACATGGGAGACGCAGCTTCAGTCCCTGGGTCAGGAAGATCCGCTGGAGGAGGGCATGGCAACTCCAGTGTTCTTGCCTGGAGAATCTCATGGACAGAGGAGCCTGGTGGGCAGCACGACCGCAGCAGCTCAGCACACGTGTGCACACCGGCTGCTACTGCCTGATCATTCTCTCTTTAGGGCTTCCCCGGTGGCTCATCAGTAAAGACCCTGCTTGCGGTGCAGGAGGCGAGGGTTCAGTCCCTGGGTCGGGAAGATCTCCTGGAGAAGGGAATGGCAACCTCCCCTTACATTCGGTTAGGTTTCAGGAAAACTCTGGTCTTTCTGTGCACAGTGTCCCAAGTTCGCACTTGGTCTCCGTTCTGACTTGAGCTTTAAGGTGGCACACGGGCAGTGCAGCGCCCTGAGCGCCTCTCACCTGACGTCATCAGGGGGCAGGTTGTCTTGAGTCACACGTGTCCCTCGCCCCCTTCCGTGGCTGTGTACCTTTTATAAGGTGGTCCACCTCCCTCCTAACCATGTGTCCACATAATGGCTATAAGAGGTTCCCCTTGCAGAACCTGGACGGACAAGGCCACTCAGAGAACTGGAGACAGAAGTAGTGGAGGGTGGGCCAGGACCCTGCAGGAGACCAGAACCTCAGTCTGAACTGCTGAGGGACTTACGGATCTTGTCATGTGGAGACCATGTTCATAAGCGTTCAGCACCCTTTGGATGAGGCTTCACCTTGCAGATGGTGACGAGGGGACTGCTGGGTGCCGGCCTGGCTGCAGGAAACTCACTGCCTTTCTAGGGAGATAGGCCTCGTTTGTACAAGACTTCTGCCTGTCCTCCGCTCGCTGCCACTTGGCTCAAGAAGCATCATCCCACGTCACTTGTGCCACCTTGTTTGGTATGAGAGCATGTGGGCACGCGCCTGTCATGACTTCTGGTTCTAGTTCCCGTTCAAAGAAAACGTGGCTGAAGCCACTGAGAAGTGTGATTGCCAAAACCATGACAGAATCCCTCACATTGCCGGGCCTCCTAGAATGTAGTCATGCTGTAGACCAGCTTAAGCCAGTGTGTGACTTAGTTGATTTTGTGACTAAGATAGAAAACTTGATTACTCAGTAATAAATAAAAATCACTCTTTTTGGAAAACTAACTGACTAATACCCATTTGAGAAGTTCTGGCTCACCTGTAGGTGGAGTCCAAATTGAGAAGCAGTGTCTGGAAATAACTTTCTAGTATGATTGGCACTAAAAAAAATTCTAAATCTGTGAGCTGCTTCAGTGGTGTCACTTCAGAACTTTCAGGGAGAGTACTTTAAACAGATGTTTGCGCGTGAGCGGTCATTTCATGTCACGGAGTTGTTTTTAATAGTTTACATGCCGAATTAAGGAACTGTCCCTTTCCTAGGAGTTGGACGTTCCATGGAATCCAAGCTGATGTCTTTGGGGATTAGGACGTGTGGAGACTTGCAGTATATGACCATGGCCAAACTCCAGAAAGAATTTGGTTCCAAAACTGGTCAGATGCTTTATAGGTTCTGCCGAGGTTTGGACGACAGACCAGTTCGCACTGAAAAGGAAAGAAAATCTATTTCAGCTGAGATCAACTATGGAATAAGGTTTTCCCAGGTACTGATCTCCTCACAGGTTTTAGCTTCTGTTTTTCATATTTGCACATAGTCCTGTCTCCCCAGCTAGACCATAGACTATTGACACTTGAAATGAAGCCTTAAAACCCTTGCCGTTCCCAGAGCTGGCAGAACGTATGTTCTTAACTAGAGCAGACAGTGCAGTAGATCATCACATGTTAAATGTGGAAGGTTAATATACTTGAAAACAACCATTAGGCGCAAAGGAAAATAACATGGGTATTTTCTATGTTTATCTTTCTGTAGCCAAAAGAAGCAGAAGCTTTTCTTCTGAGTCTTTCAGAAGAAATTCAGCGGCGCCTTGAAGCTGTAGGCATGAAGGGTAAACGCCTGACTCTCAAAATCATGGTACGGAAGCCGGGAGCCCCTGTAGAATCCGCCAAATATGGAGGCCATGGCATTTGTGACATCACCACCAGGTAAGCCTACTAATAAAAAGGACATTAGATATTGATATTTCATTACAGGTCGTTGTAATGAATGGAAAATGACAGAAAAACAACAAGGAAAAGTGTGCCCAAAGAGCTGCAGACACTGACGCTCCTGGGTGTCGTGCAGAGCCAGGTCTTGGCCCCCGGCCGTGGAACGGCCCTGCGGGCCAGGTCGCCCCAGCCTGTCGGCGTGTCCGACGGGGCAGGCTGTCCTATCCTTGGGGTCTGCAGGCCGTGGCTTCGGTGCAGGGACAGGAAGCGGGTGCTTGTGGGCTTGGTGGGAAGGTCCCGTGGGGAAGCATCAGTGCAGTTACTCAGAAAATGATTGCAGTGAGGACTTTATTTCATTTAGGGAGGTGTGATTTCTTTCTTGTGAAAAGATTAATCATAGTAGTCTCTGGAAATTGGTAGAAAGCATTTTAAAACCCTATTTTTTTAAATGTGAGGGCCACTAATATGAGACTGATGTTAAGGTCTGGCCTCATATGTAAGGCCAATATGAAAATACCTAATTTTGTATGCCATTTATACTATACAGGACACTGTATTGTAAAGCTCTGGTTGACTGACAGGTAAATTAAAATACAGTGTAGTAGTTTCTTCTTGCTATCTACTCAATTTTAAATACGTTACAGTTTCTTAGAACTCTGTATTTTGGTGCATTCAGGAGTACCTAGGAGCTGAGTCTGTCTAAGCTCAGTGAGAAAATCTGCCTTCATTTAAGCCTTTTTGGAAAAATCCAGATATTCCAAAAAATCTAGTTACCAACACAACATTAAAAATTGGGATTTTAACTATACTCTATGCTGCTGCTAAGTCACTTCAGTCGTGTCTGACTCTCTGTGACCCCATAGATGGCAGCCCACCAGGCTCCCCTGTCCCTGGGATTCTCCAGGCAAGAACACTGGAGTGGGTTGCCATTTCCTTCTCAATGCATGAAAGTGAAAAGTGAAAGCGAAGTAGCTCAGTCGTGTCCGACAGTCATGTCCGACTCTTCGAGACCCCATGGACTGCAGCCTACCAGGCTCCTCCATCCATGGGATTTACCAGGCAAGAGGACTGGAGTTGGGTGCCATCGCCTTCCCCCCGCAATTCAATAATAATATTCATTCAGCGTTTTTGTATGCACTTATCTGCTTGCTGTTACTGGTATTTGTTCATTTTTGTCCTATTTAACTTAAAAAGTTTTATTTTGAAAAACATACACATGTAAGCAGAGAACAGTGTCCTGAAGCCCTCACCCCGAGTCCCACGGTCGCTGCTGGGCCCTGCGCCACCACCGGCCCCCAGCTGTTCTGGAGTGGCTCTCAGAGACCGAACCGTTTCCTCCATGGGTTTCCAGGTGTTTATCTCTGACAAGACTCTGCTTTAGTGAACACAGGACAGCTCAAAAGCTGCCTGCATCGCTGGCAGTAAAGTGCTCATTTCACCATGCCCTTTACCTTTGGGTAAGACATGCTTTGCTTCGAGCATTTACCTGATAGCTATTGACTGTTTGTACGTGAACTGCTGGCACATGGGCGCCTCTGGACTCTTAGTAGGACGTGCAGGCCAGGGGGCTTCACTGGGCCTTTACCTTTATGTAAGGCATGACAATGCATGATAATTACACTTTGTAAACTGAGAGTAGTGTCACTTTATAAATATGTTGATCAATTGTAAGCCATTCATTTCAGCCTTACATTTTGGGGGTATTATAACTGCCTAAGAGAAGCTTTAGGTAAGAGCTTCTGAAATATTATAATACTGATCCTGTATTTCCTGTAACTTAGGGGATGATAAACTACTTCCTGTGGCCCACATCCGGCCTGTGGCCTGTTTTTACATGATTTGTGGTAACTAAGAGTGATTTTTATATGAAAGTTTGTATAAAATAGAGACTATGTGAAAGAGACGACAGAGTGTAAGCTCCCAGACGTGTTGTAGTTAGGAGTCTGGTGTGCCTGCATGAATTCAGTGTGTGATCATTTTGTGACCTCAGACTCCCTGCAGGCATGTGCCTCACGTGTTAAGAGACTGTCACTGCAATGACAAGTTTTGTAAGTCAGAGAGCCACGTGGAGATTGAGATCTGTGGCTTCATTACCACTTAGGGAAATTTTTCTCATAACAGTTCCCTTTTGGAAAAAGAAGTTTTCCTTCTGGGGGTTCTTTTGTGTATGTGTTTATTTTGGATTGTATATGTGTTTTTTAAAGTGATTAATTGAAAAGGTCAAATAACAGCTTCTAGCCCCTTGCCCCTCTCCTCTCCCCGGTTCCGATCACCGTTCTTCTTTTGTGGTTCCTTTTGATACTCACACCCATAGTTTTCCAAAATGTCAGCAGAGTCTGCAGTAGCAGCGGGCTTACCGCTTCCTCCTGTTGCTGCCGTCCTCGTGTTCCGTTTGCCCCGGTAGACCTGGTGGGTTTCGGTTCGGCCCATCCAGTGTGCCACTGTTAGGATGCGCGTGTATCCACATACCCCGTACTGTCCACTGGGCTAACCTTTCCTTTCCTTTTGATTGCATTTCTCTTCAAGTTACTGAGCATCCGGTTTTGCTGTTTTGTGAATTTACCACTGAGTTTACCCCCAAACTCCCTTGCAGTGTGACTGTGTTTCAGCACATCCGCAGGTCCGTTACTGGTTTTGACCTCTTTTCTTAGAGGCCTGTGTCTTGGGGCAGCCCAGCCTGCTACTCCAGTCGGAGTTCGTTTTAAGAGTTGCTGAAAAGTTGGAGTTGTGAGATGGCCTTTTTCTGTGTGGATCCATTTTGTCCCTGATCTGCTCAGAGCTTGAGCAAGAATTCACGGGTGTAAACCCATCTCTGCTCATACTCACCGGTTTGCTGACCTAAAGTATAAACATAACTTAGCAATTGTCCTTCCTCAGATAAAGAACGGAGAAGGCGATGGCACCCCACTCCAGTACTCTTGCCTGGAAAATCCCATGGACGGAGGAGCCTGGTAGGCTGCAGTCCATGGGGTCGCTGAGGGTCGGACACGACTGAGCGACTTCACTTTCACTTTTCACTTTCATGCATTGGAGGAGGAAATGGCAACCCACTCCAGTGTTCTTGCCTGGAGAATCCCAGGGACGGGGGAGCCTGGTGGGCTGCCGTCTGTGGGGTCGCACAGAGTCGGACACGACTGAAGCGACTGAGCAGCAGCAGCAGATAAAGAAAGGCTCCGTTGCCATCACCTTCTCAGGGCTCCTGTTCTGACCGCCTTGAGAGGAGAGCAGCTCTGTATCCCAAGCGCTCTGGGGTGGTCTTCATTTGTCTTTGTGCCCGGTACTTTGTCAGTGAATGTTTTTTAAGTTTTCATCTCTAATAACTAAATTTTTCATTTCTACTAACATTTTGAGTTTTTAAATTTATTCTTTGGAACTTAAGTATTTTAGTTCCCTTCCAAGAGAGAATTTCTCTCTTGCCTCCTGAAGATTCTAATAGTCCCAATGTCAGTCTGTTTCTCTAAGCTCCTTTTATTCCAGTTTCCGTTGCTGTCTTGAGATTTTCTTCAAGCATTTACCTGATAGCTGTTGACTATACGTGAACTGCTGACACGTGGGCGCCTCCGGACTCTTAGAAGGACACGCAGGCCAGGGGGAGCCGATGGGGGGCTGTGGTCTTTGGTCACTCACCAGGTCGGGCAGTATCTGCCGCCCTTCCTATGAGATGTGCAGCCCTGGGTGGGCGAGAAGACGGGCCATGCAGCTGGTGTTCTTGGTACTCAGGAGGGGTTCTGGGGGGAGGGTGCGCTGTGCTGCAGAGGGGCCTTGCTCCTCCTCGCTGTGCCCCCCAGTCTGTAGCTTCTGTGTCACCATCCCCGTCTCTGGGAAGCTGTCAGGGAAGGAGGCACCCCCCACACACATACCCGACACCTCTTGACTGCTGAGCCCTTCAGAGGTTCTGTACTATAAACTGGCTTATCTCAGAGTTGGTGCCTTGCTTTACACATTTAACAGGCATTTGGTAACTTATTTACTGATTTGCTTTCAGTATTCAAGAGTTTATGCCATTTGGAAAGAATTTCAAGTCCTTTTTAGTGTTGTTTTGGAGAGAAAATAAACATGTTTAAACCACCACAGTCCACTACTACAAATCTTGCTTTTAAGTTATTCTCTGTTGATCTGTGTGAAATACACTTAAGATAACCGTTATCAGTGGAAATTTTTTGCAAATGGGTTTCCTTAAAGAAATAGGGACTTTTCCAAAATAAGAACATGATGTATTCATGGTATGGAAAAAATCAAGAGTAAATGTAGTTTTTGGCACCTAATAATGCTGGCACATTGCAGGAGACCTGGGTTCGATCCCTGTGTTGGGAAGATCCCCTGGAGAGGGAAATGGTAACCCATTCCAGTATTCTTGCCTGGAGAGTCCCATGGCAGAGGAGCCTGGCAGGCTATGGGGTTGCAAGAGTCACACGACTTAGCAACTAAACCACCGCCATCAGTGCTGGCACATTCTCTGGTCCTCCTTGAGGAGTCTTTAGATGTAAGAACTGTGTAGTCGAGTCTGGGTTTCAGACAGGGTGCCACCACCCTTCCTTTATCAGAGCTGTCCACACATCCTGTGTCCACTTAAGAGACCCTCTGGGAGGAAAGGACAGTTAGGTTGGGCGTGTTCACGTGTTGCAAACAGTGTCAGGAGAACCCAGGAGTCGTCTTTCTCTTGTGAGCAGGAACTGTAACTCCGCATAGACAGTCTTGCAACCTAAAAGCTCTGTTGGAGCCGACATCGTTGTGCTTACACTCACGGTTGAGAAGCAGCACAGATGCTGATATTAAATATACATTAAAATATTTACGTTTTCTATGAGACATTTTTCAGCATATTTTTAGCTGACCAAGTCTCTGAAAGTCCCAGTCGTCTTGATTTTCCTTTCCCCCTTGTTGCCCGCGTAATGGATTTCACATTATTGGCTTCACTGAAGGAAGGCACTCCTTCCTTTCTAAGGATCCCAGTTACTTAAAGCTTTTGATAACTCTTTACAACTTTAATCCTTTTAAACAGTTCCGTACCGCTTATGGACTAGAGAATACATACGGAATGCAGCTTTTGTTCTTTAAAAAAGTTGATTCTATCACCTGCAGGACCGTGACTCTTGACCAGGCAACAGACAGTGCAAAACTCATTGGCACAGCCGCGCTGAACATGTTTCACACGATGAAGCTCAGCATAGCTGACATGCGAGGGGTGAGTAGGGAAAACTCTGAACACGTTTCACGCGATGAAGCTCGGCATAGCTGACATGCGAGGGGTGAGTAGGGAAAACCCTGAACATGCTTCACACGATGAAGCTCAGCATAGCTGATGGGCGAGGGATGAGTAGGGAAAACCCTGAACATGCTTCACACGATGAAGCTCAGCATAGCTGACGTGCGAGGGGTGAGTAGGGAAAACCCTGAACACGTTTCACGCGATGAAGCTCCGCATAGCTGACATGTGAGGGGTAAGTAGGGAAAACCCTGAACTGTAACGCTTTTCTTACTTGAGGGTTCATCTGAGGGTGCTCATGGTGCGATGCAGGGTTTCACCCACTCATGGTCTTGAATTTTTAAAGCGTTTTTCCGTTAGTCAGGGACCACTGCTGTGGTCCCTGCAGTGGACAGGGCCGGGGGGACTGTGAGGCTGCAAATGTTCTGACCTCTGAGGTCCTTTTTTGTCAGAAATTTGCTCTGAGGTCTGATGACCTAGCAGGGAGACTTTACCCCAGGCACTTGAAGGTACCTTTGGAACAGATGGTGAGAGGGCATCTAGATGTAAAAACCTCACTTTTCCTAAAGATTAACCTTTGTAGGTCGTGTGTGCACACATAAGGGTAGTTAGTGGCATGGTGTGGGTTTTGTGGAAGGACTGAAGTGTCCGTAGTGGTGATAAGACTCCCCGACACACACCCCCGAGCACTGGAGTGATTGAATGAGTGCTCCCTGGGGCGGGGCTGCTTCCCTGTGCTTCCCTGCAGCACACCCCTCCCACCCCACCCCAAATGATGGATGAAGTAGGGCTGCAAGCACACTGCCCCCTAGTTACATTTTGTTGAAGTCTTAAAACTTAATTGGTATTTCCTGATAGTCCAGTTGGGAGGACTCAGCACCTTCAGTGCTTTGGGCTGGGGTTTGGTCCGTGGTTGGGAAGCTAAGATCCCACAAGCTGTAGCCAAAAATAAATAAAAGCTTAATTGATGAAAACGTCAGTGGGCACAGTATTCTACTTTTCTGGAGTTTCTGATTTTGAAGAAATTGGTTAGAATTAGATACTGAAGGTTGAGGTACATTAACTGCTCACCAGCTACTCAACTGCTCACCAGCTACTGCAGAAGTAGTTTTGGAATAAGTGATATAAAAGGCTGAATATTTTTCACTGAACTTTTCTTTCTAGAAACCTGTTTCACTCTGGTTGCAGGTTGGGATTCATGTGAATCAGTTGGTTCCAGCGAATCCAAACCCGCCCGCGTGCCTCAGCCACCCAGCGGCCCAGCCCAGCCACGGTGCGGGCAGGGCCCCGTCGGTCCTGGAGCTCCTGCAGGCCCAGCGGGCGAGGCGGCCCCCGGAAGAGGAGCCCGCAGGTCAGTGCTGCCGGCGCCCGGGAGGGCTCCGCCGGACGCGTGCAGCAACCTGACGTTCTGAGTTACAATGAATACGTAACGAGGCCTTCTTTGCGTGAAGAAGCTATTTTATGACATCTCCTGTATTTCCAGTATTTCTGGCTGCTGTGGATCTGGAAATGCCACCTGCCCCTCGATCTTGCACTGTGCCGTCTCTGTCTCCACACCTGACGTCAGGTGTCGTGCCTGTCACTACCAGCAAAGCCGAGTGTGCCAGCAAGTGGAACGGGCTGCATTCTCCCGTCAGTTTAAAGCCAAGACTCAACCTGAGCATAGAGGTCCCGTCACCTTCCCAGGTGTGTATTCACAGTTGTAGACGTGAGGTCAGCACGAGAGTAGCTTTACAGCAGGAATGCAATTTTTCTTTACCAGTAACAGCCAAGGGAGAAAGGGCTACCTGTCAGGGAGGATCCAGGTGTTCATTCCAATGAGAAATGACCGAGAAGCCAGAGTGCTTCCATGGAGACCTGCCGCTCTCGCAGGTCGTGCAGCATGGATGAAAGCCAGTTCCTGAACTGTCGCCATCAGCAGCCACCAGACGTAATTGTGGTGACTGACCGTGGTCAACAGCACAGCTTTGCTGCAGAGGCCTTACATCAGAGGTTTTTCTTGCAGCCTTGGCAAGCAGCTCACTCTGTGGGGTGAATGATTTTCCTAACATAAGCTATTCACTCAGCTGATATGGGCTGTAAGCGTCGTATGCTATTGGTGTGTTTGCAGTTTAGAAGCTCTGTTGGGAAAATCCACTTTCTCTGTGCCCCTGAGCAATGGGGGCTGTAAGGCAAGGGAAAGGGGTGGGTGTGACTGGGCCGGGGGAGGGCACGGGTTTCTGGTGAGTTCCCCGAGGGGTGGCTCCCAGCAAGCCAGCCTGGCCTGCCCAGTGTCTGCAGTCATGTTGCATGAGGATGTCACGGATGGGCAGGGGGTTCTGGTGTGTAGGCTGGAGTGGAGTGAAGTTTCTAGAATCCCTTTTTTCTGGATTGCTGCTCTCAGACAAATAGATGTGAGGCAGGCAGTCTCCTGTCTGAAAAGTAAACCTCTGATTCTGGATCCATCCCAGAAATGGGTATGTGCCTTGGGCTCTGGCTGCTTCCAGGGCAAGGTCTAGGACTGCCCCTGAGCAGGAGGTCCAGTGAGGAGGTGGGCAGAGCTGGCCCTGGGAACCAGCCAGGGGCTTGCACTGGTCATCTCGAGTCCACATCAGACCAGCCAGGCGTCAGTGGCCAAAATCCCAGCCAATTCCAGAAGCAGCTGGTCTGTCTGGGGGTGGCCTTGCTAGCCGGGTACCTGTAGCTCACCTTGCTGCCCCCTGTCCAATGCACCTGTAGCTCACCTTGCTGCCCCCTGTCCAGTGCAGACATGTGGTCTCTGAGTATCTGTCTGCTCTCACAGCTCGATCGCTCCGTCCTGGAGGCTCTCCCGCCCGACCTCCGGGAACAGGTGGAGCAGGCGTGTGCTGTGCAGCAGGCGGAGCCACCGGGCGACCGGAGGAGAGAGCCTGTCAATGGCTGCAGCACAGGGATCCTGCCACAACCCGTGGGGACTGTGCTGCTACAAATCCCGGCACCTCAAGACCCTAACAGTGACACGGGAATTAATTTAATAGCCCTTCCGGCGTTTTCCCAGGTGAGTGTCCTCGGCCGTCCAGCCCCCAGCACTTCTCTTCTCCTCTGCCCCTCCCAGGGCTGACCATGGCCCTCGTGGGAGGAGCGTGGCCGGTCTCCACATCACCCGCGGGACAGAAGCTGACAGAGCAGCCAGGACACCAAGGCAAAGAGGGAGGCTGTGGTGTGGGGGTGCCTACAGCTCCCCGCAAAGAAAGAATAGTCTGCTGTTCCCTGGGCCCCTCTCAGCACCAGGGACGACAACAGTCAGGGTTTGAGGTTTCAGGCGCGCTACACACACACCTGTGTTCTTGCATTTTGCTCCCCATTTTCCATTAGTGCTTCTTGTCCTGGTGGTTTTTGTTCATCGATTCATATCCAAAGTTGTATTCCTTATTCTCAGCCTAAAACCTTGTGAGAATTTAATGAGCTTTGCTGCTGAGGACCATACATACAGATAAAAATACATACAGATCAGAAAAGTATGATTTGAAATACTTAGTGAAAAAATCAGCCAGCTGCCTATATATAGAGCCAGCCCAGGTTTGACTTCAAACTTGCTCCTTTCCACCAGGTGGACCCAGAGGTGTTTGCGGCTCTCCCTGTGGAGCTTCAGAAGGAGCTGAGAGCAGCCTACGATCAAAGACAGCGTCAGGGAGAACACAGCCCTCCCCAGCAGCCGGCTGGCGCCCCCGGTAAGCTGTGCGGGCTTCAGGGACCGGCAGTGGAGCTGTGAGGAGCGCGCGTGTGGTTGGGTTGTTGTCGTGTGACGGCCTGGGTCAAGCCATCAGTCCTGTTCGTGCCCGTCCGCTCAGAGACAGAGGGGAGGCTGTCCGAGTCCCAGGCGGACCGTACCTGGAACTTCTTACATCTGAACAGGATACCACCCAGAAATCTGAGTTATCTGTCAAGTCTGCTGTCCTTTGAGACTGTTCCTTCAAAGGATGTAGCTTTAAAGCACAGAATCTGAAGGTTTTCTGAACATGCGTCACAAACACATTTAACACATCACTGCCCTGGGGATTTTTTTTTTTTTTTGGGGGGGGGGGAGGATTTTTGCAGTAAGCGGTTTGTTATATAAGTGAACACTGAAATACCTCTGGCCAGTAACGTTCTGTTCCAATAACACATTAATGTCTCCGGTCAGAAGTCATTTTAACAAGAAGTTGTTAAAATGAAAACGAGAGTAACAGTGCTGCTGAACTGTCGGAAGCAGTCCCCCTGTTGGAAGTTTCCCTTGACTCCTGTGAGCCCCCGAGATAGACACGCAGAGGCCATGAGGCCGAGCAACCCTTGGAGCTGTGAGGCTGGCGGCCGCCCTCAGACTGGGCACGTGCCCACGTGCGGGGGTGCACACGGCAGAAAAGGGAGCCTGTATGCTCTCCCCCTCACCCCCTTGGCATGTATGTTGAGGATCTTACATCCATCTTCCTCTAGTGCCAAAGAACCCGTTACTGCAGCTAAAACCAGCAGGAGCGAAAGACAAGAAAAGAAACAAGAAAAAAAATCCCCTCAGCCCCCAAAGAAAGATTCAGAGCCCTCTGAAAACCACACTGGTGAACAGCCCAGCGAAGACCCTGCCAGGGGCCTGCACAAGTCCCCAGAAGCTCCTTGATGGGTTTCTAAAACACGAAGGTCCCACGTCAGAGAAACCTCTGGTAACTCTTCTACGTTTTTTAAACTTTGACCCCTTCCTTCATCAGATCCTCCTGTACCGGATGTTATGTAAATCCAGCACTTGTTATCATTTGTTTTCTTAACAGGGAGAACTCTCTGCTTCTACTTCAGGTGTTGCTGGCCTTTCTGGGTTGCAGCCTGACGTATCCACAAGTGTCAGGCCCCCGGCGCCCAACCTGGCTGGAGCCGTGGAGTTCAGTGACGTGAAGACTCTGCTCAGAGAGTGGATCACCACCATCTCAGGTTGGTGGCCCTGCTGTCGGTGCTGAGAAGTGACAGCCTGGGTGTAGAGCATGAACTCAGCTAGAGGGAGGAGCTAGTTTCCAAGGTCTGATAAACCAGCCCCTGCACTGTGGGCTTGGCTCTGCAGCCTTGCTCACTACAGCCCCCCGGGGTGAGGTCTCCCCACTTTCCCCACGGAGTGCAGCCTTCCCCCTTCAGAAGGATAAGCTGACCCTCACACTGCTCTCCCCACTCTAGATCCGATGGAGGAAGACATTCTGCAAGTTGTAAAATACTGCACTGATCTAATAGAGGAAAAGGATTTGGAAAAGTTGGACCTCGTTATAAAATACATGAAAAGGTAAACTATTCAGTGCTTTTTACCAAAAGGAAAAAGCGTGTCTGTCACCACAGCTCGTGGGGTAGGGCAGGATGGCGGGGGGGGGTGCAGGCAGGCTGCACCCTTTCTGGGCATTGCTGACATTAACTGGGCTCCTCAGAGTTACTTACGTGAGAGCCATGGTTTTCATTTTGAACACCAGCTAGTATTGACTGGGGAGTAAAAAGGGGTCAAAACGAGATTGTTCCTCCTCTCAAATAAGTCAAACCATAGAAGTACCTTTTTGAGTGTTTATATTGAAACTGTTCAAACCTTTAAGCTTTACTTAATATACACTAACCTCTTCTCTCCTCACCTGTAGGCTGATGCAGCAGTCGGTGGAGTCGGTTTGGAATATGGCATTTGACTTTATTCTCGACAATGTTCAGGTGGTTTTACAGCAAACGTACGGAAGCACATTAAAAGTCACGTGAAGAGGAATTAGCAGGGAGCCTGGCGCTCTCCACTAGCTGTGCCATAAGTGCTTGTGAGGTATTTGCAAAGTGCATGAGAGTAATGCTCTGAGTTTTATAATTTTAAATTTCTTTTTAAGCAAAGTGTTTTGTACATTTCTTTTCAGTAAGTGCCAAATTTGTCAGTATTGCATGTAAATAATTGTGTTCTTTTACTGTAGCATAGATTCTATTTACAAAATGTTTGTTTATAAAGTTTTATGGATTTTTACAGTGAAGTGTTTACAGTTGTTTAATAAAGAACTGTATGTATATTTTGTACAGGCTCCTTTTTGTGAATCCTTTAGGAAGCAAATCCTGAACTATTCTACTTAAAGAGGCTGAAAACCCTCCAAGCTGGCCGGTTACAGGCTCCGTGCTAAGCGCTGACATTCCTGAGAGCCCTGACTGGTGTGTACTTGTGCCAGCCAAGCAAGGGTAAAGCAAGCGTGCACTCACTCACTCCTAACCCAAAGCACCGACACAGGAACATGTTAACAAAGTCTTCTTTACTTCTTCCGAGTGGAGGAATTCACATATTTTGAATTAGAACACACACACAATGAAGACTGAGTTTTTCCTGGGAAAATTGTGTCCCCAGATGGTTGAGAGGTTTTGTCTTTGCCTCTACTGGCCCTTGAGAAACTTCAGAAATAATGAAGAATGGTACAGATTTCCAAATGTATATAAAAGTATTCATCTATGCTATATGACTTTAAAAATATAGTTTATAACTCTATGCCAGTGAATACTTGGGGACACCTGCTATCCAACACCCCCACTGACTTCACTCAACACTGTGCTATAGAAGGTAGGCAGGTACTAGTCTGATGCTAACAGACTGCTGCTCTCAGGGACCCACTTCCCATATTCTTCAGGAAAACCTTAGGGAACTAGCTACCACCAAATTACTAATATGACGAAACTGTTATGCCTCTGTAACAACTTAGAAAGAAATACTAAGTCCAGACAGTTAATCAACACCCTGCTGATTGTCTCGTCAGAAAATATATGCATGATAGAACCTGCCAGGACAAACAGACGCAGACTGATGTGTAAAAACCCTGCTGCGACGTGTGCTAGGACCCAAGGTGACCGGACGGTTCCTGTCCTCGAGAGAACGTGCTGTACCGGGAGGAGGCTTGGAGAGCAGCTCTGCGGACAGGAAGGGAAGCCCAGCGGCGCTTGCGGGCCGCGTCTGGGTTCTTTATTAGAACTGAGGATGGTGCTGAGAACTGTGGACACTCATGACCACACAAGCGGTGAAGGGCAGCCGGCGATGCTCGACACCATGGTTTCACACAAAGCAGATAAAGAAATATCAAGAAAGCCGAAATTTTCTATTTTAAAAAATTCCTAAGGGCATATGGCAGAAGAACGCTGGGAGAAGAATCACTGGGAAGGAAATGAATAAATAAAGATGTGTTTCTTACCTCAAAAAAGTCCCAAGAATCACAAAATCTGCAGAAGCTTGGTTAATCAAATACTGCAGTACTGATTTAATCAGTATAAAATTGAAAGAGCTTTAGATCTGTAATAAAAATCCAAATTTGGGGAAGGAAGGGCAAACTTTAAAACAGCAGCCAGTAGGGGAGGGCGTGGGCGAGTGAACAGGCACGTCGGAGCTGTGGGGACGTGTATCGACCACTGTCAAACCAGTGTAGTTTCTTGGTTTCTCATGGAAAACATTTTATACACCTAGTTTTTTCCTTCTATACTTAAGGTCAATCAGTGTTCAGACAGGTCCATTCCTTGTTTTTCTTGGTGATATTACCACATAATATTGCATTGACTCCAATTTCTGCCCCCGGTGGAAAAATTAGATGATTTCAAACACTTTCTTCAGCTCCACAATAAGCTGCCAGTCACTCTTCTGCATCTCGTCTCTGAACCAGTCTTTGAGAGCATCGATGGACTGCCGGCTGATCTGCAAGGCCCGAGGCACAGACAATAAACAAAACCACATAACAAATGAGTGCCTGGTGCTGCCATCACCAAGACAGCTCCGGCGGGGCTCAGCAAGGCCACGCCCACCTGTCTGTCAGGACGCAGAGGCCCAGGGCCCCCTCTGTTCAGCAAGTCAGGGAGAGGGGGCCCGACCTAGATGTTCTAGTGGGTGCTCTGAGGAGGCTAGACGCCAGGCCAAGCTTTAATGAAGAATCCAGTCCCTTCAGGTTCTAAACATCAGCCCTCCGCTCCCGAGTAAAGTCATCAGAAGAGCTGACAGCCCCCTCTTAACTGCTGAGTGAGTGGCTTACCTTACTGACGAGAATGTCTGTAGCTTCAAAATGGCGTCCATACATTTTGGGAGATTCACCTGGGATGGGTTCTATTTTGACACAGACTTCTTGTCCTTTTTTCGCAACATCCACTTGTTTATGGTTTACTTCAATACTTGTTACTATTCCAATGTCAACAAACTGTAAAGAACAGAAACTTCAGTGTGAGCAGAGGCCCTCTGAGTTGTTTCTACCCTGCCCTCTGCGTGACAACTGCCGGAGGAGGAGGAACAGCAGGCCCAGAAGCCCCGGGTCAGAAATGAGCCTGGGGTGACCGGCATGGAGAACAAGGGGGCGAGTGGAGAGGCAGGGAGCCCACGTGGGGTGGGCGCTGTGAGCCACCTGCCCTTGGCCACAGTGAGGGGAGCCAGAGCACCACTGCTGCCTGGATCCTCACCCAGGAGAATATGAGTGAAAATGGAATCTAGTTTGGCTAAAGCCCCACCAGGGACCCCTGCTGCCAGGAAGTGTCCAGCTCAGCCCACTGAGCTGGTGGAGGAGCGATGAGCCCCAGGGGCAGCTGAGTCACAGTGCGCAGAGGACGATACTCGGGAGCCAGGCCTCCTGGGGCACCTTAGGGCCCCAGCAGGGGACAGCAGGCTCCAAGCGCCATGCAGCAAGGACAGGACCCAGCCTGAATGGGCTTCTGCCGACCAAACTCCAGATAACTGGGTACTGAGAGAGATGAACCCTTGTGTACAAGATGCCTGAAGGGAAGGAAGTCCAGGGTGGGGGAGAAGGTACAACCACTGCCCAGGGCAGGACAGTGAGTGGTTAAACTGGGCAAACTGTCCCTGATGGAGATGCTGAGTGTCCTTCCCAGCCACGTGGAAACCACCAGACAAATCCAGGCTGAGGAGCCCTCTGTGAAACTACTGGTCTGGACTCTTCAGAAAGGATGGCGGGCTGTTCCTGATCAAGACCGAAGTGCTAATAACCAGACTCCACATACCTGGATGGAGCCCTGGGCAGGATCAGCAAACAACATGACCAGAGACACTTGGGGCACTATCGGTGAAGTGTCAATGAGAACTGTGAATCACAGGATTTACTCAATGTTACTTTTCCCTAGGTATGACGCTAATCCAGAGGAAAGATGAATGAGTGTTCATTATTCTAGTCTGAATTTTCTCCCAGACTCAGAAGTACGAAGGTCAATAATTCTGCAGCTTTCATTACGTCAAGCACTGACACCAGGTGCTGAGAATCCACACTGATAAGGAGCTGCCATCGAGGAGTCAAGTACAGGGAGGGACGAGCTCTGCTGGGTTTTTTGTTCACTCCTGAACTGCCAGAACTGCTTTAAGAGAAGACTTTTCTAAGTACACCCAGAACTTACATTTTTGCTGGGCACGCACATGGGTGTCCCCTGCTTCACCTGCCCTGCTTCCACAGTCACGCCCATCACTATCGGATCCCGAGAATTGAAGATAAACTGAGGGAGGATCTTTATCTTGCAGGGGAATACTGCTATGTGCCTGCAAGAAAAAAGTACAACCCAAGGATTTTTCAGCTTACAGAATCCCTTAAGATGCATGAAAAAGCAAGCACCAGTGACTCTTGAGATGTCTCCTCCCCTCGGGGGAGAGCAACAGGGAGGCTGGCCCTCCCGCAGGTCCTGCTGGCCAGAGCCCCACCCACATCCCGCCTGGACCAGGGGGGCTGGCGAAGGGCTCTTACCGCTGACCCCTAAAGCCCTGCCCACAGCCTACCAGGTGCTTCCTGCGCTCTCCCCGAGGTCACCAGTGCCTCTGCCTCAGTACCCACCCTGATCAGGGCTCTTCTTACCCCCCCACCCCGCCCCAGGCGTCTGGGCTGCACCCTCCGTTCTCAGATCAGCTGCCTCCCTAGCCACACCGTCAAACTCAGCTCGCCTCCCTGAGGCTTTTCCCTGCATCTCCCAGCTTCTCCCATGTTCTCTACTAGTCCTACCCCTGAGCTCCAAGAGAAGGAACCTGCCAGGGTCGCCCTTGGAGCTCTGCTGGAGGCGGCGAGGCTCCTTACGCAGGGCCCTTCACTTTCTAATTCCCCGCTCACGCTGGTCCACGCGACCCCAGGTGAGGACTCCCAACCCATTAATGCAACCTAGGTCTGCCGAATGGAAAATAAAATACTGAAGAGAAACGTTACAGAGAACGTGGGGTCACACGCTGCGTCCCAGGCGGGCGGGGTCTGTGGCAGCGCGTCACCGTGGGGCAGCAAGCGCCACGCTGCTGATGCCCACACACCTGTCTGCGACTGTAGGCCGGCGCAGCAGCAGCTGCATCAGCACAGCTCCAAAGTAGGTAAAACTACCAACTTACTTAAATTCTTCTTGTTTCTGTTTCTTGTAGTCTTGTCTGTATTTCGTAAAGGCGTCAAATAAATGATAAATAATTTCTGCACTAAAAATTCTAACTCCTAAACTATCAGCCATTTCTTGGGCATCCCGTTCAATTCTCACATCGAAGGCCAAAATCACTGCATACCTAAAAGGTTAAAACACATCAAGGGTTACTGGATGAAATATAGACCGAGTCTTAACAGTCCCAATCAATCAAACAGGCAGCATGCAAGCCTTCAGTGCAGAGGAGAAATGACTTACTGAGGGTCGTGTTCCAGCATCACCGAAGCCTTCATGACGTCTTTTTTGTGGACGGGCCCAATGTTGATCCCTGCGTACTGTAAAAGGGGGTTCCCAGTTCAAATGCCTGTGTCAGGTGACAGGACAGCCCCCCAGACAGCGCCCCCCACCGAGTCCTGGGGAGTCGGCCCCATGACTTACGGGCACTTCTGATGTCTTCAGAAATTCAAGGAGAGCTTCCAGAGATCCCAGGGTCGAGGCCTGGACGTAGACGCCTTTCTCTTCTAATTTGATAGCGTTCAGTGTCTGCTTTAACTCATGGATCAGCTCATCCTTGAGAAGAAACGACATTTGACAAGGTTATAAATACACCGCTATCTCAGCAGCCTAGAATTAAATCGTTTCTCTTTTTGATTAAGTGTTCATCTGAAAATATGAACCCAAGGCTGAGTGCGGGCAAGGCATGGTAAACTTGTGCGGGAAGGGAAGAAGAGACGTGGGTGCAGACCTGAGCTGTGCCCATCTCACTTCGGTTAGGCTGACTAATGCTGGAACATGTGAGACTTTGCACCACCTGGCAGAGTAGATATAAAGCAGATGGATGAAAGGAATGACATCATAAATAATGATGTCATTATTTATGGTACAGGAGTCCTAAGCCCAGCGGGTTTGACGGTCAAGACCCCTCATCTCAACAGTCGTTTATCACTGCTCCATACAAGGTGGAGAGATTTTGATCAGAGGTCAGTAAAACCACCCTGTCGTTGCCATGAAAGACACACAAGTCCACAGCCTCCTGGAGACTGGCTAGAGGGGCACCCTGTGCTCACTGGCCGACTCTGAGCAGTGACTGGGTGCTGCCTCCAGAGCAGCTGCCCCAGCACACGGGAGCCCCGTGCTGCCAACAGCGGGGTTTTCTCTTCACAAGAGAATAAACAGTCATGTCTCAGCGTTTGCTTTTGTGAAGCTCTGCTGGGCTCATGTGTGCCACCTACTCCTGAAGACAGGCAGACGGGCTTTACAATGACCTCTAGAACCCAGTAAGAGATTCGTTAGTTCTGTCTATATGACTGAGTGAAAGCGGCTCAGTCATGTCCGATCTTTGCCACCCCATGGACTGTAGCCTGCCAGGCTCCTCTGGCAATGGAATTCTCTAGGCCAGAATAGTGGAGTCCGTTGTCATTCCCTTCTCTAGGGGATCTTCCCAACGCAGGGACTGAACCCAGGTCTCCTGCATTGCAGGTAGATTCTTTACCATTTGAGCCACCAGGGAAGCCCAGTCTATATATATAACTGAGTATCTTAAAAAAATAAATCACGAATGGAGAACTTCTAGCTTCTGATTCTTCTTTTTTTTTGGATGTGACCCATTTTTAAAATCTGTACTGAATTTGTTACAACACCGTTTCTGGGTTATGTTTGGTCTTTTGGCCATAAAGCATGTGGGACCTTAGTCCCCCGACCAGGGATTGAACCTGCAGCAAAGTCTTCACCACTGGACCACCAGGAAAGTCCCTGGTTCATTTTTTAAATAAAACATTCTAACTTTAATGTATATAAATGCTCACTTATGCCAGTTTGTGGTTATACAAACGGAAGTGATTCTGAACCATCAACCATTTGTTCAGAGACCCAGATAAGTCTCCATGAAGACAAAGGTGCCTATTTTATTCTTCATTCCCAGCAGTGCCCTCCTCACACAAGAGACAACACAAAACATCACTGGAGGAAGAAAGAAATGAACTCACTTTAAGAACTGGGACTTCATCTTCTTTATAAGCCACGAGGAGGGGTAAACCAGCCAATGTTTTTTCCAGGTCCTTTCCCAGAATCTTTACCCCCTGAGCTGCTTCTACCTCTTTATGCTTCTCATATTGGTTCTACAGAGATCAAAACAGTTGTTACTACATTTACGTGAAAGGTGGCTAGCAGGGGACAGGATGACAGAGGATACTGTCATGACTCTAGGACAGGCAGAGTTCTCTAAAGTACATGCAAAAAGCAATAAATACAAATCAAAGACTGATAAATTCAACATTAAAAAGCTAAGTAACTTTAATTCCCAAGATACCACAGAATGAGTAAACAAATGAGTCACAGCAGAAGATGCCACAATACATACATACAGTTACTGCTGGTAACTAGATAGCTGTGTGGAACCAAAACAACGTGCATTTGAGTTTTATGAGGAACTCTGCTGGCAAGTAAGAAATTTCTCAAATCTCTAATAGAAGGTCCTTTCTGTATGAAGACACCCGGAATTAAACCCTTGATGGGTGCATGTGTGTATTACAGCAGCTGGCTCTCAAAGGGAGGAACAACCCCAGCAGAACTTCTCAACATGGTGCAAGTGCTGCGTGCCGACGCTCACCACCCTGACTCACCTTCACTCTTAACTCCTTCATAGGGGGAGGTAACAGGAGGCCTCGGATCTGCGTGACGATAGGCCCTTCTACTCCGGGAACAATAATCGTGTCTCCTTCCTTCAGACGCCCATTGATCAGTATTACATCAATAGTCGTGCCCATTCCCGGGAGAGCCTTAACCTAGGACACATTGTTGCAAAGGGGGTGAAACACAGACTACAATGACCCGCACTGATTAAATTGAGAGCAATCCATGGCCCCACCCGAAAACCCTGCTTGGGAGGTGGCGGGGGGTGGGGTGGATTAAACTGAATAGCTGGCATTACCTCCATCACCTGGGCTCTCAGCTCCTCACACTGGGCAAGCCTCTTACTCAACATGGTCTGAGTCAACTCAACAAGAAGGCAGATCAGACTTCCCATGCCATCGCCAGTGTGTGCAGAGGTAGGTACCAAGGACACAAAAGTGCGGGGATCCTTATTCTCATAGAACAAAGCTGCATTCAGCCCCTAGAGACATAAAAAGCAAAGTCACTGGTACAGGCCAAGCTGGGGAGGAAGGCCTCTAGAACAGAAGCCACCAACTGGAGGCTGGATGAACAATGGCTCTTCATTCTGAGAACACCTCACCAACACCTAGACCACATGTGCCCTGTACACAGTACAGAAAAGTGGTTCCCTTCCAAGTCAGCTTGGTGTTTAACAAGTGTTTGTTTAAGTGTTAAAAATTCAGACTGCAACGAGAGGTCTTTGAAATAAAAGAATTTAAGGAGAATGGAGAAGAGAAAAGAATGAAAAATGCTAAATGCCATTCATAGGGAAACAGAACCAGTAACCTATCAAAGTACTGGCTTGATTATAAAGACAAGGCAAAAGAAGAAAAAATCTCCTGTGATGTGGTCTCTTGTAAAGAAGGGAAGCTTTCTGACCTGCTGTGCAAATTCCACAATGATCGCCTTGGCCCGCTCCTCAAATTCATCTCTGGTATTCTTCTTCTGCTTCTTCAGAGTAGCGGCCACGTCAGAGTCAGGGCTCTTTTTCCAATCATACAACCTATCAATCTAGAAACGTTTTTTATGTCAGAAGCATCTCTAAAGCACTCACAAAGCTCAACAAGTTAATAAATAAGGTCAATGTAAAAGCTCCAGGAAATCCGAATGTGTAGCACACACATGTGGAAGAGTGTGTACTACTCAGACATTTCACGGAACCGAAAGTCCCGATCACATGCTTAGCTGCATCCCTCTTAATTCGAAACTGAAGTACCACACTGCCCACTGGCTTCCAACCAGTTCATGAGAGGCTGCCATTTACTCAAAAATATCCTAGGAACACTAACATATGCTGGAATTCCAAAATGGTTAAATAGCTGACAGAAAAAAGGATTAACTACAGCCAAGTACCATCACCAGGAAAATGACATATGAAAAATACAGAAGACAATAATTATTTCCTATCTCAGAGAACACCCCATCATTAACTGTTTTATTGCTCAAATTAGGGTTGAATCTGTTTAATTAAATAATCTATTTTCTCTCACTTTTCAAGAGTGATAAATGGGTATAAAGAGGAAGATTATTTAATAGTAAAAACAAAAAAAACATACTATGTTGGCTCAGTCTAGGGTGATAATACAAAGGTAGCAGACCAATCTGAATGCCATCAAGAAGGAAAATCAGTAGAATTAGACCCAGAAATGACAATGATGAGATATAATTAGCATCACCTCTGAGCCACCAGGGAAGCCCCCCAATTAGCATCCAGGGGCCTTAAAACAGTTGTTATAAATATACAGTTGTTATATATATAAAATTATGTAAATGACTTTAAAGGAAAAGCATGTAACCTGTAGAGCTAAAAAGTGTGTATACATATATAAAATCTGAACTAAAAAGAAAAAATCACTGAACTGAAGCAGATGACACAATGCTAAAGATGAGCAAATAAGATAAAGCAAATACAAACTACCCCAACTGAGGCATGCAGGAAAAAATCGTGGAGAAAAAGAAAACTTCAGTAACTTCTACAAAACAATATTAACAGAAGTAACTCAGGGTCTAGAAAAGCTCTAGAATTCTATCAAACACTTAAAGAAGAATAAGAGAGCAGAAAAATAACTGCACAAATAATGACCAAGAACTTTCTAAGGAAATCAAACTGAAGCAGGATAAATATAAAGAAAACTATTACATAATCTCACTGACAAAATTCTTAAAAAGTCTTTTTAAAAGCAATCCAACAAATCCCACATTACACACTGTGGAACAAAGAGTGACTAGAGATAAAAGCCAGAAAGTGAAGACAGTGAAGGAAAACAGAATTTTTTTAACCTAGAATTCTGTATCAATAAAACTATTTAGAAAATATTTTACCTGTGATAATAAAAACACGGTATGTCTAAGCAATGTTTTTAATAGTGCTAGGCAGACCTTTAAATGTTTGTTAGAAAAGAAAAAAAAAAAATATCTGAAAGCTTCCATTTTAAGAAACCAGAGAAAGAACAATGAATACAAATGTAACCAAAAAGACAAAAAATAAAAAATAAAAATAAAAATTACCCCCTGAAATCAATGAAATACAAAATAGACAAACAGTACAGAATATCAATAAAACCGAAAGCTAGTCCTTTGAAAGACACAGATTTCTATACTAACAAAAGGAAAGTAAAAACTAAATAAAACTGAGTTAAATAAATAACTCAGCTTACTTAAACTCCATGCTCATGTGGCTTTACTAATGAATCCTATCAAATACCTAAAGAAGAATATTTCTACACAAACCCTTTCGGAAAACAGAGGAGGAAATACTTCTCATCTTATAAGGTCATTATTCTGAAAACCAGACAAGAGATATTAAAAGAAAACTATATACCAAAATCACTCACGGAGAGACACAAAAATCTTCGCAGATAAAAAAGCTCATCAAATCCAGCAAAACATAAAAACATATACTCTGCCCAAGCGGGTGTTGCTCCAGTAATGAAAAGTTGGTTTACTGTTTTAAAAAGGAGGTAAAGAACAAATGGTGCCGGACCAACTGTGTCCACAGGCAAAACGCTGAAGAGACGCACAGATCTCAGACCCTTCACAAAAACGAACTCAGAAGGGATCATCCAAATGTAAAACACCGGACTCTCAAACTCTTTAAACAGGACAAAACCCAGATGACCTTGGCCATGGTGATGACCAGATGAAACACCAAAGGCATGATCCATGAAAAACAGAACTGATAAATTAGACTTAATTAAAAAGTTTGTTCTGTGAAACAGAGTAAAGAAAGTGAGATAACAAAGCACAGATAGAAGAGAATACTGGCAAAATAACATGTGGATGAAGGAACAATATCTAAAATATACAAATAACTTTTAAAATTCAACAGTAAGTAAACAAAGAACCCAATGTTTAAAATGGGCCAAAATGCTTAACAAACACTTCACCAAAAAAGATATAAAAATGGCAAACAGGTACATGAAAAGATGTCATCTTATGTCACCAGTGAAATACGAATTAAAACAAGATACTGCTACACACCTATCAGGCTTCCCTGGTGGCTCAGCTGTAAAGAATCCGCCTGCAGTGCAGAAGAACCCGATTTGATTCCTGGGTCGGGAAGGTCCCCTGGAGAAGGGCATGGCAACCCACTCCAGTATTCATGGGGTTCCCTGCTGGCTCAGACGCTAATGAATCTGCCTGCAATGCAGGAGATCTGGCTTTGATCCCTGGGTTGGGAAGATCCCCTGGAGGAGGACATGGCAACCCACTCCAGTATTCTTGCCTGGAGAATCCCATGGACAGAGGAGCCTAGTGGGCTACAATCCATGGGGTCACAAAGACTTGGACATGACTAAGCACAGCACACACCCATCAGAACAGCCAAACTTCAAAACACAACACCAAATGCTGGTGAGGATGAGGAGCGATGGGAACTCTCCTTCACTGCTGGTGGAAATACAACATGCTACAGATACTCTGGAAGACTACGAAAACTAAACACTCTGACCAAACAGTCCAGCCATCACGCTCCACTGTTATTTACCCAGGAGCTGAAAACTTACGCGCACACAAAATGTCTACAGCAGCTTTATTCATAATTATCAAAACTGAGACGTCCTTCGGTGGGTAAATGGATAAATAAACTATGGGTCATCTAGACAATGGGATATCATTCAGTGCTAAAAGAAAAGAACTATCAAGTCACGGAAAAAAGACAGAGAAGAAACTTTTAACACATTACTAACAGAAAGAAGATAATCTGAAAAGACTACATACATACTATAGAATTCCAACTATATGACTACTCTGGAAAGGGCAAAACTAGGAAGACAGTAAGATCAGTGGCTGACAGTGGGTGGAGGTAGATGGAGCCCAGAGGATATTTAGGGCAGTGAAAACGTGTGATTCTATACTGGTGGATACACGACACATCTGTGCAAACCCAGAGCACGTGCCACACCAAGAGTAAATTTTAAGGTAAACTATGGACTCTGAGTGTGTCAGTGTAGGTTCATCAGCTGCAACAAACGTAGCACTTGGCGGGGTATGCTGATCATGGGAACAACTATGGCAAAAGCTATGCATGTGTGGGGCAGGGAGTCTATCAGAAATCTCTACTTTCCCCTCAGTTTTGCTGTGAACTTAAAACTGTCCTTAAAAATTAAGACTTATTTAAAAAATAGTAATAAACTTCTCACCACCCTCAAAAAACATGGATGAATTCACAGAAGCATAATGTTAAATGTAAAAAGCCAGAC
This sequence comes from Bos mutus, assembly GCF_027580195.1. Taxonomy (NCBI): domain Eukaryota; kingdom Metazoa; phylum Chordata; class Mammalia; order Artiodactyla; family Bovidae; genus Bos; species Bos mutus. The sequence goes on from NC_091627.1 coordinate 101,926,253, forward strand.
ACAAAAGAGTATATTTTGTCAAATTTGACTTACATGAAGTTTAAGAACAGGCAAAACTAACCCATGGACATAGAATTTGGAACAGTGATTGCTATGAGGGGCTGGGAACTGACTAGAATGGAGCACACTAGTACTTGTGAGGTGATGGAAAGTTTTATGTCTTAATTTGGGCTATTTAACAAGGATGTGGACTTCCTTGGTGGCTCAGTGGTAAAGAACCCACATGCCAATGCAGGAGACCTGGGTTCAATCCCTAGGTTGGGAAGATCCCCGGAGAAGGGAATGGCAACCCACTCTAGTATTCTTGCCTGAAGAATCCCATGGACAGAGGAGCCTGGTGGGCTACAGTCCATGGGTCGCAAAGAGTTGGACACAACTTAGTGACTATACAAAAATAGACAAGGATATATGAATACATTTATCAAAACTCAATTTCACACTGTATATAAATTTTACCTCAATCCTCCCTGGTGGCTCAATGAAGAAACCTCCTATAATACAGGAGACTGGAGTTTGATCCCTGGGTTGGAAAGATACCCTGGAAAAGGGAATGGCAACCCACTCCAGTATTCTTGCCTGAGAAATTCCATGGACAGAGGAGCCTGGCGGGCTATAGTCCATGGTGTTGAAAAGGTCGGACACAACTGATCGATTAACACTTTAAAAATAAGGAAAAAGCAAATTTATAGAAAGAATGAAAATACTTATGTTACAGTTTTTCCACTTGATAATAACGAACCTATTTTGAACCTTACTCTAATCAAATACTAGTCTTAAGAACCTGACATATTTTATCTAATTCTTACAAAAATTTAATAATGCTCTATTTTGCAGGCAAAAAGAGGCTAATTAAGGCCCATTTTTGTAAGTCTGAAGTGGCAAAGCCAGGATAGGAACATAGGATTCAAACCCTGGACACCAAGCTCTTAACCACTGTCCCACTCTGCTGCCAACTCAGAGCTCTCAGGATGCTGCTTCTCCGGAAACAACAAAACAACAAAACTTAGTCAGTTGACTAAGGCGGTGCCTACAGCAGAAGAGCAGGCTGAGGTCCTGTTAAGACTGTCGGTTTTTCTAGGAAAGTTCTAGGAGTAAGGAGCACATACAGACTTCCATGTCATAAGACCACAGTGTGGCAGGGTCACTGTGCTTACTTAATTCAGATTTGCCCACCACTGGCCAAACCACGTTCTGGTGAGAAGTCAAAAGCACAGGCTTGTACAGTCTGGGAGAAAACTCCTAAGGGAGGACCTGTCTGCATTTGAAAAAAGCAACATTGAATGACCTTAATTAATTAAGGAAATTGGATTAAACACAGTTAAACTCCTAGAAGGAAAAAAGATAACAAAATGAAGTGGAAAGAAATGGTCTACCAGGTGTGCACATTGTATAGTAAAAGACACAGAAACTATTATAAGTTCAAACTGAACTAAGCGACCCACAAAACAGTCTTTCTCCAAAATTAACAGTAGTTGGAATATATGGTAAGGGTTGAGTATGCAGTAGGCACTCAGTAAATTCTTTTTGTTACCATTTAACAGGATTTATGACTTAGAAAAGATAGAAAACAACTCCATCTTACAACTGGTGCTGATCAGAGCTTAATGAGAATCTTCATCTCTCTTCTAAAAAAGTGATAAGCTTAGAAAGAATTCAGTTTTCAAAGGTCATCTAGTGAAGCTGGGACTGTGAAGAAGGCTTAGTGGTCAGTCTCCTCCAGCTCTGTCCAAACTCAGAGAGTATAACACCACCCAGAGTGAACTAAGAATTTTGAGTGATAATGACACGTCAATGGAGGCTCATCAATTTAACAAAGGTTCCTCTTCCTGCAGGATGTCAATAATGGGGGAGGCTTTGTATGTGTGAAGACAGGGGTACTTTCCCCTCAATTTTGCTGTGAATCTAAAAGTGCTCTAAAAAAATAAAGTTTTAAATAACAAGAAGTCAGTCAAGTCCCCCAATCCCCACATCAACAGGAATTCTCACCGTTAACTGAATAAAGGAGAAAAGCCACATGAACATATCAAGAGACGGAGAACAGGCATCTGACAAAAATCAACAACCATCTCAAGACAAACAAAAAACAATACTAAGTAACCTAGGAATAGAAGGGAATGTCCTCAGCTTAATAAAGTGCATTTATACCTGCCAGCATGCCTAATGGGGAAAGATGGAGAACTTTCCCCTAAGATGGAGAAGAAAGAAGAGAAAAGGACGTCTGTCACCACTTTTATTCAGCACTATTCTAGGAGATCCAGTTAGTAAAATACAGAAGAAAAACATTTATAAAGGATACAGATAAGGGGAAAAGTAAAAAAGTTTTCATCAGCAGATTACATAGTCATGTACTGATTTGACCACAAAGTTCATTCGGGTTTTCCCCAAACCTGGAAAACCCGAATGAACTTTTTGGCAAACTACAGAAAATCCCACATGAACTACAAAAGAAGCCCCTAGGCCTAATCTAGTGAATTTAAAAGGTCACAGGATAAAGGTCAATATATAAAAATCAACTGTATTTTTATTTAAAATTGATGATTAGAAATCCAAAATTTAAACAGCTATTTACAGTAACACCAAAAGCATGAAATATTAGGAAAAATTTAGTAAAATATGACCAACACATGGACAATAAAAAACTATAGCATACTGTCAAGACAAAGTGAATGTAGAGACAGACACCATGCTCACTGACTGCAAGACTCAACTTTGTTAAAATGTCCATTCTCCCAGAATTTATCTACAAACACAACCCCAATTAAAATCCCAGAAGGTTTTTTGCAGAAAATAACAAGCTGATTCTAAACTTTATATGGAAATTCAAAGACCCTGAAATAACCAAAACAAATTTGAGAAATAAAAAGTTGAAGAACTTAACCACCATCTGCTTTCATGAATCACTATGAAACTACAATCAAGACAGGGAAGCAGTGGCGTGAGGATGGATACAGAGGTCAGCGGAAGAGAAGAGAAATACTAAGAACAAACATATGAACATGGCCATTTTTAACAAAGATTGCAAAGTAATTCAATGGGGGAAGAATATATACATTTTGAAAAAAGTGAACTTTGGATTCTACTTTATATCATGCAAAATTAAAATCATAAGTATCTAGCAACACTGGAAAAAAATTTTCATGAACTTGGGGTGGGAAAAGGTTACTTGTATAGAATACAAACAAGAAATTATTTAAAAATTTCTCATAAATCAATTTTGCTAAAATTACAAATGTCTTCTCTTCAAAAAAACATCATTAAAGAAACGAAAAACTAAGTCTGACTCTAAAAACACATCTGCAACACACGCAACTGACAAAGGGCTTCTGTCGACAATATAAAGAACTCTTACAACTGAGGAGGACGACAATCTAATAAAAAACGAGCAAAGGAGTTTGAACAGATACTTGAGAAATCAAGTAAATCTACAAAAAGATGTCTGATGCCATTAGTCATCATGGAAATGCAAATGGAAATGGTACACTTTGGCACTACACACTTTAATTAGAGCGGCAGCAGGCAGGGGTTCAGTGTTGGCAAGAATGTGCAGAAACGAACTCTTCCTAATTGCTGGTTAAAAAATGTACAATGGTACCATTTCTTTGGGAAAATGTGTCATTTTCTCATAAGGCTGAATATATACCTACCATATGACCCAGCAATTCTATTCCTAAAAATTTACTACAAGTAAAGGAAAATAAATGTCTACACAAAGACTTCTGTAAAAATGTTCATAGCTGCTTCGTTAATAACCTAAAACTATAATCAATCCAAGAATCCTTCAACAGATACATGGATGAAGTATGGTGAAGACATATTAACCAGATAATGAAATCTTCCTGAACAATAAAAAGAACAATCTATGACCTATGTAGCAACATGGATAAAGAGGTCACACACTGTGTAGTTCCATTAATATGAAACTATAAAACAGACAAAGCTAGTCTATGATGGCAGAAAGAAAGCTGGTATTAGGGGTGTAGAAGGGGCGCACTGACTTAAAAGAACATGAAGGGGAAAAAAACAAAAAGAACACGAGGGAACATTCTGGGAATATGGACATTAGGTCTATATTCTAAATGATGGTGGCTGTATGTATGTGTGATTTTGTCCACATACACTGGACTGTACACTTAACAGGAGTGTATTTTCTTATATGAAAGTTATGTTAACCATAAAAAATAAGCACATTTTCACGACTTAATTTTTCAGAAGAGGAGCTTACCTTATTGAGGGCAACAATGAAGGGACATTTTTTAGATTTCAAAAGGTTGATAGATTCAATTGTCTGGGGCTCCAAACCATGCATAATATCAACAACTAAAATGGCAATGTCACAAAGAGAGCTTCCTCTGTTTCTCAGATTACTGTTGGAAAAGGACACATAAATAGAAATCTTGAAATTAAATACTTTTACTCAAAGAAACTTAAAATGTTCATTTCTTTGTAAAACCCACACAGAAAGAACAAAATGAAGTACATGCATTAAATTCAAGTGGCATTAGCCCTTAACATGCCAAATGCTCATCTGACAGTGAACTGACATCAGTTGCAATGACTTAGTTCCAGAAATTCCTCCATTATTTCTGCCAGTTTTACTGACCAAGTTTTTTGCACTAAGGAACATGGTCAAGAGGCAACAGAATAAAACTCCACCTGTAACAGTTTCATAGGAGATAGACCAGGCATGTATTAGGATTTGCTCTTTCAAAGTGGAAAAGACTTCTCTCTACAAAAAAACAAGTCCCCAAATAAAGTCCTACTAACAAGTCAGTGAGGCACAGGTGAGGGCTGGTAGTTACAAGGACCACAGATATCAAAATAGTACACAAAGATTAATGACTAGTCAGAAGTCCTCACTCACTGAACGTCGAGACTTACTGGCTTCAAGCAGTGTGCCTGCTGACAAAAGACACAAATCACTCTTACCTGAAAGACTCATGCCCCGGAGTGTCAATAATCAGCATTCCTGGAATCCGTACGTTCTCTCGATCAAACTAGAAAAAATAGGAAAAGTGGAGAGCTGACTTAACAAAGAACCAAAACAACAAAAGCATCTTTACAAGACAATTATTCTGCCAGGAAAACTTCAAAATAACAGCACTTCCTTTTCCAAATGAACTGCTTTAAAACAGTGAGTCAACCAGCAAAGCACAACAGTTAACATTTTCATTAATATTAAAAGGCGTTCCGTAGAAAAAAATGAAATGAGAAAAATTCCCCTTGTTAAGTTAACTATGATGTAGTCTAAAACTGAACAGATTACTCGTAAGGGACAAATGACAGAGGATCTGAGAGTGATTATCTATAAAAAGCTAACACAGAAGAAGAGGCTCTCAGTGTTTGGAAAACTTATCTGGTCAAATTTTAGAGCAATTCTAAACTCTGAAAAATATCCCAAAGTATGTTTAAAAGAAAATTAACATATTATTGAAAGAATTAAGCTCATATCCTGCTTTATTCAAATGTCATTATAAAGACTTGATCTTCTGGACAAAAGTCCATGAACGAATGGAAAGAGCATTACACCTGAGTATTCAGCCACTGGAAGGACTGATGCTGAAGCTGAAGCTCCAATGTTCTGCCACCTGATGTGAAGAACTGACTCATTAGAAAAGACCCTGATGCTGAGAAAGATTAAAGGCAGGGGGAGAAGGGGACAACAGAGGATGAGATGGTTGGATGATATCATCGACTTGATGGACATGAGTTTGAGCAAGCTCCAGGAGTTGGTGATGGACAGCAAAGCCTAGTGTGATACAGTCCATGGGGTCTCAAACAGTCGGACATGACTAGGTGACTGAACTGAACTGAACTATGGACATCCTCTTTTAACCTGAACATTAGCACTGGCCAACAAATCTCTCTTACGCATACACACACAGAACTTTTTTCACTTTGTTTATCTATACTTTTGTCAATCTTGATATGATTTTCCAAAATCTTATCTAGTGATCTAAGTCAAAATGATTCAAATGCAAAACATTTCAATTTTGCATTCTGGTGGTCTTAAATCAAAATCTGCCATAATTACTTTCAGTTCACTGTCTGGAATACAAACAATAAAAACCACCAGAATCAAATTTCATTTACAAATTCAGAAAACTGCAATTCAAGAAAACTATCCTAAAATAAAGATATTAAACTATATACTAAAATGGAATACCATATAACTAGAAAATTGACCCAGAACAACCAATACCAAGATGCAAAAGACCACATAGCTTATAAGAGGATGAAAGCCAGCTTGTATTAAAACTTGAAAGGTGAAGCTTTATGTGAGAAGAAACTCGAACAACAGTCAATACACTTTAGGAGAGAAAAAGTGAACCAAGGATTTACATGCAGCCAACTGATTTTCCAGGATGAAAGTCACAAAGTAACGCTTCAATGTTCAAAGAACTCAAGGAATATTACTTCCATTACTCCTTTAGGAATCTATGAGAAAACAAGCTTCAAAAAACAACTTCCAACAAACAAAACAAAAGCTGGAGTGACACACTCACAGAGCCTTTCTAAACACAGAACTCAGACTGAAGAGAGACACCAGCATGTGACAATATGCTGTGTGTTACATCAGAGCGCATGGATGTCACAAGACAAACAAGACTACTTGAACAGTATCAAAAACACTCAGAAGCCAATCAGTCCTAGAAAGATGGAACTATCTCGGCATAGTAAAAATTGAAATGGATTAAAACACAGTATAAACAGGTTGAAATCCATGAGTTTATAATAACATAAAACCAAACCACTCTTTGTTTGAAAAGCTGGTACATAAAGGTGAAGGATCAGACCTTTCTCCCGCATCCCATCACTCTGAGACCAAACAGTAGATGAGGACTCTGCAGAAGTAATCGGATAACGGGACCGGAATATCAACATTTAGAGATGACTTTAAAAGCTAATCCTGGGTGGAAGAGGAGGACTCGGACTGAAAAGGGACACAAGGCTTCTGAAGAAACTGGCAAGGTTCTACCCAGAAGCTGAGTAACACAAACGGTGTTTGATTCACTAAGCTTTACATTAATCATATGTGATTTTCCCTCGTGTTATATTTAACAAAAATAAAAACTGAGTATTTCTAAAGTTGAGAAATAGGAGATAAAATCAGAAGAGCTGGGGAGGAAACAGAATGTTTAAACATGTTTAAACATGGGGATCCATGATAAAAGTATTAAAACAAGGAAATGGCAGACTTTTAACACAGAAAAGCAACTGCCTCTTGGAGCAAGAGGGAAGGAGGACTCCTACAATATTTAATGCTTTATGTCTTTAAAAAAGAGATCTGAAGGGCAACGTGGAGTTTGTTACTTATGAACGGTGAGTGTGTGGATCTGTGATACTATTCTGTTCTTTTTTTCTATATGTAAAATAATTTATAACAATTTTTGTCAGAGATTAAGACACACGAAATACAGTGCACTTACATTTTTAATCATCTTAGTTTGTTCATTAATAGCTTCAAGAGGGACATTGGTGGCACCAATTTGCTGTGTGATACCACCTGCTTCACCATCTTGTACATGTGTGTGACGGAGCTGGGATGAGAGAGCAGATTCCAAGTCAAATTTCAAAATGCATAAAGAAGCAAAAGCAGTAATAAAACAACAGCTTACTTACTGTAAACAGAACTGCCCATGTGTGCTATAGTTTCTATTAGCTTTTCATAGGGTATCACTTATTCAAAGAGTTATATATCAATGCACACAACATTTTCTTACCTTATCTAGAATTTTTGTCTTCCCTGTATCCACATGTCCAAGTACACAAATAACAGGAGCTCTTAGCTTCTCTGTATTTACATTTTTACTGTGTTCAAGTCGCCGTTTCTGGGAACAACAACAAAAATACACACACAAAATTAAATATTTCAAACTTTCACTACCATTTTCCTTTAAATTAGTTTCCCTTCGCAAGAGAACACCACAACCTGCATACAAGTTGTTTGCTGATTTAACTACGTGTAATTGCATTTTACAATGTGAACTTTACAACCTTTGAGCAAGGAGACACCTGTTTAGATTTCAGAGCAGCACTGCTAATTATGGATTAGAATGATGTAAAATATTTGCTCAAACTTTCTGAACACTTTTGTACGTGGTTAACTTAATGGAATATAATGAATATTTTGTTCACACTTACTATATAGTATAAACCTCTAACTTATGTTGTTGTTTTTCTGTTGTCTAATTGCTAAATCATGTCCAACTCTTTATGACTCCGTGGACTGTAGCCCAGCAGGCTCCTCTGTCCATGGGATTTTCCAGGCAAGAATACTGGAGTGGATAGCCATTTCCTTCTCCAGGGCATCTTCCCAAACCAGAGATCAAACCTATGTCTCCTGCGGTGCAGGTGGATTCTTTACTGCTGACCCACCAGGGAAGCCCTGTGGGGGAAAGTTTATATAAAAAGAAGTATACTCCAGCATTCAAAAAAATTTCACTTCAAATTGTTAAAAATCTTAAAGCAATATATTTCAAAACTGTATCCAGTGCACACGTACACAGCCACTGCACACTTCAGCCTAAGACACCCAGATGGCACTCCCACCTTCCCAAGGTGGATCTAAGCATGAGAAAGCCTTCCGACCCACCATGTGTTTACCAAGCACCTACTTCCAAACACTTCAGCTTCTGAGAACCAAACAAAAGCACAAGGCAGCAGCTCCTCTTCAGAACGCCAGCCTTTCAGGTGAAGCTGGCGTGCGAATGAGGAGGACTTCCACAAAAGGCTGAAGTGATGTCATTCACAAAACTATTTTCCATCTAAAAACCATTTTTGTAAGAACACTCTCATTTCTAGCATCAGACACTGAATCCTTCTATAGAAACTGTAATGAAAAAATATTTTGGAATGCCAAAAGAGAGATGCAATTTTACTAGCAAAGAGCAATACACAACAGCTTCACAGTGTTTATGACTCACACTTTACCTGGTGGTCTAGTGATTAAGAATCCACCAGCCAATGCAGGGGACAAGGGTTCGATCCCTGGTCCTGAAGATTCCACGTGTTGTAGAGCAACTAAGACCATCCCCACAACTACTGAGCTGGTGCTCTAGAGCCCATGAGCCCAGAGCCCCTGCTCCACAACAAGAGAAGCCACTCCAAGGGGAAGCCTGTGCACTGCAACCAGAGAGCAGCCCCTGCTTGCTGCAACTAGAGAAACGTCGTGTACAGCAATGAAGACCCAGCACAGCCAAAACTAATAAATAAAATCTTTAAAAAAAAAGTATGACTCAAAAGCAAACATCATGAGCTTAGTTACAATCTATGAAGAATTACTGGAGTAAAAAAATTTCAGTGTAGTGCAGCACATAAGATCAATCTATAAAAATCAACTGCATTTCTTTGTACTAACAATAGAAGATTAAATAGTGACTCCACTCACAAGAGCATCAAAAAAAAACAATATATGTGACAATAAATTTAACAAAAGAAAAATAAATCCTATACTCTGGAAACTACAAAACATTGCTGGATGAACTTTCAAAGGATCTAAATAAATGGAGAGATAGCTATTTCCACAGATTGGCAAATTCAGTATTAATAAGATGGTAATTCTCCCTAAAATTGATCTACAGATTCAATGCACTCCCTATCAAAAGTGTGAGAAGACTTTTGCAAAAACTGATAAGCTGATTCTAAAATCTGTATGGAAAAGCAAGTGACCTAGGAAGTTGAAACAATCTAAAATAGGAGGAACAATGTTGGAAGACTTACATTACCCAACTTCAAAACTTATCACGAAAACTATAGTAATCAAGAAAGTGTGGTACTGACATAAGAAAAGACACAGAGATGAATGAAACAGAACTGAAAGTCCAAAAGCAAACCCTCACACTTCTGCCACTTGACTTGTCAAAGATGAGAAGGCAACACAAAGAGGGGAAGAGTCGTCTTTTAAACCAACGGTGCTGGTTATCATTAAAAAAATGACCTAAATCCTTACACCCTACATAAAAATTATCTTAAAATAGATATGAGGAACAAAAAGTATAAATCTGTAAGAAGAAAATCACAGGACAAACTATTCATGATCGTGGTTTCAACAAAGATTTCTTCAATACAACACCAGAAGAATAATTTATGCTCTAGTAAAAGAAAAACTTAATAAATTAGATGTTACCAAACTTAAAATGTATGCATGTCAAAAAGATACTGCTAAAAATGAAAACTACTCTTACAACACAATAAAAAAAGACAAATTCCAAAATTTTAAAAATGAACAAAAGTTTGGATACTTCAACAATTAAGACTATAGGAATGGCCAAAAAGCATACAAAGAAATGATAAACATCATGGAAATGCAAATTAAAACCATAGTTAGACACATTGCTTCACATCCCTCTAGAATGGTTATAATGGGAAAGCAGACAATAACAAGTATTTGGATGTAGAGAAACTAGAACCCTCAAGTGATTAAAATCTTTAATTGTAGAGAAACTTTGAAAATGCAGTTTCTGAAAAAGCTAAACACGAATTTACTACGTGAGTAAGCAATTTCATTCTTCAGTTCAGACACAGCTCAGCTGTGTCTGACTCTTTGCGACCCCATAAATTGCAGCACACCAGGCCTCCCTGTCCATCACTAACTCCTGGAGTCCACTCAAACTCATGTCCATCAAGTCGGTGATGCCATCCACCATCTCATCCTCTGTCATCCCCTTCTCCTCCTACCCCCAATCCCTCTCAGCATCAGGTCTTTTCCAATGGTCAACTCTTCGCATGAGGTAGCCAAGGTATTTGAGTTTCAGCTTCAGCATCAGTCCTTCCAATGAACACCCAGGACTGATCTCCTTTAGGATGGACTGCTTGGATCTCCTTGCAGTCCAAGGGACTCTCAAGAGTCTTCTCCAACACCACAGTTCAAAAGCATCAATTCTTCGGCGCTCAACTTTCTTCACAGTCCAACTCTCACATCCATACGTGACCACTGGAAACACCATAGCCTTGACTAGACGGACCTTTGCTGGCAAAGTAGTACTCTGTTTTTTTTTTCCTTTCTTTCTTTTTTTTAAAAAAAATTTTTTTTTAACTTTACAATATTGTATTGGTTTTGCCATATATTGACAATCTCTTTAACAAGTGGTGCTGGGAAATCTGGTCAACCACTTGTAAAAGAATGAAACTAGAACACTTTCTAACACCATACACAAAAATAAACTCAAAATGGATTAAAGATCTAAACGTAAGACCAGAAACTATAAAACTCCTAGAGGAGAACATAGGCAAAACACTCTCTGATATACATCACAGCAGGATCCTCTATGACCCACCTCCCAGAATATTGGAAATAAAAGCAAAAATAAACAAATGGGTCCTAATTAACCTTAAAAGCTTCTGCACATCAAAGGAAACTATTAGCAAGGTGAAAAGACAGCCTTCAGAATGGGAGAAAATAATAGCAAATGAAGCAACTGACAAACAACTAATCTCAAAAATATACAAGCAACTCCTACAGCTCAACTCCAGAAAAATAAATGACCCAATCAAAAAATGGGCCAAAGAACTAAATAGACATTTCTCCAAAGAAGACATACAGATGGCTAACAAACACGTGAAAAGATGCTCAACATCACTCATTATCAGAGAAATGCAAATCAAAACCACTATGAGGTACCATTTCACGCCAGTCAGAATGGCTGCGATCCAAAAGTATCTTTGCTTTTTAATATGCTATCTAGGTTGGTCATAGCTTTCCTTCCAAGGAGTAAGCGTCTTTTAATTTTATGGCTGCAATCACCATCTGCACTGATTTTGGAGCTCAAAAAAATAAAGTCTGACACTGTTACCCCATCTATTTTCCCCCTGAAGTGATGGGACCAGATGCCATAATCTTAGTTTTCTGAATGCTGAGCTTTAAGTCAACTTTTTCACTCTCCTCTTTCACTTTCATGAAGAGGCTTTTTAGTTCCTCTTCACTTTCTGCCATAAGGGTGGTGTCATCTGCATATCTGAGGTTATTGATATTTCTCCCGGCAATCTTGATTCCAGCTTGTGTTTCTTCCAGTCCAGCATTTCTCATGATGTACTCTGCATATAAGTTAAATAAACAGGGTGACAATATACAGCTTTGATGAACTCCTTTTCCTATTTGGAACCAGTCTGTTGTTCCATGTCCAGTTCTAACTCTTGCTTCCTAACCTGCATACAGATTTCTCAAGAGGCAGGTCAGGTGGTCTGGTATTCCCATCTCTTTCAGAATTTTCCACAGTGTATTGTGATCCACACAGTCAAAGGCTTTGGCATAGTCAATAAAGCAGAAATAGATGTTTTTCTGGAACTCTCTTGCTTTTTCCATGATCCAGCAGATGTTGGCAATTTGATCTCTGGTTCCTCTGTCTTTTCTAAAACCAGCTTGAACATCAGAAAGTTCACGGTTCACATATTGATGAAGCCTGGCTTGGAGAATTTTGAACATTACTTTACTAGCGTGTGAGATGAGTGCAACTGTGCAGTAGTTTGAGCATTCTTTGGCATTGCTTTTCTTTGGGATTGGAATGAAAACTAACCTTTTCCAGTCCTGTGGCCACTGCTGAGTTTTCCAAATTTGCTGGCATATTGAGTGTAGCACTTTCACAGCACCATCTTTCAGGATCTGAAATAGCTCAACTGGAATTCCATCCCCTCCACTAGCTTTGTTTGTAGTGATGCTTTCTAAGGCCCACTTGACTTCACATTCCAGGATGTCTGGCTCTAGGTGAATGAACACACCATCATGATTATCTGGGTCATGAAGCTCTTTTTTGTACAGTTCTTCTGTGTATTCTTGCCACCTCTTCTTAATATCTTCTGTTAGGTCCATACCATTTCTGTCCTTTATTGTGCCCATCTTTGTATGATTTGTTCCCTTGATATCTAATTTTCTTGAAGAGATCTCTAGTCTTTCCCATTCTGTTGTTTTCCTCTATTTCTTTGCATTGATTGCTGAGGAAGGCTTTCTTACCTCTCCTTGCTATTCTTTGGAACTCTGCATTCAGATGTTTATATCTTTCCTTTTCTCCTTTGCTTTTCGCGTCTCTTCTTTTCACAGCTATTTGTAAGGCCTCCCCAGACAGCCATTTTGCTTTTTTGCATTTCTTTTCCATGGGGATGGTCTTGATCCCTGTCTCCTGTACAATGTCACGAACCTCATTCCATAGCTCATCAGGCACTCTATCTATCAGATCTAGGCCCTCAAATCTATTTCTCACTTCCACTGTATAATCATAAGGGATTTGATTTAGGTCATACCTGAAGGAGAGCCAACCAGTCCATTCTGAAGGAGATCAGCCCTGGGATTTCTTTGGAAGGAATGATGCTAAAGCTGAAACTCCAGTACTTTGGCCACCTCATGCAAAGAGTTGACTCATTGGAAAAGACTCTGATGCTGGGAGGGATTGGGGGCAGGAGGAGAATGGGACAACAGAGGATGAGATGGCTGGATGGCATCACTGACTCGATGGACTTGAGTCTGAGTGAACTCCGGGAGTTGGTGATGGACAGGGAGGCCTGGCCTGCTGCAATTCATGGGGTCGCAAAGAGTCGGACACGACTGAGCGACTGAACTGAAATGAATCGTCTAGTGGTTTTCCCATTTCTTCAATTTAAGTCTGAATTTGGCAATAAGGAGTTCATGATCTGAGCCACAGTCAGTTCCCAGTCTTGTTTTTGCTGACTGTATAGAGCTTCTCCATCTTTGGCTGCAAAGAATATAATCAATCTGATTTCGGTGTAGACCATCTGGTGATGTCCATGTATAGAGTCTTCTCTTGTGTTGTTGGAAGAGGGTGTTTATTATGACGAGTGCATTTTCTTGGCAAAACTCTATTAGTCTTTGCCCTGCTTCATTCCGTATTGCAAGGCCAAAATTGCCTGTTACTCCAGGTGTTTCTTGACTTCCTACTTTTGCATTCCAGTCCTGTATAATGAAAAGGACATCTTTTCTGGGTGTTAGTTCTAAAAGGTCTTGTAGGTCTTCATAGAACCGTTCAAGTTCAGCATCTTCAGCGTTACTGGTTGGGGCATGGGCTTGGATTACTGTGATATTGAATGGTTTGCCTTGGAAACGAACAGAGATCATTCTGTCAGTTTTGAGATTGCATCCAAGTACTGCATTTCGGACTCTTTTGTTGACCATGATAGCTACCCCATTTCTTCTAAGGGATTCTCACCCACAGTAATAGATATAATGGTCATCTGAGTTAAATTCACCCATTCCAGTCCATTTTAGTTCGCTGATGCCTAGAATATTGACGTTCACTCTTGGCATCTCCTGTTTGACCACTTCCAATTTGCCTTGATTCGTGGACCTGACATTCCAGGTTCCTATGCAATATTCCTCTTTACGGCATCAGACCTTGCTTCTATCATCAGTCACATCCACAACTGGGTATTCGTATCTCACTCTTAGACACTGCCAAATTTCTAGGATTAAAAAAAATTCACTCCTAAAAGTTGTTTTTATTCAAAAGTAACAAAAATATATCTCCATGCACAGACTCATATGAGACCGTTTTGTAACAGAAGTACAAATGACAAAAAGTGGAAACAATTCAAATGTTCTTTAACTGGTGAATGGACACAAATAAAATGTGGTATCTATATATAACGGAACACTGCTGTCAGTTAAAAGGAACACAGTACTGACAGAGCAGCAACACAGATGAACAGGCTGAAGTGAGAGAAGCCAGACACAAAAGACCACGTAATACAAAGTTGCATTTATGATGAAGTTTCTGGAGAAGATGCTGTCCTGAGGCAGGAAACAGATGAGCAGTTGCTTGGGGGCAGGAATGGGTAATGACTGCAGATTGGCACAAGGATATTTCTGGGGTGATGAACATATTCTAAAAGTTGAGTTGTGGGAGTGGCTGCACAACTCTGTAAATTTACAAAATGTCACTGAATTGTAAACTTAAAATGGGTCAGTTTTACAGTATGAAATCACATCTCAACCAAGCCGTTCAAAAATTGTTGACCTAGGACTTCCCTGGTGGTCTAGTGGTTAAGAATCTGCCACACAGTGCAGGAGACACAGGTTCGATCCTGGGTCCGGGAAGATCCCACATGGCACAAAGCAACTAAGCCCATGAGCTACAACTGATGAGCCCATGAACTGCAACGAAGCACAGCACAACACAGAACTAGCCTGAGCACAGCAACGAAGACCCAGTACAGCCAAAACACTTTTTTTAAATTGTTGAGCTAAAGAGGACCACTGCATATTGTTAAAAGGAGGGGCCGGGGGTGGGGGGATGCAAACACTAAATTTATTACTTAGTTTTTAATTATTTTTTTTTTAAATCATGGGGTTCATAACCAGATTCATTGCCAAAGGCAGTTCTTCTATCTCACTAGGGAGTGAGATAATAGGGAACTTTATGATTATACCCATTCTGTTCGTAAATCACCAAGCACAGTATACAATGTCTGGCTGAAGCAGGTCTGTGGGAAGAAGCAGAGACACGAGCAGGAGAAGGGAGGGGATTTAGAGGGTGATCAGAGATACTGCTGAACATCCTAAAATGAAGAAGACAGTCCCCACAGCAGAGAATTCTTAGGCCCAAAAATGTCAATAGTGCTGAGGCTGAGAAACCCCAATTTACAGTAACAGACTTTGTTAGTCCTTTAGAAATTTGGAAAATGTATTCCTAACTAAACTTTACAGAAGGAAAAGGCAAATACTGATACAGAGGTATTCACAAACTAACTGAAAGCTAGAATTGCACATGAAAAAATTAAGGAAAGCTAAAAACAATTTTAGTTTTAAAACAGTTTAGCCTCTTCAAAGCAAATTAGTTTTTAGTGTATTATTTATGCTAAGCTGACATAACTAGAGAAAACTTCCTCCTGAAGTCTAGTAGAAATAGTAGTAGAAGTCTACTGCATTAAGAAAGGGAAAACAGTTAAGTGGCAGGGTATGTGAACTTGACTAAACGGAAGCCTCATTAACCCACCTGATCTAAAGAACTAAAGGGACCACATGTGTCAGAATGACTAAACACACAAGGCAAACACTCAATTAGAGCGCATAAGCTCAGAGTATCTCTATAAACCTATAAAAAAATCTCTCAAAGAGCACACTAAAATTTGGATTAAAAAAAGAAAAAACTGATAAAGCAGTCAGCATTCCATCTTAGCAAACAGTGAAGTCCTTGGGTTAGACCAGTGTCAAGGACCTGTTATGTCTCAGCATCACAAAAACGGAACAGATACCAATCCGAGACTGTTTCTTAAATTGCTCCTCAATAGAAGCGTTAGTTGTAAAGTTCTAATGATCACAGAGGAAGGGGGTGGAAAGGAGTAGAGAAGAGGAAAAATGAGTACCTCAATCCTCCGTTTTGCTTTGTCATAAGCCCGTTCTTCTTTAGTTCGATCGTCGTCAGAGTCATCCTCAGATTCTGAGCTCACGTCTTTGCTTGGCTTTTTATCCAATGTTTTCCCAGCGTCCTTCTCATCTGACACCTTTTCATCATCATCTTCACCTTCACTGCCTTCACTGTCTCCTTCTTCCTCCTCTTCGTCTTCACTCTCTTCTTCCTCCTCCTCCTCCTCTTCCTCCTCCTCCTCCTCTTCAGGGTTTTCTTTTACTTCTATATGCACCGTGTTTTCTTCTTTCAGGAAAAGACATTTTGAAATAAACCAAAGTTAAAAATGAGATTTCTATCAAGATAGAGACCTTAAAGGCAAAATAATACCGAAAGGGTACTAAATAAGGCAGTAACGTTTTACTATATAATTCAAAATTAATATTTTCATACATCATAAATGCAAAGTTTTGTCTACATACTACAGTAAAGACTGCCTTTTAACAGTAAAAACTTAATGCATTAACCATACTTAAGCTAATAAAAAAAGGAAAGCATCACTGGCCAGGATACACTGTCCCTGAGAGGACAGAAACCCAGGGAAGGGAGCACAATGTTTAGTACCTCCTCCCCCCGGGGTCATCTGCGGACCCTGGAGGAGGCAGCTGAAAGGCTATGCAGCGCTCTTAAAGGCCCCTCAGCGCTCAAGGGTCCAGGCACTGGGAGTTCAGGCCTACCAACAATTTCAGGGGGGGCAAGGTAGACAGACACTGGGTAGTGCCCGTACTGTGGGGTGAAATCCTGAAAAACTCTGGGGAAATAACAAGATAAACAGGAAGTAAACAGGATCTCCCCATTACTGGCAGATCACCTCCAGGTTCTCTAAATTCGAAACGGGGAGTAAGATGTTTCTATATTGCTAGTTCACTCAGACTCCTGGTAGATGTACATATAAATTCTCTCTGGAGTAAGAAAACACCAACTTTGCCATCAAATTATTTCTACAGTTTCAAACAACTCAGGAGAAAATAAAAACAAACTGGGTTGAATCATAATAAAACTGATGAAAACAAAGACACATGGAAACTTTAGAGTGATACCTGACTTTTAAACAGAAACAATAAAAGCCAAGACAGGGGATTAGAATCATCAAAGCATTAATCAAATTACAACAAAGAATTTCTCATTTAGTATGTCACCTTCAAGAATGAAGATGAGGGATTCCCTGGTGGCTCATTGGTGAAGAATCCGCCTGCCAAAGCAGGAGACATGGGTTCGATCCCTGGTCGAGGAAGACCCACATGCTGCAAAGCAACCAAGCCTGTGTGCTACAACTATCAAGCCTGTGCTCTAAAGACCAGAAGCCCCAAGTACTGAAGCCCCCATGCCCTGGAGCCCATGTTCCGCAACAGAAGGCACCACGATGAAAAGCCTGTGTACCACCAACTAGAGAGTTAGCCCCTACTTACCGCAACTAGAGAAAAGCCCACGTAGCAATGAAAACCCAGCACAGCCAAAAATAAATAAATTTTTTTTTAAAAAGAATGAAGATGAGATAAAGATTTTTCAGAAAAGCAAATATGGACAGTCTCTGTAGCAGATTCATACTGAAGGAATTCTAAAAGATACACTTCAGGTTGGAAGAAATGACCCCAATAGAAGGTAAGAGATTGAGGAAGGAAAGAAGCACCACAAAACTCAGAATGTGAATAAACTTCAATGTATACCCATTGTTGTGTGTGTGTGTTTTAAAGCTTCTGGGGTTTAAAACAGAGAATTAAAGTAAATGAGAACAATGGTATATATAAACTGAGAACTGTTCAAATGTAATTTATGTATTCTATGGTCTTTATCTTGCTTGGAAAGAAGGTAACAGACATTGATAGTTCAGAAGTCCACGTTAAAACTATCTAGAGTAACCACCAAAAGGAAGGAGAAAAGTACAAAACGTCCAAGCTCATGAAAGGGCAAAAAAAGGAATTAAAGAAAAAAAATCAAATAATCCAAAAGATAGTTAGAAAGGAAAGAAAAAGAAATAGAACAAATAAGAGTAAGATGATAAATAGAAGATCACTAAACTTCATTAACTGTATTACATTCTAGATGTAATGGGCTAAGTACTCCAGGTAAAATAAAAAGTAACAAAATAGATTTAAAAACCTCAACTATATGCTGTGTAAGGATATAGAAAGTGTAATACAGACAGAAAAATCAAGTAAATTAAAGCTGGTATACCTATATTAACATCAGATAAGGCAGACTTTAAGGAAAAAGACATTACTAGAAATAAGATATAAAACAGTCAATTCATCAGAAAGATGTAAGATTACATTCATTTAATAATACAGCACAAAACTACATAGAGCAAAAATTAAGATAACTCAGAGAAAAAGACAAACTATAAGCACAATGGGAGATTTAAGTATACCACTCTCAGCAAAAGAGAGAAAAGTACTGAGAAAAAAAACTCAGAAGCTGAATAAAATAATCAGCAACCTAAATACAGATAGCAAAGCACTCAACTAATGCAGAATATAAACTTTCCAGTCACATGAAACATGTAAAATAACCAACCATTTGTTGGGTTGTAAATTAAGTCAACACAGTTCAAAGGATAGAAACACGTGTTTTTCTGATCACAATGAAATAACAAAGATATGTAAAGTCCTCATTTTCATAAAATAAGAAATAAACTTCTAAGTAAATTATAGGCTAAAATATCAAAATATAAATTTAAAAATATCAATATATCAGAACTTAGAGAATTTGGCTAAAGCCAGGCTTAGAGAAAAATACATCATTTTAAAAAAGACTGAAAAAACAAACAGCCAAATATTCACTTCAAAAAGTTAGGAGAAAGCCAACAAATAAAACCCTAAAAAAGAAGCCAGGAAGAAATGACCAGGAAAACCATTTTTTATTCACAACGATTAGGAGGAACTCTATTATCTTGTTTGTATATCTTTGTATTTATTCTAAGTTAAAGAGCTTTAATAATCTATTTTCATTTGTAAAAATCATCTATTTTCATTTGTAAAAATCACCATTCTGGGAAAAAATGCATTCTAAATACTAGGCAACTATCTTACAAATCACTTTCTGAAAAACCATTTATTAATAAAATCAGGATCCACAGGAGGATTTAGGGATCATGGCAATGGAAAGAGCCAGACTGTCCTCTATCTCCAAGAATGCTCGTGCAGCTTTCACAATCAAGACTACTCCTTTAAACACAGACACATCACGAGTAGCCAATGGACGTATCAGTGCGTGCTTCCGAGCTACTCACCTGTCTCTCTCTCCTCATCGCTAGCCATAGCTTCCCAGTCATCCAACCCAGCATCCTCGGTTTCTTCTTCCTCTTCTGTGGATGAAAGTTTTCATTAAGGACATAAAAATTATAAAGAATTTAAGATTGCTTTTAGAAAAAAAAATGTAGAAAACTATACTGACATTTAAAAAATGCTTTAGTTATAAAAAGAAGTATGTATATAATTTCATTCTTTGCAACTATTTTTCAACATACCTAGCAGGTTAAATCCTTTACTGTCACTAGATGCTTCACAATTTCCTCATGTTTTGAGTACAATATATTAAACTTAACCCAGATTTCATATCTGAGGTAAAATATTGCTGTTCAGTTGCTAAGTCATGTCCAAAATATTAGCAACTCATTGAAATATTCCTTTAGATCTTGAAAAGGGTACGTGATGGCATTCAGTTCTTGAGGACAAATGGAATTTCACATATCTCTTCTTTTTGATCTTCAAACTATATACATAAGAATGTATTGTTTATTTAGCTTTAACCTCTTCAAATACATACAAATACTACTTCAATTACATACTTGGAGGTACCAATCTACACTTCTCTTCCAGCTGAAAGAACAGCATGTCGTGCTTACAACCCAAAAATGGCCAGAAAGGTATAATTTTGAATTTAAAGACTATAAACTCCCCTTATTAACAAAAATGACTCTCTTTTTACTTCAATCTAGTCAAGCAAAATTATTCTCAAATGAAAGGAAGATGAGGGTGGAACACGGGGTATTTGCTTCCCTATAATAATTACTACTTGCCAACAAGCCTGGATACATTTTCCTGAGGAGGAGGAAATGAGTCAGAAACATGAACCCTAAACTCCTTCTAAATTAGTAACTCTTTCTACTGCTACAAATTACCACCAAAAGTAGTGAACTCCCGTAAGTCTATCAACATGAATGTCTTTGATCTCATCAGGTTAAGCTGAGGTGTGCTGAGGAATATGATCCTTTTTACACTGAGAATAGGAGGTGAAGAAAAAAAGGATCAGTAATACTGGGTTAACCACTAGACCATTCAGGTATGACCTAAATCAAATCCCTTATGATATACAGTGGAAGTGAGAAATAGATTTAAGGGCCTAGATCTGATAGATAGAGTGCCTGATGAGCTATGGAATGAGGTTCATGACATTGTACAGGAGACAGGGATCAAGACCATCCCCATGGAAAAGAAATGCAAAAAAGCAAAATGGCTGTCTGGGGAGGCCTTACAAATAGCTGTGAAAAGAAGAGACGCGAAAAGCAAAGGAGAAAAGGAAAGATATAAACATCTGAATGCAGAGTTCCAAAGAATAGCAAGAGGAGATAAGAAAGCCTTCTTCAGCGATCAATGCAAAGAAATAGAGGAAAACAACAGAACGGGAAAGACTAGAGATCTCTTCAAGAAAATTAGATATCAAGGGAACAAATCATACAAAGATGGGCACAATAAAGGACAGAAATGGTATGGACCTAACAGAAGATATTAAGAAGAGGTGACAAGAATACACAGAAGAACTGTACAAAAAAGATCTTCACGACCCAGATAATCACGATGGTGTGATCACTCATCTAGAGCCAGACATCCTGGAATGTGAAGTCAAGTGGGCCTTAGAAAGCATCACTACCAACAAAGCTAGTGGAGGGGATGGAATTCCAGTTGAGCTATTCCAAATCCTGAAAGATGGTGCTGTGAAAATGCTGCACTCAATATGCCAGCAAATTGGGAAAACTCAGCAGTGGCCACAGGACTGGAAAAGGTCAGTTTTCATTCCAATCCCAAAGAAAGGCAATGCCAAAGAATGCTCAAACTACCACACAACTGCACTCATCTCACACGCTAGTAATGTTCAAAATTCTCCAAGCCAGGCTTCAGCAATATGTGAACCGTGAACTTCCTGATGTTCAAGCTGGTTTTAGAAAAGGCAGAGGAAACAGAGATCAAATTGCCAACATCTGCTGGATCATGGAAAAAGCAAGAGAGTTCCAGAAAAACATCTATTTCTGTTTTATTGACTATGCCAAAGTCTTTGACTGTGTGGATCACAATACACTGTGGAAAATTCTGAAAGAGATGGGAATACCAGACCACCCGACCTGCCTCTTGAGAAATCTGTATGCAGGTCAGGAAGCAACAGTTAGAACTGGACATGGAACAACAGACTGGTTCCAAATAGGAAAAGGAATTCGTCAAGGCTGTATATTGTCACCCCGTTTATTTAACTTATGTGCAGAGTACATCATGAGAAATGCTGGACTGGAAGAAACACAAGCTGGAATCAAGACTGCCGGGAGAAATATCAATAACCTCAGATATGCAGATGACACCACCCTTATGGCAGAAAGTGAAGAGGAACTATAAAGCCTCTTGATGAAGGTGAAAGTGGAGAGTGAAACAGTTGGCTTAAAGCTCAACATTCAGAAAACGAAGATCATGGCATCCGGTCCCATCACTTCATGGCAAATAGATGGGGAAACAGTGGAAACAGTGTCAGACTTTATTTTTCTGGGCTCCAAAATCACTGCAGATGGTGACTGCAGCCATGAAATTAAAAGACGCTTACTCCTTGGAAGGAAAGTTATGACCAACCTAGATAGCATATTCAAAAGCAGAGACATTACTTTGCCAACAAAGATTCGTCTAGTCAAGGCTATGGTTTTTCCTGTGGTCATGTATGGATGTGAGAGGTGGACTGTGAAGAAGGCTGAGCACCAAAGAATTGATGCTTTTGAACTGTGGTGTTGGAGAAGACTCTTATGAGTCCCTTGGACTGCAAGGAGATCCAACCAGTCCATTCTGAAGGAGATCAGCCCTGGGATTTCTTTGGAAGGAATGATGCTAAAGCTGAAACTCCAGTACTTTGGCCACCTCATGCGAAGAGTTGACCATTGGAAAAGACTCTGATGCTGGGAGGGATTGGGGGCAAGAGGAGAAGGGGATGACAGAGGATGAGATGGCTGGATGGCATCACTGACTCGATGGACGTGAGTCTGAGTGAACTCCGGGAGTTGGTGATGGACAGGGAGGCCTGGCGTGCTGTGATTCATGGGGTCGCAAAGAGTCGGACACGACTGAGCGACTGATCTGATCTGATCTGAATACTGGGTTAGCCAAAAGGTTCATTTGTGTTTTTCTGTAACATCTTAAACCCTGAATGAATGTATTGGCCAACCCAGTATCTTTCACAAGTGTGGGTCAATCTTCAAGAAAAAAAAACCTTTTGTTTTGTATTGGGGTACAGCCAATTAATGATGTTGTAATAGTTTCAGGAGGACAGCAAAAGAACTCAGCCATACATATACATGAATCCATTCTCCCCAAACTCTCCTCAGTCTGGGTCAGTCTTAACATTCTCTAAAGCAACTCCTACTCCTATCTGTAAACACCGGAGATTCTCCTGATTTTACCCAACATACAATGTAGCCAGCCTCCGGCTCTCCTAGCAACACCTAGTTTCGCGAATTAGAACAATGTTTAAAGAAAAAAAAAAATCCAGAGATGTTCTCCAATCCCAAAATACACTCACAGAATGAGTAAACTGAATCCTCTTACTAATTTAGTAAACAAAAGCTGACCTCTGAAGATTTTAAAATGTCAATTCTTATGATTTTTAGTAAAAAGCTCCAATCAAAAGTGCTCCCAATTTGCTTCCAAAGGATTTAAACAAAGAACTTTAGGTCTTTTTGGTACCACCTAAGAATCCTGACCCATAAATAAAAACATTAGAGAAAATCCAAATACCTCTAATCCTTTCTATAAAACACTTCCAACACCACTGTAGAGAACAAAAGTGATTCAAGTCTCACCTCTACAATTTTTCCAGAGAAAATGAAACGATTTAAAGAAAGAACTACAAAGTAAGAAGGCCATTCTGCCAGACATCTGGTTTCTCCAAACTAGTGACAACCAAGACAACTTAGGACACATGAGCACTACTGGCCTGGTTCAACAGGAGGCGGTGTCTCTTCTTTTTCGGGTAGTCCTTGCTCCACAACTTCTGCAGCAGCACTTAATTCCACTGGTTCAGAAACTGATAAAAGGAACAGAAACCAACTTAACAATACTTTTCAGTGCATTTCCTGTTAGGATACTCTGTTAACTACTGAATAAACACCAGTAGTACAATCTAAATTCTTTAATAAGTTTACAAAACATTTAATACCAACAATGATTTTTTACAAACAGGAAACTAGTTTTTCTTTCCGACAAGACTAGAATATAAAATTACAGAAGGTTGAGAAGGAAACAGCAAAAAAAAGAAATGATAGTTATGCTTTTTCAGTCAAGAACAGTTATTCATAGCATAGGACTCAGATTTTACAAACAGATATACTTTTCCCTTAACCTGTCATTTGAATCAGTGGAGAATGATATTAATATCATTAATAGTTGGTTTCAATATGCAATTGGTTGGTTTCAATATGCAATTCTGGTTAGACTTCTTTTTAAGAGACTTCTGTTTTTAAGGTTATAGGGGAAAAGGCCAGCAAAACTGTTTCTAAATCACAGGTTTTGTATGCAAACCTTTATTTTCCATCTGCTGCGGTGGTTTTTTCTTCTTTTTATCTTCATAAATTGGCCTCTTCTTTGGCAAAGAGTCTTTTGATGGCACTTCAACACCTGAGGGATAAAATTGGAAAATTTCAGTGTTTATACTACTTGCTTGACACCTAAGAAACACTATTGAAGAAGGTAACATTTTATTCACCTCAGAGATACATATCCTAAAATATAAAGTTCATGGAAAACCTTTTCAACATAAGGTATTTTAAACATGCATTAAAATTCCATCTTTTTGGTGTCTAGCTCTTTGACTTTTGACAAACTCTTGAAGTTACACAATTACCATCATAATGAAGATGCATAACAGTTCCATCACCCCAGGCTGCTCTGGGACGTTAAACCCTATTCACATCCTTAAGTCCCTGGCAACCACTGATCTGTTCTCCATCCCTTAAGATGGTCTCCTTCCAGAAAGTCACAGAAATAAAGCTTTACAGTCTGGCTATCATCATAATGGATCCAAATCATCCTCGTTACTATATGTATCAATACTTCGTTTCTTATGGTAAACAGTAATCCAGTGTATGGACGGACCACAGTCCGTTTATTCAATAGGCAGCTAAAGGACATTTGAGTTATTTCTAGTTTTTGACAGTATGAATAAAGCTGCTATCAACATTTGCATGCAGATTTTTGTGTGAACGTTTTCTCTGGGATACACATTATGGAGTGGATGGGACATTAAATACGTACAGCTGACCCTTGAAAAACATGTAGTTCTGGGCTGCCAACCCTCCATGTAGCTGAAAATCTGCATATGACCTATAGTCAGCCCTCTATATGCATGGTTTCCAAATTCTTGGATTCAACCAATAACAAATCGTGTACTGTAGTATTTATAATTGAAAAAAACCCTCACAATTCAAATCCATGTTGTTCAGAGGTCAACTGTATTTAAATTTGTAAGAAACTGCCAACTGTAGTGATTTTACAATTCTGCATTCCCATCAGTAGCACATGAGAGTTCCAACTGCTCTTGCCAGCATTTGGTAAAGACAAATGCTGGGGTTTTTTTAAATTTACACATTCTAATAAATGTGTAGTGATACCTCATAGTGGTCTTAATTTGAATTTTCCTAATGGCTTCCCTTGTAGCTCAGTCAGGAAAGAATCTGCCTGCAATGCAGGAGACCAGGGTTTGATTCCTGGGTCGGGAAGATCCCATGGAAGGAAATGGCAACCGACCCCAGTACTCTTGCCTGGAGAATTCCATACACAGAGAAGCCTGGCAGGCTACAGCCCATGGGGTCTCAAGAGTCGGACACAACTGAGCGACTGAACCACCACCATGGTGTTGAGCATTCCTTCCACATGCTTACAGTATCTCAGTGAAGGGTCTCTTCAACCTTTTTTGCCCCTTTCCAAATAGGATTGTTTTTCTTGTTGAATTCTGAGTTATCTTTATATACACATAAACACAATTTTCAGATGAGTGATTTTTAGGTATTATCTTTGATATTCTCTCAATGGTGTCTTTTGAATGGCAGTTGTTAACTGGACTTCCTCAATTTTCTCATTTTTTTCCCTTTTATGGATTATGCTTTTGAAGTTGTACCTAAGCACTCCCTGCCTAGCACAAACTCATAAAGAGTTTCTATGTTTTCCTCTGAAAGTTCTTCACATTTAGATCTACAATCCATTACAAGTTAAATTCTATATAATGAGTGGGATTGAGGGCCAGGTTTTTCATTTTATTTTTTGCAAATAAATGTCTAATTATCCCACTATCACTTGTAGCAAAACCGTATTTTATCTACTGAATTATCTCTTTCTATGACACAAAGAAATGCAAAAAAGCAAAATGATTGTCTGAGGAGGCATTACAAATAGCTGTGAAGAGAAGAGAAGGGAAAAGAAAAGGAGAAAAGGAAAGATATACCCATTTGAATGAAGAGTTGCAAAGAATAGCAAGGAGAGAGAAAAAAGCCTTCCTCAGTCATCAGTGCAAAGAAATAGAAGAAAACAATAGAATGGGAAAGACTAGAGATCTCTTCAAGAAAATTATATATCAAGGGAACAAATCATGCAAAGATGGGCACAATAAAGGACAGAAATGGTATGGACTAACAGAAGCAGAAGATATTAAGATATTAAGAACAGGTGGCAAGAATACACAGAAGAACAATAATACAAAAAGATCTTCACAACCCAGACAATCACGATGGTATGATCACCAGAGCCAGACACCCTGGAATGTGAAGTCAAGAGGGCCTGAGGAAGCATCACTACAAGCAAAGCTAGTGGAGGTGATGGAATTCCAGTTGAGCTATTTCAAATCCTGAAAGATGATGCTGTGAAAGTACTGCACTCAATATCCCAGCAAATTTGGGAAACTCAGCAGTGGCTGCAGGACTGGAAAAGGTCAGTTTTCATTCCAATCCCAAAGAAAGGCAATGAATGCCAAAGAATGCTCAAACTACTGCACAATTGTGTTCATCTCACACGCTAGTAAAGTAATGCTCAAAATTCTCCAAGCCAGGCTTCAGCAGTACATGAACCGTGAATTTCCAGATGTTCAAGCTGGTTTTAGAAAAGACAGAGGAACCAGAGATAAAACTGCCAACATCCGCTGGATCATCAAAAAAGCAAGAGAGTTCCAGAAAAACATCTATTTCTGCTTTATTAACTATGCCAAAGCCTTTGACTGTGTGGACCGCCACAAACTGTGGAAAATCCTGAAAGAGATGGGAATACCAGACCACCTGACCTGTCTCTTGAGAAATCTGTATGCAGGTCAGGAAGCAAGAGTTAGAACTGGACATGAACAACAGACTGGTTCCAAATAGGAAAAGGAGTATGTCAAGGCTGTATATTGTCACCCTGTTTATTGAACTTATATGCAGAGTACATCATGAGAAATGCTGGGCTGGAAGAAGCACAAGCTGGATTCAAGATTGCAGGACAAATATCAATAACCTCAGATATGCAGATGATACCACTCTTATGGCAGAAAGTGAAGAGGAACTAAAAAACCTCTTGATGAAAGTGAAAGAGGAGAGTGAAAAAGTTGGCTTAAAGCTCAACATTCAGAAAACAAAGATCATGGCATCTGGTCTTAAGATCATGGCACTTCATGGCAAACAGATGGGGAAACAGTGAGAGACTTTATTTTCAGGGGCTCCAAAATCACTGCAGATGGTGACTGCAGCCATGAAGTTAAAAGATACTTGCTCCTTGGAAGAAAATTTATGACCAACCTAGATAGCATATTCAAAAGCAGAGACATTCTTTGCCAACAAAGGTCCATCTAGTCAAAGCTATGGTTTTTCTAGAAGTCATGTATGGATGTGAGAGTTGGAGTATAAAGAAACTTGAGCACTGAAGAATTGATGCTTTTGAACTGTGGTGTTGGAGAAGACTCTTGAGAGTCCCTTGGACTGCAAGGAGATCCAACCAGTCCATCCTAAAGGAAATCAGTCCTGAATATTCACTGGAAGGACCGATGTTGAAGCTGAAACTCCCAATACTTTGGCCACCTGATGCGAAGAACTGACTCATTTGAAAAGACCCTGATGCTGGGAAAGATTGAAGGCGGGAGAGGGGACGACAAGGATGAGGTGGTTGGATGTCATCACCAACTCAAAGGACTTGAGTTTGAGTAGACTCCAGGAGTTGGTGATGGACAGGGAGGCCTGGGGTGCTGTAATCCACGGGGTCGCAAAGTCGGACATGACTGAGCGACTAGACTGCACTGAACTTATGACAACAAAGAAAACGTGACCAGACAGACTATTCTGTTCTGTTCTATTGACCTCTTCGTTTACCCTTTAACCAGTATCACACTGTGATTGTTGTATTTTTACAGCCAGTCTTGAAATTGGATATTGTGAGTCTTCCAAGGTTCTTTCAAATATTCTGCTGTAATTCTGACTGAGATTGCACTGAATCTACAAATCAGTTTGGGAGAAGTGGTATCTTAACAATATCACACTGCAAAAAGCAACATCTGCAAAAGCAGATTTGACTGCTTGCATTTGTTGCATTTGACTCTGCAAAAGCAACATCTCTCCATTTACATAAGCCTTTGATTATTTTCATCAGTA
Organism: Bos mutus; assembly: GCF_027580195.1. Taxonomy (NCBI): domain Eukaryota; kingdom Metazoa; phylum Chordata; class Mammalia; order Artiodactyla; family Bovidae; genus Bos; species Bos mutus. The sequence goes on from NC_091627.1 coordinate 101,954,450, forward strand.
TTTTACAGTTTTCAGCATATAGATTCCACAAATACTAGAATTTTAACTAAGTATTTCAATTTCTTTTATGGGGGGGTACTACTATAAATAGTACTGTTAATTTTATACTGTTAGTATTTTTATGTTAATTACTAGCATATAGAAATAGTTGATATTTGCATACTGGCCTATCTATAATCTTCTTAACCTCATTTACTAGCGTTAATTACTAGCATATAGAAATAGTTGATATATGCATACTGGCCTATCTATAATCTTCTTAACCCCACTTACTAGCTATAGGATTTTGTGGGGGATAGATACCATGGAATTTTCTATGTAGACAACTGGCATCTATGAATAGACTATTTCTTACCAATCTGCAGGCCTTATTTTTTGCCTAACTGCCTGAATCACGACATTCCAGACCAATGTGGAATGATTGTGATGAGAGTGCATACCCTTGCCTTAATCTCAATATTAGAGTTTATTAGTATTCAGTCATTTAAAAGTAAGTGTAATAATTGCATATTTTTTGTAAATGTCTTATATCAGGGAAGGAAGTTCTCTTCTATCCCCAGTTTGTGGATTCTTATTATATATGAATACTGAATTTTTTGAAATGATCCTTCTGTATATTGAGACGATCATGTAGATTTTCTTTAGTCTATTAATATGGTGAACTATTTCTTGATTTTTAAATACTGAACACCCCTGCACTACCAAGGTAAAATCCACTGGGTCATGACAGACTGTCCCTAAATATATACATAAATATATGCACATAAGTATGTTTATATAGTTGACCCTTGAATAACACAGGTTTGAACTACACGGATACTTGGACTCACATTTTTTCACGGAATACTACAGTACTACAAGATCCACTACTGGTTCAGTATGTGGATAGACCGTGGCTACAGAGGGCCAACTATGAATGTCCACAAATTGCTGACTGCATGGAGAGCTGCCCTGACTCCTAGACTGCACAAGGGACAACTGCATGGCTGGAATCACACTGCTAATACTCTGCTGAGAAACCTGCATCTCTGTTCATGAGGGATACTGATCCACAATTCCTTTCTTGTAATGTCTTTGTCTCACTATGACATAAGGATAATGCTGTCCTCAGGAGTTGGGTGATTCTGGAAGATAATGTTCATAACTGGCAATATTTCTTCCCTAAATATTTGTTAGAATTCCCAAGTGAAATCATAGAGGCATAAAGTTTTCTTTATTGTAAATTTTTAACTGAGCTAAAATGTAAATAGATAGGAGTATATTTTTAAATAGATACAGGACTCTCCAGGTTATGTATTTGAGTTGTGGTAGTTTGTGTCTTTTAAGGAATGTGTACTTGCTATATGCTCAGTAGTTACAGGCTAAAGGCTATGAACAGATCAAAAAGATAACCTGTTACACAATTCAAGGTCATTATCTGAAAATGTCTGCAGATACACTAAGAACACATTTTTTAGCTCAATGAATAAATTATATATATAGTCCTAGGTAATGAACATAGTAAATAATATTTATCTAACAAGGTGGCTTCCAAAGATATGGTCAGACATAACATGTAACATTTCTTCCTTGAAGTGACTCAACGAGCAGACTTGTGGAGGACCTTTAATGCCCGGCTAAGAAGTTTGGATTTTTTTTTTTATTAACAGACAATACAGAGCCTATAAGAGGGCAAACACTGGGCAACATTATGAAGAATAAAGGAGACTGAGGCTAGAGATGCCACACGAGACCCCACCTCTTCCAAGCCTATCCTAACCTAAAGACTGATGCCAAGTTCATAATTTTAATTTTCATCTTATAAACGCAAGTCAAACTACTTCATAAAAGAGCATTTCTGAGACTGGCATGCCACTTTCTGTATGGCCCCATCCCAACTTCTCCATGAGAGCTTTTAGTCTGTCAGAGAGCTATCAGTTAAATCCAATATTTGGATTTGCTAGTTGTACTCGAATCTGTTCTTTAGTTTCATTTTTTTTAAAAGCTATATTCCCAGTTAAAAATAAAACTTTCTGAAATCTCAGTCCTGTGTTCCTCTAAATTTACTGCTTCCACCTGAACATAACATAGAGGAAGTCCCACAGATAAGTTAAATCTCAGCTCCAGGACCTCAGGCAAGCTGTTCAAGTTTCCTGAGTCTCCATTTTTTCATCTATATGATGGAAATGAAGACTTTTATGAAGAAATAATGTCAAAAATAGCATCAGTTATATACTAAATACATTAATAAATGGTAGCTATTATTTTAATTATAGTGTAAGTACCAAAATTACTATAATATAAAACCTGTGGAATGCAGGGACAAGACATAAAGAGAAATCCCAAAACATTCTTCTCAATGGAGCAAAGACACTATTTTAAATCATCTTACCTGTCAAAGACACAATTAATGAAATGTTCGTATTATGGAATCTAAACTAAAAGGAACCAACTTCCTTGGGTAAACGGTTGATTTCAAGGTCTAGAGAAGAAAATGTACAAGGTGAACCTGAGCTATCTCATAGTGTCAGAAAGCAAGGAAGAGCCCAAGAACACTGTAGTCAAATGAAAAAGTCATAGGGACCAACCTGACTGACCTCCTCCTAGCCAAAAATAGCATCTAATTAGAATATCCAAAATGTAAATAACTTCAGGAGATGAAAACATATCAATTATATAAAATTCCATTAAGATGAAGTGTTCTACATCCAAAACAAAATTAAACTCACTGGTTAGCTTTGGAGGTTGTGGGGAAAGCAAATTATTATTTTGTAAATCAGTGAAGAAAGGGAAAGAATTAAGCATATTTCCTGGTTTTCCTATCACAATTCTGCAATTCCTAATGAAATACAGGATATAGGCAATGATCACCAATTGGAATTTAAATTATTAGATGAAAAGTCAATGAAGTACTTCTGTAATGGACAAGGCTACCAAAGGTTAAACTCAATGATCAACGCTGACATCATTAGAAGCAAGACAACCAGATCACATGCCTCCTCACATGAGGCACTGGGCACTACACAGCACTGCTAAGTAGCAGCCAGCCTGCTAGATCTAAAAATTATAAGGTACAGAGAAATAAATTAGCCAACACCAGTAGAATGCAATTAGATAAATTCAGAACAGGGAAAATTCTAGGAAAAAAATCCAGTATCTTGAACAAATAAATCCATGCCAAAAACAGCAGTATCAATCCAATCAACCAAATCACATTATCAACCAGATGCAATACTTGAATCTAATCTGGATCCTGATCTGAACAAATCTATAAATGATGTTTTGGAGACAAGTGAAAAAAACACAGTCATGGACAAAATCAAGAAATCAAGGAATTTTGTTAAATATAATAATACATACTATACTGTGTTAAAAAGGAAAATCTCCTATTAGAGACACATACTAAAGTAACCTGTGAGGAGAATAATACTGACTTCTGTAATTCACTTTAAAATACTCTAGAGTGGTGGTGGGGGAGTGAGAGGGGAACAAAATAAGAATGCTAAGTGTTAAAACTCAGTGACGCATACATGGGACCTCGATTCACTATTCTGTATTTTCATTTACAAACTATTATTTAACATGCAAATTTATCACAGTACACAGTTCATCTCCTGAAATAATGAAATTATCTCACCTACTTACACCACTGGACTTTTTCATAGCCTTTTCACAGAAATTCTCCTTCTATCTCAATTCAATTCTCCTTTTGACCGCTACAGAGATAACTGCTTGAGAGAACTCTCTGGACTGTTCAGTTAATTAAGAACACCACCTACCCTGAGCTTGTAGAAGTTTAAGGGTAGCTTCGGCTCTGGCTCTGGCTTCTCTCTGGGATTTAGTTAAAAGTTTCCCCTCTTTTTTCAAGCGTTCTTTCCTTTCCTTTTCTTTTTGCTTTTTCCTTTCTCTTTTTTCTTGTTCCAATCTTTCCTATAAAAGAAGACATAGCAGACAAAACTGTATTAGCTTAACAAATTACAAAATTTAAAAGCAAACACCCCAAATTTCTAACAAAGCTCTTGAGATACATGCAGAGTATTATGTTAGGAACTTCCCAATGAAAGTATTTTAAATGTACATAATGAGTATAATTAGTATCACGTGAGGGTAACAATGTAAAAGCAACTCCTGTCTGTACCCGAGGAAATAAGGCAGGATTTTCTGTACTTATCTTATTATCTATATCTGAACAATAATGTAACTGAACTACCATGTAACTAAGAAAGTTTTACAATTAGAAAGCTAGAGATGTGTTATGAGAAGAGGATTTAAGTAGAATGTGTCAATGTCAGCAACTTCACAAAAACATACCTCTTCTTTACGCTTGGCTTCTAACTCTTCAAGCCGTTTTATCCGTTCTTCCTCCTCTCTCTTCTGTCTTTCCTCCTCTTCTTTAAGCTTAGCCAGAGCTTCTTGCATAGCCTTAACTGTGGCTTTGCTAGGTCCTTTCTTCTTTTCTTTCTCCTTTTCTTCCTTTTCTCCTTTCTTTTTCTTCTTATCTTTTTTCTTTTTGTCTCCTTCATTGTCATCTACCAAAAAAAGAGGCAAAGAGTATTTTTAAGTCACTTCCTACAACAGGGGTGAGCAAACCCTAGAATCCAGGGACTACAATGGGCCAGCAGCAGACTAAGGTCGTTAGGCATCAAGGCCTCCTGAGCACTTGGGAGGAGCTGGTGCAGCTCAGAACCACCCAGCTGGCTTCCTTAGACGCCTATGATGCTGGTGTTACTCTGAGTTATCCTAAGGGATTCGAGAAGACAGGAAGATGCTGTCAGAAGGGAGAAGATACACTGTACCTAATGCTTCTGTAAGATGGAGATGATAAGAAGCCTACCTTAAGGGGACAGATACTAGGATAAAACACAAAAATACAAGTATGTCCCAAGAACTCTTTAGCATTATACTAAAGAATGAAAGATTCTGAAGCTACATTCATGATGGTTCTCCTCAAAGATGTCCAGACAGTAAGAATTTGAGAGGTTTAAAAGCTATGCCAATTTTCCCATTAAAAGTTTTCCAGTCTAAAGGAAAAATTATGTAAATCACTTGATCTTTGTTTTCATTCTGAATAAGAGGAGGAAGTTTAACTAGATAGCTTTTTTTTGTTAACGGGTTCTGGTACAAAAACATGGCTCACTATTGCTTAAAAGACATTAACTAATTTTAGTATATTGTTTTTCCATTTCATTTTCATTTAAAAACCTGAATTAGGTTTTTGATAACAGGAGAGAATTCAGGTATCATCTCACACTGAGTTATCAAAAGGAACAATAAATTTTTCATTAAGCAACTTCCAGTATTCATCAGCAGCAAAAAATTGTTTTCCAAAGTGAAATTCCACAAAAATCCCAGTTTGTGTACAACTCATTTGAAAGATACTTTATACTACATACATGTTTAGCAACAAAAATCAATTTAAAACGAGTACTTAGACTAATTTTTTTTATGCATCTTACAACTCAGTACCTTTATAACCAAGGACAAATAACAAATGACTTTGGAGCATAACAATCAAAATTCAGATTAACTGAAGACTTCCCCAGTGGTCCAGTGTTTAAGAATCTTCCTGCCAAAGCAGGGGACAGGGTTCAATCCCTGGCCCAGGAAGATCCCACATGCTACGAGGCAACTAAACCCATGCTCCACAATCACTGAGCCCAAGCTCCTAGGACCTCCTGTGCTCTGCAACAAGAGAAGCCACCACAATGAGAAGCCCACACACCACAAGAAAGGGAGTATCCCCTGTTCGTCGCAACTACAGAAAGTCTGTGCATAGCAACGAAAACCCAGCACAGCAAATAAACAAAGGAACTAATTATGAATCCAAGCCTCTGGCCCTTCTGTCAATATTATTACCAACCTTCTGCGCCTATGGGACCCTCTCCTTTCTCTTCAGAGGCAGGAGCTGCCCCAGAGTCAAGTGTCACTTTGGATTTCAGAGCTTCCTCCTCAGGTTTCCGCTGAGATTCTTTTGGTTTACCCAGATCCTTTTTACCAGACTCCAGCTCTTCTTTTTCTTTCAGCTTCCGAAGTTTTGCCTTTTCTTCATCCCGTTTTTTTCTCTCACGCTCTTTCTTCTCTGCCTTCTTTTGAGCCACTGTCTTAATTTTGAAGGACGAGTCATCATCTTCATTTCCACTCTCGACAGTAGGACCTGGCTTGTTTTTCTGATTTTTTTTCTGTCCTTTCCTGGATTGCAAAAATTCATCTGATTCATCACCACTTTCACCAGAAGAATGTGCTCTCATACGCTCTTTAATTCTTTTACTGTTATCCTCATCCTCTTCTGATGCATCACGCTTCTTATTTGATTTCTGAGCTTTCCCCTTTGCTTTTTTGGATAGTTTATTAAAATCATCATCATCATCACTCCCAGAGTACATTTCCACTTTGGGTTTTGCAGTCTTTTTTGACTTTGAATCTTTTTCTTCCAATTCTTCACTATCATTATCTTCAAAACTCTGTTTTTTGCCTTTCTGTCCTTTCTTTTTCTTATCTTGTTTTGAGATGGGTTCATCTTCATTATTTTCTGTTGGCTAAAACATGTCCACTGTTAGAAATATTAACAGCATTATATTTTATTTTTAACTGAAGCTGTTCAAAGTCATGTACTTCATTAAGTACACATGGAAAAAACTATCAAAAGAATTTTAAACTACGGCTCTTTTATAAGAATATAAAACTCAAGCAAGTCCCAGCAGCTGGCCTGGGACTCAAGCACATCTCACAGTCACTGGAAGTTTTGGAACCCAGTGCTCTGAAGCAGACATTAATCACAGTCCAGCTCACTATCTTCCTCATATGGCATAAAAAACCTTCGGGGAAAATTGAAAGAAAAAATATCTACCCCTCTCTCATTACTCTGAGGCTCATCCAATTTCAAAGGACGGAAAGGAAATAATATAGAAAATGGAGGTAGAGTTGTGAAATGTTGTATTTCCAAATGTACCAATTTTATAAACTGGCAATATAAAGTGAAACAGCTTTAGATTCCCAAATAAAGTATCTTTATATCTGTGAAAGACTTCAAAATTTATTATTGCTTTCCTAGAAACTGTTTTCCCCCTTTGGTATCAGCTAGAAACTTCTAACCAACATAATACATTGCTCAAAAATTTCCAAAGGCAGTGCCTAAAAACGGAGCTAGGAAGAAGCATGAACAAGTAGCAGTGATCTGTATCTCACCTTGACCGCAGCAGGCTCTCTGTCAGCTTTGATGCCTTGAGCTTCCCAAGACAATTCTTCCAGTTCTTTCAGGATATCATCTTCACTGGAAACGGGTTAAAATACAGTTTGAGATACTGAATCAGTTTAATAAGTAAATCTAGCACCAAAGCTAAGAAAAATCAAATATATTTAAAATCTACTTACTCAAAGTCTTGTCTTTTTTTCTCCTTTTTCTTTTTCCCCTTTGCCTTTTGAGGTTCTTGCTCCTTGGCAGCACCAGCTCCTTCTATTTCTGCAGCCAAGGCATCAAGATCAATGTCATCCTTGGCACTTAATGAAAACAAAGGAGACCCAAGTGTTACTCAAGAGAAAAATAATAAATCTACCACATTCACTTACATAAAATTTTCTCTTCATTTTAGCATTTTTCATGCATTGGCAGCCCACTGAAAAAAAATCACTTGACAAGGTCTTTCATGACAACACTTGGGTTTTATTTACTCAGACTCTCTGCATCTACTTCAATAAAGTGTGAGTTACGCTCAAACCCAGAAAGAGTCGTAATGAAGAGCTCCAGGGAGAAAATCTAGGTAATCAAGAAAAGGAAATTCATGCTTGTGTTCAAGTAACCCTAAAGAAGAAAAGGAAATTCACTTTTGTTGATACCAAAGTTTCTTTTGTGTGTGTGAATATCTGAATGGAGTTACTTATAAATGAAAAGAACTTAAAAGAGAAAAATATTATTACTTGATTGTCAGTAAAACCTAAATCTTTGGAAATCTTTGCAGCTTTACTTGGAAAAGCAGAAATTTTAGAGTTGAAAGGAACTTTCATCGAGGGGAAACAAAGATGCAAAAAAGTTTGAGTGCTTTCAGCAACTCATGACCACACATCCAAATCTAATAAATTAGGAAGGACTGAGTAAATAAAACACACAGAACAGCCCCCAAATCCAGAACCAAACCTGCTCACCACCTTTTACATTCCTGGTTTCATTTCTGGTTCCATCCCCCAATATCCTCATCTACCAATATAATTTTATTTAGAGCAAAACAAACTAAATTCCATTAAAACCTACAGAAAACAAAGGAGGTCAGTCTGAGACACACAGGTAGAAAAGGTGTATGAATTCAAATAATGATGCAATAAGAAAACAAGGACCTCATGCAACATGGCCTCCACTGGTGGGTGCCTTTTTGCAAAGATGCTTCACTTCAACAAAAACAATTCCTAATATGAAATACGTAATTTTAAGATCTGGAGAAGGAAATGACAACTCACTCCAGTATTCTTGCCTAGGAAATCCCACGGAAAGAAGGAACCTGGTGAGCTACAGTCCGTGAGATCACAAAGAGTCAAGCACAATTAGCAACTAAACAACAACAACAAATTTTAAGATTAGGTGGCAAGACACTGAGGACACAGAATTTATACTCAAGAAGCTTCAAGGAGAGACAGCGAGAGAGAAAATGAGTAAATCAGGAACTGCAAAATGCTAAACGCCACAAAATAACGGAATTTAATGCCTCTAAGTGACACATCAGAATTGAATGTGTTCCCTTTTGTCCTATATTTTAGACAGTGTATTTGAAGGAGATTACAGAACACAGAACCGCTGTACTGGTGGTAACTTTCCAAAGCACCAAATCAAGAAAGAGAAAGTCAGATACTTCACAGCTGAGGGAAACTCTGACCCGAGTTACTGAAGGAAAAAAGAAGCTAACCAGGCAAAGGAGGCCCATGTATCAGACACAATGAGCGCAAAAACCTAAAGGTAATAACACACACAGGGCCTCAGGAGGACTCAAAAAAGGGTATCTGAACCAATTGAGAAGCTTTTTTACAGGCTACTGATTTCTTAATCCCACTCAAGATCTAGGGAACCAGAATCTGGGGTGGGAGCTAGGCAACGTATGTTTAGCTATCTTCCCAGGTGACTGCAAGTCAGATTTGAACTGTTTTTCTTTTTTTAATAAATGAAGAAATTGAAGCACAGAGAACTTGTCCAGAATCAGACAAGGCAGAGACGGGACTTGAACCCAGGAAGCTCTGATTCTGAAGTTGGAAGATCTTAACCCTGCTGACATAATCAAATTTGCATTTTAGAAAGCTGCCTCTGGTATAAATGACAGGGCAGAATCCCAACTAGTTAAGAAGCAAGAAAAGGTAGGAAGCTTTTACAGTTAATTGGGATGACAAACTCCTGACTTGCAGCACTGGCAGGCAAGATGAAGACCTATGAGTCAGGTAAATACTAAGGGATCAATCAGCACCACCAGTGACTAACTGAATGTACACAGAATGGGGACGGGAAGAATCAAGGCCAAACCTCAGGTCTCATCAGGTAACAGGAACCTCAGCCTGGCCCAGCATCAGCCATCTGGCCCAGCTTGAGATCAACCAGCACTATCTCCAAAGGCAGCCCTGCCAACATTTCACAAAACAGAAGTCTATCAGGGTGAGAAGGGAAGGTGAAGGTGGTTAATACTGAAACTTGGCACCTCACCTCCAAAACTTTGTCAGCCCTCACCTAACTATACTCATCTAATCAAAACAGTTGGCTATACTGCCACAATATTCATTAACAAATAGCTTTAGACTAACAAAACACGGAACTACATCTGTATGCCACTGAGTTTGAAAAGCTGCTTCTGGGTAGTAAAAGAAGTTAACAGTTTCTTAATGCTTTCTGTGTCTCAGGCATTGTGCTGACCAATCACCAGACACACTATTTATTATGCCATTAATCCTCCTTAACAACTCTATTAAAGTAAGCTTCAAGATGATAAATAGTTCATAAAAGGCATCCTGCTAGAAACTCACACACCAGGAACTCAAGCCCAAATCGGACACCAAAACTGTAGTGACTTCCCAGAAAATGGGAAATTCAGTAATCAAGTTTCTGAAAATTATTTGAGAAATCCATATACAACTACAAAATATATCAATGATATAGCAATGCTTAACAGTCTTAATTACCGTGATTTTTAAAGCATTCTTTCAATGTGTACAGAACTTCCTGCCCTGGATTCAAAAGAATGTCCTAAAATGTCAACCCTATTACAACAGGACATGAAAGTGACATATAGTGTCAGTGATTTAACTTGAAACTTTAAATCATACTCTATCTACTCTCTACATTTCAGTCCTACCTTTCTACCTATCCATACACACTACAGCTTTAAGATTTTAACGAACTAAGAGTCAAATCTAAAATCCAGTCATGCTAATAATGAATGCTTTAAAATCTTTAAGGAATCTGTATTTTTCCAAAGGTATATCTTTCTGCAGACTTTTTCCTTTATCAAAGTTACAGTATTCCTACTAATATTTCCCCTTATAGCTCCTAATCCTTTATTCCAAACTTACTGCAAACTTACAGAAATAAAAGGCAATTTTCCATGGTACTCAATCAAGGCAGTGTTTTCAGAGGCCACACTCCTCTGTCAAGACAGAAAAAATGTTATAACTGAATGGCCTTTAAAAAATGAAGCTATTAAGAATATTGCATGTGCAATTCAAGAAACAGCTGAACCACTTTCTGAAGTGGTTTCCCACTTAATATTCACACCAACAATATTGATGTATCTCCATATATACACCAATATCTGCAGTATCTCCATAGAGATATGCATTTTCTCCCACACTCCAGCTTATTATTTAGTATTATGTCTACTGTTCCTTCAAGTTGTTCTAATAGATGTATGGTGATAAAGTCTTCCTTTTCAATTCCTTGAAGGCTAGAGAAGTTAAACATTTTTTCATGTATTTGCCATTCACACATATTCAGTGAAATGTCTCTTCATTTCTTTTACCCATTTTCTAGTTGGAATCATTTTCTTTTAATGTTGAGTTTTCAGAACTCTTTTACATATGGTTTGTTTATATATACTCCCTTCCAATTTGTAGCTTGTCTTTCCGTTCACTTAACAGGGTTTTTAACCAGAGCAAAAATTTTGAATTTTCATGAGGTACCATTTTCATGAGGTACCATTTATCAAGTTTGTTCTTTATGCTTTTGATGTCATGAAAAAGAACTTTTCACCAGCTCCTAGGTCCTGAAGATTTTTAACTGTGTTGTGTTTCAAACATTGGGTATTTCAATGTCAATTGATTTTTTGCCTTTGGGTAGCCAACAGCTCCAGCAACATTTCAACTATCCATTCAACACGGAATTGCCTTTGCACCTCTGTCAGAAACCACTCGGCTGTGCTCGTATGGGGCTATTTCTAAGTCTTCCATTCTGCTCTATTTACTGATGTGTCCTTCTCTGACACTACTAAACTGTCATGATTAATGTGGCCATAAATCTTGAAATGAAATGGAATGATTCCTTTCATGATCAGAATTGCTTTCTCTATTCTTAATTCCTTTGACTTGTCAAATAAATTTTAGAATATTCTTGGGCAAGTTCACCAAAAAATTCTTCAACTGCATTAACTGTACATGAATTTAAAGAAAACTGACATTTTTACTATGTAGAGTTTCCAACCTGTGAACACAGTATGTCTCAATGTATTTAAATCTTCTTTAATTTTTTCCATCAGTGTATGTATTTAATTTTTAAAGTAATCTGAACTGGTATTTTTAATTTGTTTCCACATCAGTTCAGTTCAGTTCAGTTCAGTCACTCTGTCGTGTCTGACTTTTTACAACACCATGGACTGCAGCACTCCAGGATTACTTTTTCCATCACCAACTCCCAAAGCGTGCTCAAACTCATGTCCATCGAATCAGTGATACCATCCAACCATCTCATCCTGTCATCCCCTTCTCCTCCTGCCTTCAATCTTTCCCAGCATCAGGGTCTTTTCCAACGAGTCAGTTCTTTGCATCAGGTGGCCAAAGTGCTGGAGTTTCAGCTTCAGCATCAGTCCTTCCAATGAATATTCAGGACCGATTTCCTTTAGGATTGACTGGTTTGATGTCCTTGCAGTCCAAGGGACTCTCAAGAGTCTTCTCCAACACCACAGTTCAAAAGCATCAATTCTTCGGCACTCAGCTTTCTTTATAGTCCAACTCTCACATCCATACATGACTACTGGAAAAACCATAACTTTGACTAGATGGACCATTGTTGGCAAAGTAATGTCTCTGCTTTTTAATATGCTGTCTAGGTTGGTCATAGCTTTTCTTCCAAAGAGTAAGTGTCTTTTAATTTCATGGCTGCAGTCACCATCTGCAATGATTTTAGAGCCCAAAAAAATAGTCTCTCACTGTTTCCACTGCTTCCCCATCTATTTGCCATGAAGTGATGGGACCAGATCTTAGTTTTTTAAGTGTTGAGTTTTAAGCCAACTTTTTCACTCTCCTCTTTCACTTTCAACAAGAGGCTCTTTAGTTCTTCACTTTCTGCCATAAGGGTGGTGTCATCTGCATATCTGAGGTTATTGATATTTCTCCCAGCAATCTTGATTCCAGCTTGTGCTTCATCCAGTCCAGCATTTCTCATGATGTACTCTGCATATAAGTTAAATAAGCAGGGTGACAATATACAGTGCACTGATGTACTCCTTTCCCAAAATGGAACCACTCTGTTGTTCCATGTTCAGTTCTAAGTGTTGCTTCTTGACCTGCATACAGATTTCTCAGGAGGCAGGTAAAGTGGTCTGGTATTTCCATCTTTAAGAATTTTCCACAGTTTGTTATGATCCACACAGTATATGTTTATGCGTTTATATGTTTATCCACACAGTGTATGTTTCCATATACTCATTCCTAATACACAAAAATGTGACTGAATTGTTTATGCTGATCTGGTACTGCAACCACCCACTTACAGAATTCACTTATTAGTTCTTTGCAGTAAGCAAGGAGTTATGATTTGAAGTTAAAAGTACAATTCAGAAAAAAAAAATTGGACTTCATCAAAATTTAAAATATCTACTGTACAAGAGACCATGTGAAGGGAATGTAAAAAAACAAGCTACAAAGTAGAAGAAAGTATTAGCAAAGTACATATCTGGGCCAGCGGGGAGAGAGGGGAATTAGTATCTAAACTATATAAAGAAATTTCCAAACACATCAGTAAAAATCCAAACAATCCAATTAGAAAATGGACAAAGGGCATGAAAAGATATTTCACTAGAGCATTTACAGATAACAAATAAAGGATGTTTCACACCATGAGCTGTTTGGGAAATTCAAACTAAAACCACGTTGTGCTATCACTACACACCAGCATAATGTCCTCTCTCCAAACAACAGTGATAACACCCGTGGTGGTTGAGGACACAGAGGACCTGGATCACTCACACACTGCTGGTGGAAAGGCAAACTGGTACAGCCACTCTGGAAAACAGTCTATCATTTTCCTGTAGAACTAAAAAGTACTTACCATATGATCCAGCAACTGCACTCATGCTCATTTATCCCAGAGTAACAAAAAACATATCTCATGCAGAAACTTGTAGACAAATGTTTGTTGCATAAACAAAAACTGGAAATAACCCATACATCCTTCAATGGGTGAATGGTTAAATAAACCGTGGTTCATCCCCATTCCATGAAATACTATTCAGCAACAAAATGGAATGAACTACTGATACATGTGGGCTTCCTTTGCGGCTTAGCTGGTAAAGAATCAGCCTGCAACGCGGGAGACCTTGGTTTGCTCCCTGGAGAAGGGAACGGCTACTCACTCCAGTATTCTAGCCTGAGAATTCCATGGTCTGTATAGTCCATGGGGTCACAAGGAGCTGGACATGACTGAGCAACTTTCACTTCACTCACTGATACGTGCAACAACTTGGATGGCTCTCAAGAAAATCAGACTGAATGGAAAGAAGCTAATTCCCAAAGGTTATATACATATATGACTCCACTTATATGAATTTTTGAAAATAAAAGATTTTATTCAAGTATAGAACAGATTCATCATTACTAGGGGTTAGTAGGGGGAGGTGCACAGGAAGGAGATGATTATGATTACAAATGAAAAACATGAAGGATCCCTGCAGTGATGTTCTGTATTTTGACTACGGCAGTGAATTTACAAATCTTCCAATGTGATAATACTGTGTAAAACTAAACACAAGCATACACACGTGTGCTAGTACAAGTGAAACTGGGAAAATCTGAATACGATCAGTGAACTGTACCAGTGTCAATATTCGGGTTGTGATACTGTACAGTTTTGCAAGATGTTATTAGAGGAAACTGATTAAAAGATACAGGAGTCTATTAATTCTTACAACCACATGTGAATTGGCAATAATCTTAAAAGTTTAATTAGCAAAACTAAACAGTTTAAATAAGAAGGCAAACCTTATACTGAGAAAAAGATTTTGCAATAATATATCTAACGAAAGATTTGTCTATAACATATTAAATTTCTACAGCTCAACATTAAAGAACACAATTTTTAAATAGGCAAATGATTTCAACACGTAACCAAATGAGATATGACAATGACAAACACATGACAAGATGGTCAGTACCATTAACTAAATGTAAGTCAAACCACAATGATGTGCCACTCCACAACCACCAGAACGACTAAAAGGACTGATAATACTGTGTTGAGAGAAGATGTGGAGCAACTGGAACACACCCCTAGAGGGAATGCAAAAATGGCACAGTCACTTTGGAAAAGAATTTGGCAGTTTCAAGTGAAACATACACACTTACCATAAGACCCAGCAATCCCACTCCTAGGTATTTATCTAAGAGAAACAAAAACATATGTCCATACAAGGACCTGTACTCAAATGTCCACAGAAGCTTTAGTCATAATCACAAGAAGCTGCAATAAAAACTAAATATCCAGCTGCCCTTTCAGTTCAGTTCAGTTCAGTTCAGTTCAGTTCAGTTCAGTTCAGTTCAGTTCAGTTCAGTTCAGTTCAGTTCAGTTCAGTTCAGTTCAGTTCAGTTCAGTTCAGTTCAGTTCAGTTCAGTTCAGTTCAGTTCAGTTCAGTTCAGTTCAGTTCAGTTCAGTTCAGTTCAGTTCAGTTCAGTTCAGTTCAGTTCAGTTCAGTTCAGTTCAGTTCAGTTCAGTTCAGTTCAGTTCAGTTCAGTTCAGTTCAGTTCAGTTCAGTTCAGTTCAGTTCAGTTCAGTTCAGTTCAGTTCAGTTCAGTTCAGTTCAGTTCAGTTCAGTTCAGTTCAGTTCAGTTCAGTTCAGTTCAGTTCAGTTCAGTTCAGTTCAGTTCAGTTCAGTTCAGTTCAGTTCAGTTCAGTTCAGTTCAGTTCAGTTCAGTTCAGTTCAGTTCAGTTCAGTTCAGTTCAGTTCAGTTCAGTTCAGTTCAGTTCAGTTCAGTTCAGTTCAGTTCAGTTCAGTTCAGTTCAGTTCAGTTCAGTTCAGTTCAGTTCAGTTCAGTTCAGTTCAGTTCAGTTCAGTTCAGTTCAGTTCAGTTCAGTTCAGTTCAGTTCAGTTCAGTTCAGTTCAGTTCAGTTCAGTTCAGTTCAGTTCAGTTCAGTTCAGTTCAGTTCAGTTCAGTTCAGTTCAGTTCAGTTCAGTTCAGTTCAGTTCAGTTCAGTTCAGTTCAGTTCAGTTCAGTTCAGTTCAGTTCAGTTCAGTTCAGTTCAGTTCAGTTCAGTTCAGTTCAGTTCAGTTCAGTTCAGTTCAGTTCAGTTCAGTTCAGTTCAGTTCAGTTCAGTTCAGTTCAGTTCAGTTCAGTTCAGTTCAGTTCAGTTCAGTTCAGTTCAGTTCAGTTCAGTTCAGTTCAGTTCAGTTCAGTTCAGTTCAGTTCAGTTCAGTTCAGTTCAGTTCAGTTCAGTTCAGTTCAGTTCAGTTCAGTTCAGTTCAGTTCAGTTCAGTTCAGTTCAGTTCAGTTCAGTTCAGTTCAGTTCAGTTCAGTTCAGTTCAGTTCAGTTCAGTTCAGTTCAGTTCAGTTCAGTTCAGTTCAGTTCAGTTCAGTTCAGTTCAGTTCAGTTCAGTTCAGTTCAGTTCAGTTCAGTTCAGTTCAGTTCAGTTCAGTTCAGTTCAGTTCAGTTCAGTTCAGTTCAGTTCAGTTCAGTTCAGTTCAGTTCAGTTCAGTTCAGTTCAGTTCAGTTCAGTTCAGTTCAGTTCAGTTCAGTTCAGTTCAGTTCAGTTCAGTTCAGTTCAGTTCAGTTCAGTTCAGTTCAGTTCAGTTCAGTTCAGTTCAGTTCAGTTCAGTTCAGTTCAGTTCAGTTCAGTTCAGTTCAGTTCAGTTCAGTTCAGTTCAGTTCAGTTCAGTTCAGTTCAGTTCAGTTCAGTTCAGTTCAGTTCAGTTCAGTTCAGTTCAGTTCAGTTCAGTTCAGTTCAGTTCAGTTCAGTTCAGTTCAGTTCAGTTCAGTTCAGTTCAGTTCAGTTCAGTTCAGTTCAGTTCAGTTCAGTTCAGTTCAGTTCAGTTCAGTTCAGTTCAGTTCAGTTCAGTTCAGTTCAGTTCAGTTCAGTTCAGTTCAGTTCAGTTCAGTTCAGTTCAGTTCAGTTCAGTTCAGTTCAGTTCAGTTCAGTTCAGTTCAGTTCAGTTCAGTTCAGTTCAGTTCAGTTCAGTTCAGTTCAGTTCAGTTCAGTTCAGTTCAGTTCAGTTCAGTTCAGTTCAGTTCAGTTCAGTTCAGTTCAGTTCAGTTCAGTTCAGTTCAGTTCAGTTCAGTTCAGTTCAGTTCAGTTCAGTTCAGTTCAGTTCAGTTCAGTTCAGTTCAGTTCAGTTCAGTTCAGTTCAGTTCAGTTCAGTTCAGTTCAGTTCAGTTCAGTTCAGTTCAGTTCAGTTCAGTTCAGTTCAGTTCAGTTCAGTTCAGTTCAGTTCAGTTCAGTTCAGTTCAGTTCAGTTCAGTTCAGTTCAGTTCAGTTCAGTTCAGTTCAGTTCAGTTCAGTTCAGTTCAGTTCAGTTCAGTTCAGTTCAGTTCAGTTCAGTTCAGTTCAGTTCAGTTCAGTTCAGTTCAGTTCAGTTCAGTTCAGTTCAGTTCAGTTCAGTTCAGTTCAGTTCAGTTCAGTTCAGTTCAGTTCAGTTCAGTTCAGTTCAGTTCAGTTCAGTTCAGTTCAGTTCAGTTCAGTTCAGTTCAGTTCAGTTCAGTTCAGTTCAGTTCAGTTCAGTTCAGTTCAGTTCAGTTCAGTTCAGTTCAGTTCAGTTCAGTTCAGTTCAGTTCAGTTCAGTTCAGTTCAGTTCAGTTCAGTTCAGTTCAGTTCAGTTCAGTTCAGTTCAGTTCAGTTCAGTTCAGTTCAGTTCAGTTCAGTTCAGTTCAGTTCAGTTCAGTTCAGTTCAGTTCAGTTCAGTTCAGTTCAGTTCAGTTCAGTTCAGTTCAGTTCAGTTCAGTTCAGTTCAGTTCAGTTCAGTTCAGTTCAGTTCAGTTCAGTTCAGTTCAGTTCAGTTCAGTTCAGTTCAGTTCAGTTCAGTTCAGTTCAGTTCAGTTCAGTTCAGTTCAGTTCAGTTCAGTTCAGTTCAGTTCAGTTCAGTTCAGTTCAGTTCAGTTCAGTTCAGTTCAGTTCAGTTCAGTTCAGTTCAGTTCAGTTCAGTTCAGTTCAGTTCAGTTCAGTTCAGTTCAGTTCAGTTCAGTTCAGTTCAGTTCAGTTCAGTTCAGTTCAGTTCAGTTCAGTTCAGTTCAGTTCAGTTCAGTTCAGTTCAGTTCAGTTCAGTTCAGTTCAGTTCAGTTCAGTTCAGTTCAGTTCAGTTCAGTTCAGTTCAGTTCAGTTCAGTTCAGTTCAGTTCAGTTCAGTTCAGTTCAGTTCAGTTCAGTTCAGTTCAGTTCAGTTCAGTTCAGTTCAGTTCAGTTCAGTTCAGTTCAGTTCAGTTCAGTTCAGTTCAGTTCAGTTCAGTTCAGTTCAGTTCAGTTCAGTTCAGTTCAGTTCAGTTCAGTTCAGTTCAGTTCAGTTCAGTTCAGTTCAGTTCAGTTCAGTTCAGTTCAGTTCAGTTCAGTTCAGTTCAGTTCAGTTCAGTTCAGTTCAGTTCAGTTCAGTTCAGTTCAGTTCAGTTCAGTTCAGTTCAGTTCAGTTCAGTTCAGTTCAGTTCAGTTCAGTTCAGTTCAGTTCAGTTCAGTTCAGTTCAGTTCAGTTCAGTTCAGTTCAGTTCAGTTCAGTTCAGTTCAGTTCAGTTCAGTTCAGTTCAGTTCAGTTCAGTTCAGTTCAGTTCAGTTCAGTTCAGTTCAGTTCAGTTCAGTTCAGTTCAGTTCAGTTCAGTTCAGTTCAGTTCAGTTCAGTTCAGTTCAGTTCAGTTCAGTTCAGTTCAGTTCAGTTCAGTTCAGTTCAGTTCAGTTCAGTTCAGTTCAGTTCAGTTCAGTTCAGTTCAGTTCAGTTCAGTTCAGTTCAGTTCAGTTCAGTTCAGTTCAGTTCAGTTCAGTTCAGTTCAGTTCAGTTCAGTTCAGTTCAGTTCAGTTCAGTGAATCCCAGCATGCCAGGCCTCCTGTCCATCACCAACTCCCGGAGTTCACCCAGACTCAATGTCCATCGAGTCAGTGATGCCATCCAGCCATCTCGCCCTCTGTCGCCCCCTTTCTCCTCTTGCCCCCAATCCCTCCCAGCATCAGAGTCTTTTCCAATGAGTCAACTCTTCCCATGAGGTGGCCAAAGTACTGGAGTTTCAGCTTCAACATCATTCCTTCCAAAGAAATCCCAGGGCTGATCTCCTTCAGAATGGACTGGTTGGATCTCCTTGCAGTCCAAGGGACTCTCAAGAGTCTTCTCCAACACCACAGTTCAAAAGCATCAATTCTTTGGTGCTCAGCTTACTTTATAGTCCAACTCTCACATCCATACATGACCACTGGAAAAACCATAGCCTTGACTAGACGAATCTTTGTTGGCAAAGTAATGTCTCTACTTTTGAATATGCTATCTAGGTTGGTCATAACTTTCCTTCCAAGGAGTAAGCGTCTTTTAATTTCATGGCTGCAGTCACCATCTGCAGTGATTTTGGAGCCCAGAAAAATAAAGTCTGACACTGTTTCCACTGTTTCCCCATCTATTTCCCATGAAGTGATGGGACCGGATGCCATGATCTTTGTTTTCTGAATGTTGAGCTTTAAGCCAACTTTTTCACTCTCCACTTTCACTTTCATCAAGAGGCTTTTTAGTTCCTCTTCACTTTCTGCCATAAGGGTGGTGTCATCTGCATATCTGAGGTTATTGATATTTCTCCCGGCAATCTTGACTCCAGCTTGTGTTTCTTCCAGTCCAGCGTTTCTCATGATGTACTCTGCATATAAGTTAAATAAGCAGGGTGACAATATACAGCCTTGAAGTACTCCTTTTCCTATTTGGAACCAGTCTGTTGTGGGGAAATGCAGGGTTGTGGATAATTTCAGAAATCTGAAAATTCTCCCCAGTGACTTTTACCTGTTTAATTGAACACTCCGAATTATATGGATTGCCATTTTATCACAGTTTACTGTCACAGAACATCAACCAAGGCTTTTGTTTACAAATCTCCACCAAGTTGTTTCCATTAATGTAAAAGATCAGATGCAAACTTAACATGGAAATTAAACATTTTTCCCAAGACAGTGCTATAAAGCAAAGCTGAAAGTCATTATTTCATACTGAAAAAGATATCAGAAAAATTGAGCCTTTACTAGCATAGGCATGCTGAACTCAAGTTTAGGTTTTGAAGTTTTGCCATCATAGGAAGCAATACATTCACAATAAAATGGTCATTCAGATCCTGCCACTCAAAGAACAAATCCAGGATAAGCAGCATTAGGATCAGCTTGTTGGAAATGCCAAATCTCAGGTCTCACTCAAGACTTACTGAATCAAAATCTCCATTTTAACAAGACCTACAGGTGAGTCACATGCACGTTAAAACATGAGAAGCACTGGTTTAGAATCAACAAAAGTATCATTCTTCACATTGATGCTGCAAATCTGAATGTCAAAAATTTTTATCTTTGTTTCTATTTGATAAGAGTACTTACAATTTCAAACTGCTTTAGAGTTTATACTTAGTTTTGGGCTTGAAGAGCAATGTTGGGTAATTTAAGTCGACATTCTCAATTAACACCTTAAGGACACAACTTATGTTCAAAATTAATTGACTGAACTGAATACTTTCAGCATTCACAGATAGCAAACTCAATCTCTTTGTAAAAGAACTCTAGTCCTTAATCACTGTTAGAAGATTATTCTCACCTGGCATAATCAAATACTAATAAAATTTCGATGTAGATAACTACTTTCAGGAGACAGAGCTTCCCACGTGCTGAGACCACGCGCATTAGAATGGTCTGCACCTGAGTACAGGCAACAGCGAAGCAACTCAAGACCTCCTCTCTGTGTTATGCCTATTTTCTGTATTACGATGCAAGCTTCCCTGAGAACAGAAAATGTCTTTCTGTATGCTCAATTCATCTCCCTACCTTTCACAACCAGCAGGGAATGTAACATATTCCTAACAGACACACTATTAAAGAAAAAAACCCTATTCTGGAATGGCAACCACAATTTGCATACCACAGGCAAGCCTCACCAGTTTCATCACTTCAGCTTAATAAAAACCTTGTCTACCACCATAGCAACTACTGTATTTTGATCATTGTAAAACTTCGAAATTGAATTTTCTGAGACAACGGATTCAAACAACAGTTTAAAAATCCCACTGGGAGAAAACCACAATATTTCATTTATCTAACACAGACAGGATTCTCTGTATATGAATTTTCCACATGAATGAAAACATACCATTCTTTAAAAATTATATTTAAGATGTAAAGCTTTCTTTCTTATAAGTATACAATTTCTTACAATTATATAACCTCCTGAAATATTTACACATCTGGGGTTATTTCAATATAATGGGGAGAGGGAGGAGGAGAATGAGTAGAATGTAGATGAAACGCGGTAATCTGTGAATCAATAATATTTGAATGTGAGTGGTGGACAGACGTGTTTAAACTGTTCTACTTCTGTATACGGTTGAAATTTTTGACTTAAGAAAATTTACCTTACAGCAACCAAAACAATGTGGTAGGTTATTGGGATAACCATAAAAAACAAAAGAATAAAACCATCAGTCCAGAAATAACCCATTTATCCGTGGTCACTGATGTGACAGTGCCCAAATCAGTACCTAGGGGAAGAAACAGTCTCAACAAACAGTGCTGGGACTAGACTTCCACACACAAAAGAATAAAGCTGGACCCCTGCCTCACACTACATAGAAACACTAACTCGAAATGGGGTGTAACCTAAATGTTAGTGCTAAAATAACAAAACTCATGAAAACGTATAGGTTCTTCATGACCTGGCATGACTCAGCAGTAGATTCCTTGATACACAAGGAATACCCAAAGCATAAGCAACAAAAACTAGATTTTATTAAAAATTTTAGTAAAAATGACACTCTATCAAGACAGTCAAAAGACAATCCACACAATGGGAGAAGTATTTACAGATCCGTTAAAGATCAAGCATCCTGAAATAACTCACAGCCTGAGAGAAACAAGCCAATTTAAAAATGAGTAGGGACTTCCCTGATGATCCAGTGGTTAAGAATCCACCTTGCAATTCAGGGGATGCAGGTTTGAGTCCTAGTCTGAGAACTAAAATTCCCATATGCCCCGGGGCAACTAAACCCACATGCCTCATCTTGCAAATGCCCACGCCGCACAGCTAAGATTGAACAACAGCCAAATAAATCTTTTTTTAAAAAATGAGTAAAGGACTTGCACAGACGTTTGTCCAAAGATATACAAATGGCCGGGCTTCTCTGGTGGCTTGGCAGTAAACAATCTACCTGCCAAAGAAGGAGACCTGGGTTTGATCCCTGGGTCAGGAAGATCCTCTGAAGAAGGAAATGGCAACCCACTTCAGTATTTTTGCCTCAGAAATCCCACGGACAGAGGAGCCTAGTGAGCTACAGTCCATGGGGTCGAAAACAGTTGGACACAACTTAGCGATTAACCAACAACAACAACAATACAAATGACCAATGAATACATAAAAGATGTTCAACATCATTAGTAACCACAGAAATGCCAATTAAACCACAATGGGACACCACTTTACAACTGCAAGGATGGCTATTAATAATAACAACAAAAAAGGAACAGAACTGTTGGCAATGAAATGAAGAAATCAAAACCCTTGTACGTTCTGGTGGTAATGTAAAACGGTGCAGCTGCGGTGGGAAAGTTTGGTGGTTCCTCAAGAAGGTAAGCCCTGAGCGATCTACCAACTCCACTCCCTGGTGTATACCACACTCAAAAGAACGGAAAACCGGGACTCAAAAAAAAAACCACATACAAATGTTCAGAGCAGCAGGATTTTACCGGGGTCTCCTGCATTGCAGGTGGATTCTTTACCCTGAGCTACCAGGGAAACCCTCAACAGCCAAAAGGTAGAAACAATCTACCTTTTTACAGGTTTACAGGGCTTTAGATACATATGCAAGGCAAAATTTTAAGTCAAATCACTTAAAAAAAATAGAAACAGCACGTTTAAATTCTAATCCAAGATAAGAGGGAGTAAAAATAGAAACAAAAAACTGCAGACTTGGCACAAATTAAAAACAAACCAGGATGGCTGAAATAAGATCATATATATCATTAATTGGGCTTCCCTTGTGGCTCAGATGGTAAAGAATCTGCCTGCAATGCAGGAGACCCATTTTCAATCCCTGGGTCAGGAAGATCCGCTGGAGAAGGGAATGGCTACCCACTCCAGTATTCTTGCCTGGAGAATTCCATGGGTAGAGGCCCCTGGTGGGCTACAGTCCATGGGGTTCCAAAGAGTTGAACATAACTGAGCCACTAACACGGATGTATGCTGCTAAGTCGCTTCAGTCGTGTCTGACTCTGTGCGACCCCAGAGACAGCAACCCACCAGGCTCCCCCATCCCTGGGATTCTCCAGGAAACAACACTGGAGTGGGTTGCCATTTCCTTCTCCGATGCACAAAAGTGAAAAGTCGAAGTGAAGTCGCTCAGTCGTGTCCGACCCTCAGTGATCCCATGGACTGCAGCCTACCAGGCTCCTCCGTCCATGGGATTTTCCAGGCAAGAGTACTGGAGTGGGGTGCCATTGCCTTCTCCGAACACGGATGTATAATCACAAGCAAATTATAAGTAACTCAGAGATATTATCAAATTAATAAAAATTCAATTCTATGAAGTTTATCCAAAGAACTCAAACAAGTACATAGGTTAAAAGTAAAAAAAAAAAAAAATGAAATTCTCAATAAAACACTAGCAAACCAAATTTAAAAACATATAAAAAGGATCACACACCATGACCAAGTGGGATCTATCCCAGGATTGCAAGTTGGTTCAACACATGAAACCTGATTAATGTAATCCATCATGTATAAATAGGGTAATAAACCAAAACCACATACTCATTGCACAGATGAAGAAATATCATTTTACAAAATGCAATAGCCATTCATTGGAAAAACTGAAAGTCTTCCCCTCCCCCCAAGATCAGAAACAAGACAAGGATGTCCATTTCCCCCCATTCTACCCAACACTGGACAGCAGGATCTAGCCAGAGAACTATAAACCATTTAGACAGGAAAAGAACGGAAAACAAAGAGAAAACTGTCTAGACTTGTAGCCGACATGACCATGTACATAGAAAATACAGAGGAATCCACAATGATTATTTACTTGCTCAGCAGTGTCCAACTCTTTGATACACTATGGACTATATACCCCGCCAGGCTCCTTGGTCCATGGGATTTTCCAGGCAAGAATACTGGAAGGAATGTCATCCCCTTCTCCAGGAGATCTTCCCCACCCAGGGATCAAATCTGGGTCTCCTGCATTGGCAGGTGGATTCCTTACCACTGAGCCACCACGGAAATCCACATATACAACAAACATTTAAGCTATTAATAATATAGGAGGTTCAGTAAGAACAACAGACTGACATATAAAAATCAACTGTATTTAAACTGTGCAATAAACAATCTGGAAATGAAATTTAAAAATAATCCCATTTATGACAGCAAAAAAAAAATGTCTCAATAATTTTTAAAAAGAGTTGCAATTGTTATACACTGAAAACTAAAAAAAAAAAAAAAAAAAAAAATCACTGGAAAAAACCTGAAGACCTAAATAAATGGAAATACATTTCATGTTCATGGATTTGAAGGCATAACATTGGCAATACTCCCAAAACCAATCTATAGAAGAAATCCTATCTCAATTGAAATCCCAGCTGCCTTTTCTTTTTTTGGGAGGTGGGGGGACGGCAGTAATTGAGAATCTAACCATAAAATCAGTATAGAAATGCAAGGAACCCAGAATAGGCAAAACCAGCTCCAAAAGGAACAGAGAGAAATCATACTTTCCAAATTCAATACTAAAGCTGTAGTAATCAAAACAGTAAGGACAGACCTGGACCAATGGAACAGAACTGAGTCCAGAAATAAAGCACTACATACACAGTCAACTGATCTGAACAAGGAAATAGAGAATGATCTTTAAAAAAAAAAAAATAGGGCTCTGACAACTGAATGTCCACATGCAAAGAAGGAACCTGGTTCCCTGTTGCTGCTGTTAAGTTGTTTCAGTCATGTTCAACTCTTTGCAACCCTATGGACTGTAGCCCACCAGGCTTTTCTGTCCATGGGATTTCCCAGGCAAGAATACTGGAGTGGGTTGTCAGTTCCTCCTCCAGGAGATTTTCCCAATCCAGGGATCAAACCCAGGTCTCCTGCATTAAGATTCTTTACTGCTGA
This sequence comes from Bos mutus, assembly GCF_027580195.1. Taxonomy (NCBI): domain Eukaryota; kingdom Metazoa; phylum Chordata; class Mammalia; order Artiodactyla; family Bovidae; genus Bos; species Bos mutus. The sequence continues at coordinate 101,979,166 of NC_091627.1, forward strand.
TTTCAGACAACAGAAAAAAAATTAACCACAGATGGCTCAAAGATCTAAATGTAAGAACTGAAACTATAAAGCATAGTAAAATTTCATGACCTTAGATTTGGTGATAATTTCTTAGATCTGACACCAAAAGCACAAGCAACTAAAGAAAAAAAACAGATAAACCAGAATTCATCAAAATTAGAAACTTTTGTGCTACAAATACCACCACCAAAAAACTGAAACAACTTCCTATGGGAGAAAAATAAGGATAATGTGCAGAATGAGAGAAAATATTTGCAAACTGTATGTGATAAAGTGGTTTTGCTAAAATATATAAAGAACTCTTATTCCTCAATAATAAAGAACTCAATTTTAAAATGAGCAAAGGATCTGAACAGATAGTTCTCCAAACAAGATATACAAATACAAGTCTAATAAACATAAGATACTCAACACCTTAAGCCATCATGAAGTGCAAACCAAAAGCCACAATAAGATACCACTTCACACCAACTAGAATGGCTATCATCAAAAAGTCAGATGATAATAAGTGTTGACAAAGATGCAGAGAAACTGAAACTCTAATACATTGTTGGTTGGAATATAAAACTGAGCAGCAGCTTTGACAGTTCCCGGAAAACAAGTTAACCTACTCAACAGTTTCTAAAAAAGTTAAATCTAGAGTGACCAAGCAATTTCACTCTTAGGCATATACCCACACGAAAACTTACACACTTATAAGGTATAAGTTTATACTTAAAACTTATAATGGTATTATTCAAAAGAGCCAAAAAGTGGGAAAAACCCCTATCTTCACTAACTGATGTATGGATGGGTTAATCAAATGTGGCACATTCATACAATGAATTCTGAGGACATGTGATTCTAGACTTAAATTCCAACTACTGCGGTATCATCAATGACATCTACTAGTTTCACCAGAGCTCGGTACCTAAAACCTATGAAAACAAATTTAATTTCATTAAAACAGTACTTATTGTGTTTTTGGAGACTGCTCATATGAAGTTTATGGTGTGAAACAAGTTTCAAAAACAGAAAAACCAAATAATATTTTGTATCTCAATAAAAGTACCTTTCTATCACCAAAGGGAGGTCTGAAAACCAATGATTCTAAAAAAGGACTGCTAGCTGGGTGAAAAGCCGGGATTCCTCTGAAAAAAACACACCTGAAATTTTCTATATCATGTCTGAAATGGGAAGGAATGAAACATCAAATCATCATTGCCTTCATGGTAAACAGGCTATGAGACAGGTAGTTATTCAACTAAAGTTAAGGAAGAAAGAAATTTGAGACACTTAACCACAGGTTCTGGAGTCCCATTTGGCTTATCAGTGGAGAGGCTGTAAGCCTCAAGCACATTATTGTGCTAAATCTGTTTCCTCCACTACTTGTTATAGAGTAGTTCTTATCTCTTTGTACTTTTCCCTTCCTCCAGATTCTCAAACTAGTTACAGCATACTTCCTGCCTCTAAATTAAGTGTTCTCATTATTAAAATTATGTAAATTTGTGATTACTGCTAGGGCAAGCAATGGCACCCCACTCCAGTACTCTTGCCTGGAAAATTCCATGGATGGAGGAGCCTGGTAGGCTGCAGTCCATGGGGTCGCTAAGAGTCAGACACGACTGAGTGACTTCACTTTCACTTTTCACTTTCATGCATTGAGAAGGACATGGCAACCCACTCCAGTGTTCTTGCCTGCAGAATCCCAGAGACCAGGGAGCCTACTGGGCTGCCGTCTATGGGGTCGCACAGAGTCGGACACTACTGAAGCGACTTGCAGCAGCAGCAGCAAGTACTATACTGTGTTTATTTCAATATTGTTTAATAACAGTTCAAATCACTTGATTTAAAATTTCTTAACAGTACATATTTAACAAAAAGAAGGAAAGCTACGACAAACCCAAAGAGCGTATTAAAAAGCTGAGACATCACTTTGCTAACAAGGTCCATATAGTCAAGGCTATGGTTTTTCCAGGAGTCAGGTATGGATGTGAGAGTTGGACCATAAACAAGGCTGAACAGAAAAGTTGATGCTTTAGAATTGTGGTGCTAGAGAAGACTAGAAAGTCGCTTTGACTGCAAGGAAATCGACCCTGAATCACTGGAAGGACTAATGTTAAGCTCCAATACTTTGGCCACCTGATGCAAAGAGCCAACTCACTGGAAAAGACCCTCATGCTGGGAAACACTGAAGGCCAAAGAAAGGAGAGGCTGCGATGGCGGGAAGCATCAGCGACTAACGGGCATGTGTTCCAGCAGACAGTGAAGGGCAGAGGGATCCGGCGCACTGCAGCCCATGGGGTTGAAGTGTCGGACACAACTCAGCCACTGAACAACAAGTTAGAAAGGGAAGGGAAAAGGAGTCATTTGTGTGTCACTAAAACATTTAAATGCTGTTATGTCAATTTTTTCTCCCTGTTCTTCCTTCTATCACATATTATCACAAACTAAGACGTGAATCGCAACTAAGGCCTCATCCTTCACAAAGCCACTTTTAGTAATAGAGAATTCAGTAAGATGGTCAGATCATCTCAAAAGTAAGTTTTCCTATATTAACGGAAACCAAAACTGCAAGATACCTAGAAATAAACCAAACAAGAAATATCCTAAAGGTGCAAATGAAGAAAATAATAAAATATTACTGATAATTAACCAGAGAAGCATGTCATTACTAACTTGTTTATCACTATATTTCACCACTATATTTGGCACTTAAAAACTTAGACAATGTATTTCTCGAAGGGAATGATTCAATACCATAAAGATAAAAGTGTACCAAATAATCTAAAAACTTAATGGGATTCCTAATTAAAATCAGTCCCAAGAGATTTTTAATAGATCTTGATAAACTCACTTATTACATAAAAAAATAAAATTATGAATGGGTAAACTATCAAGAGCATGAACATGCCCACAAATATCTTAAGTTTTCCTCTGAGTGATACTCAAGCATTCTAAGCACCTGTTGGACAAACATTAATGAAAGTCGAAAAGCTTGGAGAATGTCTCACAAATGTCTAGCTCTTAAGTTTAGGAATCCCTAAATAAACAGTTCTCAAGGTAGTTTCCCCTCAAGACTTATTCAGGGCATCTAAACTAAATCAAGAGGTCACAACTACTTTCCACATAATACTGGGAGGCCTTTTTTCATTCTCATTTCCTCCCAACTGTGAGGTGTTTTCCAGAGGCCACACGGTGTGTGATTTGCTGCAGACTGAATGCACAAGCAGGTAAGAATCAAGTTATCTTCTACTAAACCAGACTGCAGAGGTTTATGAACCATTTAACACCATTACTTACATTAATTTTTGAAAGTGATTATTCAGCAATGTTATTTATGTTCATATGTGATGCTTATTGTTTTTATTTTTAAATCAATATATTTAAAGAATCTTTTAGTTTTAATTTGTAATGTGGTATCCATTAATACGATAGAATGATCTCTGTTTGTTTCCAAGGCAAACCATTCAATATCACAGTAATCCAAGTCTATGCCCCAACCAGTAACGCTGAAGAAGCCTAAGTTGAACGGTTCTATGAAGACCTACAAGACCTTTTAGAACTAACACCCAAAAAAGATGTCCTTTTCGTTATAGGGGACAGGAATGCAAAAGTAGGAAGTCAAGAAACACCTGGAGTAACAGGCAAATTTGGCCTTGGAATACAGAATGAAGCAGGGCAAAGACTAAAAGAATTTTGCCAAGAAAATGCACTGGTCATAACAAACACCCTCTTCCAACAACACAAGAGAAGACTCTATACATGGATATCACCAGACGGTCAACACCAAAATCATATTGATTATATTCTTTGCAGCCAAAGATGGAGAAGCTCTAATAGTCAACAAAAATAAGACCAGGAGCTGACTGTGGCTCAGATCATGAACTCCTTATTACCAAATTCAGACTTAAATTGAAGAAAGTAGGGAAAACCACTAGACCATTCAGGTATGAACTAACTCAAATCCCTTATGATTATACAATGGAAGTGAGAAATAGATTTAAGGGCCTAGATCTGATAGATAGAGTGCCTGATGAACTATGGAATGAGGTTCGTGACAGTGTACAGGAGACAGGGATCAAGACCATTCCCATGGAAAAGAAATGCAAAAAAGCAAAATGGCTGTCTGGGGAGGCCTTACAAATAGCTGTGAAAAGAAGAGAAGCGAAAAGCAAAGGAGAAAAGGAAAGACACAAACATCTGAATGCAGAGTTCCAAAGAATAGCAAGAAGAGATAAGAAAGCCTTCTTCAGCGATCAATGCAAAGAAATAGAGGAAAACAACAGAACGGGAAAGACTAGGGATCTCTTCAAGAAAATCAGAGATGCCAAAGGAACATTTCATGCAAAGATGGGCTCGATAAAGGACAGAAATGGTATGGACCTAACAGAAGCAGAAGATATTAAGAAGGGATGGCAAGAATACACAGAAGAACTGTACAAAAAAGATCTTCACGACCCAGATAATCACGATGGTGTGATCACTCACCTAGAGCCAGACATCCTGGAATGTGAAGTCAAGTGGGCCTTAGAAAGCATCACTACAAATAAAGCTTTTGGAGGTGATGGAATTCCAGTTGAGCTATTCCAAATCCTGAAAGATGGTGCTGTGAAAGTGCTACACTCAATATGCCAGCAAATTTGGAAAACTCAGCAGTGGCCACAGGACTGGAAAACGTCAGTTTTCATTCCAATCCCAAAGAAAGGCAATGCCAAAGAATGCTCAAACTACCGCACAATTGCACTCATCTCACATGCTAGTAAAGTAATGCTCAAAATTCTCCAAGCCAGGCTTCAGCAATATGTGAACCGTGAACTTCCTGATGTTCAATCTGGTTTTAGAAAAGGCAGAGGAAACAGAGATCAAATTGCCAACATCCGCTGGATCATGGAAAAAGCAAGAGAGTTCCAGAAAAACATCTATTTCTGCTTTACTGACTATGCCAAAACCTTTGACTGTATGAATCACAATAAACTGTGGAAAATTCTGAAAGAGATGGGAATACCAGACCACCTGACCTGCCTCTTGAGAAACCTGTATGCAAGTCAGGAAGCAACAGTTAGAACTGGACATGGAACAACAGACTGGTTCCAAATAGGAAAAGGAGTTCGTCAAGGCTGTATATTGTCACCCTGTTTATTTAACTTATATGCAGAGTACATCATGAGAAACGCTGGACTGGAGGAAACACAAGCTGGAATCAAGATTGCCGGGAGAAATATCAATAACCTCAGATATGCAGATGACACCACCCTTATGGCAGAAAGTGAAGAGGAACTAAAAAGCCTCTTGATGGAAGTGAAAGTGGAGAGTGAAAAAGTTGGCTTAAAGCTCAACATTCAGAAAACGAAGATCATAGCATATGGTCCCATCACTTCATGGGAAATAGATAGGGAAACAGTGGAAACAGTGTCAGACTTTATCTTTCTGGGCTCCAAAATCATTGCAGATGGTGACTGCAGCCATGAAATTAAAAGACGCTTACTCTCTGGAAGGAAAGTTATGACCAACCTAGATAGCATATTCAAAAGCAGAGACATTACTTTGCCAACAAAGATTCGTCTAGTCAAGGCTATGGTTTTTCCTGTGGTCATGTATGGATGTGAGAGTTGGACTGTGAAGAAGGCTGAGTGCCAAAGAATTGATGCTTTTGAACTGTGGTGTTGGAGAACACTCCTGAGAGTCCCTTGGACTGCAAGGAGATCCAACCAGTCCATTCCGAAGGAGATCAGCCCTGGGATTTCTTTGGAAGGAATGATGCTAAAGCTGAAACTCCAGTACTTTGGCCACCTCATGCAAAGAGTTGACTCATTGGAAAAGACTCTGATGCTGGGAGGGATTGGGGGCAAGAGGAAAAGGGGACGACAGAGGATGAGATGGCTGGATGGCATCACTGACTCGATGGACGTGAGTCTGGGTGAACTCCGGGAGTTGGTGATGGACAGGGAGGCCTGGCATGCTGCGATTCATGGGGTCGCAAAGAGTTGGACACGACTGAGCGACTGATCTGATCCATTAATATGGGCTTCCCAGGTGGCTCAGTGGTAAAGAATCTGCCTGCCAATGCAAGAGATGCAGGCTTGATCCCTGGGTAGTAAAGATCCTGGAGGAGGAAATGGCAACCTATTCCAGTATTCTTGTCCACTGGAAAATCCCATGGACAGAGGGGCCTGGCACGCTACAGCCCATAAGGTCACAAAGAGTTGGACATGACTGAGTGACTTAACACACACACAGACATTGACTGATATAACCCACATAAAGAAAAGCCTTTTGGGTTCCCTAGTAATTTAAGAGTATAAGGAGGTCCTAGGACCAGAAAGTTTGAGAACTGCTTTTCTAACTTAACCAGACACTCTGGTCCTCAGTTAAACAATGCCTTGCCCAATGTATAGACCAACTGCCAGACTGGAATAAACTTAGAAGGAAAGTAATGTCCAACTAGCTGGTAAGCAACATCAAAAATGCCTACATAAGCTCCTCAGGGATCACCAGTACAGAAGGCTGAAGAGGTTACTAGCAGCTCACAAGTTTGTCATCTGCTTTTTTACCCATTTATGACAAATTAGGATATCTTCCCTTCCTTTCAGGTATCAATCACCTGAAGTATCAGAGCAGGAACAAGGTAAGCCAAGGGATCGTTCAGATTATACATCTTTTTTTCTTTTTTGATCTAACGTATGCAAATAGTTTATTCTTAATTCAAACATGACGCAAATGAGGACTACCTGACACATTTGCCACCTGGACTACTTCCTCTGGAAAGCTCTGGAGTACCTGCTATGCTCACACAGGTCCCTTACGCGAATCACCATGTTCCTGTCTCAGGGGAGGGACCCGAGACCCTGTGATCATACCTGAGTAAGGTGAATGTGTGGAACCAAGACGAAAGTCTAGAACATAGACAGTTGTCGATGAGACAGCCAGAACTCCCCTAAAGGCAGGAATCTTTCCAGGAATGACAGAGGCATTATATGTCATTAAAAGCAAAGAGCTACTATACTAGTTCACCTGCTTATTTAACTTGCATGCAGAGTACATAATGCAAGACGCCAGGCTGGATGAATCACAAGCTGGAATCAAGACTGCCAGGAGAAATATCAACAACCTTGAGACTTGCAGATGATACCACTACAGAAAATGAAGAGGAACTAGAGAGCCTCTTGATAGGGTGAGGGGAGTGTGAAAAAGCTGGCTTAAAACTCAACATTCAAAACACGAAGATCATGGCATCCAGTCCCATCACTTCATGGCACATACATATGGGAAAAGTGAAAACAGTGACAAAGACTTTTATTTTCTTGGGTTCCAAAATCACTGTGGACGATGACTGCAGCCACAAAATTAAAAGACGCTTATTTTTGGAAGAAAAGCTTTGACAAACCTAGACAGCCTATTAAAAAGCAGAGACATTACTTTGACAACAAAGGTCCATCTAGTCAAAGCTATGGTTTTTCCAGTACTCGTGTATGGCTGTGAGAGTTGGACCATAAAGAAGGCTGAGTCAAAGAACTGATGTGTTCGAACGGTGGTGCTGGAAGAGTCCCTTGAACTGCAAGAAGATCAAACCAGTCAATCCTAAAGGAAATCAACCCCGAATATTCATTGGAAGGACTGATCCTGAAGCTGAAGCTCCAATACTTGGCCATCTGATGTGAAGAGCCAATTCACTGGAAAAGACCCTGATGCTGGGAAAGATTGAAAGCAGGAGAAGAAGGCAACAGAGGATGAGATGGCTGAATGGCATCACTGACTCAATGGAAGTGAATTTTCACAAACATCAGGCAATGGTGGAGGACAGGGAAGGCTGGCACGTTGCAGTTCATGGGGTCAAAAAAAGCTGGACACGACTTAGTGACTGAACAACAGTAACTAACTCACCACCAGCGAAAAGTCAGAACTGAAGATGCCCCAGAACCGCACTCAATCCTGAAGTGAAGTGAAAGTCACTCAGTCATGTCCAAGTCTTTGCAACCCCATGGACTAGACAGTCCACGGAATTCTCCAGGCCAGAATACTGGAGTGGGTAGCCTGTCCCTTCTCCAGGGGATCTTCCCAATCCAGGTATCGAACCCAGGTCTCCCACATTGCAGGCGGATTCTTTACCAGCTGAGCCACAAGGGAAGCCCACTCAATCCTGAAACAACTCCTAATTTCTGAATGACATCCCCATTTTTATGTCTGACTGTGAGATAAGTGAAATAATGATCTTTCTTCCCTCTACAGCCATTGTGATGGAATGGAAATGTATTAATCTTTCTAGATAAGTCAACAGAACACATTCCTTAAAACCTGAAAAATACAACTACCACACTTGGGGGATTTAAAAAAAAGGATTAAAATGATGAACTGGAGGTTAACTGTGAAAAATTAGATAATCAGGATCATTTTTTTCTCTGCATATACTAATAAAAGAACATCCATCGTGCTGTGTAAATGGAAACAGTAGGGCACTGCTAGAGCACGCAAGGTGCTGTGCACGGCTGGACCACACAAACCGACGACCAGAAAGGTTCCATGTGTTTTGTGTTAGTCGCTCAGTCATGTCCAATTCTTTGTGACCCCATGGACTATAGCCTGCCAGGCTCCTCTGTCCATGGGATTCTCCAGGCAAGAATTCTGGAGTGGGTTGCCATTCCCTTCTCCAGAGGATCTTCCCAGCCCAGAGATCGAAAGTGGGTCTCCTGCATTGCAGGCAGATTCTTTACCATCTGAGCCACAAGGGAAGCCCAGGAAGAAACGAAAATACTGGCCATGTATTTTGTCTGTATGATCTGTGAAAACTGACTCTTATCCCAGTCAACTGAAAAAGGAAACTTGCTTAACACGTATCAAAATCTCACTCAGAATTTCATAAGCTAAAACAAAATTCTAGAACTCTATGTTTAAACAAACATCAGTCACTGATATAACATAACATGCTGCTACTGCTAAGTCGCTTCAGTCGTGTCCGAATCTGTGTGACCCCACAGACCGCAGCCCACCAGGCTCCCCCGTCCCTGGGATTCTCCAGGCAAGAATACTGGAGTGGGTTGCCATTTCCTTCTCCAATGCATGAAAGGGAAAAGTGAAAGTGAAGTCGCTCCGTCGTGTCCAACTCCTAGCGACCCCATGGACTGCAGCCCACCAGGCTCCTCCGTCCATGGGATTTTCCAGGCAAGAGTACTGGAGTGGGGTGCCGTTGCCTTCTCCATAACATAACATACGTAATCCAAATAAGATCCCTCAGATTAGCTGTGTACGTGTATGTATGTGTATGTGAGCACTATGCGCTCTCAGTCGTGTCCAACTCTTTTGTGACCACATGGACTGTAGCCCACCAGGCTCCTCTGTCGACGGAATTTTCCAGGCTAGAATACTGGAGTGGGCTGCCATTTCCTTCTCCTGGGGATCTTCCCAACCCAGGGATTGAACCCACATCTCCTGTGTCTCCCGCACTGGCAGGTAGATTCTTTACCACCTGGAAGCCCTCAGATTAGATAGTAAAATCTAATTTTAAATGAACACTGAGTGGCTAAAAATTTAAAATAACAATATAAGGATTAAAATAGTCACGTATTTTATGTTCTTTCCAGTAACTGAAAAGTGGCCCAATGCCTTAACTTGATAGCTAATAAGCAGGTGCTCATTTCTTATCCAGTTCTTTCTGAGCAGAAACATGCCTGGCTTAAGACAACTGGGAAGGGAAGGGGAGGTGGGAGGAATCCACAAAGCATTAAAAAACAAAGAAACTTGATATTGGCTTATAAGAAAATGTGTTTTTCACTGACATTGCCACCATTTTTCCTTCAACATGAGCCAAAAAATAAAGGCTGCAGATTTATTCTGAGGGGAAAAAAATCCAATAGCCTTCTTTCTATCCTATCAAACCAATCATTTAACAGGTTCCAATGTTTGCAATTTAAACTTTATGTCATCCATAAACAATGTTATGAATCAGTAACACTTTTCTCTAAAAAAATGCACACACAAGAATAAATATTTCTCTTCTCAATAGCTTTTTTCTAATGCAAAAGAGCTTGAAAAGTAAAAAAATTAAGATAATACATACATATTTTTTAATCTAAATAATAGAGTTCTGTAGTCCTGATTCAAACAAACCAATTGTGTAAAAAAAAAAAAAAAAGATTTCTTATAAGGATCAGTGAAATTAGAAAACCGACAACTGTATTTAAGAAATCATTGCTAGTATTCCTTGGGTTTAATGACATTGTGTTTGTGCTTTATGTTGTGTTTCTGTGGTTTTTTTCCCCTCAGGTATTCACCTTTCAGATACACTTAAAGGATTTACACATGAAACGATTTTCAGAGTTGCTTTAAAATATCCAGCAGGTAGATGAAACAGGACCAGTCACGTGACAACAATGGCTGAAGCTGGGTAACTGGTACAGGAAGCTTTATTACACTCATCTCTCCATTTCTTGTGTAAGGCTGATGAAAAAGAAGTATCTCAGGCACCAAAACATCCTGTCAAAAGCATAGAAATTTTTGCCCCACTAAATCACCCCAGAATTCTGCTTATTTTTTCCTATTTATCTGGCTACTCTTCAAACCAACTAACTTCCTCCAATAGACCTCCAACTGAAATACAAGACACTTGGTGTCTTTTTTAACTCCATTCAACAGCTAGGTGAGGGCCAGATCAGGGAACGACCCAGGATTCCAAATCACAACTAGTAATTTTATTCAAACTTCAAGAGCAAATATCCGTTTTGAGTCAAAATGAACTAACACAGGGTGCTGTTTTTGTCTTCCGAATTTCTCTTACTACGCCCAGTATTTGAACTAAGTTTGGTGAGTAGTTTACAAAGGTGAAAAATAACATATGTTGTTCACTCCCAGGAAGTAAGCCCTTTCCATGAAGAGGGGTAAAGAACTCCACCGAATATGACACCCAGGGATGTTACAATAATCTCGGGGTACTCAACTCTACATACACCCTTAAGCTCCCTCGCCCCCAAAGCCTTTTTAAGTGGTTAGAAAAGAGCGACCCTGGTTGGTTTGTTTCATCTCCTCCTTTCTTAGGGGAGGTGCTAGCGAGTAAAGAAATGACCAAAAGGCCGGAAGGAGGAACGCGAAAAGCATGGAGTCTGGACAATCAGCCCGTAAGTAATTGAAAGCTGAACCAAATTAACTGAAGTTAAGACAGAGCAACCTGCTACGCTCCTCGCGTTGTCTCTAACGTGCCTGAGAGGCTCCGAGGGTGAGAACACCTGGCTGGAGGCTCGTCGCATTCCAAACCCTTCTCTCTCCAAGAATTCATAGGCACCCAGACATAAAAAAGAATTCTTCCAGACCTCCGCCAAGAGCAGCGCCGCAACAACTCCCACCCGCCCGTGCCACGGTGGCCAAGCGGCCCCCGGCTCCGTGAGGCCGCCCGAGCCCTGCCCCAAGGGACCGCGAACCCCAAAACGACTCCCGGCTCCTAAGCCAGAGACCTTCTCCCGATCCGGGCGAGGGGACGGAGTCTAGGCTGGGAACCCGCTCGCCGCCGAGGCCCTCCTCGCCTGCCGGAACTGGGGTCTCGGGCCCGCGCTGCCCACTCTAGGTCCCGGCCTGTGCCTCGCGGGGCCGCTCTCGAGCCTCGACCCGGGTCCGCCCCGCGCCCGCGGGACCCGCGCGACCCCCTGAGCCGCGCCGGCCGCCGCCGTGAGGACCCCGCCACTAATACCTGTCTTCGTTCTTGTTTTTCTGCTTCTTCCCCATCGTGTGTCAGCGGCGCTCGCAGCCCCAGCCCCTCTACTCGGTCTCTCACAGACCCGCTGTCCCTCGGCTGACTTCGGTCTCCGCTCGGCTCCGTGCCCCTCGCGCTGCCGCCTCTCGCACCCGGCTCTCCACAGACCCGCGCACTGGGACAGGGCACATATGGTGTGAGCTCCGAGTGCGCAAGCGCATCGCCCCGCCGCCTCGGCGTGGGGACGCAGGGCGCGGCTCATCGAGAGCTGCGCCGCGGGTAGAGCGTCTCTAGTTACCCCGCCCGTCAGGCGGAAACCGGAGCGCCCCCTTCCGGCACGCGTCCGCGGCGCTCCGAGGTCCGCGGGGTTTCAAGATTCTAGAACCCGGAGGTGGACAATGAGGTTGGAAATTTCCCCCGTCGGGTCTCTCCCTGCTGGGGGACGCAGAGTTGGGGAATTGGATCTCAGTTCAAAAGTAGACTTTGGGCTTCCCTTCCACCTTTAACCTCTGTCCCTTTGTACTCAGCTGCGTGAAGTTCAATAAAGAAGGATAGTGAACCACTGGTGAGCCGTCTGGGTGTTCCAAAGGGAGACAGAAATCCACAATATTGAGCCTCGTAGTCATGTCCATGAATTACCAAAACAAATAAACAGAAACCATTAAAAAAGACACACCCATTATTTCTCCTAAACAGATCATGATCTTTACATTCAAACCGAGAACAAGCTCTAAAAATTTATGTCATACTAGGGTTGTAAAAGTGTTTTATATCCGGATCTGGACAACGACTCTATGTGTTAACTATGTAAAAACTTACACTTAAGTTATACTTTGCTTTTTAAAGGGGGGAATTGTTCAATAAACCGAATGGAAACAAAATTGGAGTGCCACTCCAGAGCAGAATCATTGCTATTTCCTTTCTGATGTAACATGTGTCAGAGCCTAAGAACGTCAACTCCAGGCTGGGGACTAAGAAACTACAATCTCCAGCGTACTTCGCTCCCCCGCCCTCTGGGCTGTTTACTCGGACGGAGGGAAAGGTTCACACGCCAGAGTTCAGAGAGCTGGAGCAGAGGAAAGGTGGAGAAGGGCGCACGCGCAGAAGCGCTCGCCGCGCACACTTCCCTCCCCCCTCCCCCGCACTACCTCCACTTCCTGGGACGTTGCAGTTGCTATCGCGTGAGATCCGCGGCCAATGAGGAGGCGGAAGTGACGGTCGCTTCGCAGCTACCCGCAGCTGCTTGGAGCCTGAAGCCAGAGAGGATTGCTCTTCTGGAGAAGCTGGTTCTTCGTATCTCAGGTATCGCGGAGAGCTCAGGTGAGGCAGAGAGTGGCGTGAAAAAACCGGCCATGCATCCTGGTGCTAACGGACGCCCGCCTGCTCCGCATCCTGCCTAGGCGGGGGAGGGGCGCGGCTCGGGCTCCGGAGTCCCCGCCACGGAGGAGGCTTTGGCGCATGCGCCGGGGAGGCTTTGAAGCTGGGGCCACCTCGCTTCTGCCCTCGTCTGTCCCTGGGGGCGCGGGGAGTAGCGAGGGTACTTTTGGGAAGCGGCTGGCGTGCGGTTAACGGCGAGGCCCCCTGGTTGTTTTGGCGGGTGCACACAGGGGAGTCGCGGAAATGGTTAGGTAACTTGAGGACACATCCCTGCCCACCATTCAGTTGAACTGAAAAAAGAATCAGAAGCTTGTGATTTGGAGAATGAAGTTATCTCTGCACCATCTCCTTTCCCCCTTTCTGAAGGCGATGCCCAGCACAACCTGCCGCCCAGAACAGCTCTTGTTAATCGCTTCTCTTCCCAGTTATCCCAGAATTAAATTCTGAGCTCAGCCTGTAAAACTCCAGGGACAAGCAACCGCTACGCCCCTTGTAAAGAATAAGGTCTGACCAGCAAGTCCGTGTTTAACAGATACTACTTCTCTGTCTCATCTGCCCCGATCCAGTTTTTCTTGAGAAGTAGGGAGTGTGAAATTCATTTTCTGTATTTGAAATACAGCGCCTTTAAAATTTTATCGCATGTGAGGAACTTACATTTTGGTTTTTAAAACCCAGAAATACTTTAAACATAACCATAATTTGAACAATAGCTAGACACATGCTCCTTCAACCGTTGACAAATATTTTTTGCGCACCTGCAGTGTTCCCAACACTGCTAGCTCCAGGAATACAAAGAGAAAATCCAGTATGCTTTTCGACTGCTTTTCATGTGGGGGAAAAAAATGGAATCAGAGGCGAATTTTGCAGGAAGACTATTTCAATTCAGTTCAACAGTTAATAGAGGGTCTGGTGGGCCAGTCTGTGTGTCAGAAGCTGGGCAAATGAGCTCAAAAATTTCAGATTTTTAAAAAGTGCTTCAGTAGTAGTTGAAAACATAGTTGAGATCAACAGTCTCCTGCTTTGACAAATTATAAATTTCTGCGGTAATAACCCAGGAGTACACATAAAATTCATCTAATTGTTGCTGGTAGAAAATAATTTATTTTAAAATACTCAGTTGAAATAGATAACCAACAAAGACATACTGTATAGCACAGAGAACTCTATTCAGTAATCTATAATCACTTAAATGGGTAAAGAATTTGGAAAAGGTAATTGAGTATGTATAAATTAATCACTTTGCTGTATATCTAAAACTTAACACATTGTAAATCAACTGTATGCCAATATAAAATAAAAATGTTAAATAGACTGTCATTGAGATCTGAATTAGAGTCTATTTTTAAACTCCTATCTTACATAGATCAATATGCTTTTTATATTTGGAGTGTTATGTTGTTTGACATCAAAGTTAGGAGCACTGGGTGTCACCAAATCAATATTAGTATCAATCTTTGTGGGCTCATAGACTTTATTAGTTACTAAGAGAACAGAATTGGAAACTAGAGCTTAGGGAACACCAGGCAGAGTTCTTTACACAAGTTGTAATGAGCTCTCTTCAGAGTTAAGATCATTTAGGCAGAGATGAAAAATAATGTCTTTTGCTCGAATGTGCTCTATCTTGAAGCAAAATTTGGTGTGTACACATATGTGTAAAACCTTGCTACAGTTAAACTTCATCATGTCTGCAGTCATTTCTGCTTTGCTTCCCTTTTCCTTTGGTAAAGAATACTGTCAGTATACAACGCTAGGGTTAGTTTCAACTGCTTGGTTCTTTCTGGTCTGGCGACAGTCTTAAGGGTTTCTCTTTGCTTTAGAATAGTAAGCAGAGTCAAAAGCACTCTAACCTTTGGTCTGAATTATTTTTGACTAGTGTGACTTCCCCGGTGGTAAAGAACCCACCTGCCAGTGCAGGAGACATAAGAGACAAGGGTTTGATCCCTGGGTGGGGAAGATCCCCTGGAGGAGGACATGGCAACCCACTGCAGTGTATTCCTGCCTGGAGGATCCCATGGACAGAGGAGCCTGGCGGGCTACAGTCCATAGGGTCGCAACAAGTCAGACACAACTGAAGCAACTTAACACACATGAGTGACTATAACCTGTTGAAAATTAAATTTTAAAACATTTAAGTAAAAATTCTTAACATGACATGGTTGGTTGCCAGCAGAACACTTTGTGAACTCCAAATGATATATTTGCTAGCCTTTGGGGAACTAAAAGTTTGCTGTCTCATTTTTTTCTCCAACTTCGTAAGCCACCTCTCCAGCGTCAAGGCTGAACCGTACCGTTCAGAAGAATGGAAGCGAACGCGTCTGTTGACGTGTTTTCAAAAGTCCTGGAGAATCAGTTGCTTCAAACTACCAAACTAGTGGAAGAACATTTGGATGCGGAGATTCAGAAACTGGATCAGATGGATGAGGATGAATTAGAACGCCTCCGGGAGAAGAGACTCGAGGCTCTGAAGAAAGCTCAGCAGCAGAAACAAGTAACCTCTCTGCCCTGCTTTCTGAAATTGCTCCCACAGTATGCTTCTACCCACTTCTATATACATGTGCCTGAAGTTCTCGGTCTTTAGGGTGGTTTGACCTCAAAAGTACCTAATGCCATTAAAAATTCTCCCTGGGGGAAAAGATAGTTTTTAAAGACACCGTCCGAGTTAGCCTGATCAGTGTTAATTCACAGTCAAGTACAAGAAACACCTGGTCCAGGATCATTTTCTGAGCTCAAATTTGTGTAGTTGAGAGTATGAATGAGGAAGAACACTGGGAGAAGTAGGGGTCCGCAGGTTCCCTTTCAGGCAGAGTTATAAGAAAGCCTGTCATGATTTGTCTGTGCTCAAAGCAAGTGTGTCATTAAGGAGTTTAAACTCTTTATGGAAGCTTTACCAAAGAAATAAGGTAAAAATACCAGGGCCCCCAGTAGCTCAGCATAAGCCAACATGAAACAGATAGCAAAACTAGTGATGCAGTCTGGGCTCCTGCCCCCTTCTAGTGCGCTCAGAGGATGAGAACGTCTAGAAGTCCTCATATGAGACAGTCAAAAGCAGGCAGAAATGTTCACTGTGGAACAGGGAAATCGTGATATTTGAAGGGCTGACCTGAAAGATTAGAACTTCTCTCATCTGAGGTCCAGGCTGACCAAAGTTCAGGATATATTGCAGTCGGTGAGAGAAGACTTTTCTGAGAACTAGAGAATACGTGTATTAATGCTTTCAGGCACATGTGATGTGCCAGCTGCTCTGTTATTTTCACGTTGTCTTGTCACAGTAGCTCAGTGAGATAGTTGTTTTATAATCCCCACATTACAAATGAGGAATGTGAGACTCAGAAAGGTTATGAGAATCACAGCCTAATGAGTGGTGGAGCAGTGATCCAAGTCCTTCTGTCTGCAAGTCCAGTCCTCCTTTTTATTAAAGCCTAGTCTTGAGAAGGGCTTCCCTAATGGCTCACATGGTAGAGAATCTGCCTACAATGTAGGAGACCCAGGCTTGATCCCTGGGGTTGGGAAGATACCCTGGAGGAGGGTATGGCAATCCACTCAAGTATTCTTGCCTGTAAAATTCCATGGACAGTTGAGCCTGGCAGACTACATACAGTCCATGGGGCACAAAGAGTCGGACACAACAGCAACTAATACAGCCAGTAAGACAAAGAAATAGAGGGGAAAAAAAAGATTAAATGACAGTAGAAATCTGGAGAAAGGAAAAAAGTTTCCACTTGAGGCAGTCAGCTTCCTGCCACGGGAAAGGTACAAGAAACTGAAATACCTGTCCAACATGGATGATAAAGGTCGAGATAGTGATTTGGAGAATTGGATTAGCTGGACTTGTGGGTCCCTTTTTCTGGATACCACGTGAGAAAACACCTTTTTCTTCACTGGATACTATCCGTGGGTGGCCAGGCTAGAAGAGTGCTGTCTCTGAGGTGGTCATCCAAAGTACACAGGGCTCCTCAGCTTCAGAGCCATAGTACCCGCCCCTCCCCAAGCATCAGTTTGCTTTATCTCACAGCTGTTCTTTTTTAAAGCTTCATAGTAACTTGGATCAGATTCTTTTGATTTTAGTAGTTTAAGTGCAAAGAAATTAAATAGATGTTTACATTCTCAATCTTTATAGTCTAAATTTTTATTTTGAAAGTTCTAAGAAAACATGTGTTTCAAGTTACCAAGACAGATAATTAATTAAATTAAATTAAATTATTAAATTATTAAATTAATAATTAAATAGTCTGCGCACAGACTATTTCTGCATTGACACTAGAAAGATAGGAAAGTACATCACCGAAAGGAATTCAGTTCTAAGATAAAGTCAACTTAATTACAAAATAATATAGTGATTTGGATATAAGATATAAAGTGACATTGAAAGAGATTTCAAATGTGTGATATTTCTCCTTTCTTCAAATTAGGAATGGCTTTCAAAAGGACATGGGGAATACAGAGAAATCCCTAGTGAGAGAGACTTTTTTCAAGAAGTCAAGGAGAGTAAAAAAGTGGTTTGCCATTTCTACAGAGACTCCACATTCAGGTAACTTTGTTTCCCCTCAGTGACTGTTTTTAAATATGAAGAGATTGTTGAATAGATACCCTGACTTAATAGAGAAATTAAGAAAAATGTGAAAGGAACTAATTCCTAAGTTGTCCCTTTGTACTGGAAGTCTGTATATTAAAATTAAGCAGTCATCAAAGATTAACTTAAAAACCAGTGACATAAAAAAGTATAAATTATTGGATTTCAGGATTTTCATAGAAGTGGCTATTTTCTGAATGATATTTTCGCTAGCTAACTTTAAAAACATCTGAGCAATGAGCACTTAAATTTTTTTTTTTTTAATATCAATTCCAAGAATTCTGCTTTTGTCCCTACTATTACAATACAGCCACAGTGTTGGAAATGGGGCCAACACCTGAACACCAAGTTTGAATTCAGTCACTTCTCAACTGGCAATTCACAGGGAGACGGTGGCTTGACAAGGCCTTTCTCCAGAAGCAGAGTTGGGACTTCAGGTTTGGCTGGAAGGTGGAGAAAGTGATTTCTCTTAGACAAGCCCAGGTCTGCCAACCTCTCTTTGGAGGCTGATCCCTCAAAGTAAAAATAGCCCCAGAAGAGGTTATATCTTAAACCAGATGGCTGAAGCCTGTTTTTTTCCCCTAGCTCCAAAGTTTGAATAGTTGCCAACATCAGATGATGTGATAACAGACCTAGAATTGTATGAAAGCAATTTGCTGATGCTGAGTAGCTCCTGCGGAAACTCACACTTCAATCCAGAATCTCCATTGTTCACTGTGGCCCCAGCCCTGCCCTCTTCTCTCATCTCCATAGTCTGCCTGGCCCTTGTCTTTGCCTCCTTACCCAAAAACATGGTTATTAGTGGCCGGGATTTATTAACTAACAGAATACAAATGAAAGAAAATAAAGTCAAGGTTGAATGAATTGATATAGACAGGTAGATATCACAGTTTTAGCATGTGGTAATGCTAGACACTTCAGGCGGTGTAAGATCCTGGAACATTCACAATCTCCCTTTGAGGTAAGTACTTTATAATCCCCATGTATTTTTGTGTGTGGACACCAAGACTTGGAGAAATTAAGTGACCTGCCTGATGGCACTCAGTTGCTAAATGATGAAAGCAGATTTGAGCCCAGCTTAATGCTATTTTAACTACATCATGACTGCTCACTCCCTCATGATTTAAATCATAAGGGTTTAAATTGGATTTAAAATTCAATTAAAAAATGGGTTAATTGGCCAATGGGACATACTTATTTAAAATAGATTCTATATTATTCCAGTAAAACCGTGGAGTTGATTTATGTAGAAATCCTCAAGAATGTATTTCTCCAAATGATCTGTCACTTCTTTGGAGCTTCATTCAGAAACCACTTATTCTGACAATTTTCATTATTAATAACATTCCATTGCTTCACTGCATGAGTGATATATAAAAAGAATCACTCAGATGATGAGGCATCAAGGTTATAAGAAACTCAGTGGACCTGAACTTAACTCAGGAAAAACTACCAAGAAGTACCCCAAAAACCTGCTGGTAAAATCAGCTGTGGTTTTGGTGTCTTAATCATTGAAAGCAGAGTAGTTATCAAACTTCACTTCACTTGGGCATGTTTCTCAGCCCAAGTCCCAGAGAATTTTGATTCCTCTGTATGTTTTAAAAGTTGATTGTACTAATCACCTCTGGGTAAGAATAACTGCTCACAGAGGTTTTCATAGTTATCTCTCAGATACACTAAAGGGTTGGCCAGTTTAAAGTAGAATTTAAAGAAAATACCACTTTTCCTTTTCAGGTGGCTCAATAAAAATACTGCTGGTATTTTGCACTTCTTTAGAACCATAATGACCATGTATTTGTAGCCCTTAACCTTGATAGACTTCCACTAACAGAATTTGTACAGTTGGAAAGGTTCCTTCTCGGTGACATACTCAGTCTTTCTCAGTGACTTCCAAAGAGAACACCACCTGTACATTTCTAATTCTGGGAGGTGTCTTCTGAGCTCGGTCAAGTTCAGATTTGCCTCTTTCTATGAAATGCCAGGAAACATGCATAAGGAAAATGACTATTTTTTATTCTTGGCCATAAACATGACAGCTTTGTGAGCCACTTAAGCCATATGTTGAATACTTTGTTCTCATTAAGGCAGATCCAACCTTCTAGACTACAGTATCATAAGAGGTAGAAAAAGAGGTACCTAACCTATGAAATGGAAATAAGGTTATCTGATAGATACATAGGTTGACTGGCAGATTATGAGATTCAGGAAAAGTAAAAACTTAGATGTGCCTTAATATTTACTTTGATAAAGAAATTGTCATTTTTAGCTTTTGGTTTTCTATGTGTTGTTATTTACAGGTGTAAAATAGTAGACAGACATTTGGTGATATTGTCCAAGAAACATCTTGAGACCAAATTTTTGAAACTGAATGTGGAAAAAGCACCTTTCCTTTGTGAGAGACTGCGTATCAAAGTCATTCCCACACTAGCACTGGTGAAAGATGGAAAAACACAGGATTTTGTTGTTGGATTTTCTGACCTAGGAAATACAGACGACTTCACCACAGAAACCCTAGAGTGGAGGCTGGGCTGTTCTGATATTCTTAATTACAGGTAACATTCAGCAAACCGTCAGTTTATTTTAACTCCCATATTCAGTGGAAGTTTTTAGATAATTTTTATGTTAATATTTATTTTATGGAAATAAATATTTCCATAAGCTTTATCTTGCAGCTGGAGATGAAGAAAAACTGCCACAAAGGAAAAGCGTATCTCTTAAAAGTGTACCTTAGTGTGATCTTACAGCAAAGTCAGAGCTCCAGATAAAGTTGGTCTTGGGTTTTAGAGTCCACCTAACTCTAAAAGTTTTCAAACAGATCCTATGAAATCTAATTCGGTATTCATCTGGAAACCCAGGATGACACTCGAGAAGAATTGACTCCTTCCGGCTTGAACCCAGATTACTCAAATTGATAATGACTTATTTTCAAACATTATATTTTTAATGTAGTTATTCCTGTATCACTTGTCAACTCTGATAAACTATATAACATCTCATTTCTATGTTTAGCTTAAATTACATAACTATAAAGAGCAGTCTCAGTAGAAAATGATCTAAAATCCAACTTCTGTTTTCCACTCATCTCTTTGTTCACTTCTCCAGACAGTTTAATTTCACAGATTAGAGCACATCTTATGTATCTGTTTTTTATTTGCAAAAATAATTGGTTAAAATTTCCAGTTATTCCAGTCAGAGTACCTTTCAATAAGTAAAAAATTCCCTCATCTTTTTATTTTCCTTCCTCCTTTTTCTCTGAATCTCTCCTACATGTGTATAAGTCATTCCTATATTGTAGAAATTGATTTTGAAGTTCCAGGTTTTGTTTTCTTAAGTAAAAGGTTAATATTAAATCGTGATTTCCAATTTTAAATAAGTTGGAAACTAGTGCAGAGAATTCTCATATATCATTCACCCGTATCCCTCAATTTTCAATATTTTATATTTGCTTTATCATTCTGTTTTTGGGTATATATAAACTTTTTTCAGAACCATCTGACTGGATATTGTAGACGTCCCTTTACTCCTAAATATTTCTGTTTGCATTTTCTAAGAACAGGGACATTCTTATACATCCACAGTAAAATTAGTAAAACACAAAATACATAGTTTGCAGACCTTATTCAAGTCCATCACTGTCCCAGTAATATCCTCCATACTGAAGAAATGAGTCACAAGTACTTACTGTGAATTTTTAGTTTCCTTTAACTTGTAGCAACTTGTTGCCCTTGTTTTCCAATAGGTTAACAGTTTTGATGAGTACAACTGGTTATTTCATAGAGCATCTCCCAGTTTGGGTTCATCTAATGTTTCACAATTAGATTCAGGTTTTGCATATTTTCCACAGGTGTAATATGGAAGTGATGTGTTCTTCGTTCTCAGTGTACCATATCCGGAGACATAGGGTGGTTTGTTTCATTGCTGGCAGTATTATCTGAGCACTGGCTAACCAGTTGTCTACCAACCTAACTGGTAATTTAAGGAAGACCTTTTCCAGACCCCACATTAGTTTACTTTTTCATTTCTTTGTATTAGAATGGGCTATGGATTATTTTATTCAATGGGATATATTATTGAGTATTACTGTTATTATTTACTTTGAAGCTCAGGTTACCTCACGTTTGCCCAGTGAGAGCCTTGCATTCTGGCTTCTGTGTGTTCTTAACACATCCCCATAATCCTTTGAGCACTTTCTTTTTGGTGCAGGTAAGATCTTTTAGGGGGACCTGTGTTGTACTCTCCATAGGAATTGACTTTATCTCCAAGAAGCCATAATTCCCTTCAGCGGCAAATGATATTTCAAAACCAAGATCTTATTTTTCAGGTATCATGAAAAGCATTCTATACTAATTCAGGGTTAATGATAATGAGTTCCATGAGTTTGTTGTCTATAGTGATCTAAACATTAAAAGATGTTAAATAGGATCAAACTGGTCGTAACAGGCTATCGAAAATAGAGCACGATTTTCCCGTGTCATTCTCAGAGGGATAGGAATCTAATACAGATTCAGCATACCCAAAACATGACAATAACTGATTTCCTTCTATGGTTTTCAGTCAGAGATTTTGTTGGTACATTCCATGAAATGCTAATCAGTAATTAACGATAAGAAAATAAAATGCTAGTCAAAAGCATTTAGTAGTACAAAGTAAGGTTTAAAACTGTTAATTATCAACTATTAACAATCAGTGTTAGTTTTCAGTACCTCTTCCTCAACATCAGCATTATAAAGAAAATTTTACTCTAGTCCATGTGTTAGAGTGAGGATAGATTTTTGTGTAGTTTAGAATACTAGCTGTACTAAATCATAGAGAATTAAGCGCTTTTCTTATTTGTTTCTTTTTAGTGGAAATTTAATGGAGCCACCATTTCAGAGCCAAAAGAAATTTGGAACAAACTTCACAAAGCTGGAAAAGAAAACTATTCGGGGAAAGAAATATGATTCAGACTCTGATGATGATTAGAAATTAGTTATAATTCTTTGTAAATCGTCTTTTTATTTCTCCTTACTTCACAATTAGATGTGTTTTCTAAACTCTTGATTTCAGTATGTTCATCTCCTGATGGTCACATTCTAGAGTTTTATGCAGTGGCATCATGGTGAAAAACATCTTTAATATTTATATGTGGAGCTTGTGTTTAAGTAGAGGAAAACTTGTGAGTTCTAAAATTATCTGAGGAGAGTCTGGATTCTCTATTTTTGAGATTGGTTTTATCACAATGATTCTTACGTTTTTATACCATTCACAATTGTGTTTTTAATCTACTGGATTGAAAATAGAAATTCAGCACACTATTCCAGGACTAATTCTTATGCAGCATTATTTACTTTATAAAGAGGTCAAGTAACATTTACTGGTGTAACAGATAGCACTTGTAAATGAATTAGAAACACTCTTCACTTCTGGAATATATTTAAGTAATTATTAAAGAACTGTTTATTTATTCTGTAAGATGCATGGTGTTGTTGAATCAACTGATGGCATCAGAAAGCTTTTTCAGATTGTGACCATACTGCCTTATTTAAAAGGTCCTGATGGCTTATATTTTAAGACGTGCATTAAACAATCAAGAAGCACTTTGGGCATGGCAGCATGATCTACAGACCCATCAGTGAGACAATCATAACTGGTAAATATTTTTCTAAAAATGAAAAGTCTCTGGAAATTGTCATAAGAGCATACAGCAAACAAAAACACTTATTCAAGAAAATACTCAGTCTTGGGAAGAATAGTGAGTCTCTTTGGTACTTGAACCATGATCCTGCTAAAACTCACACAAGAAACAGACAACCTGAATAGGCCTCTTTTATATAATCAACAGCTACTACCTTTCTAAAACAGAAAGCACCAGACCCACACGGGTTCACTGGTGGATTCTAGTGAACATTAATGAAGAGGTTTTATTAATTCTCTACAGTCCCTTTCAAAAGCAGAATGAGTTGTCTCATTCCTAACTCATGAGACCAGCTATACTCTAATACTAAGAACAAAGACATTACAGGAAAACTACAGACCAGTATCTGTCTTGAACAGAAGCAAAAATCCTTAAAATATTAGCAAATCAGCCCAACAGTATATAAAAAACAACCAGGCACCACAACCAAGTGAGATTTATCCCAGGTATGCAAAGCTGTTTCGATGCTTGAAAAATCAATGTAATCACAGTCTAAAAAAATTAGAATCACATAACGTTATCAGTAGAAAAAGCATTTGACAAAATCCAATACCATTCATGATTAAAAACTCAGTAAACAATAGAAGGGAATGTACTCAACTTGATTTTTTTTAAATATCTACAAAAACCTACAAGTAGTATCAAACATAATGGAAGAAGTTTGAATTTCCCATTAAGCTCACACGCAAGGCAAAATGTCTTTCCCAGCTCACCCCTGCTTTTCAGTATCATACTGGAAGTCTTAGCTAATACAAAAGGAAAAAAAAAATATATGTGCAGATTGAAAAGGAAGAATTAAACTTGTGTTAGCTTGTAGATGACATGATCATGTATTAATAGAAAGTCCAGCAGAATTTACAAAAACAAGCAAACAACCCTCCTGGAACTAATGAAAGATACAGCAAAGTTGTAGAATACAAGGTTAATGCACAAAAGTCTACTGTGTTCCTATACCAGCAGCAATGAACAACTGAAATTTGAAATTAAAAGATGCTACCATTTACATTAGCACTAAATGAAATGGACATAAGATATGTGTAAGACTTGAGGGAAAACAACACAGATGAAAGATATTAAGGAATAAATGAATGGAGATACAGTCCATGTTCAGGGATAGGGTGACTCAGTATTTAAGATGTCAGTTATTACATTCAACTTGATTCACACGTTCATAAATTTAATTCATACATTCAGCACAATCCCAGTCAAACTCCCTGAAACTTATTTTATGGATACTGACAAACTAATTCTCAGGTTTATATGAAAAAGAAAAAGGCTCAGAACAGCCAACACAGTATGGAAGGAGAACAACAAAGTTGGAAGACTGACATTACCCAACCTTAAGACTTTAACGATAAAAGATCATATCGTTTTATCATACCTTTTAAAAAGCACTTTTTTAAACGAGCGCTAATTAGAAACACATCTGGAACTTTGGAGGAAAAAAGCAATACCTGGGCATTTCTATTTTTCAAATAATTCCAACATAATTCTGGTAAATCTTATCTAGTTTGTTTCACTTCTATTTCATATTCACTGTTCTCATTTCATTTAGGTGATGTTTTCCAATTTCTCCATATTCTTTTTTTCTTGTTCTTTATCAAAAGTAGTAGAAGAGCTTTTCTATACATATATATATAAATAGTAGGTATAATGTAATATGGCAAATACATGAGGAAACAATGACAAACGTTATTTTCTTGGGCTCCACAGTCACTGCAGATGGTGACTGCAGCCATGAAATTAAAAGACGCTTGCTCCTTGGAAGAAAAGCTATGACAAACCTAAAGTGAAAGTTGCTCAGTCGTGTCCGACTCTGTGACCCCATGGACAGTCCTTGGAATGCTCCAAGCCAGAATACTGGAGTGGGTATCCTTTCCCTTCTCTGGGGGAATCTTCCCAAGCCAGAGATCAAACCCAGGTCTCCTGCATTGCAGGCAGATTCTTTACCAGCTGAGCCACAGGGAAGCCCATGACCAACCTAGACAGAATATTAAGAGACATTACTTTGCCAACAAAGGTTCATATAGTCAAAGCTATGCTTTCTCCAGTAGGCATGTGGATGTGAGCGCTGGACCATAAAGAAAGCTGCTGCTGCTGCTGCTGCTAAGTCACGGCAGTCATGTCTGACTGTGACCGCATAGATGGCAGCCCACCAGGCTCTCATCCCTGGGGTTCTCCAGGCAAGAACACTGGAGTGGGTTGCCATTTCCTTCTCCAGTGCATGAAAGTGAAAAGTGAAAGTGAAGTCGCTAAGTCGTGTCCGACTCTTAGCGACCCCATGGACTGTAGCCTACCAGGCTCCTCCATCCATGGAATTTCCCAGGCAAGAGTACTGGAGTGGGTTGACATTGCCTTCTCCCAAAGAAAGCTGAGCACCAAAGAATTGGTGCTTTTGTTGGAGAAGACTCTTGAGAATCCCTTGGACTGCAAGGAGATCAAAATAGTCGATCCTAAAGGAAATCAATCCTGAATATTCATTGGAAGGATTGATGCTGAAGCTCTAATACTTTGGCCACCTGATGCAAAGGGCTGACTCATTGGAAAAGATCCTGATGCTGGGAAAGATTGAGGGCAGGAGGAGAAGAGGATGACAGTGGATGAGCTGGTTGGATGGCATCACTGACTTGATGGACATGAGTTTGAGCAAGCTCTGGGAATTAGTCATGGACAGGGAAGCATGGCGTGCTGCAATCCATGGGGTCTCAAAGAGCTAGACACGACTGAGCAACTGGACTGAACTGATAATGCAATATGTATTTTTAAAAACTTAAGAATTTTTGCCTAGGTAAAAAATTTGTGGCATTGTGATTCCACTTGTTTGACTTAGGATGAATAGAATGCTAGATTTCTAATTTATATTCACTCAATATACTTTGATATACATCTGTGTATTTTGGCATCTGGTATTACTGCTAAAAGTCTAGAAATTTTATTACTTTAATGATTTTTTAAAAGAATTTGATATTTGACACTTCTAATCCAATTCTGAGAATATAAAGAAATAATATGTTGCAAAAAACCAGGAAATTAATGTGATACAGTATTAATGAAAGTACATATTTTCTTCAAATTTCACACACACAAAAAGACATGATAAGAAGAAGAGGTGGCAGGAATACACAGAAGAACTGTACAAAAACTGTACAAAAAAGATCTTCATGACCAAGATAATCACAATGGTGTGATCACTCACCTAGAGCCAGACATCCTGGAGTGCAAAGTCAAGTAGGCCTTAGGAAGCATCACTGCAAACAAAGCTAGTGGAGGTGATGGAATTCCAGTTGAGCTATTTCAAATTCTGAAAGATGATGCTGTGAAAGTTCTGCACTCAATATGCCAGCAAATTTGGAAAACTCAGCAGTGGCCACAGGACTGGAAAACGTCAGTTTTCATTCCAATCCCAAAGGCAATGCCAAAGAACGCTCAAACTACCGCACAATTGCACTCATCTCACATGCTAGTAAAGTAATGCTCAAAATTCTCCAAGCCAGGCTTCAGCAATACGTGAACCATGAACTTCCTGATGTTCAAGCTGGTTTTAGAAAAGGCAGAGGAGCCAGAGATCAAATTGCCAACATCCGCTGGATCATGGAAAAAGCAAGAGAGTTCCAGAAAAACATCTACTTCTGTTTTATTGACTATGCCAAAGCCTTTGACTATGTGGATCACAATACACTCTGGAAAATTCTGAAAGAGATGGGAATACCAGACCACCTGACCTGCCTCTTGAGAAACCTATATGCAGATCAGGAAGCAACAGTTAGAACTCGACATGGAACAACAAACTGGTTCCAAATAGGAAAAGGAGTACGTCAAGGCTGTATATTATCATCCTGCTTATTTAACTTATGTGCAGAGTACATCATGAGAAACGCTGGGCTGGAAGAAGCACAAGCTGGAATCAAGATTGCCAGGAGAAATATCAATAACCTCAGATATGCAGATGACACCACCCTTACGGCAGAAAGTAAAGAGGAACTCAAAAGCCTCTTGATGGAAGTGAAAGTGGAGAGTGAAAAAGTTGGCTTAAAGCTCAACATTCAGAAAACGAAGATCATGGCATCTGGTCCCATCACTTCATGGGAAATAGATAGGGAAACTGGAAACAGTGTCAGAATTTTATTTTCTGGGGCTCCAAAATCACTGCAGATGGTGACTGCAGCCATGAAATTAAAAGACGCTTACTCCTTGGAAGGAAAGTTATGACCAACCTAGATAGCATATTGAAAAGCAGAGACACTACTTTGCCAACAAAGGTCCATCTAGTCAAGGCTATGGGTTTTCCAGTGGTCACGTATGGATGTGAGAGTTGGACTGTGAAGAAAGCTGAACGCCGAAGAATTGATGCTTTTGAACTGTGGTGTGGGAGAAAACTCTTGAGAGTCACTTGGATAGCGAGGAGACCAAACAAGTCAATCCTAAAGGAAATCAACACTGAATGCTCATTGGAAGGACTGAAGCTGAAGCTCCAACACTTTAGCCTGATGCAAAGAGGTGACTCATTGGAAAAGACCCTAATGCAGGGAAAGATTGAGGGCAGGAAGAGAAGGGGGTGACAAAGGATGAGATGGTTGAATGGCATCACCAACTCATTGGACATGAGCTTGAACAAACACCAGGAGTTAGTAAAGGACAAGGGAAGCCTGGCATGGTGCAGTCCATGGAGTCGCAAAGAGTTGGACATAACTTAGTGACTGATCAACAACAGCAATGACAGTGTGGTGTTGTCAGGAGAATGGACAAATCAGTGGAATAGAATAGAGCGCCCAGATACAAACCCATATTGTATGGATAGTCAGCTGATCTTTGACAGAAAAGCAGAGGCAAGCAAAGATGACCTTTTCAACAATGGTGCTACCACAGCTAGACCTTCACATGCCCTTCTCCCAAAAAAGAATTCAGACAAATTTTATGCCATTCACAAACAGTAACTCAAAATAGATTTTAGAACTAAGTGTAAAAGCACAAAACTAAAATTCCCAGCAGATAACCTAGGAGAAAACCTAGATGATCTTGGGTATGTATGGTGATGACATTTTAGAAGCAACACCAAAAGCACAGTCCCTGAGTGAAAGAATGGCTAAGGTGGACTTTATTCAATAAAAAATTGTGCTCTGTGAAAACAAATGTGAAGAAAATGGGAAGACAGGTCATAGACTTGAGAGGAAATATTTGCAAAAGACAATAATAAGAGACTTTTGAAATATAAAAAGAACTTAAAACTTAAGACAACAACCCATAAGAAAACAACTCAAAGGATGGGCCAAACACCTGAACAGACACTTCTCCCAAGAAGCGATACAGAAGATAAAGAAGCACATGAAAATATGCCCCACATTGTATGTCATTAGGGAAATGCAAGTTAAAACAATGAGATACCACTACACACCCATTAGAATGACCAAAAACGCAAACCACAGCACCAAATGCTGGTATGGGTGCAGAGCGAGAGGAACTCTGATTCATTGCTGGTAATAATGGTACAGCCACCTTGGAAGACAGTTTGGCAGTTTCTTACTTACAAAACACTCTTACCAGATGATGCAGAAATTGCACTCCTGATATTTACCTAAATATGTTGAAAATGTATTTCTACACAAAAACCTGTACACGAATGCCTACAACAGCTTTATTCATAATTGCTAAACTTGGTGGCAACCAAGACGTCTCAGTAGATGAATGGATAAACTGTGGTACATTCAGACAATGGAATAGTATCCAGTGTTCAACATAAATGAGCTATTAAGACTTGAAAAGACATGGAGGAAACTTAAATGCATGGTACAAACTGAAAGATACCAATCTGAAAGGTTACGTACTGTATGGTTTCAACTATATGATATTTCTAGGAACGGTAAAATTGGAGGCAGTCGGCTTCCCTGCTAGTCCGGTGGTTAAGAATCCACCTGCCAGGAGACTCGGGTTCAATCCCTGGTCCAAGACAATCCCACACACAGCGGAGCAGCTCAGCCCATGCACCCCAAGTACTGAGCCAGCGCTCTGGAGCCTGCAAGCAACAAGTACTGAGCTTGTGTGCGATAACAACTGAAGCCCACACGCCCTAGAGTCTGTGCACTGCAACAAAGAGTAGTCTCTGCTCACTGCAACTAGAGAAGGCCTGCATGCAGCAATGAAGACCCAGTGCAGCAAAAATAAATAAATCTTACAAATATTGGAGGCAGTGAAAAGATGAGTGGTTGCCAGGGGGTTAAAGTGGAGTGAGGTAGGAAAAGCTGAAGCACATAGGGTTTTTAGGGCAGTGAAACTACAGATCTGTCTGGACTTCATGACAGGGTTACAGCCTGATAAACCCACCATAAATTGAAAATACCATAACTTAAAAATGCATTTAATACATCTAATGGCAACCCACTCCAGTGTTCTTGCCTGGAGAATCCCAGGGACGGGGGAGCCTGGTGGGCTGCCATCTCTGGGGTCGCACAGAGTCGGACACGACTGAAGTGCCTTAGCAGCAACCTATCTAAACACCATAGGTTAGCCTGCTGTTGCTGCTGCTGCTAAGTTGCTTCAGTTGTGTCCGACTCTGTGCGACCCCAGAGATGGCAGCTCACCAGCCTCCCCATCCCTGAGATTCTCCAGGCAAGAACACTGGAGTGGGTTGCCATTTCCTTCTCCTAGGTTAGCCTAGCCTACCTTAAATGTGCTTAGGGCACACATTAGTTTTCAGTTGGGCAAAATCATGCAACACAAGCCTGTTGTATACAGTGTTGACTATCTCCTGTAGTTTGAATACTGTACTGGAAGTGAGAGGAAACCCAGGATGGTTGTTTAGGCACAGATGGTTATAACTGTGTCAGTTGTTTGCCCTGGTAGTCATGTGCTAACTGGAACTGTGGCACCCTGCTGCTGCCTGGCATTGCCAGAGTTCTGTCCAACAGGGCACTAGCCCAGGAAAAGGTCAGAATTCAAAGTTCAGTTCCTACTGAATGTTATTTGCATTCACACCATTATAAAGTCAAAAAATCTCTTAAGTTGAATCATCACAGGTCAGGGACATCTGTACTCTGAATCATACTGTAATAGCAGACACATGTCATTATACATGTTTACATTTGTCCACATCCAAAACAGAGCAACAATAAGAATGAACCCTGAACTAAGGACTTTGAGTGATAATGATGCATCAAGGTAGGTATGTGATCAACTGTCACAAGTCTGCCACTCTGGTTGGGAAGGTTGAGAATGGGGGAGACCATGCATGAGTGGGAGCATTTAATATATGATAAATCTCTGCACTTTGCACTCAGTTTTCCTGTGAACCTAAAACAGCAAAAGCCATGGTTTTTCCAGTAGTCATGTATGGATGTGAGAGTTGAACCATAAGGAAAGTGGAGTGCCGAAGAATGATGCTTTTGAACTGTGGTGCTGGAACCAAAAGTGGTTCTTTGAGCTGTTAGCCAATATGGCAAACTGTTAGCTAGATTGAGAAAACATGCAAACAACTAATATCAGAAATGAAACTGGGATGTTACTATTGACTTTACAGAATTAGAAAGGATTATAAAAGAATGTTATGGACAACTGTATACTAAATTAGATAACCTGGAAGAAATAGACAAATCCTTAGAAAATGCACAGCTTACCAAAACTGACTCAAGAAGGAATAGAAAATCTGAAAGACCTATACTGAATAAAGAGGTTGATTTAGTTTTTAAAAAAGAAGAAGAAATCGCCCAGGAAAGAAAATCCGAGACCATATGACTTTACTGGTGAATTCCACCAAATGTCTAAATAAGTAACACTAGTCTTTTAAACTCTTCCAAAAAAGAGAAGAGGAAGCAATTTCTTGTGTATTCTATGAGGTCATATTACCCTAACACCAAAGCGATACAAAGGTACCTAAAGAACAGAAAGCTGTAGATCAGTATCACTTATAGTTGCAAAACCCTCATTAAATACTAGAACATGGAATCAGACAACATATCAAAAGGATTATACACTATGACCAAACAGGATTTATTCCAGGATGCAAGGATGGTTCAAAAATAAGAAAAATCAATATAATACAGTATGGCAATAGAACCAAAGAAAAACCCACAAAATCATCATCGCAGATGCAGAAAAAGCTTTTGAAACTATATAACATCCTTGCAGGATAATAACACTCAGAAAACTAGAAATAGAAGAAAACTTCCTCATAATGATTCATGTAAAACCACAAAGCTAACTTCATGTTCAGTAACAGTTTCTTCCTTTAGAGCAGGAACAAGACAAGGAAGCCCACTTTCATCACTGGTATTCAACACTGTACTGGAAGTTCTTGCCAGAGCAATTTAGTAAGAAAAAGGAAAGGCATCTAAAATGGAGAGGAAGAATCAGTCTACCCCTGCTTGCAGATGATATGCTCCTGTAAATGGAAAACCCTAAAGAACACACAGAGAAAAAACCTTATACTAGAATGAATGAATTTCAGTTTGCACACTACAAAGATGCAGTGTACAAAATGAACACACAAGATCAGTTTTGTGTTGACAATACACTAGCAAGGAACAAGCAGTAAAACAATTGAGAAAATAATGCCATTTACAATCGCATCTGGGGCTTCCCAGGGGGCGCAGTGGTAAAGAATCCACCTGCCAATGCAGAAGACGCATGAGAGATGGGTTTGATTCCCAGGTCGGAAAGATCCCCTGTAGTAGGAAATGGCAACTGACTCCAGTATTCTGGCCTGGAGAATTCCACAGGAGCCTGGCAGGCTACAGTCCATGAGGTTGCAAAGAATAGGACACAACTGAGCAAGAACACACACACAATAGCATCCAAAGAATGAAATATCAGAAATAAATTTATCCAAGGAAATGAAGTACCTGTACACTGAAAACTACACATCACTGAAGTAAATTAATATTTATTTTAAAAATTCAAATATATCTCAGGTTCATGGGTTACACAATATTGTTAAGATAGCAATAGTATCAAAAGCAATCTAGAGGTTCAATACAGTGCCTATGAAAATTCCAATGGACTTTTTGCAAAAATGGAAAGACTGGTTCAAATTCACATGAAATTACAACTCAACAACAAAAAGGCAGGAAGGTCCTGGTGGTCCAGTGGCTAAGACTCTGCACTCCCAATACAGGGGACTCAGATCCAATTCCTGGTGAGGCAACTAGAACCCACATGCAGCAACTAAGAGTTCCCACGTCATAACTAAATATCCCATGTGAAGCAACAAAGACCTGGCATAGCCAAGTAATTTTTTTTAAGAGGCAAACCATCTAAAAATTGGCAAAGGACTTGAAGAGATATTTCCTCAAAAAAGATATACAAATAGTCAACAAGCAGATTAAATGTTCACCATCATAACTCATCAGGGAAATGCAAATCAAAATTGCAATGAGATACCACTTCATTATCCACTAAAATGACCAATTAAAATTCAAAGAGAACAGGTGCTGGGATAGATACAGAGTGAAACTCTTGTAACTCAACAGTGAAACGTAAAATGGTGTATCTGCCACGGAAAACACTTTCTGGGTTCCTCAAAGAGTTAAACAGAAATACCATATGACTCAGCAATCGAACTCCTAAGTGTAAAACCCTGTTTTGTATTGTCACAATTGTGATCTGGACAGAAGCTGAATACTGGGGAATTTAGGAATGAAATGGGGCTTCCCTGATGGTTCAGTGGGTAAAGAATCTGCCTGCAATGCAGGAGACAAAGGAGACATAAGTTCATCCCTGGGTCAGGAAAATCTCCTGGAGGAGGAAATGGCAACCCACTCCAGTATTCTTGCCTGAAAAATCCCACGGATAGAAGAGCCTGATGCGCTACAGTCCATGGGGTCACAAAGAGTTGGACACAACTGAGCAACTAAGCACATACACTCACACATAGGAATGAAGTGAGACAGAAGGGGAAGGTAAGGGATATGAACAATTTTAGAAAAACCTAGAAGGGCCGAAGAATTGATGCTTTTGAACTGTGGTGTTGGAGAAGACTCTTGAGAGTCCCTTGGACTGCAAGGAGGTCCAAGCAGTCCATTCTAAAGGAGATCAGTCCTGGGTGTTCTTTGGAAGGAACGATGATAAAGCTGAAACTCCAGTACTTTGGCCACCTCATGCGAAGAGTTGACTGATTGGAAAATACTCTGATGCTGGGAGGGATTGGGGGCAGGAGGAGAAGCGGACAACAGAGGATAAGATGGCTGGATGGCATAACTGACTCAATGAATGTGAGTCTGAGTGAACTCTGGGAGTTGGTGATGGACAGGGAGGCCTGGTGTGCTGTGATTCATGGGGTCACAAAGAGTCAGACACGACTGAGCGAATGAACTGAACTGAGAAAGGACAGAAAAGGTACTCTAGGCTGTCACTAGCAAGCAAACTGGACTGTTCTCGGTGATAAGAATCTGAGGTCAGGACAGCCTCCTATAACATGGACTCCGCTTCCCCCCACCCCCAAACATACACTTAGCTACATAGCTTGAACATTGTCCCATAGTGATACATACAGAGCTACCTGCTCTCTAATGAATGCAAAGTCTTCTATTGTACAGAAGCTGCATATGAAAATGGTTCCTAATCAGGCAGATGTAAATGAGAAAACCCTCCCCTTTCTTTTTAACATCCCCTGCAGATTCTCATCTTATGAAACTAATGGCACAGGGTAAGTCCTTTATAGGAAATAAAATGTGGACTGCTCTGGGCCAGAAACCTCAACAATGTTGTTCTTTTTTCTTTTTCATAAAACAAGAGGAGGACTTCCCTGGTGGCTCAGTGATAAAGAATACACCTGCCAATGCAGGAGACACGTGTTCGATCCCTGGTCCAGGAAGGTCCCACATGCCTCAGAGCAACTAAGCCTGTGCACAACTCACTACAACTCTGGAGCCTGTGCTCTAGAGCCTGGGAGCCGCAACTACCAAACCCATGTGCCACAGCTACTGAAGCCTGTGCGCCCTAGAGTCTGTGCTCCAGCAAGAGAAACCACCACAATGAGAAGCCCCCCACCATAACTAGAGAGTGGCCCCCACTTGCCATAACTAGAGAAAAACGTGCAGCAATGAAGATACAGCACAGCCAAAATTAAATAAAATTTAAAAATTATTTTTAAGGAAGAGGAAACCAAATCTGTAAATAAGATCTCCATGTAAAAACAATCTTGAGAAAAGTACCAGGTTTTGTATGCTCGTAAAAAGTAAAGCACATATTATACATTATGAAATAGTCTTGAGAGATTATCTTAAGTTTTTAATTGTCTGATAGATGCATTACTGAATTTACTTTTCCTACTAAGAAAGTCGATACTGAGAAATAAAGCTCTCCAGTACTTCCAATTTTATTATTATTTTTTTGAATGTGTCTCGTGTTTTTATTTTATTTTTTCTCTCTCTTGATTTTCTTTTTTTATTTTTTAATTAAAAATTATTTTAATTGGAGGCTAATTACTTTACAATACTATAGTGGTTTTTCCATACATTGACATGAATCCGCCACGGGTGTACATGTGTTCCCCATCCTGAACCCCCCTTCCACCTCCATCCTCATCCCACCCCTCTGGTTCATCCCAGTGCACCAGCCCTGAGCACCCTGTCTCATGCATCAAACTTGGACTGGTGATCTGTCTCACATTTGATAAGATACATGTTTCAATACTATTCTCTCAAGTCATCCCACCCTCACCTTCTCCCACAGAGTCCAAAAGACTGTTCTATACACCTGTGTCTCTTTTGCTCTCTCGCATATAAGGTCATCGTTACCATCTTTCTCAATTCCATATATATGTGTTAATATACTGTATTGGTGTTTTTCTTTCTGGCTTACTTCACTCTGTATAATAGGCTCCAGTTTCATCCACCTCATTAGCACTGATTCAAATGTATTACTTTTGATGGCTGAGTAATATTCCATTGTGTATATGTACCACAGCCTTCTTATCCATTCGTCTGCTGATGGACATCTATGTTGCTTCCATGTCCTGGCTATTATAAACAGTGCTGCGATGAACATTGGGGTACACGTGTCTCTTTCAATTCTGGTTTCCTTGGTGTGTATGCCCAGCACTGGGATTGCTGGGTCATATGGCAGTTCTATTTCCAGTTTTTAAAGGAATCTCCACACTGTTCTCCATAGTGGCTGTACTAGTTTGCATTCCCACCAACAGTGTAAGAGGGTTCCCTTTTCTCTACAGCCTCTCCAGCATTTATTGTTTGTAGACTTTTGGATAGCAGCCATTCTGCCTGGTGTGAAATGGTACCTCATTGTGGTTTTGATTTGCATTTCTCTGACAATGAGTGATGTTGAACATCTTTTCATGTGTTTGTTAGCCATCTGTATGTCTTCTTTGGAGAAATGTCTGTTTAGTTATTTGGCCCATTTTTTTGATTGGGTCATTTATTTTTCTGGCATTGAGCTGCAGGAGTTGCTTGTATATTTTTGAGATTAATTCTTTGTCAGTTGATTCATTTGCTATTATTTTCTCCCATTCTGAAGGCTGTCTTTTCACCTTGCTTATAGTTTCCTTCGTTGTGCAAAAGCTTTTAAGTTTAATTAGGTCCCATTTGTTTATTTTTGCTTTTATTTCCATTTCTCTGGGAGGTGGGTCATAGAGGATCCTGTTGTGATTTATGTCAGAGAGTGTTTTGCCTATGTTTTCCTCTAGGAGTTATATAGTTTCTGGTCTTAGATTTAGATCTTTAATCCATTTTGAGTTTATTTTTGTGTGTGGTGTTAGAAAGTGTTCCTATATGCTAACAATGAGAAAACAGAGAAATTAAGGAAACAATTCCATTGACCATTGCAATGAAAAGAATAAAATACTTAGGAATATATCTACCTAAAGAAACAAATGACCTATATATAGAAAACTATAAAACACTGATGAAGGCAATGAAAGAGGACACAAATAGATGGAGAAATATACCATGTTCATGGATTGGAAGAATCAATATAGTGAAAATGAGTATACTACCCAAAGCAATCTATAGATTCAATGCAATCCCTATCAAGCTACCAACGGTATTTTTCACAGAACTAGAACAAATAATTTCACAATTTGTATGGTAATACAAAAAACCTCAAATAGCCAAAGCAATCTTGAGAAAGAAGAATGGAACTGAAGGAATCAACTGTCTGACTTCAGGCGTTACTACAGATCTACAGTCATCAAGACAGTATGGTACTGGCACAAAGACAGAAACACAGACCAATGGAACAAAATAGAAAGCCCAGAGATAAATCCATGCACCTTATCTTTGACAAAGGAGGCAAGAATATACAATGGAGAAAAGTACTTCCAATTTTAAAGTGTCATGTTTCAAGTGATTGGGAAAACAGCTGACAGAGTAAGGGGTATGCATTGGTTTGGGGGGAGGGGGTTGGTGAGGTAGGAGAGGACACATGCTGTCTGGGTTTCCTGGACAGTGCAGGTCTGTTAGAAGGCTTCCCTTCCCTCAGATCACTGCCAAGATCTTTCCTCTCCACTTTGTACCCCTTCTGTGAGTGGCCTGGCTTCCTCAGTGTCCTCTTTCCAGATCCCTCCAAGCAAACAAGTTAATACATTCCCCCTTCATGAGACTCTCTTAGACTTTTCTAATCTTTCTTCCATTAAGTGTAATGTGGGGCATGCCCTTTTTCTTACATATGATATAAATTCTTGTTTCATGTATTTTTAAGCCATCTGACTTAAATAATTTTGTGCTAGTCATTACCATCCTTGTAAAGAAACCCATTATTTACAACTGTGTTTTTCTAATTGTGTGTTTCAAATTGCACAGGAAAAAGAAGAGTGTGGTCCTTCAGAAAGACAAAAATAAAACTGAAGCAGGCTGAATCTCATAGGGGAGAAGTTCTGATTGTGAAAACTGGAAATGGGAAATGACCTCAGCATTACATGGTGTAAGATGTCCCTCCTTTTGGTCCCTTTATAAAACAACAACTGGGTTTCCTTGGTGGCTCAGTGGTAAAGGAGTCACCTGCCAATGCAGGGGACACAGGTTCAAATCCCTAGTCTGGGAAGATCCCACATACCATGGAGCAACTAAGCCCATGTGCTGTAACTACTGAGCCTGTACTCTAGAGCCTGAGAGCCACAATTACTGAGCTCGCATGCTGCAACTACTGAAGCCTGAACTAGAGCCTATGCTCCACAACAAAAGAAGCCGGTGCACTGAGAAGCCCATGCACCACAACCAGAGAGTAGCCTGAGCAGCAGTAGAGACCCAGCACAGCCAAATAAATAAAACTAAAAAACAAAACAACAAAAAAAAAAACCTTAAAAACAACGACAACAGCTAATTACCCATCCATCCACAAACAAAAGTACCTCAGTGGGAGCTGTGGGATCCACCACCAAAAGCCAAGGGATCCAGGAGGAGTCTCATGGCCCATGCATCCAGTAATAGGCAGACCTTGGTACAGGCTGTGGAGCCAATAGAGTTGGGAAACCTGCCCAACCCCTCCCAGCCACGGTCAGGTAAGACCTGCAGAGTGCTGACCTGGGCACCAGCAATAACCTCTCTCCCAGGGGAAAGGAGAGCAGTGCATGAGTCCCTGGGTGTCCTGGCTGTGCAAGACACTGCTGGCAAACCCATTTCTCTCCAGCAGCACCTCGAGTATTGAGGCAGGGCCTCCAGGACTGGAGAGATGGAGAAAAGCAGAAAAGAGGCAGATAAGAATATTAAACAGAAATAGACAACTAATAAGGACCTACTGTGGGGCTTGTGGTAAAGAACCCACCTGCCAATGCAGGAGACATAAGAGATGCAGGTTCGATGCTTGGGTCAGGAAGATCCACTGGAGGAGGGCATGGCAACCTACTCCTGTATTCTTTCTTGGAGAATCCCAGGAACAGAGAAACCTGGCAGGCTACAGTCCAAATCATCACAAAGACTTAGACACGACTGAAGCGACTTAGCATGCACGCACATATAGCACAGGGAACTCTATTCAATACTCTGTAATGACCGATATGGGAAAAGAATCTTTCAAAGAGTGGATATATGTATATGTATAACTGATTCATTTTTCTGTACACCCAAAACTAACACAGCATTGTGAATCAACTATTCGCCGATAAAAAAAATTTTAAGAGTATCAAACAGCATTAAAGGGACATGGTTCCCACTGACTGTGCTCAGGATTCTGGCAAGAAGTCTGCTCATGAGCCTCTCGGAAGCTCACCTGAAGATCTCCCCACTAGACCTGCAGGTACCCCCAAAGCCCTGAGTGCTAAAGCCACACTCCCCCCTGCCTCCACCCCTACTCTGCAGTGGACACTCCGTGTGTGCTACTGACTGCAGTGGCCAGAGTATTTTCAGAAAAATCTGACCAGAGTCTGTGGACAAGAAACCTCAATCTTATGCTGTAATGCCACCTTCTGGCAAACGAAGAAAGGTTTCCAGAGGTCAACCTGTAAGTTGTAAGAACCAAGTGAAGGTGAAGTCACTCAGTCATGTCCGACTCTTTGCAACCCCATGGACTGTAGCCTACCAGGCTTCTCCGTCCATGAGATTCTCCAGGCAAGAATACTGGCAACCCACTCCAGTATTCTGGATCAGGAGATCTTCCTGACCCAGGAATTGAACCCAGGTCTCCCACATTGTAGCCAGACACTTTACCGTCTGAGCCACCAGGGAAATCCATTCTGTAAGAACCAGAGAAGGCATAAACGCTTAAAAATCCCATCACAAAAGGGAGAAAGAAGTGTGCAGCACGTGTACCCATACAGGGTCAGAGAAAACCCATATGTAACAGGACAATGAACAGTATATCCCACCTGAAGGCGACTGGTTAAAGATTTGAGGAGAGGAGCGGACTCATTGGAAAAGACCCTGGAAAATACTGAAGGCAAAAGGTGAAGGGGGCGGCAGAGGGTGAGATAGTTAGATAGCATCATCAACTGAATGGACATGAATCTGAGCAAACACCAGGAGATAGTGGAGGACAGAAGAGCCTGGCATGGTACAGTTCATGGGGTCACGAGAAAGTTAACTTAGGCAGGTTGATAAGGAGCCCAAGCCTAAGGCCCCTTTGAGGAGGAGGTAAACATTCTTTCTTTTTCACATTCTTTTGCCTTAGACAAGTAGGCCTCATAGGCAGCAGTATCTCTTGTTCAAGAACATTCCTTTTTTTTTTGAGCTTTGAATGTATGTCATGGGAGAAGGTCTGGGTAAAAACTTCCACACCTTTGAGCTCTGGGTTAACCCGTTCCTTATGGCTAATCTCGTGCTGATGTCATCCCAGGATATATGTTACGGGAAAGGGTCTGGGCAAAATTCTCACAGTCTTGAGGTACTTTTTAATCTATTCACAGTAGCTAGTTGAGAAGTATATAAAGTCCCACTTAAACCAGTGAGGCGGGTACTCTCCTGCCCCCTTCTGATGTCTATGTCAGAAGCTTTTTCTGTCACTTTCACTTTAAATCTACACAATGCTCTGAGTGACTGAGACTCTTTTTGGTCCCAGAGTTAAAACTTCTCCTTTGGAGACCACGAATCTGGTGGCACCATTCACTGTTCACCGTAAGCTGTGAGTCGTAGAGAGTCAGACACAACTTAGCCACTGAACAACAACTACTTCAATGCTAAAGCTGCAAAACTCCAAGGAACATGAAAAATATCATCACCAAAAGAAAACAGTAATCCTCCAATAACTGAACTCAATGACACGGAATCTTGAGATCAGGCTGATAAAGAGTTTGAAACAGCAGTTCTGAGGAAAACCAGTATGCTACAAGAAAACATAGACAATTCAATGAAGTCAGGAAAATACATGAAAAATGATAAATTTAACAAAGAGACAGAAATCATTAAAAAGGGACCAGACAAATTCTGGAGGTGACAAATTCAGTGAATAAAATGAAAAATGCAATATAAAACATGTACAGCAAAGTAGACCTAATGGAAGACAGGAAAAGTGAGCCAGAGGATTAGAACTCTGAAATAACACAATTAGTGGAGAACAAAGAAAATAGAATGAAGAAAGTCTAATGATATGTCCTCATTATTTTTTCTTTGTTCTCCCCTAACCACTTCTCTAAGATATAATGAAAATGTCATATATCAAAGAGAATCTTAAAAACAGCCAGAGGGAAAAAAGCTTTACTGGCAAATTCTACCAAACATATAAAGGATAATTAGTGCCGGTCCTTCTCAAACTTTTACAAAAAATCAAAGAGGAATCACTTCCAAACTCATTTTATGAGGCTAGCATTACCCTGATACCAAAGCCAGATAAGGACACTATAAGAAAGAACTACAGACCAATATCCCTGATGGATATAGATTCAAAAGTTCTCAAAGTATTAAGAAATCTAATTCAATAACATTAAAAGGATCATACACTGTGACCAAGTGGAATTTATACCTGGGATGCAAGGCTGGTTTGACATATGTAAATCAATAAATGAGATACAACACTTAAATAGAATTAAAGATAAAAATCATATGATAAAAGCTCAACAAATTATGTATAGAAGGAATGTACCTCAACATAAAGGCCATATATGACAAGCCCACAGCTAACATCATTATCAGTGATGGAAGACTGAAAGCTTTTCCTATAACATTAGGAATAAGACAAGTGC
Source organism: Bos mutus (assembly GCF_027580195.1). Lineage (NCBI taxonomy): Eukaryota > Metazoa > Chordata > Mammalia > Artiodactyla > Bovidae > Bos > Bos mutus. The sequence continues at coordinate 102,020,015 of NC_091627.1, forward strand.
CCACATTCACCACTCTTATTCAACGTAGTACTAGAAGTCCTAGCTAGATCAATTAGGAAAAAAATGAAAGGCATTCATTCAGAAAGGAAGAAGTAAAATTGTCATTATTTATAGGTAATATATATACCAGGACTTCCCTGGTGGCTCAGACGGTAAAGTGTCTGCCACATTCCAGGAGATCGGGGTTCAGTCCCTGGGTTGGGAAGATCTCTTGGAGAAGGAAATGGCAACCCACTCCAGTAATCTTGCCTGGAAAATCCCATGGACGGAGGAACCTGGTAGACTACAGTCCAATGGGGTCACAAAGAGTCGGACATGACTGAGCAATTTCACTTTCACTTTCATAGATAATACGGGGCTTACCAGGAGCCACTAGTGGTAAAGAATCCATCTGCCAATGCAGGAGATATAAGAGACGCGAGTTCAATCCCTGGGTTGGAAAGATTCCCTAGAGAAGAAAAAGACAACCCAATCCAACATTCTTGCCTGGAAAATTCCATGGACAGAGGAGCCTGGTGGGCTACAGTCTATGGGGTCATAAAGAGTTGGACACAACTGAAGCAGATGAACACAGTAGCATAGCATAGATAATATGATCTCTTGTGGGTTTCCCCAATGACTCAAGCAGTAAAGAATCCACCTGCAATGCAGGAGATGCAAGAAATGGCAACCCACTCCAGTATTCTTACCTGGAAAATCTCATGGACAGAGGAGCCTAGTGGGCTACAGTCTATGGGGTTGCGAAGAGTCAGATATGACTGAGCATGCACACATGATCTCGTATAAAGAAAATCCTAGAGTCAATAAAAAAACTACTGAAACTATATAAATTTAGTACATTGTAGAATATAAAAATCAATATACGGAAATCAATTATGTTTCCATTCATAAAGGAAATCAAAGATGATCCTAAGAAATAAAAAGATGTCCCATACTCTTGAAGTGGAAGAATTAATATAGTTAGAATGGCCATACTATCCAAAGCAATCTACAGATTTAATTTGATTCCTATCAAATTCCCCATGATATTTCACAGGACTAGATCAAATAGTCCCAAATTTATATGAAACTACAAAAGACCAAAACTGCCAAAGCAATCTCGAGGAAAGAGATGAAAGCTGGAGGTATAACCCTTCCAGACTTCAGACAATAATACAAAGCTACAGTAATCAAAACAGCATGGTATTGCCACAAGAATAGACATATACATCAATGGAACAGAATAGAGAACCCAGAAATAAGTCCGAACACCTATGGTCAATTAATCTTCAATAAAGGAGGCAAGAATATACAATGGAGAACAGATAGTCTCTTCAGCAAGTGGTGTTAAGAAAGCTGGATAGCTGCATGTAAATAAATGAAATTAGAACACTCCTTCACATCATACACAAAAAATAAACTGAAAACGGCTTAAATAGCAGACATGATACCATAAAACTCCTAGAAGAGAACACAAGTAAAACATTCTCTGAAATGTTTTGTAAATCACAGCAATATTTTCTTAAGTCAATCTCCCAAGGCAAAAGAAATAAAAGAAAAAATAAACCAGTGGGACCTAATCAAATTTAGAAGGTTTTGCACAGCAAAGGAAACAAACGAACAGACAACCTATGAACTGGGAGTAAAAATTTGCAATCAGTGCAACCAACAAGGGCTTGATTTCAAAAATACACAAATGTTGTCTCAGACAAATGCTGTCTCATACAACTCAATATCAAAGTACCAAACAACTCAATCAAAAAATAGACAGAAGACCTAAATAGCCATTTCTCCAAAGAAGACATACAGATGGGCAATAGGCACATGAAAAGATGGTCAACATCTCTAATTATTATAGAAATGCAAACCAAAATTACAATGAGTATTACCTCATACCAGTCTGAATGGCCATCATTATGAATTATACAAATAGTAAATGCTAGAGGAAAAAGAACTTTCCCTCTCTATTGGTAGGAATGTAAAATGGTGTAACCACCATGGACAACAGTACGGAATCTCCTTAAAAAACTAAAACTAAAAACAGTTGCCACATGATCCAGATCCCACTCCTGAGCATATATCCAGAAAAGATGAAAACTTTCATTTGAAAAATTACTTGCATCTCAGTGTTCAAAGCAGCACTATTTCTAATAGCCAGGACATGGAAGAAAACCAAGTGTCCATCAGCAGGTGAATGGGTAGAGAAGACGCAGTACACGTGTGTGTGTGGTATGGCTTGTGTGTGTGTGGTTCATATGTGTAATGGAATATTACTAAGCCACAAAGAATGAAATGCCATTTGCAGCCACATGGATGGGTCCAGAGATGGTCATAATAAGTAAAATAAGTCAGGAAGAAACAGACAAATATTATGTGATATCACTTATGTGCTGTGCTTAGTCACTCAGTCGTGTCCAACTCTTTGTGACCCCATGGACTGTAGCCCACCAGGCTACTCTTGTCCATGGGGATTTTCCAGGCAAGAATACTGGATTGGGCTGTCATGCCGTCCTCCAGGGGATCTTCCCAACCCAGGGATAGAAACCAGGTCTCTTTAACAATATTAATTCTTCTGATACATGAATACAGGAGATACATGAATACAGGAGATACATGATACATGAACACATTAATTCCATCTGTTTACATTGTCTTAAATTTCTTTTCTCAAAGTCTTGTGGTTTTCGTTTTCCTGATCTTTCACTCCCTTGATTAAATTTACCCTAAGTATTGTTTTTTATACTATTGTAATTGGGACACATTTCATTGTTAGTGTATAGAAACATAACTGATCTCTTTCAAAATTTTATTTATTATAGTTGATTTAATTTTGTGTTTGGTCCATACCATCCAAAGTCATCTATAGATTTAATGCAACTCTATCAAAATTCCCAATGGCATATTTCACAAAAATAGAAAAAACAATCTTAAAATTTGTAAGGAATCATCGAAGACTCTGAATAGCCAAAGTGCCTCAAGAAAGAAGAAAATTGGAAGCATCACACGTCCTTATTTCAACTATACTACATGTTGCTAGACACATAGACCAATGGAATTAGATAGGGAGCTCAGAAATAAAGTGAAGAAAGTCACTCAGTCATGTCCAGCTCTTTGCAACCGCATGGACTTTACAATTCATGGAATTCTCCAGGCCAGAATACTGGAGTGGGTAGCCTTTCCCTTCTCCAGGGGATTTTCCCAACCCAGGGATTGAACCCAGGTCTCCCACATTGCAGGCGGATTCTTTACCAGCTGAGCCACAAGGGAAACCCAAGAATAGTGGAGTGGGTAGCCTATCCCTTCTCCAGCAGATCTTCCTGACCCAGGAACTGAACCGGGGCCTCCTGCATTGCAGGTAGATTCTTTACAAACTGAGCTATTAGGGAATCCCTCAGAAATAAACCCCAGGCATATATGGTCAACTATTTGACAAGAGGACCAAGAACATTCAATGGGAAAAGGATAATCAATAAATAGTGTTTGGAAAACTGTATAACCATATGCAAAACAAAAATGAAATTGGATCCTTATCTTACACTACTCACCAAAATAAACTTGAAGTAGATTAAAGATTTAAACATAAGACCCAATATTGTAAAACTCCAAGAAAACACAGGGAAGAAGCTCTTTAACATTAGCCTTGGCAATGATTATTTTTGGCTAGGACACCAAAAGCACAAACAACAAACCCAAAAATCAACAAGTGGGACTATATCAAACTAAAAAGCTTCTGCACAGCAAAAGAAATCACCAACGAGATGCAAAACCAACCTATGGAATAGGAGAAAATATTTGCAAACCATGTATCAGATAAGAGGTTAATGTCCAAAATATATTTTATAAATTCGTATAACTCAATAACATGAAAACAAACAATCCAATTTAAAAAATGGACCAGAAGAACTGAATAGACTTTTTCCCAAATGTCCAAAGAAGACATCTGAGTGGCCAACAGGCACATGAAAAGATGTTCATCCCTGATGGCTCAGATGGTAAGGAATCTGCCTGCAATGCAGGAGACCCGGGTTTGATCCCTGGGTCAGAAAGATCCCCTGAAGAAGGGCATGGCAAGCCACTCCAGTAATCTTGCCCAGTGAATCCCCATGGACAAAGGAGCCTGGTGGGTTACAGTCCATGGGATAGTAAAGAGTCGGACAAGACTGAGCAACTGACACTTTTATTTTCTTAGACTCTTGGCAGGAATGTAAATTGGTGAAGCCATAGTGAAAAACAGTATGGAATTTCCTCAAAAAATTAAACACAGAGCATATGAGGACTTCACTGGCAGTCCAGTGGTTAAGACTCTATGTTCCCAATGCAACGGGTGCAGGTTTGACCCCTGGTCAGGGAATTAGGATTCTGCATGCTGCACAGCATGGTCAAAAATATATATATATACCATATGAACCAGACATCCCACCTCTAGGTGTATATCCAAAGGAAATGAAAACAGGATATCAAAAACAGATCTGCATTCTCAATATTATTGCAGCAATATTCACAATAACCAGGATATGGAAACAACCTAAGTGTCTGTCAGTAGATAAAGAAGATGTGTGTGTATATACATGTATGTATGTATATATACATATATACACAATGAAATATTATTCAGCCAGGAGAAAGAAGGAAATCCCTAGGCAGAACACTCTTTGACATAAATCACAGCAAAATCTTTTTAAATCCATCTCCCAGAATAATGGAAATAAAAGCAAAAATAAACAAATGGGACCTATTAAATTCAAAAGCTTTTGCACAGCAAAGGAAACAATAAGCAAAACAAAAAGACAACCCACAGATTGGGAGAAAATATTTTCAAATCATGTCACTGATAAGAGATTAGTCTCCAAAATTTATAGCTCATGACACTTAATAGCATCGAAATAAACAATCCACTCAAAATGGGCAAAAGACCTGAATAAACAATTCTCTAAAGAGGACATACAGATGACCAATAGGCACATGGAAAGATGTTCAAATCACAAGTTATTAGAGAAATGCAGGTCAAAACTACAATGAGATATCACTTCATACCAGTCAGAATGACTCTCATCAAAAAAATCCACAAACAACAAACGCTGGAGATGGTGTGGAGAGAAGGGAACCCTCCTGCACTGTTGGTGGGAATGTAAATTGGTGCAGCCACTATGGAGAACAGTATGGAGGTTCCTTAAAAAAGTAAAACTAGAACTACCATATGCCCTTGTAGTCCTATTCCTGGGCATGTATCCAAAGAAAGACGGGGCTCTAAAGAACGCATGCAGCCCAATGTTCACTGCAGCACTATTTGCAATAGCCAAGACATGGAAGCAACATAAATGTCTATCGACAGAGGAATGGATAAAGAAGATGTGGTGTACATACACACACACACACACACACACACACAATGGAATTTTACTCAGCCATTAAAAAGAATGAAACAAGGCCATTTGCAGCAACAGGGATGGACATAGAGTGTCATACTGGCTAAAGTCAGAGAAGGAGAAATCTCATATGACTCACGACATCCCTTATATGTGGATTCGAAAAAGAAATGATACAAATGAACTTACAAAACAGAAAGAGACTCACAGACTTAGAAAATGAACTCATGGTTGCTGAGGGGAAGGGATAGTTAAGGACTTTGGGAAGGTCATGTACACACTGCTGTATTTAAAATGGATAACCAACAAAGACCTATTGTACAGCACAAGGAACTCTGCTCAATGTTATGTGCCAGCCTGGATGGGAGGGGGGTTTAGGGGAGAATGGACACATGTATATTTATGGCTGAGTCCCTCCACTGTTCACCTGAAACCATCACAACATTGCTAATTGCCTGTACCCCAATACTAACTGGTTTTGGTGTTAAGAAAATTAAATCAAAAAAAGAAGGAAATCCTGTCATTTCAATAACATGGATGGATCTAGAAGGCATTATGCTGAGTGAGATAAACTATGGTATCTTTCATATGTGCAATCTGAAAATGCCAACTCAGGACTTCCCTGGGGGTCCAGTGATTAAGACTCCCAATTCAGGGTTGCTCCCTGGTCAGTGAGCTATGATCCCACATGCCACACGCCACGGCCAAATAAATAAAAGTGCCAAACTCCTTTTTTTTTAGAGAGTAGAATGATGATTGCCAAGGGTGGGTGGGTGGGGGATTTGGGAGATGTTGTTAAAGGGCACAGTCCTGCAACTGGAAGATGAATAAGCTCTGGTGATCCAATAAATGGGACAGTGATCATAGTCAACAAGACTGTATTGCATCTAAACTTGTAAGAGACTAGATCTTAATTGTTCTTACCACAAAAAAAGAAATGCAAAGCATATGTCATGATACGCACATTAGCTAAAACCATGGTGGTGGCACTTCCCTGGTGGTTCAGTGGCTAAAACTCCAAATTTCCAACGCAGGGGGCTGGAGTTCGACCCCTGGTCAGAGAACTCAATCCCACATGCTGCAACTAAGAGTTGCCATGCCCCAGCTGAGGACCCTGCTTGCCACAATCAAGACCCAATATAGCCAAATAAATAAATATATACTTATGTATTTTTAAAATAAATAATAAAAAATAAAACTATGGGGGCAACCAAATTTCCATATGTAGTTGTATCAAATCAATGCATACACCTTAAACTTACATGTTATATGTAAATTTTATCTCAATTTTTAAAATTTAGAAATAAAAAAAAGAACCAGAAACAGTGAAACAGCCACAGCAACTCACTTCCTCTCAGGCAAAGACACATTCCTCAAAAGATTTCGAGAAAAGATTTTGACAAATGATGGCTGAGAGCCCACAGAAACTCATCAACAGAGATCAGATCAGATCAGTCGCTCAGTCCTGTCCGACTCTTTTCGACCCCATGAATCACAGCACACCAGGCCTCCCTGTCCATCACCAACTCCCAGAGTTCACCCAGACTCACGTCCATCGAGTCAGTGATGCCATCCAGCCATCTCATCCTCTGTCGTCCCCTTCTCCTCCTGCCTCCAAACCCTCCCAGCATCAGAGTCTTTTCCAATGAGTCAACTCTTCGCATGAGGTGGCCAAGGTACTGGAGTTTCAGCTTTAGCATCATTCCTTCCAAAGAAATCCCAGGGCTGATCTCCTTTTGGATGGACTGGTTGGATCTCCTTGCAGTCCAAGGGACTCTCAAGAGTCTTCTCCAACACCACAGTTCAAAAGCATCAATTCTTCAGTGCTCAGCCTTTTTCACAGTCCAACTCTCACATCCATACATGACCACTGGAAAAACCATAGCCTTGACTAGACAAACCTTTGTTGGCAAAGTAGTGTCTCTGCTTTTGAATATGCTATCTAGGTTGGTCATAACTTTCCTTCCAAGGAGTAAGCATCTTTTAATTTCATGGCTGCAGTCACCATCTGCAGTGATTTTGGAGCCCAGAAAAATAAAGTCTGACACTGTTTCCACTGTTTTCCCATCTATTTCTCATGAAGTGGTGGGACCGGATGCCATGATATTTGTTTTCTGAATGTTGAGCTTTAAGCCAACTTTTTCACTTTCCACTTTCACTTTCATCAAGAGGCTTTTTAGTTCCTCTTCACTTTCTGCCATAAGGATGGTATCATCTGCATATCTGAGGTTATTGATATTTCTCCCAGCAATCTTGATTCCAGCTTGTGTTTCTTCCAATCCAGCGTTTCTCATGATGTACGCTGCATAGAGGTTAAATAAACAGGGTGACAGTATATAGCCTTGACGTACTCCTTTTCCTGTTTGGAACCAATCTGTTGTTCCATGTCCAGTTCTAACTGTTGCTTCCTGACCTGCATACAAATTTCTCAAGAGGGAGATCAAGTGGTCTGGTATTCCCATCTCTTTCAGAATTTTCCACAGTTTATTGTGATCCACACAGTCAAAGGCTTTGGCATAGTCAATAAAGCAGAAATAGATGTTTTTCTGGAACTCTCTTGCTTTTTCCATGATCCAGCGGATGTTGGCAATTTGATCTCTGGTTCCTCTGTCTTTTCTAAAACCAGCTTGAACATCAGAAAGTTCACGGTTCACATATTGCTGAAGCCTGGCTTGGAGAATTTTGAGCATTACTTTACTAGCGTGTGAGATGAGTGCAATTGTGCGGTAGTTTGAGCATTCTTTGGCATTGCCTTTCTTTGGGATTGGAATGAAAACTGACCTTTTCCAGTCGGTTTTGGTTTATTTGCTTTTTACAGTGGTTCTTAACCTTGGTTGCATATCTCAGTTTCTTGTTGCTGTCATAAAAACTACCTCCATCACAGTGGCCAAAAACCACAGACAGTTCTGGAGGTCAGAAGTCTGGAGCACTCACTGGGCTAGAGCCTAAGGGTCAGCAAGGCTGGCTTCTTTCTGGATGCTGCATAGAGAATCCATTTTCTTGTCTTTTCCACTTAGAGGCTGCTTCATTCCTCAGCTGCTGCTGCTGCTGCTGCTGCTAAGTCGCTTCAGTCATGTCCGACTCTGTGTGACCCCATAGACGGCAGCCCACCAGGCTCCCCCATCCCTGGGATTCTCCAGGCAAGAATACTGGAGTGGGTTGCCATTTCCTTCTCCAATGCATGAAAGTGAAAAGTGAAAGTGAAGTCGCTCAGTCGTGTCCGACTCTTTGAGACCCCATGGACTGCAGCCCACCAGGCTCCTCTGTCCATGGGATTTTCCAGGCAAGAGTACTGGAGTGGGGTGCCATTGCCTACTCTGCATTCCTCGGCTAGGGGCCCATTACTCCATCTTCCTAAGGATTGACGCCTGATAGCATCTCTAACACTGACTCCTCCGCCTCCCACTTCCATGGTCAAAGATCCCTGAAAATACACTGGACCCACGGGGATAATCCAAAATAGTCCACCTATTTTAAGGTCAGTTGCTTAGTTAGCAACCTTAATTCCACCGGCTGCCTTGATTCCCGTCTGGTAACATACATCCAGAAACAGGTCACAGGTTCTGGGAATTAAGACATGGTCTTCTTTGCACTTCAAACAGTACCCATGCCTGGGCCCGACCCCGAGAGATTCCAAGGTAATTGGCCTGGAACATGGCACAGGCATCCCAATGTTTTTTAAAGCTCTCCATGTGGCTCTAATGATCAGCCACTGAAAACCACTGCTGTAAAGAAATAGAACATACCTACATATCTAGCACTGTCCTAGATGCTTAATATTATTTATATACCATTTAACCTTCCTGACAACCTATTTTTACTTAACCACTGTTAGAAGAACCAGATTAAGCCTAATATGGAGTTGTTCACGCCAAGTTTTCTACTTCAGCTCTCCCATTAAAGGAAGGGTCAGGTCAACCAATCAGATTGCCTGCTCAGCACAAGTTTCCTTACCTGCTCTAAGACTTTCCACTGCTCCGTATAAGTGACACTACAGCTGTTTAGCTGCTAAGTTGTGTCTGACTCTTTTTGACCCCTTGGACCATAGCCTGCCAGGCTCCCCTGTCCAGGCAAGAATACTGGAGTGGGTTGCCATGCCTTCCTCCAGAGAATCTTCCCGATCCAGGGATGGAACCCACATTTCTTATGTCTCTTGCATTGGCAGGTGGATTCTTTACCACTAGCGCCACCATACTTCAGTAAAATAAAATCACAAAACCAAAACCAACCAACCAAAAAAAAAAAAAAAAAAGCTTTAAAAAACTGAAAGGTCAAGAAGGCAGACTGGCTCATGACTTGAAGAATGACGTGGCAGTGAGTGCCCTGGGTTTTGTTTGTTTCCTTTTGCTTTGTGTTTTGTTTGGTTTTGCTCTATATATGCCAGACTTTGCGGAAGAAACCAGCAACCTGGAAATACCCATGATCCCAGAAAAACTCCCTTCCCTCCCGCAAAAGACCTTGACAAAATCTGCTGTGTCTAACCAGAGGATCAAGAAAGGAGCAACCTGGGAAAACAGACAACCTCTGACAATTACAGCTCTACTCCAGGCAAAAACAGAGATCAAACTCTAGCCCCACCCCTAGCAGCAGAGGCTGAACAGGGAGCTTAGATCTTCTCCCCTCGCCAGGCTGTAACAAGGGGCTCAATTGCTCCCCAAGTTGTGGTGTCAGGAAGAAAGCTGGGACTTTAACCCCAAAGGGGCTCACGAATGTCCTGCTCTCACCGTGGTGTCACTGGAGACTTCCACCATCACCTGACAGTATGAGCACCTTCTCTCCAATGGAGTTGATTCTGTGTGGGTCTAATGAAAAATCAGGACTTTACCATTCAGAGGTAATGAGGTCACCCTACCCAGTGAGGTCACCCCACCCAATGTGAGAGTTGCAGCAGGGCCTCTTCCCAGCTGGGGAGATGTCAGCAGAGGCCTGCTTGGGAACCGACCCCCCTCACCCCTGCACAACAGTACTGAGGATCCGCCCCGCACAGGGTGTCAGTGGAGACTGAGTGGGGACCCTGAACTTCCAACCCCACCTAGCAGTAAAGACGTGGCAACTTTCCCTTCCCCTGTTAAGCCAGTGTCCAAGGGAGCTATTCATATGTGTGCTCAGTAGCTCAGTTGTGTCTGACTCTTTGTGACACCATGGATTTCGCTCACCAGGCTCCTCTGTCCATGGAATATTTCAGGCAAGAATACTGGAGTGGGTTGCCATTTCCTACTCCAGGGGATCTTCCTGACCCAGGGATCAAACTTTCATCTCCTGAATTGGCAGGCAGATTCTTTACCACTGCCCACTTGGGAAGACCCCTAGTTAAAACAAGTTTAAATAAGATCCAGGGTCTCATAACATAATACCTCAAATGTCCAAATTTCAACTAAAAATCATTCATCATACCAAGAACTAGTGAGATCTCCAAATGAATGAGAGTCAGTAGATGCCCATACCCAGAGGACAGAGACGCTAGATGTATCTGACAAAGATTTCTAAATCCTTCAACAAACATGCTTCCTTGAAGCAAACAAACAAAAAAGTCTCAGCAGATAAGTAGAGAGTCTCAGTAAAAGAAAATAACTTTTAAGGGTACAAAAGCAAATAGAAATCTTAGAATTGAACAACACAATTACACATTCAGGTCCACAAGTCTAGTGGATCCCAGAATTAATTATTGTTTGAAGGAATCACAAGACAGAACAGCCAACTGATATGTCTCAGCCCAAGTTAAAGTTAATTCAGAACCAGTGGACGGGAAGCCCTAGCCAGCTTCTGGCACACTCCTTTTGAAGCAGACACGAGGCAGTTATTCTCAAGGGAATATCTACAAACCATAAGAACTTTCTTATTCTCTCTGGTTACTCAACTGGCCACTATTACAGAGGCCATAGATGGCTTGGGATTACTGGCTGTAAAGGAGGAGCTCCTGAGACTGGTCTCTATATTCTTAAGGCAACATATCCCACTACTTAGATAAATCTCCATCTCAGATTTTCCAGGGTCACCCTGAACTTGACATTGGTGACTCCATGATCCAGGCTTCCCCTCAGGATTTGATTTTGGATAGTAACCCCTGAGAGCTCCATGCTTAGAGCATCTAATGTCCTCCATTCCTGAATGCAAATCTCTGAGGTATGGGACACAGAGCTCCATTCCCAGACCTGATCAATGGCATTCCCTGATCAAAGACAACCTCCCCGGCCTTGCTAGGAATGCATCACACCCCTGGATCGCAGCTACCACTGGAGGATGTCACCTCTCTACAACCACAGTGGGCCAGCGTTCTCCACATAATAAGCAACTTTCTGTGACCTTGACTGATGCAGGTCCCCAAATCACGGTAGTCCTCAGAGATGCCATTAAATTTAAGAAAGGATCTCTATCCTCTCTGAGGAGTTATAGGATATAACGTTGAAGGCAAACAAGTCCACCTTACCCGACCTCTGCCCCCATGCTGATGTGGTCATCTGAATAAACTGTTTCATTATTGAGTATTATATTAGTCTCCTCAACCATAAAATAAGGATAATGATGATGTCTGCTTAGTGACCAAATCGCAGGAATTTTATTGGTTCCTGAATATGACAGTTTTATTGGTCTCACACTTCCATGCCTGTGGACAAAGAATTCAGAGTTACTTCATCAGTGTGTTATAGGCTGGCTAATAAATTCTGTGGAGTTTTATGACCTGTACATGAAAGGCTGGATGTTGGCTCCAGGAGGAGCCAGCAGTTTAGCCCCTTAGCCCAACAGAGGTCAGAAAATCATCAGTAAATAAATGGCAGTGAACTTCTTGAGGGCAGAGGCTGTGTCTTATTAAATATTTTATTCCTGGCATAAACCCAGTGGTTGGCACATTGCAGGTACTAAGTAAATACTCATTTAATAGATGGACAGAAATACTTTGAAAGGGATATCATTGTTACTTGCTTCCTGGAATTGCTTTTCTCTATAACCAGCCTAGGAATTTTTTATTTGCCTTGTTTTTGTATTTTTTTTGTTAACACACCCTTACTGGAGAAAAAGCATCATATGACTATAAATAGAAAATGCACAAAAGTGCCTATGTCAGGTTCATAATTCAAATGCCAGATTATTCTCTTTCTTTATATAAACTAGAAGTAATCAGCACAAATTAAAGGTCCAGCCTTCATTCATAGGCAATCTCCCTAATGCTTTCAGGCAAAAAAAATTTTCTGGTCCATGTAATGGAAGTTTTTGACAATTGAGAAGTATTTTTCTTGGAGATTTTATTATGTATAAGAGGAAAGCCAATAAAAGATGTGTTTACATGTCTGAATTTATATAGATACTCACATGTTTGTAAACTGGTATTAAATCATTGCTCTTAACACACAAGGGGACTTCATAATTTAGGGATGTGTCAAGCCAAAGATTTTAAAAGTACTCTTGCAAAATAGAAGATTTTCCCCCAGAGAAAAACAAGCATGAAAGAACCTCTCAATGAACTGGGGCTTGACTACTAAGAACAAGACAATTCTCTGAACCCCAGAGCTGGCAGGAGGCTTCTTGTGAGCAAGATTGATCAAAATACCTCTCTTCTGCCAGCAATCACTGACAAGAAAAGCAGTTAGGTTTCAAATTGTCCTTGCAGCAACCAGCAACATATTTAGACATGATACCTTTTCCCATCCGACAGTTTTGGTAGTCAAATTTTTCTTAGACTGAAATTTCAATCATAGCTTTCCTTCACATTGACTTCATTGAAAACTGGAAGATACGGACTTTTGAAATGAGAGTGTAGACCTTTCTTTCTGAGGACGGCATCCTACACTGTGAAATAGAAAAAAATCATCCATAAATTCTGTGTTCAAGGTATGAAAAAAAGGTTGCATAGATTTTATTGTTCCTGGTGTTTTGATTAAAGAACAGGCTTCCCCAGTGGCTCAGTGGTATAGAATCGGCCTGCAGTTCAGGAGACACAGGAGATGCAGGTTCAATTCCCGGGTCAGGAAGATCCCCTGGAGGAGGGCATGACAACCCATTTTGGTATTCTTGCCTGGAGAATCTCATGGACAGAGAAGTGTCGGGACCCACGTTAGGCATTACTGACAAAATAGAGGCACAGCCCTAAACCCCCTCCCTTTGTTCCGCAGGCACGGACCCGGAATGAAGGAGTTAGGCTTTGTGATTCTGACTTGTTTTTCCCTTTCCTCGGCTGAGTTGACTGAAGAGAATATTAAGGTGCTTATTGTTTTTGAGAGGAGCATGAGAAGGCATAAAGCCTTCTGCAGCTGTGCTCAAAGAGTAATTCATAAAGTTAATCACTGACATTTGTTCAAGGACTTTTACAAAAAAAGTGCTCCAGGGTGAGCACACAGGCCGCAGCTTGAGGCCATGGGAGGGATTGCTATCTGAAGCCCATTTGTGAGAAAAGTTTATGGCAAAGGAGTTTGCTGAATTTAGGGCTTAAGAATAATTAAAATAGTTCAAAGCTAAAGATTTAAGGATTGCTGTAATGTTAGCATATTCTACTATAGCTTATAGAAATTAGGGACTTTAGAGATATTATTAGGTAGAAGCCCTTTCTAAGAAATAGTGAGCTTAGGATACTAGGGGCAAACAGGACTTAGAAAGATAAGAATTAAACTGAGGAATGTGGTATGCAGCCCAGACACTAGCATGAGTTACAGTGTATTCACAAGGACACATGAGAAAAAGTAGGTAAGAGAATCGCTGAGAAAGGAACTCCTTTTGAGGGGCAACGATGATTTCTGGAGAAAAATAAATCTGGGTCCATGGGAACTAAAAATATCAAACCTCTGACCTACTGCTTTTGTAAAAGTATAAAAGAGAATCATAAGCTTGAAATAAACAGGCAGTCCAAGTAAAATGAGAGGCTGCCTCAGTTTCTCTCGCTGACACCGCTCACCCCTTCAGCCAGGTTGAATCCCTGGCTGCTGGAGCTGGACTCCGGCAGAGAAGCCTCACAGGCTACAGTCCATGGGGTCTCAAAAGTCGGACACGACTGAAGCGACTGGGCATGCATGCATGCATGAAAGAGCGATAACAAGGTTTATATGACCATGGGATCTCTTCAAATGAATAAAAGGATTCTACAGATGCACATCAGATCAGATCAGCTTCTTTCTTGTTCTTAAAACAGCGAAAAAGATCCTTTCAGGATATGGAAACAGGAGAGCCGTCTTCAGCCTATCCACAGAGTGAGTACGCCACACCCAGTATTATGGGGTACATTCTGTGAGACTGCTCCCCAGGCGTGTGTCTGGGACCAGCCTTAGGGGAGGGAAAGACGAGCTGCCAGGGGCTTCCCTTGTGGTCCAGTGGCTGAGACTCAGGTCAGGGAACTAGATCCTGCATGCCGAAACTGAGTTTGCAAGCTGCAACGAGGATTGAAGATCGAAGACACAGTGCAGCCAAATAAATAAGCATAAATATTTAAAATGCCACCTGGAGCAGCATCTAGGGCAAAACAGGTTTGGCCCTTAGCCTAAACCTGGGTTCCAAGCTCCGCCCCTCCATTTGTCCCCTTCTGGACACAGAGCCCCTAAAGCTTAAAGCCCTTAGAATTTCCTCAGTGATGAGAATCAAAGTTGTCTTTTGTTATTTTAATGAAAGACCCCAAGGATGGGGGCTGGTTGCCAGGGAATCAATCAAGTGATCAGAGGATTGGAACTTCCAATCCCACCAAGGGGAGAGGGGCTAAAGATTGAACTGAGTCACCAATAACCAGTGATTTAATCAATCCTGCCTCTGCAACGAAACCCAGAAGGAGAGGAGTCATAGAACTTCTGGGCTGGTGAGCATGTGGAGTTCAGGGAGAGTGTTCCCAGCACAAGGGGAGCTCTGCATCCCTTCCCCACCCCTTGTCTTAGGGTATCTTACCCATCGGGCTGTTCCTGAGTTACACCTTTTATAACAAACTGATGATCTTGTAAGTAAAAAATTCTTGAGTTCTATGACCCTTCTAGCAAATTAATGGAACCCAAGGAGAAGTCATTGGCACCTCTGATCTACAGCAATAAGTCAGAAGCCCAGGTGCAAGCTGAACTTACAACTGGCTTCTGAAGTTGGAGGTGGGAGCAGAGGGCAGTCTTATAGGACTGAGACCTTAATCTGTGGGGTCTGATTTCCAGGTAGATAGTATCAGAATTGAGTTAAATTGTAAGACTCAGCTGGTGTCACAAAACTACTTGAATAGAACAAAACACACACATTGGAATTGGTGTCAGAATTACAGAAGTGTGGCAGGGAATATCTTGAGCTGTTTCTATTTAATCTCACTTAAGAGCAAGTTCAACAAGCTATTTTTTCAATACTTCCCCCAGCTTCCCCACAGGGTGTCTGCCAGGCCTTTGAAAGGAAGGTCATCCATAGAGACTTGCTGAAGACTGAACAAAGCCTGAGGGCATTAGTGGGCATCATTTACGTGGAGCTGTTGCCAGGCAACATGCGGGCTGCGAACCAGGGGAGAGCCTTCCAAGACGCTGATATGCGCCTTCAGTACTGGGTTCGATGGGCCCTGGGGACATGAAGCCTTCACAGATGAGCGCAGGGCATTCTAATGAATTTGAGTTGCCATGGGTGTGTGCTAGGCCTTTGTAGACAAAATGAAGACAGAGGGTTCCATGGCTTGGTAGGGATATGGTTTATAATAGGGTATGTTGTTTATCTCCTTTTTTACAAAAAAGTTTTTTCTTGATGTGGACCATTTTTAAAGTCTTTATTGAATTTATTACAATATTGCTTCAGTCCTATGTTTTGTTTTTTTTTGGCCACGAGGTATGTGTGATCTCAGCTCCCTGATCAGGATTGAAATCTCACTTCTTGCATTGGAAAGTGAAGTATTAACCCCTGGATCACTAGGGAAGTCCCTATTTACCTGCTTTTCATCCCAGCTCTGCCAACAACAGAGAGGAGATCAGCATTCTCACACCCTCTCCACAAATGTGAAAATCAGGAACTCTTGGTCTCTGGGTCTGGATGCTTGGTCAGAAGACCCTGCCCTCTTGTAGCCTCACCATCTCTGCCCTGGGGAGAGAACCAGGAAATCCCAGTCTCTAAAGTCTGGGTCATAGATACAGAGTCAGTGACTTCCCCAAGTCATAAATATCCATTGGTTCTTTTATTCATTCCAGCAACATCTGCCAAATACCTCTTAGGTGCCATTTAGACAATACAGAAAAAAAGACCCAGGCTTTGCTCTCAAGTTGTTTTCAGGCTGAAATATCCTCCAGGCAAAATGGAACCCAAGATAGGATGTGGGGTTGGAGCCTGGGTGAGACGGAAGGAACTCTTTCCGCACTGACTGATTCAGCAAGTATTTACCGAACACACACTCACAGTGTGCCAGGCTCTGATCTGGAACCTGAGGATGCAGCATGAATGAAGTGGCCAAACTCACTGCTCTCATGGAGCCAACACTCCAGTTGTGGCAGAGCAGGGGCTGGAGAAAAGGCAGGGGATGCAGAGGAGACACACTATCAGCAAATCAGCCAAAGAGCAAGCCACTTATTCCGTGGGTCGAGCATCTCATAGGTACAGGGCAGGCTGTTAGGTGCTGGGATTGTAGACTAGGGAGACACCGATCCGGTCCCCAGGGGTGTTTCCACCAGCGGGAGGAGCTTGTCCATAGGCGCAGAGCAAACAGTGGGGCTGTTTGGTGGCAATCAAGCCATTCAGTAGAAATGGGGCATAGGGCATGGCGATGCAGGAGGCGCCCTCTTTTAATTATAAAATTCATCCTTTGCACAATCTGGGGCAAAGAGTCTTTCTTTGAAACTTAATATAAACCCTCTTGAAGTATTTATTGGGGTAGACATTTAGGAACAAATTGTAGGTATCAGATGAGTACAAAAGGCGTGGCTCTTGTTGCCTAAAATACAAACCAAAAATAAGAGTTTCTAATACTCTAAATTCAATTCAATTCCTCCCTCCCTTTCTTCCTTCTTCCTTCTTTCCTTCCTTACTTCCTTCTCTTACCTGACCCCATTCCTAGAAATTAGTGAAAATAAAAACAAGCATAGGATCTGAAGGGGCTTTCCCGATAGCTCAGAAGTAAAGCATCCACCTGCAATGCAGGAGACATGGGAGGCATGGGTTTGATCCCTGGGTTAGGAAGGTCCCCTGGAGAAGGAAAGGCAGCCCACTCCAGTATTCTTGCCTGCAGAATTCCATGGACAGAGGAGTCTGGTGGGCCAAAGTCCATAGGGTCGCAAAAGAGTCAGACATACTGAGCACCCACGTACGTAGGACCTGAAAGTGTCAAAGTGAATAGAACTAGGATCTGCCCTCTTAGGTGTGGTCAGAAACTAATTGACTAGTGTTTACCAAATGTCAGAACATTCCTGAATAAAAGGCCCTGTATAAGTTCAAAGTCTTGATAGTTATTTTGATGATTACTATAATTTGTAAGACTTAGCCATAACTCTCTTCCCAAGAGGATGAAGTCAACACTTTTGGAAAAAGGAAGCAGGCCAGGGACTCTATATAAGGGGAGATGGGCTGATGGGCTCTAGGAACAAGAGCTCACTGAAGACAGGTGAGTGGTGGAACCCTGCTCAGGCCTATTTTGTATGAAAAACTGATAAACTGATAATGATTGTGAGTCTGCTGCTAAGTAAATAAGAAAAGCTGGAGTCAGAGAAAACTCAAGAATCTTGCAAGGAAAACCCAAGTTGTAAAAGATTATATAGATGATAGAATGATTTTTTAAATAATACTTACACATGTTTAGGTTTCTTTTAATTTAAAAATGTATTAATAGTTACTTTTGGATTTGTTGTTGTTTAGTTGCTAAGTTCTGTCCAACTCTTTTGCGACCCCATGGACTGTAGTCCACCAGGATTTTCTGTCCATAGGATCTCCCAGGCAAGAATACTGGAGTTGGGTGGCATTTCCTACTCCAGGGGATCTTTCCAGACCAGAGACCAAACCTGCATCTCCTGTATTGGCAGGTGGATTCTTTGCTGCTGAGCCACCAGGGAAGGGACCAAGGACAAGAGAAAAAAATGGAGAACAGAAATACGTGTGCATTTAACAGGAACTGTGATGGGCCAAGTGGGATGTCTTCTTTTGTGGATTCAAAGCCAAAAGACAGAGGTGTTTGTATTTTTCCAGATGTAACCCCACCCACCTTAAGTGAGGCTGCTATAACAAACTCCTGTCTTCTCTGGAGGCTGTGAAAGATCGAAGGCCAACAAGTCCAACACCATAAACTTGGCAATGTCCAAGAGTCAAAGACTGGACAGGCTTGAAGAGTCTTGGGTGGAAGAGAGACCACAATCTATTGGACTTGATTGTTGTTCAGAATAGGATATTCCTTAAGACTTCCCTGGTGGTCCAGTGGTTAAGACTTCATGCGTCCACTGCAGGGGAAGTGGATTCGACCCCTGGGTGGGGAACTAAGATCCTGCACGCTGCGTGGTGTAGCGGAAAAAAAAAAAAAAAATTAGCATGGGATATTCCTGGGACAATCCTCAGCACTGGGAGAGAAACTTCCTGGAGTTCTCAACTCTGGAAATCCCAGATAGGGAAAATGAGGAAAGCAGGCACGAGGGCCAAAGGGAGAGAAAGAATTCCCTCCTAGATTTCTATCGACCAGGAAAGGATTTGCCTGCAGAGAGTGAAAAGAGCTTGAGCCTTCCAGGCTGGTTCCTTGCTCACCAGTCCAAATTCACTAAATACATATTTTCACAGAGCATGCCAAAATGCAACTCTGCAAAAAATGAGCTTAGAAAGCGGCTTATGTTTGACTTGAGAAAACGTGGTCCTAATGGCAGAAACATTGTCTATGTGTGACTGTCATTGCTGTTAATTTTAAGGCCTGTTGGTGCATAGCAGTCTGTGGGAAATGTGAGGGAGTGTGCGAGGAGGGAGAGAAAGAGGAGATGGTAAGACATGATGCTGCTATCGGTAGAAAGGCCTGTCAGTAAGCAAGAGACCCGAGTCAGCATTAAAGCCAGGGCCAGGGTGTATAGAGAAGTTCTCAATCCCTCCAGGACCAATGGGGTGGGGCACAATGGGGCAGGGCCACCTCCATCTCCCAGCACCTTAGAATGTTAACAGGGCACCTTTTCCAGGCAGGTTGGAAGGCCCCAAAGACCTGGGATGCCTGTGTTCAAGATTTATGGGGAAAATCTGGGAGAACATTTGTGGAAAATAGATGAGGGCTCTCTGGTGAGAGAAGTGCAAAGACCTTTATTTCCACTTTTTCAAGAAACATTGTTTAACTGAGGAGGAAATGGTCTATGATGCCTTACAGATCTAAACCTGCTTTAAGAATTACAAAGTGCTCAGTGGAGGGAGGGTGAGGGAAGGCCACAGGACCTAACCTGACCCCCAGGGGTGTTGAGGTTGTCAGTTTCCAGGGCACTCCCCAGTTTGACACCCTCATGCTGTCACTGTTTTGCTTTCAGGAAGGGAGAAGAGGGTTGCCATGCTTGGCATCACAAATGACCTGACACTTTGATAGTGGTTCCAAGTGGTGGAAGCCACAGGGTGTGACCAGATCAGTGCTGGGCGACCTGTGGACAGTCCTCACATTCACTCCAGTGAGGCCTCAACACTCTTTTCTGAGCACAGACTACTTTTTGGCACCTGGAAAGTTGGGTCACAGAGCTTGGGTTGCTTCACTATGCTGTGCTGACATCTTATTGTCACTTCTTGCTCCTTCCTGATATAATTGGAACAAAAAAAGAAGAAAGTGACTCTGTGTTCCTAAGTCATTGGCATGTGTGTTTACATAGTCTCTTTGCATTCAAGAGAGTACTCAACACAGACATTTAGTTCCGTGGCTGGGAAATGAGACAAGCTTTCGTACTGCAATAAAAGCTAAGTTCTTCTACTTTGGTTTCCAAGAAGAAGTATCTTTGCTCCTTGGAAAAGCAGTAAAAAGAGTAAAATACTTGGGCTTTAGCAACTGGATGCAAGCAGTGTTTTTTTCTGACGGGTCCTTTCCAGAAAGCCGGTGAGAAGCCCAGAAAGACACACTTTCGTGAAACTATGAGCTTTTCCTGCACCTACATGGCTCTTTATTCTTTTTCCTGGGCTGGAGTGTCCTCTTTCATTCAGTGCTGGGGGCTCAGTGGCTGATTCCTGTTAGGTGACTGAATCTGAGAGTTCCTGCAGACACAGCTATGATTCCAAGTTCCTGTATCTTTCTGGTGTTTTGGACTGAGCATGACATTTTCTGCTCAACTAAGGGAAATCAAATAGACCATCTTGATATTGTAGGGAAGAAACATGAAAAGCATGGCTTTTTGTTTGTTCAAATAACTTTCTTAATACCTCTTCTTCATCTTGGGACATATTCTCTTCCTGGGTGTTTAGAAGGAACTGCCCAAAAGACTAACTTTCAAACAAAAAAGATGAAAAGAGCATTACAAAATTGCTGAGTACATATTTATACTCACAGTCTACTAGTAATGATAGTAATAATCCAAAATGATGGTAGCCAAGCTCAGCTGACCAAAGGAGATGCTGGGAGGAGCTTGCAGTGGGAGGGGTTGGTGGAAGGTGGAGGCTTTGGGGCAGGTGGCTGGCTCTTCAGGCATTCCCTGGGGTCACCAGCAAGTTGTCCTGGGTGGCATTTGTGAATTCATTTAGTAGCTACTAGGGGAACCAGGGCTCTTTATACATGAGGAAGATGATTAGAATAATGATTGGGATGAGAATGAACTTGAGAGCAAGTGGTCGATGGTGACCAGTTGTCTGATCTCTTGTCTGCCGAGCCCACTCTGAGTTCAATCCCGGACCTCGATCATGACCTGACTTCACAGGGGTTTAACCTTGCTGGTGGAAATAGCCTGTTTATTGGTATCCCCAGGCTCTGGCCCAGGTCTGTTCTTGCCTAGGCAGACGGAGAACAAGGAACATGACTCAAGGTGACCAAAAGGGTCTGAGATGCCCAGGCTATGGGCTTAGAGGAGTGGGAATGTCTTCCAGCTCCTTCTTTGTTTTTCTTTTTTAATTAGAGGATAATTACTTTACAATATTATCATGGCTTATGCCATACATCAACACGAATCAGCCATAGGTATACATATGCTCTTCCCTCTTGAACATCCCTCCCACCTTCCTCTCCATCCCACCCCTCTAGGTTGTTACAGAGCACTGGTTCTGGGTTCCCTGCATCATACAGCAAATTCCCACTGGCTATCTATTTTACATATGGTAATGCATATGTAAAATGCTATTCTCTCAGATCATTCCACCCTCTCCTTCTCCCACTGTTTCCAAGTCTGTTCTTTATGTCTGTGTCTCCTTTGCTGCCCTGAAAGTAGGATCATCAGTACTATCTTTCTAGACTCCATATATGTGCATTAACATAAAATATTGTTTTTCTCTTTCTGACTTCACTCTGTATAATAGGCTCTAGGTTCATCCACCTCATCAGAACTGACTCAAATGCATTCCTTTTTATAGCTCAGTAAGATTGCATTGTGTATATGTACCACATCTTTATCCATCCATCTGTCGATGGATATCTAGGTTGCTTCCATGTCCTAGTTATCCTAAATAGTGCTGCAATGAACAGTCAGATCCTTCTTACAGCAAAGACTACAGCAAGGCACTGAGGAAAGTGTAACCTTTCCTCTAACCTAAAGGAAAAAGACCCCAAGTAAGTGAAATACTAATATAAAACTCTCCTTTTGGTAATTATATTTTGAAATGAGGAGGCTACTAGGATAAGGCACAAACATCAGAAACTTCCTTTTCAAGATCTGTAGTCAGGTCACCATGTTTCTCCATGTTGAGAACCAGAGTTTCTTGGTTTCTTGAAAGAATCAGTATTCTGTAGCTTGACAGTCTGTTGAGTCTCTGTGGGCTGAGCGGGAGTCTCATAACTTTTAATTAAAAGGACAGATGGAGCACATGTCCCAGTTCAACTTATTTCATTCTGATTCCAATAATTAATTTTCTTATTCAGACATAGGGACATGGTCTGAAGGGACACTTCATTCTTTTCACACCTTTCCATAGAAACAGTACATAGTGTGATGATGACAATTGATATTTCACATCTTCAAGCTATTTTCTATTTAAAAATCATTTCAGGATCTGTGGTGCCAAGTCACTGATTTGTCTGTGCTGTGGCTGCTTCTGGGCCTCCTTGTCCTTACAGGTGAGTGTGCTTCATTTTCCCAGATGACCTTGGAGATGGGAAAGATAGGCATGGGAATACAGTGGTATTTCTGATACTTAAAACTGCAGTCGAAAAAAATCTGCATTTTTCCCCCCAAGCTGTTCAACAAATCCTGGGGTTGGTGAGCCATCCACACTCTCTTCCCAGATGCCTCACAAAAGAAGGGAGTTCTCCAGAACGAGGGGTGGGCCTACAGCAGCATTGCTTGAGGCCAGACTTTAAATCTATACCATTGAACAATGCTCACTGTTCCTCTATAAAAATTCTTTCACCAAAAGTACTTATTGAATTTATTAATAGGCCATATAGTTCTACAGAAGGATTAAGGTGATTTATCACTGTAAAACTAATGTAATTCAATAGAAAACGAGCATTTTGGGGATCAAGGAGATGTGATTCAGTTAACCACGGAGGCTGACATTGTTGCTATGCTTGAATTTCAGATTTGGTCCTAAGGTTCCTTGCAACTGGGGCAAAGAGGAAAAGGTCATGTTTTTTGACAAAGAAAAAGAGGAAGCATAGTGTCTTAAGAGACACATTTTTTTTTTCCTAGACCTGAAATTTAAAAATTTCTCAAATGGGGCCAGCTTTACATTTATTCCTTTCTTTCTTGACCCACCAATTCAAGAAATTAAAAAAAAAATTTTTACAAGGAATTTTGGGACTATAAGAAACTAGGGAAGAGGAGACAGATGGTGGAATAGAAGGATGTGAGCTCGCCTCTTCTTATGGAAACACCAAAATCACAACTAATTGGTGAACAGGCATCAACAGAAAATGCTAGAACCTATCAAAAAAGCTATCCTACATCCAAAGACAAAGAAGGAGCCACAGTGAGATGGTGGGGGGCATAATCTGATAAAATCAAATCCCATACACGCCAGGTGGGTGACCCACAAACTGGAAAAGAATCATGCCACCAAAGTTCTCTCACCCGGAATGAAAATTCTGAGCCCATGTCAGGGTCCCCAGCTTGGGAGTCTGGCAATGGGAGGAGGAACCCCCGTGAATTTGCCTTTGAAGGTCAGTGGGGTTTGATTGCAGGAATTCCATAGGACTGGGGAAAACTGAAACTCCACTCTTGGAGGGGGTACATAAGGTCTCGTGCACACCAGGCATCGGGGTAAAATGCAGTGACCTCATCAGAGATGGGGTCAGACTCACCTGCTAATGCTGGATGGTCACCTGTGGAGGTAGTGGGAGCGGCTCACTGTGA
The DNA here is from genome assembly GCF_027580195.1 of Bos mutus. Classification (NCBI taxonomy): domain Eukaryota; kingdom Metazoa; phylum Chordata; class Mammalia; order Artiodactyla; family Bovidae; genus Bos; species Bos mutus. The sequence goes on from NC_091627.1 coordinate 102,043,695, forward strand.
AGACAAGGACACTGGTGGCCGCAGTCCTTGGTATGAGCCCTCTTGGACCTGGCCCCACCCAACAGGTGGTCGGCTCCAATTCTGGGATGTCTCAAGCCAAACAATCAACAGAGTGGGAACACAGCTCCACGCATCAGCAGACAGGCTGCTTAAAGTTGTCCTGAGCACACAGCTGTCCGACAAACGATACTCCCTGACACATCCCTGTCCACCACCAGAAAGACAAGACCCAATTCCACCCACCAGTGGGCAGGTTCCCGTCCCTCCCACCAGGAAGCCTGCACAAGCCTCTTAGCCTCATCCACCAGGGGGCAGACGACAGGAACTACATTCCTGCAGCCCACACATCAGAAACCGCGATCACAGAAAGTTAGACAAAATCAGAGAGCAGAGGAGTATGTTCCAGACGAAGGAACAAGACAAAGCCCCAGGAGAACAACTGAAGTAGAGTGAGTGGAAAGAGGCAATCTACCTGAAAAGTAATTCACAGTAATGATAAGAAAGATGACCCAAGACCTTAGAAAAACAATGGAGGCACAGATCAAGAAGATACAAGAAATATTTAATAAAGACCTAGAAGACATAAAGAGCGAACAGAGGTGAACAGTGCAATAACTGAAATGAAAAATACACTAGAAGGAATCAATAGCAGAATAACTGAGGCAGAAGAAGAGATAAATGAGCTGGAAGGCAGAATGGTGGAAATCACCACTGCAGAACAGAATAAAGAAAAAAGAATGAAAAGAAATGAGAACTGTCTAAGAGATCTCTGTGGAAACATTTAATGCACCAACATTCACATTATTGGGGTCCTAAAAAGAGAAGAGAGAGCAAGAGAAAGGACCTGAGAAAATATTTAAAGAGACAATAGCTGAAAACTTTCCTAACATGGGAAAGGAAGCAGTAACCCAAGTCCAGAATTAGCAGAGTCTATGGAGGAATATGCTGCTGACATATAGTAATCAAACTGACAAAAATTAAAGACAAAGAAAAAATACTAAAAGCAACAAGGGAGTAGTAATGTACAAGGGAACTTGCATACGATTATCAGCTGATTTCTCAGCAGAAACTCTGCAGGCTAGAAAGGCATGATATATTTAAAGTGATGAAAGGGAAGAAACTACAACCAAGAATACTCTACCCAGCAAGGCTCTCATTCAGATCAAACTAAGAAATCAAAAGCTTTACAGACAAGAGAATTTGGCACCATCAGACCAACTTTGCAACAAATCCTAAAAGAACTTCTCCAGGTGGAGAAGAGAAGGCCACAAACAAATTACAAATAGAAAAGCTCACCTGTAAAGGCAAACACACAGTAAAGATAGGAAATAATCTGTACACAAATATGATATCAGAACCAGCAAGTGTGAGAAAAGGAGTGCACAAATGCAGGATGTTGGAAATGCATCTGAAATTAGAAGACAGCAACTTAAAACAATCTTGTTTACATACTGCTATATCAAAATCTCATGGTAACTGCAAACCAAAAATCCACAGTAGGCACACACACACAAAAGAAAAAGGGATCTAAACATAACACCACAGTAGAAGAGAACAAAAGAGCAAGGGAACAAAAAGGAGCTACAGAAACAAATCCAAAACAATTAACAAAATGGTAGTAAGAACACGGTGGTGGTGGTGGTTCAGCAGCTAAGTCGTGTCCAACTCTTGCAACCCCATCGACTGCAGCCTGCCAGGCTCTTCTGTCCATGGGATTCTCCAGGCAAGAATACTGGAGTGAGTCACCATTTCCTTCTCCAGGGGATCTTCCTGACCCAGGGTCGAATCCACAGACATGCATCTCCTGCATTGCAGGTGGATTATTTTATCACTGAGCCACCAGAGAAGCCCTACATATTGATAATTACCTTTAACATAAATAGATTAAATGCTCCAACCGAAAGACACAGACTGGGTAAATGAATACAAACACAAGATCCGTACAGATGTTATCTACAAGTGATTCGCTTCAGATCTAGGAAAACATACAGACTGAAACTGAGAGGATGAAAAAAGGTATTCCATGAAAATGAAAATCAAAAGAAAGCTGGAGTAGCAATATTCACATCAGACAAAATAGACTTTAAAATAAAGACTGTTACAAGAGAAACAAAAGGAATTTTGGGGAGCGTATCATATAATGTGACTAGAAAGAGGCTACAGGGCAAGGAATAATGAGTAGTACAACCAACTACTATTAAGGGTATTTGTCACCAATTATAAAGATAAAAGTACACTGATTAAAAAACAAACAAGAAAATGTTGGCTTATTTAATTTTTAGTACACTCATAAAACATCAAGTCACTTCATTTCCTCATTTCTCTTAGGTTGCTCATTGAAAGTTTTTAAAGTAGTATTTATTCTAAAATACCTGTATTTTTATATGTCAACCCCATGAAGTTCTTAATAAGAAAACAGAACTTTAAAATGCATTTACATAAACCTACAACGGGTTTCCCAGGTGGTGCTAGTGGTAAAGAACCCGTCAGCCAATGCAGGAGACGTAAGAGACACAGGTTCAATCCCTGGGTTGGGAAGATCCCCTGGAGGAAGATCAAGCCACCCCAGTGTTCTTGCCTGGAGAATCCCATGGACAGAGGAGCCTGGCAGGCTACAGGCCTGACTACATGACTGAGTCACTTAGCACACAAACCTACAGTACACAGACGATGATGTGCAACAGAGATACTTCCCAAAACCTGCATGTCGTGAATATTTGATGACATGATCCAATTTAGTCAAAGATGAAATGAATAAAAAAGAGTAATCTAATGCGAGGTCCTTACAAGCTGATAGCAGTGGGATGATTCTGTCAAGAGGCAGTCTCCTGCTCTCTGTAGGTAACTTGTTGCTGGCTCATGTGCCCTCCTGATATGAACTATAAATTCTAGGGAATGCTCGCCCCTTCAGTGACTAGAGTGGGAGTTAGAGACGGAAGGGCAAAGAGAGGAAAGGGAAGAAGAAGGAAGAGGAAGCCTGCTGCAGAGACCTGGTCCTGGACCTCACAATGAATCCTCCCCTCTTTTCTGTCTTAGGCTCCCACCTAGAAGTGTGCCCTAGAGCAGGGGAAGCCAACTCGGAGTCCAGTTTGCCAGCTGTGCCTTCACTTTGACTCTGGGTTGAGCTCTCAGGGAGACCAGGCTTCACACTGTGTGTTTCTCCAGAGCAAGCACAAGTATCTCCCCAGACTACAGAGTTAGGAGTATGAGGGAGAAGCTGAGGGCTCACCTAAGACACAAGATGAGGCCTAGCTTATGGGAACGCAGGATCTCTGCTCTGATTCCAAGATACCCACCCAGCAGCACTGTTCAGCTCCAGAGGTGTGTGAGGCCTATAACTCCAACTGTTCCTCAAGTCCATGGGAGAAGAGGTGAGACACTAGCTTCTGTAATCACTTAGTCGCCATACTGTAAATTTCAGAATGCTTTCCATGGCTGCGTGATTTCCACTATCACTGATTTTTGTTCGGTTATTTTTGTTAATAGCACTTCGTAATGGACAGAAGTAGGATTAGAACTCCTAGTCCAGTGTCTCAGACTGGCGCTCGCTCCGTTTGTACCTTCATCGGGAAGCAGCAGTTGGGGATGCTGTGGAGACATCCGGGCCCTCCACACCCCCGGGGCGTCTTGTGGCATCGGAAGGCGTCAAGGCCTGAGCCTCTGCAGTATTCATCATCTTTGTGTCCACCCTGCCTTCCTCCTCTTCTTCCTCTTTCTCTCAGAAGGTGACTCCTTTCAGCAAGGGTGTCTTCCACAGGGCTCTGACGCTTCCCTCAGGAGGCCACCCTACGCCTCTCTGTCCTTTCCCACAGTGCTGATCCTTTCCGCATATCCTTCAGGTCCCCGCTGCCTCCCACAGCCCCGCCTGCCGGAGTGGTGAAGAGGGTACTAGATGTGGGGTCCACAGAGCTTGTCTGAGTGTCTTGGTTCTGGGGCTTCAGCAAGTCACTCAGTTCTCGTGAGTGTCCCCTGGAAGTATAGCACCTACTGTAAGGTGGATGAGAGTGCTTGTGAAACCAGTAAAATAGACTAGCCGGTAAACTAGTATAGATCTTCTTTTGTCATTTCTCATTATTTCTTAAAAGTTTAAGCTCACATGCTTTCTGGGTGTCATTTTAGGGTAGAAAGGTGGGCAGGAGTGAGCGTACCTGTCAGGGAAACTCTCCGAGGACTCCTTGAAGGGTTGGGAGAACTTCTCTCTCACATTCTGTGTGTATGGGAGCTGGTTTTCCTGGGTGCCTCTGGGATGTTTAGGGGCCAATGGTGCCTGTGGAATTTCCCAGGTGGGCCAGAGCAGCCCCTGAGAGCCCAGCTGAGGAGCACAAAGGCCACTTCTCTGGGCATAGTGACTCAAGTTCAAAGGAAGAGAATTACAATCTCAGGTCTCGGAATGGCCATCAGGGATTTCAGACCCAGACTTGGACTTCTCAGTCCTGGACCACTGCCTGGGTCCCTGGAGTGTATTTTCTCTCTCCTCTTGAGTTCCTGTTTCAGCACAAGTCACCTCAACATGCCTCCTTCCTTCTATGTTTGCTGTAGGAGTTCGTGCTTCTGAAAGGCTGGCTGAAATTGACATGCCGTCCCTCCTGAGATATATCATACGTACTGTTGGCCAGAAGTACTGCCTGGACCCTGCTGTGATCGCTGGTGTCTTGTCCAGGCAGTCTCATGGCAGCAACGTCCTGGCCAACGTGGACGGTGTGGGTGATGGAGTCAGGGTGGTACAGGTAACCTGCCATCAGTCATGATATCTCATATGTCACTTCTTACAACCCAAGGGGCTCCTTCACATTTGTTAATTTTTAAAGAAAATATTTATTTATATGGCTGCGCTGGGTCTTAGTTGCAGCATGTGGGATCAAGTTCCCTGACCAGAGATTGAATCTGGGTTCTTTGCGTTGGGAGCATGGCATCTTAGCCACTGGATCACCAGGGAATTCAACGTTCAAAAAATTCAACATTCAAAAAACTAAGATCATGGCATCTGGTCCCATCACTTCATGGCAAATAGATGGGGAAACAATGGAAACAGTGACAGACTTTATTCCCTTGGGCTGCAAAATCAATGCAGATGGTGACTGTAGCCATGAAATTAAAAGATGCTTGCTCCCTGAAAGAAAAGCTATGACAAACCTAGATTGCATATTAAAAAACAGAGGCATCACTTTACTGACAAAGGTCTGTATAGTCAAAGCTACAGTTTTTCCAGTAGTCACGGATGAATGTAAGAATTGGACCATAAAGAATGCAGAAAGCCAAAGAATTGATGCTTTCAAACTGTGGTTCTGGAGAAGACTCTTGAGAGACCCTTGGATAGCAAGGAGATTAAACCAGTCATTCCTAAAGGAAATTAACCCTGAATATTCAATGGGACTTTCCTGTAGCTCAGATGTTAAAGACTCTGCCTGCAATGCAGGAGACCTGGGTTCAATCCCTCAATCAGGAAGATTCCCTGGAGAAGGAAATGGCAACACGCTCCAGTATTCTTCCCTGGAGAATTCCATGGACAGAGGAGCCTGGTGGGCTACAGTCCATGGGACTGCAAAGAGTCAGACACGAACGAGCGACTAACACACACATTCATTGGAAGGACTGATGCTGAAGCTGGAGCTCCAATACTTTGGCCACCTAATTCGAAGAGCCAACTCATTGGGAAAGACTGATGCTGGGAAAGACTGAGAAGAGGCAAAGAAGGGGGCGGCAGAGGATGAAATGGTTGGATGGTATCACTGACTCAATGGACATGAGTTTGAGCAAGCTCTGGGACATGGTGAAGGAGAAGAAAGCCTGGCGTGCTGCTCTATGGGGTCACAAATATATGACTTAGTGACTGAACAACAAAATCACCAGGGAAGTCCTCCCCTCTTTTTATTTCCTTCACATGTATAGTTGCTGATGGCTTCCCTGGATCACAGTTTCACAGAATACAGAGTGAAAGGTGCTCCCTGGAGCTGGAAGAGCCCAGCCCTGCCTGAGAGATGGGACCAGCACTTCTGCCTTGCTTAGAACCATAGTTTCTTCAACCATACCCTATTCTGGATTTCCAATAAGGTGATGGTGCACGAGAGAGACCACAGACTGAGTTCTTGCTCTGTTGTGTTGTAACCATGTGACCTTGGATAAATGACTCTCCCTGGATCTCAGTTTCCTCATAGACAAAATGCAATCTCAGAGAATCATTATGAGGATTCAATGAAACAATGTGAAAAAGTAGTTGATATTTGGTGGATTCTCAACAAATATTGAATTTGTCTTTCCCTTGTCTTCTGTCTACACAATTCTTAGTTGTGAAGATCGATTTCATTTTTGTGCTAATTCTGACCAGTATCACTTACAACCAGATAGAACCTTTCAGGGAATTGTTGAATTCCACTGTTAAATTAACTCTGTGCTGGGGGAACTGGGATGGCAAAGATGACAATGAGGCTTTTTCCTCTGTATTTCACATTATTGTTTTAGTTGTTGAGAAACCTTTAAGTATTGCAGTCATAATTTAAGCTTTCAGGAAAACATATTCCTCAACAACCTTTAAACAGGCTACCCAAAGTATGTGATACTTGACAGTTTAAAGGTCCTTTCAAATACTTTATCTTCTTTTGATCTGGGGACTCACCCAGAAGGGGTTGGAGGGGGTCGGGGAAGACAAGTTATCCATCCTCTACAAGTTAGCAAGTGGATTTGCAAGGACAGAGTCATTGCTGCAAAGTCACCTGGGAGCTGGAAAATGCAGAACTGGGACTGAGGACAGCATTAGTGATGTTATCACCTGCGTCATTTCCCCTGCCCTGTTCTGCCTTCTTTCTAAAATCTCATTCCTGGGGAAAAGGATGCGCCATCTCCTTTGAAGATGAAGAAATAACTCCCCAGAGTCAGACATTTCTCCTGCGTATGGTGAGACGCACATGATGTCTAAGAAAAGTCAGAAATAGCTTCAGACGTTCAAATATCTGGAAGAAGAGTTACGAGTACAGATAGAAAAGCCCCTTTCTAACCTGCTGGGGGTGGGGGGAGTTGTTTGCAGCATGGGAGGAGGGCATCAGACTCGTCCCTACACTGTGGCACCTCTGGTTTCCAGCTGTGTCCGTCACCACTACCCGGAGGCCCTTGCCCCGACTTGTAGCTTTACTATTTCCCCTTGGGGAGATCGAAGGTGGCAATGGTTCTGCCAAAGGAGGAAGAGAGAAAAAGAAGGGAAATGAAAAATAGCCTTGATCCCAGGAAGCCATGAGACCCACTGCCTCTCTTCCTGCAGGACCCTGGTCTTTATGTCCCACATCCTGGATCAGTGAGGCCCTGGTTTCCCGACTGACTGAAGTCCTGACTGTAAGAATCAAAGAAACCCAGAGGAGGTTCCCAACCTAGACCCCTGACCAGTACCTGAGAGGTGCGTGTTCCCCATGGGTTGGTTTCCCAGCGTGAAATTAACAGGAATGCAGTGTAATATGTTGCATCCGAATCCCTCAAACCCCAGTTGCCTCCTGAAAAATAACTCAGAAAGAGAATTTGAGTTAACTGCTGAGCACCCTGCCACGTGAGGAGCTGTGGGGTCTGCATTAACCACCGTCATAAATTCTAGGTGGACTCTGTGCCTACACGGGAGGTCCTGGCTACATCCAAAGCAGCCAGGACCTGAGCTGTGACTTCTGCAACGATGTCCTTGCACGAGCCAAGTACTTCAAGAGACAAGGCTTCGAAAACTTCAGCTCAAACCCAAGATCCCTATCATGTAGCCAGACTCAGCCGTTACACAAATAAAAGTAGCCAATGAGGCCAATAACTGTGAATCTGAGTTTGCCTGAATGTCATCAAAATAACGTGAGTCACATTAAAGAATTATTACCTGCATTTTGTGGTCTGATGTGTGTGTAAATAAAGGGCTGTGTCTCTTTAAAGGTATTTTTATTGGGCTTCCCAGGTGGCTCAGTGGGAAAGAATCTACCTGCCAAGAATCTCCTGCCAAGACACAGCAGACATGGGTTTGGTCCTTGGGTTGGGAAGATCCCCTGGAGAAGGAAATGGCAATCCACTCTAGTATTCTTGCCTGGGAATTCTCATGGACAGAGGAGCCTGGCAGGCTACGGTCCATGGGGTTGCAAGGAGCTGCACATGACTGAGCATATACGCACACATATACATGTGTATATGCAAGAGTTGTGATGTGGATTTCCATGAAATGCTTCCTGTACCTCATTGGCTTGCATTGCTGGATTAGGAAATAAAAATACTAGATTCCAGTTAAATTTGAATTCCAGATAAATGACTTTTTTTTTTAGTCCAAGTCCTATGCAACATTTGGAACACAACCTAGACAGTGTACTAAAAACCAAAGACATCACTTTGCCCAGAAAGGCCCATATAGCCAAGGCTATGGTCTTTCCAGTAGTCATGTATGGATGTGAGAATTGGACCATAAAGAAGGCAGAGAGCCAATCACCAAAGAATTGATGCTTTCAAACTGTGGTACTGGAGAAGAGTTTTGAGAGTCCCTTGGAGATCAAACCAGTCAATCCTAAAGGAAATCAACCCTGAATACTCACTGAAAGGACTGATGCTGAAACTGAAACTCCAGTATTTTGGCCACCTGATGTGAAGAGCTGACTCATTGGAAAAGACCCTGATGCTGGGAAAGATTGAAGACAAAAGGAGAAGAGGGCAACAGAGGATGAGATGGTTGAACGGCATCACCGATTCAATGGACATGAACTTGGGAAACTCCAGGAGATGGTGAGGGACAGGAAGGCCTGGGGTGCTGCAGTCCATGAGGTCGCAAAGAACTGGACATGACTTGGTGACTGAACAACAGACGTTGTCTATCTGAAATTCAAATATAACCAGACATTTGGTTATTGTGTCTGGCAACCCTATCACTGATTTCTTTGAAAAAATTCATAGTTTCAAAATTTTATTGAAAACTTTTAATGAGAAAAAGGGTAAGAGGGTGGCCAGACCCATCTGGCTGGGGGGAATAGCTTTGAAACAGTAGGGAAGGTGGCAAAGCACAATTTTTTTTTTTTAAATAACATAGTCATTGGGGATATAACAAAAACTAGTTAGAACCAACTAGGTCCAAGAGTGTGAACATTTTACTTCTGGTACACCCTGATACTGGAAAATATTAAAGGCAAAAGGAGAAGGGAGCAGCAGAGGATGAGATGGTTAGATAGCATCACTCACTAATGGACGTGAATTTCAGCAAACTTTGGGAGATAGTGCAGGACAGAGGAGCCTGGCTAGCTGCAGTTCATGGGGGCACAAAAAGTCATATATGACTTAGTGACTGAACAACAAAGACTCTGAGTCTCAGTATATGCCATTCAAATATATTGGCTAAATGACATACCCCCAGGTACCATGACAGTTTGGAGGTCCACAGTAAAAGGCCAAAAAGTGGGCAGTGGCCCAATTCCTAGAAATCTTTGCCTCTTCTCCAAAACAGTTGTTATAATCCTCTCACTCATTACCCTGTGAAATTACACAGCCCATAAAAGCTGCTGCTGCTGCTGTTGTTAAGTCGCTTCAGTCGTGTCCGACTCTGTGCGACCCCATGGACTGCAGCCCACCAGGGTCCTCCATCCATGGGATTTTCCAGGCAAGAGTACTGGAGTGGGGTGCCATTGCCTTCTCCGCCATAAAAGCTGACCACCCCCTATTTCAGGGCCTCTCGCTTTCTGAGATGGCCCATAGTCTGTCTGTGGGGTGTTTCTCCCAGGGCCTCTCTCCCTTCCTGAGACAACCCCATGCACTGGGGTGGCTCTCACTTTTTGATACAGTTAGCATTCTGTTTATGGAAACTGTGTTTTTCTAAATTAATCCACTTCTTAGCTACCACCTCATCTCTCAATGAATTCTTTCTGTGATGAGACATAAAGAACCTGAACTTCATTAAGTCCTGAGACCAGGTGTGTGATCTCAATTATTGGGTAGGCCAAAAAGTTTGTGGGGCTTTTTCAAATGAAAAAAAAAGTTCAAATGAACCTTTTTGGGCAACTCAATAAAAACAGTGGGTTCAAGACCGAAACTCTGATGTCCAGTTTCAGTTTCAGGAGGGTCACTTTTAAACTTTGCAACATTATCTTAACCCTAGGTCTTTCTGACATGTAACTTCACTTCTTCCTCTCCTCCCCTGGACCACAGAGTCTTCTACATCCGATTTCCCGCAACTCAGTTAAGCTCTCCCTTTGTTTGGGACACCAGACAGTGATTCCTCAGGCTTTCCCCGTGGCTCAGCAGTAAAGAATCTGCCTGCAAGGTAGGAGCTGCAGGAGATGCGGGTTTGATCCTTGATCAAGAAGATCCCCTGGAGGACATGGCAACCCACTCTAGTATTCTTGCTTGGAGAATCCCATGGACAGAGGAGCCTGGCGGGCTACAGTCCATGGAGTCGGACACGACTGAAGCAACTTAGCACACACACACAGTGATTCCTCAGTTGGAGCTGCCCTCAAGGACACTGACCACACACTACACTGCTAAATTAAGTCTCATGGTTGCACACTAGAAAACTATCAACACTTTACAGAGGGTCATTCTAGAACAACTGTCATCATTTCAACCAAAAATATATTTTTTTAAACAACAACTTTGTCTCAGCATATATGAAGCCCTATATCAGAGGTTCTGCCCTCAGGAACTGTTAAATCACACAACTGAGTTGAGAGTAGCAGCCAGCCACAAGTGCACACAAGGTACAGATGCAGGGCAGACACCGGGTGATTGTGTAAGTGTTTACCTTCTGTGCTAAGGGGAATGCAGAAGCTACTCGTGACCATCAGTGTCCCTGAACTCCTCCAGGGCTTCCTCCTTCTTGTCTCCCAACCCTCTGCCTTTCAAGACCACTCTGAAGCCTGAATCCAGTGAAGGGATTCTCACTCAGGACAAGAAGACTGAGAAGACCTCAGGAAACAGCTTTGAAGATTTCCATTTCCCTGGCACTCGGGAGGTGAACTGGGAGACACTGGCTCCAAGCCCCAATGAGAATCAGTTGGGTGAAAAAGTCCTGAAATCACACCAAGGTAGCTCTTGTAGGCAGATTGGGTAGGGTGTCCCCAGAAGAAAAGAACAAGACTCTGAAACAGGAGGGAAGTGGGCAGGGCACAATCTTTAAAAGAATGAAAGAGCCATTGAGGATGTGACATAATCTGGTTAGAACCAACGAGGTCCAAGATGGCAGAAAATCAACTTCCAGTAGACTTTGAACCTCATTATGCGTTCACTGAAATACATCAGCAGAATGATACACTCACAGGTGACATGACAGTTCTGAGGCTGACAATAAAAGGACAAAAAGTGGGCAGTGGCCCAATTTCTGGAAATCTCTGCCTCTTCTCCAAAATAGTTGGAATAATCCTCTTACTTGTTAGCCTATGAAATTAGCCAACCTGTAAAAACTAACCACCCCACATTTCAGGGCCTCTTGTCCTCTGAGATGGCTCACACTCTGTCTGTAGAATGTATTTCTCCCAGGGCCACTCTTATTTTCTGAGACAACCCCATTCCCTGGGGTGGCTTATGACCATATGGATGGACCTAAGAAGAGGTGGCAAGAATAAATAGAACTAGACATAATAGATCTTCATGACCCAGATAACCCTGATGGTGTGATCACTCACCTAGAGCCAGACATCCTAGAATGTGAAGTCAAGTGGGCCTTAGGAAGCATCACTATGAACAAAGCTAGTGGAGGTGACAGAATTCCAGTTGAACTATTTCAAATCCTGAAAGATGATGCTATGAAAGTGCTGCACTCAATATGCCAGCAAATTTGGAAAACTCAGCAGTGGTCACCAGGACTGGAAAAGTAAGTTTTCATTCCAATCCAAAGAAAGGCAATGCCAAAGAATGCTCAAACTACTGCACAATTGCACTCATCTCACACGCTAGCAAAGTGATGCTCAAAATTCTCCAAGCCAGGCTTCAACAGTATGTGAACTATGAACTTCCAGCTGTTCAAGCTGGATTGAGAAAAGGCAGAGGAACCAGAGATCAAATTGCCAACATCTGCTGGATTGTCGAAAAAGCAAGAGAGTTCCATAAAAAATCTACTTCTGTTTTATTAACTATGCCAAAGTCTTTGATTGTATGGATCACAATAAACTGGAAAATTCTGAAAGAGATGGGAATACCAGACCACTTTACCTGCTTCCTGAGAAATCTGTACACAGGTCAGGAAGCAACAGTTAGAACTGGACATGGAACAACAGACTGGTTCCAAATAGGAAAAGGAGTCTGTCAAGGCTGTATATTGTCACCCTGCTTATTTAACTTATATGCAGAGTACATCATGAGAAATGCTGGGCTGGAAGAAGTACAAGCTGGAATCAAGATTGCTGGGAGAAATAGCAATAACCTCAGATATGCAGATGACGTCACCCTTATGGCAGAAAGAGAAGAAGAACTAAAGAGCCTCTTGTTGAAAGTGAAAGAAGAGAATGAAAAAGTTGGCTTAAACCTCAACATTCAGAAAACTAAGATCATGGCATCTGGTCCCATCACTTCATGTCAAATAGATGGGGAAACAATGAAAACAGTGACAGACTTTATTTTCTTGGGCTCCAAAATCACTGGAGATGGTGACTGCAGCCATGAAACTAAAAGACACTTGCTCCTTGGAAGAAAGGTTATGACCAACCTAGACAGAATATTAAAAAGCAGAGACATTACTTTGCCTGAAAAGGCCCATCTGTCAAAACTATGGTTTTTCCAGTAGTCATATATGGATGGGAGAGTTGGACTATAAAGAAAGCTGAGCACTGAAGAATTGATGCTTTTGAACTGTGGTGTTGGAGAAGACTCTTGAGAGTCCCTTGGACTGCAAGGAGATCCAACCAGTCCATCCTAAAGGAAATCAATCCTGAATATTCATTGGAAGGACTGATGCTGAAGCTGAAACTCCAATACTTTGGCCACCTGATGCGAAGAACTGACTCCTTGGAAAAGACCCTGATGCTGGGAAAGATTGAAGGTGGGAAGAGAAGGGGACTATGAGGATGAGATGGTTGGATGTCATAACTGACTTGATGGACATGAGTTCGAGTAAGCTCCGGGAGTTGGTGATGGACTAGGAAGCCTGGCGTGCTGCAGTCCATGGAGTCGCAAAGAGTCAGACACGACTGAGCGACTGAACTGAGGGGATAAAGTGCTGTGCTGTGCTAAGTTGTCTCAGTTGTTTCCAACTCTTTGTGACCCTGTGGACTGTAGCCTGCCAGGTTCCTCTGTCCTTGAGATTCTCCAGGCAAGAAATACTGGAGTAGGTTGCCATGCCTGCCTCCAGGGGATCTTCCTGACCCAAGGATCGAACCTGTGTCTCTTAATGTCTCCTGCATTGGCAGCTGGATTCTTTACCACTAGCACCACCTGGGAAGCTCAGAGGATATTATGTTAAGTGAATTACATCAGACATAGAAAGACAAATGCTGCATTATTTTGCTTATATGTGGAATCTGAAAAGATAAACAAATGAAAAACACAACAGAACACTTATACTAAACAATGTTGTAAATCAACTATGCCCCCAATAAAAATTTAAAAAAAAAATTTTTAGCCCATAGAGTTATAGAAACAGATAACAAATATGTGTTCCAGAGGGGGAAGGGGTAGTGGGTGAAAAGAAATAGAACAAGGGGAGTCAGAGGTATGAAGTTTCAGGTGCAAAATAAACGAGTTGTGAGTATGAAGTGCACTGTGTGGGGCATATAGTCAGTAACTATGTACTGTCTTTGTATGGTGATACATCGCAACTAGAATATTGCATTGATCAGTATGAAATGCATAGAAATATTGGGTCACTATATTGTGTAACAGGAACTAACAACGCGTTGTAGGTTAGTTATACTTCAAAAACAAACAAATTCAGAAAAAGAGAGATTTCCAAATCTGTGGTTACCATAGGTGGGGGTGTGGTGGTAGGGGGGTCAGGATGAAGGCAGTCAAAAGGAACAAACTTTCATTATAAGATAAATAAATATTAGGGATGTAACATGTGTGGGCATACATGCTAAATCACTTCAGTCGTGGCCAACTCTTGGTGACCCCATGGATTGCAGCACACCAGGCTCCTCTGTCCTCCACTATTTCCCAGTGTTGGCTCAGATTCATGTCCACCGAGTCTGTGATACTATTTAACCATCTCAGCCTCTGCATCACCCTTCTCCTTTTGCCTTCAATCTTTCCCAGCATCAGGATCTTTTCCAATGAATCCCCTCTTTCACATCAGGTGGCCAGAGTATTGGAGTTTCAGCATCAGCCCTTCCAATGCCTTTAGGATGGACTGGTTTGACCTCCTTGCAGTCCAAGGGGCTCTCAAGAATCTTCTCCGGGACCATAATTTGAAAATATCAATTCTTCGGTGCTCAGCTCCATCCGTACATGATTATTGGAAAAACCATAGCTTTGACTACATGGACCTTTGTCGGCAAAGTGATGTTTCTGCTTTTTTTATATATCTCTGCAGAGAAGCGATTCTTTTCTTTAGTTTTCATATGATTAACAAAAGACTCGGACCCAGATGACAGTGTAACAAGGAATCCTATTTTTAAAAATGAGAAAAAGACAACAAACCTCAATTGGGGAAATGAGACTTTTCTTACCCAATTTAAAGTATGATAATAGACAATATTTGTGAAGATGCTCCCCTCACCCCCAGAGGGTAACTGTAGTGTGGCTACTTTGAAGCGTGACCTTATAAGATCTGGTACAGCTGAAGATGTAACTCAGCTTATTTTCTATAACTATATATACACCTGCTTAAAACAAAATTGGTAATATTCATTAGCACCCTTTAATAACCTGCTTACATAAAGTGCTTAACAATGTCATGAATATTTCTTGTTGATAAACAAGAACACTTATTATTAAAAAGCCTCCAGCTGAGGCCTAACCTGCACTTCCTCTCTCTGCACCTCAAGGGGTCTCTGGCCTGACTAAAGGTCACCGGAGGCCTTTGCACACACCAGACCTGAAGGCTCCCTGCTGCCAGTGAGGACGCTGCATGCTTGACCTGTTCCTCTGGTTGATCCACTGCCCACCCCCAAACTGTCCTTCTGCCCTTGATTTTGCTCCTGTGACCAAGGGGGAAATGCTAGGGGTTTCCAGTTCTCCTAGAAATGAAAACTACAGGAGGCAGGAACAGGGAGTGAATGGCAGTAGAGAAGGGCCAGGCAAAGCAGGTGGAATCTTCTGTGTTGCTATAAGCTGCAGCCGTGGGTGGAGTCAGAAGTGACAGGGAGAGAAGTTCATGTGGGACAGAGGCAAGCCCTCTGCTTTCTCCCTGTCCATGTCGAGGTTACTAAGCCCCAAATCTAGCATTTTGGAGCCTCTGAACAGTGATGGGCTCCAACCTCAGCTCATCTGTGTCTGGAGCCCAGTAATCTTTTTGGCTGGGAAAGATTCAAATCCTATCATTTCCAAGTACAATTTAATTTTTAATTTGCTGAGAAAGATTGAAGGCAAAATAAGAAGTGGGCAGCGGAGGATGAAATGGTTAGCATCACTGACTCAATGGACATGAACTTGAACTCTGCAAGATAGAGTGGAGGACAGAGGAACCTGGTGGACTATAGTCCACAGGGTCATAAAGAGATGGACGTGACTTAGAGACTGAACGACAATCCTTTTGGCTCTCTTGTCAGTTCTGAGTCTCCAGATTAACTTTCCCACATTTTCTTCATTTCCTTAAGCCTCTAATTCCACATATTTTTCACTCTCAGCACACGACTTGAACTCCTATTTCACAGAGGGATTAGGAATCGTTAGAGAGCTCTCTCCATCTTCTCCCATCAGTTCTATAAACTGGGGACTTCCCTGCTGGTCCAGTGGTTAAGAATCTGCCTTCCAATGCAGGGGACACGGGTTCAATCCCTGGCTGAGAAACTAAGATCCCACATGCTTCAGGGCAACTAAAACCTGGGTGCCACTAGAGAGCCAGTGTGTGGCAACTTACTGAGTTCAAGCACTGAAACCAGGGAAACCCCCTCACACCACAGTGAAGAGCCCACACGCTGCATTGCAGCCCCAGCACAGCCAAAATATTGATTAATTAGTTAATAACAAAATTCTATAAATTGAACTGCATTGCTATCTGACTTCTTCCTCTCCTTCCTGCTTCAGTGGAAGAGGGGTTCCCATTCCTGCCCCAGGCCAGTCTCTATGCTTTTAAACTCATACCTTTAACATTACTGGATGACATAATGCTTCCACTCCCAACATCCTCAATACCTTCTACAGTATGTAAATATTCTGAGTCACTTGAAGCATCAGCCCTAAGAAAACGGCCCCACCCAAGTCTTCCTCCAGATGCCACCCCAGCTCTTGTCTCCATCACAGGCAGAGTGAGCAATCCTGGCACATGTCTTAAAAATTCAGACTTCTCCTTTCTCCTTTTTAAACCACAAGGAAGCTTCTTTTCAAACAATTCTGTTTCTAGATGTAGTTGAATGTGGGCACCTGACCCAACCAAGGGGTGGGAGTTCCACCTTCATTTGTTTGCGTGTTAATCTGAGTATTATTCCATAATATGGCTACACCACAGCTGTTTTTCCTTTTCTTCTTTTTTTATAATTTATTTATTTTTTTTGGTTGCACTGGGTCTTCGTTGTCGCCTGGGCTTTTCTCTGGTTGTGAGAGCAGGGGCTACTCTCTCGTTGCAGTGCACGGGCTTCTCAATGCGGTGGCTTCTCTTGTGGTGGAACAGGGGCTCCAGGGTGCTCGGGCTTCAGCAGTTGCAGCACATGGGCTCAGTCGTTGCAGCTCCTGGTCTCTGGAGCGCAAGGTCAATGGCATGTGGAATCTTCTCAATCAGGGATCAAACTTGTGTCTCCTGCTTTGGCAGGCAGATTCTTTATCACTGAGGCACCAGGGAAGCCCTTTGGTTTCTTTTTTCTTTTGGTGACACTGTGCAGTATATGGGATCTTTGTTCCCCAACCAGTGACTGAACCCATGCCCCTTGCAGTGAAAGCAAGTAGTCTCAACCACAGGACCACCAGGAAGATCTGCATATACCACAATCGTTAATCCATTCCCCTGTTGATGAACTTTTGGAGTGTTGGTCTATTATGAATCAAACTACTATGAACATTCTTGTACAAGTCTTTGGGAGACATTTGTTTTCATTTCTCTTGAAAAAATACTGCAGAATGAAATGGCTAGGTCATAGAGTAGATACGTGTTTAATTTCATTAAAAACTGCTACACAACTCTCTGAAGAAATGATACCATTTTACAGTCCAAATGCATGAAATTCTATTTGCTTTATGTTCTCACCAACATTGGACACAGCCAGTGTTTGATTTTAGTCTTTTCAGAGAGCCTGAAATGCTTTCTCATTGTGGTTTTAATTTGTAATAATTTCCTGATGTCTAATGATGTTGAGCACCTTCTTCATGAGGTTCTTGACCATTTGTATATCTTCTTTTCCGAAATGTTGGTCCCATATCTGACCCTGGAAGGCCATATAAGTGTGTCTTTAGAAGGACATGGCAGTTTACCTACCATATAGTGGTGTATCAATGCTCAGTTGCTTCAGTCGTGTCCGACTCTTTGTGACCCCATGGAGCCCGCCAGGCTCCTCTGTCCGTGGGATTCTCCAGGCAAGAATACTGGAATGGGTTACCATGTCCTCCTCCAGAGGATCTTCCCAAACCAGGGATTGAACCTGAGTCCCTTATGTTTCTGATATTATCAGGTGGGTTCTTTACCACTAGTGCTACCTGGGAAGCCCCAGCATATAATGATTAAACCTCAAGCAAGAAAAACATTCAGCAGCTCAAGCCAGGCACGAAAATATCTTGAGATTAAATTGAACTTTTTAGTGAAATGTGATCAAAAGGCTCCACTTCGGCCTTCCCCCCAGCTTCTGTTACCAAAGTGCGTTTGCCATGGGTGTTTAGGCAGCCCTTTCATTTCATAGGTTTTGAAGCCATGTAGTAGATGCCTGGCTATTTCTCTTCTCCTCCGGTCTCACTAGGCAGGCTGCAGAGTCCCAGCAATAGCCCTTGCTTGTCCTGCCATATTTCCTTCCTGGAGGAAAGGAGGCTTTATTTGTTACTTCCTGTCCTATAAGTCAATTATTCGCTACTGCTCCTGAAGCTTCATGGATAAATAAACGAGCAAATGAATAAATCAACAACCAGCTAACCCATCAGGATGTGAGGACAACCCCATCATAATAACTGGAATCTGTGGGAAGCGTTGCAGTTTACAAGATGTTTTCACATATATAATTTATTTTTATCTTCAAAACAAAGTTATAGGGCATCATTATCATGTCCATTTTACAGATGAGGCCAACTAAGGCTCAGAGAGGTTAAAGGAGTGACACACGATAACCAACCTTGGCTGTTCTTAAGGGTGGAGCACTGCGGGGCTTCCCTGGTGGCTCAGGTGTAAAAACCCCACCTGCCAACGTAGGAGACATGGGTTCAAGTCCTGTGCCGGAAGACCCCACATGCCATGGAGCAACTAAGCCAGTGAGCCACAACTATTGAGCCTGTGCTCCAGAGCCTGGGAGCTGCAACTACGGAAGCCTGCACACCCTAGAACCCACACTCATCAGGCATTAGATCCTGGAGGTGGGGGACCCACCTCAGACTGGACCATTTTTCATTTTGAGAAAACAAAATTTAGGTATTAAGAGCGCTGGTTAAAAATTAAATTGTACCTGAAAATGCTATGACTATATACTTTCGGTCATCATGACTACAATTTCGTTATCAGATTAGCCCAAGGAGGAGGAGGAAACTGGGGTCAGGAAGGAGAGAGGCAGCAGGAAAGAAAACTGGGAAATTCAGTGGACTCGCTCGAGGCCTCTGACTCTTGCCTTAGACCTGGACATCACAGTGACAGACACGATGACAGACTGCGGCCTCCACTGAGCCCCAGACTATGAGAGACAGTGACCAGAACCTGGATTGAAGTCTCCTGACAATTATGGTTTTTTAAAAGAGAAGCTTGATTTTTCAATTTACTGTATTTGTCAGCTATTTACATTATTTGGGAAATTTTGAGCCACTCGACACATGCAGTTTAAAAACCTCATTGGCAGTGCTCATACCTGTTCTGAGTCACCCAGCCTGACAGGGAAATCCATAATTATGGCTGAGACTAACAAGCAAGCCAGCAAACGATACTTCTTTTTATATTGTCCTTGTCCATATGAAAATGGTTGATGAACAGGGTCTTGAATTTAAATTCTGGATTTATATATGATAAAGGTCTTCGTGTGTGTAAGCTCAGTTGCTTGTTCATGTCTGACTCTTTGTGACTCTATGGACTAGCCCGCCAGGCTCCTCTGTCCATGGAATTTTCCAGGCAAGAATATTGGAGTAGGTTGCCATTTCTTCCTCAGGGGATCTTCCTGACCCAGGGTTGAACCCTTGTCTCCTCCACTGGCAGGCAGATTCTTTACCATTGCAACACCTTCTTACTATTGACTAATTGCAAGGTAGAGGGGAAAATCAGAGAAAATTCACTTTGAAAGCCACCTTAAACACAGGATGAGTTGCATGGCACTTGTCATTTTGATGAGAACAGAAATGCAGTCCAAGTTTCCATACCTTTCTCCTCAGTTCAGTTCAGTTCACTCGCTCAGTCACTCAGTAGTGTCCGACTCTTTGTGACCCCATGGACTGCACCACACCAGCCTTCCCTGTCCAACACCCATTCCCCGAGCTTGCTCAAACTCATGTCCATCGAGTTGGTGAAGCTATCCAATCATCTCATCCTCTGTCGTCCCCTTCTATCTTTGCTAGCATCGGGGTCTTTTCCAAGGAGTCAATTCTTTGCATGGGGTGGCCAAAGTATTAGAGTTTCAGCTTCAGCATCAGTCCTTCCAATGAACATCCAGGACTGATTTCCTTTAGGATGGACTGGTTGGGTCTGCAAGTCTCCTTGCAGTCCAAGAGACTCTCAAGAGTCTTCTCCAACACTACAGTTCAAAAGAATCAATTCTTCGGTGCTCAGCTTTCTTTGTAGTCCAACTCTCCCATCCATACACGACTATTGGAAAAACCATAGCCTTGACTAGACTTTGTTGGCAAAGTAATGTCTCTGCTTTTTAAAATGCTGTCTAGGTTGGTCATAACTTTTCTTCCAAGGAGCAAGTGTCTTTTAATTTTATGGCTGCAATCACCATCTGCACTGATTTTGGAGTCCAAGAAAATAAAGTCTCTCACTGTTTCCATTGTTTCCCCATCTATTTGTCATGAAGTTATAGGACTGGATGCCATGATCTTAGTTTTCTGAATGTTGAGTGTTAAGCCAGCTTTTTCACTCTCCTCTTTCACTTTCATCAAGAGGCTCTTTAGTTCTTCTTCTCTTTCTGACATAAGGGTGGTGTCATCTGTATATCTGAGGTTATTGATATTTCTCCTGGCAATCTTGATTCTGCGTGTGCTTCTTCCAGTCTGGTATTTCTCATGATGTACTCTGCATATAAATTAAATAAGCAGGGTGACAATATACAGCCTTGACATACTCCTTTTCCTATTTGGAACCAGTCTGTTGTTCCATGTCCAGTTCTAACTGTTGCTTCTTAACCTGCATACAGATTTTTCAGGAGGCAGGTAAGGTGGTCTGGTAGTCCCATCTCTTTAAGAAACTTCCATAGTTTGTTGTGATCCACACAGTCAAAGGCCCACAAGATGGCGGAGTAAAAGGTTGTGTGCTTATCTTCTCCTGCAAGAACTCCAAAATTACAACTCACTTTCTCCTCAACCTCCCATGTTTACTCCCTCTCCTAGATCCAGACACACTTGATTCACCAACTCCAGAAGATGGTGGGAGCCAGAGGAGATCTCATTGATCATCTGGTCTCATCCAACTTTTTGACTCTATAAATGGGAAAGTAGAGTCTGCACTGTTGGCTACCCCTAGCTGGTTAGTGGAATATCGGAGACTGGGAGCTGGGGCTCTAGACATCCAGGCTGGGGATATTTCTGCCAGAGGCTGCCAGAGAATTGCTATCTTGTGTAGTTTGAGAGGCAGACAACTGATTGGAAGAGGCATGAGGTCAGGGGACTGGTCATAGAGTTCCATTTGCACAGCAAGGACATTGCATGCATGAGAGTATATTTTTATTTTGGAAAGCCTGGGGACTGAGGGAGATTATAGCAGGTGACAAGGTCCCCACAAGCCCCTTCTGACAGCATGAACACAATTCACATGCAGAGCCATTTTTGGCATTCCTAGGAAGAGATGGAGAATCATTCAGTAAATTCAGTAAATTCCTTTCAAAATATCAAAAATTACTAAGATCATCCAAAAATTACTAAGAAGCTCCAGTATTTTGGTTACTTGATGTGAAGAGCCGACTCATTGAAAAAGACCCTGATGCTGGGAAAGATTGAGGGAGGAGAAGGGGATGACAGAGGATGAGATAGTTGGATGGCATCACTGACTCAATGAACATGAGTTTGGGCAGACTCCTGGAGATAGCAGAGGACAGGGAAGCCTGGTGTGCCACAGTCCACAAGGTCACAGAGTCGGACAGGACTGAGTGACTGAACAGCAACTAAGATCCTCACATGATAGCACTTGGGTTTAATCATCATTGGGTCAGTAGATCGCAATGGTAAGAACTAGGCTTTAGGACTTCCCTGGTGGTACAGTGAATAAGAATCAGCCTGCCAGTGCCGAGTGCATGGGTTTGATCCATGACCTGGGAAGACTGCACATGCTGCAGAGCCGCTAAGCCTGTGGCCACAACTACTGAGGCCTGTGCTCCTAAAGCCTGTGCTCTGCAACAAGAGAAGCCACAGCAATGAGAAGCCCGAGCCCCACAGCAGAGAATAGCCCCCACTTGCCACAACTAGAGACAGCCTGTGCAGCTATGAAGACCTAGCACAACCAAAAATAAATAAATGAATGAATACAAAAAGAATTAGGTTTTAGGGAATGTAAATTGGTGCAGCTGCTATGGAAAACAGTATGGCGGTCCCTCAAATAACTAAAACTAAAGTTGCCATATGATCCAGCAATTCCACTTCTGGGGATATAGCCAGAGAAAACTATAATTTGAAAAGATACATGCACCCCAGTGTTCATAGTAGCACTATTTACAATAGCCATGACATGTAGACAACCTAAATGTCCATTGCCAGATGAATGGAAAAGAAGATGTGGTACATACATACAATGGAATACTACTCAGCCATAAAAAAGAATGAAATAATGCCATGTGCAGAAACACAGATGGACCTAGAGATGATCAAACTAAGTGAAGTCAGATGGAGAAAGACAAAGAATCATATATCACTTATGGATAGAATCTAAAACATGACACAGGGAATCCCCTGGTGGTCCAGAGGTTAGGATTCCAAGCTTTCACGTCTGAGCGTGTGGGTCCAATCCCTGGTTGGGGAACTAAGATCCCACAAGCTGTCCAGCCAAAAGTAATAAAAATAATCAAATAAATGACACAAATTTATCTATGAAACAGAAACAGACTTCATAGACATAGAAAGCAAACTTGTGGTTGCCAAGCAGGCAGTAGGGAGTTTGGGGTTAGCAGATACAAACTATTATATGTAAAATGGGTAAACAATAAGGTCCTACCATATGGAACAAGGGATTATATTCGGTATCTTGTGATAAACCCTAATGGAAAAGACTTTGAAAAAGAATGTATATATGTATAACAGAATTAACATGACAGTGTAAATCAACTATACTTCAATAAAATAATTTTTTTAAAAAAGAGTTAGGCTTTAGAGGGCAACCAATCTGGGTTCAGGCCTAGGCTGTACCCCTTCTTACTATTCTACTAGGCTTGCTGTACAAGCTCAATGCATGTTAGCTGCCGTTGCTGTTGATGGAGAAGAGGCACAGTGACAAGTGGACACTGAGGATACAGTTGACTCATACTCATTTGTATCTAAAAAGAACAGCATCTACTTGAATGACTGGTAAATATCTGTGACTGGAATTATTTACTCAGACCACAGACAATGCTTTGTGTGCAAACTGGCTGATTTGAGCCTCTGGGGTCATTGGACCCCACTCTCTGGGGTCATTGGACCGTGGTACCAGTACCTCTGATGCAGTAGAAGAACATGGATTTTGGAATTTTGCAGTCCTGGGTTCACATCCCAGCTTTGCCATGTACTACATGTGTAACCTTCGATAAATTGCTTAACTTTTCTGAGTCTCATTTTCCTCATCTCTAAAATAAAGGATAATACCTACGGACATGACTGAGCAACTTCACTTTCACTTTTCACTTTCATGCATTGGAGAAGGAAATGGCAACCCATTCCAGTGTTCTTGCCTGGAGAATCCCAGGGAAGGGGCATCCTGGTGGGCTGCCATGTATGGGGTCCCACAGAGTTGGACACGACTGAAGTGACTCAGCAGCAGCAGCACAAGGTCGTTGGGAGGATCAAACAATACAATGTCCACAGCAACCTAATGGACTGCTGCTGCTGCTGCTAAGTCGATTCGGTCCTAGTGGACGATGGGTGTCAAATAAATGCTCATTTGTAGTCTCATAACTTGGGCAAAGCTTCATAATCCACATGAGTTTGAAAGCCATTTTTTAAACTGCAGAGGGCGTGGACATTAAGACCTTCATACCTGGAAGGACTGGAGGCCCCTTCTCTGAAAACAGGGAGAAGAATAAACTCAGCTCCACATTCAACAGTCCTTTCTGTGTTTTATGATTTCTTTTATTCTTTAGAGACAGCTTGAGTCTCTACCCAGTATCTCTTACCTAATTTAACTCTTCTCCCTTTCTTGATCTTTCTGCTTACTCCTAGCTGGTAAGCCCCACAGAAGCCCTGGCACTGGGAAGGCTATGAGCTGGGGCCATGGTCACTGGCGGTAGCCCATGCACTCCCGAGGGCCATCTGGGAGCAGCTGGACCCACACCAAACCGCTTTGTACAGAGTGGCCCTGACCACGACGATGACAGTAGCGGTGGAGCAGGGCCTGCACGAGTCATTTTCCTGATGGCTGGAGCATCATCAGTCAGGACAGCCCCACCCTTCTTCCCTGGAATGCAAGGCTGGAGGCCTTGTGAAGGGCTGACTATTCTACAAACCAGAGATAGATCCGGGCGGCAGCTAGTGCAGTGGGCTGAACAGAGATCAGCTTTTCCCAGGAGGTGTGGCTGCTCACTGCCAGGGAGCCTGGAAGTCGCTAGACTCAGGGCCTCTGTCTTCCCTGTCTCCTGCCCAGTCTCCCTCACACCTCTGTTCACCTGGGGGATGAATGAAAGAATGTGTACAGTCTTCGAAACTTCTCACACTGGTGGCAGGACCCGTGTCAGACTCTCCTCCCCTCTGGAAAATGTACTTTGCCCAGGACCTCCCTGGTGGTCCACTGGTTAAGAATCTGCCTGGAAGGCAGGAGATGTGGGTTCCATCCCTGGTCAGGGAACTAAGATCCCACAAACTACGGGGCAACTAAGCCCCTGTGCCAAAACTAAAGAGAGGCCTGAGTGCCTCTCAAAGACCCAGTGCAGACACACGTGAAAAAAGAACATCCCTTCCACTTCCTGTTTCTGGAGCTGCACAATGGGCTCCATCTCTTCCTACACATCAGTGAAGACAGTCCATTCTCGAAGCAATGTTCATCCCTGGCCAAATTTTGTTTTCACATTTCTTCAGAAGTTTGGGAAACCAGTACCCGTATTTCTAGTCCCTGGCTTTTCACTGACATCTCAAGAGCAGGCAGACACTCTTAGATTCGCTTGTCAGAGGCAGAACTGGAGCAAAGAGCCAAAAGGACCATGTGACCGTGGAATGAAGAACAAAGAGCAGGAGGCTTAGCATTTCAGGTAAACAATCCAAGAGTGGCAGCTGCTAGTATTTCCTATTTATCTTTTTAAGACTAATTATCTGTTTCTTGTTCTCACATTCAGAAGATGTTTGCCTAGCACAACTTTAGAAACCCAGAAACAGTCCACCAAATATATACCTCCAGTACAACTTGGGGGTTCATTAGATTAATTGATTAATAGTGGTTAATATATGCTTTTAAATCCTTTTATTAAAAGGGCCACCTAAGCCCCGAGTACCATTATAATCAGGCCTAATGAGGTCAGTGGTTTATAGAGAGGGCTTTAAAGCATATATAAAGCTCCTCCCAGATCAGAGGTACAGGATGAAGGTGAGAGAGGCAGGCAAGAATGCACGCTGGTGTTTAAAAGCTCCTCCACAGCACAAGAGCTGCACTGAAGGCAGTGGATTGAAGCCAGGAAGACGGAAATTTGCTAATGGATTTTCAAACTTAAACCAACCTATGTTATAGGACCAAGGCCACCACTGTGTAAAGTCCTGACGGGTTGCTGCTGACTTCAGAGGACCTTCTCAAAGAGAGACGAGAGATTTTTCTCTGCAAAGTCCCAAACCAGGTTAGTCCTAGCTTTATTGTGTTTTTTGTTTTTTAGTTGGAGTATAATTGCTTTACAATGTTGTGTTAGTCTCTGCTGTACAATGAAGTATATCAGCTATAAGTATACACATATTCCCTCCCTATTAAGCCTCCCTCCCCAACTACCCCCACCCCCTATCCCACTCCTGTAGGTCACAGAGCGCCAGTGAGCTCCCTGTGCTATATAGCAGGTTTCCACTAGCAATCTGTGTTACACATGGCATTGTATATATATCAATCCTAATCTCCCAATATAGCCAGTATGGAGAACAGTTTGAGTCCTAGCCTTGTTATATCTTGTAAAACACATAAGCTGCTTTTTGAATGAAACCAAGAACAGAGCCCATGGAGGAAGAAATGGAGCACAGCAAACCTCTTCTGAGTCGTGGTCTCAAAGGTTCCTCTTATCAAAAGTGGTTCCTTTTGATTTTCTCAGGAAACTAGTACAAGAATAGGAACAAAATTGTGGTGTGACCTTGTTTGGAGATGGATGGGAGTGTGTGTGTAGGTAGCATATGTAAGTAGTTGTTCATAGACTCCTGTGATGATCAAGAGGGGTGGAACAGGAGGGTGGGAGGGAGGCTGAAGAGGGAGGGGATATACGTATACCTATGCAGATGGTGACTACAGCCTTGAAAGAAAAGTTATGACCGACATAGACAGCATATTAAAAAGCAGAGACATTACTTTGCCAACAAAGGTCCATCTAGTCAAAGCTATGGTTTTTCCAGTGGTCATGTATGGATGTGAGAGCTGGACTATAAAGAAAGCTGAGCACCAAAGAATTGGTGCTTTGGAACTTTGGTGTTGGAGAAGACTCTTGAGAGTCTCTTGGAGACTCCATGACTGCATGGAGATCCAACCAGTCCATCCTAAAGGAATCAGTCCTGAATATTCATTGGAAGAACTGATGCTGAAGCTGAAACTCCAATACTTTGGCCACCTGATGCAAAGAACTGACTCCTTGGAAAAGACCCTGATGCTGGGAAAGATTGAAGGTGGGAGGAGAAGGGGATGACAGAGGATGAGATGGTTGGATGGCATCACTGACTCATGGACATGAGTTTGAGTAAGCTCCGGGAGTTGGTGATGGACAGGGAGGCCTGGCGTGCTGCAGTCCATGGGGTCGCAGAGTCGGACATGACTGAGCGACCGAACTAAACTCACCTGATGACTGATTTGGGCTTCCTTAGTGCTCAGAGGTAAAGAACCTGCCTACCAAAGCAGGAGAAGTAGGTTAGATCCCTGAGTCAGGGAGATCCCTGGGAAGAGGAAATGGCAACCCGCTCTAGTATTCTTGCCTGGGAAATCCCACAGACAGAGGAGCCTGGCAGGGCTACAATCCATGGGACTGCAAGAGTTGGACATGTCTTAGCGAATAAACAGCAACAACATGGTTGATTCAGGCCACTGAATAGCAGAAACCAAAACGACATTGTAGAGCAATTATACCCCAATTTAAAAATAAATTTTAAAAAGATGTTCATGGGCTCATGTCAGTATGAAATCTGGTTAAAATGAGTTGGGAGTTGGTGCTTAGGATAGAGAGTGATCCAATGAACTGAGTCTATGAGAATAATATCTTGGACACAAAAGAAGGGCACTGAATTGAAAAGAAACTTTTTTAAGAAAATCAAAACTAGTTTCTTTAGGAAACTTTCAAGTTTTAAAATTAACCAGTTTCTCTTTTGAATCACCACAGGTGCTGTAGGATACGAGCCACCACCTACCATGCTATCTTTTGCCCTGTTTGGGGGCCTATTTGTCCTCATTGGTAAGTCCTTGATTGACATTTAGCACTGTTTGCAAGGTGTCCACAAAAACATCTAGCCCCATCCAGCCCAGTCATAAATCAGAAATGGTAGTGATTATATGTCATGGGGTTGGGGGTGGGCTCTCCTGACAGGCCCAGCCATGAATCAGCTGCTTATTTCTATAATTAAGAGTGTTTTCTTGCCAAGCAAGTGGAGGTGTTATCGGTGGGAAATTATGGAACAATGCTTTGTGAGGCAAGACGTATGAGGAGAAAACTATCAATT
The DNA here is from genome assembly GCF_027580195.1 of Bos mutus. NCBI lineage: Eukaryota > Metazoa > Chordata > Mammalia > Artiodactyla > Bovidae > Bos > Bos mutus. The sequence continues at coordinate 102,071,097 of NC_091627.1, forward strand.
CCAGACAGTAAATACGAGTTATATGAGTAAATAGAAAAAATTCTAGTCTGGGAGGAGTTTAGAAGAAAGAGTTCACATTCAGTCAGTATGATGCGACCAAAAAGGCATTTGGGGAGATACACGCCAGTGGAAGTGCTTCTCAGGCGGCACTTGGTAAAGAACCCACCTGCCGATGCTGGAGACAAGAGATGCAGGTTCCATCCCTGGGTTGGGAATATCCTCTGGAGGAGGGCATGGCAGTCCACTCCAGTGCTCTTGCCTGGAGAATCCCATGCACAGAGGAGCCTGGTGGGCTACAGTCCATAGGGTTGCAAAGAGGCGGACATAACTTAAATGACTTAGCATGCATGCATAGAGCTTTTGTTTTTCATTTTTTAGAATGGCTTTTTCTCTGTTTGATGTAACTTATTTTATTATAGAAATATTCATAAGATCAAAACATACTTTAAGAGTGGAGTGGGGAGGTCAGTTAAGAGGCTGAACATTAAACAGGCCAGCCATGATGCTGGTTTTGGCTACGGTGTTAGCAGATGTGATGAGAAGTGGTCAGATTCGGGATGTGTGTTTTCTGTCTGCACCCTCACTCTCAAACCCCATGCTTCAGTTTTTTAAAATTAATTAATTTATTTTAATTGGAGGCCAATTACTTTACAACCCATGCTTCAATTTTACATGTAATCTGTGTCGTGGGACTCTGTCCATTCATTCACTTATATGTATTTCACACACACCCTGTAGGCACGAACACTATAAAACACCAAGGGCCAAGAGGGGAGTCAAGGCGATGCTCCTGCTCTCTGCCTCACATGGGAATCCACACAGCTTAAAGAAATGTAAGGGCTTTACTGGTTTATGCTGCTTCTATAATCTAGATAGGCTTTCTCAGCATCCCGAGCTTACTTGATAGTTTCACTCTCTGCCCTTTTGGTTCATTTTTTAATTCCTTTTTTGCCTGTTTGTATATGGGAGAAAGAATATTATGCCTGCATTTTTTATTTGTTTTGATGAGTTTGGCTTTTTAAAAGTCACATACTTGTGAAGAGTTAATCTTTAGAGTTGCTTTGCTTTCCTTTGAAGATAAATATTACCTAACCTACTGCCTACCAATGCAGGAGACGTGGGTTCGATCCCTGGGTTGGAAAGATCCCCTGGAAAAGGAAATAGCAATCTGCTCCAGTATTCTTGCTGGGGAAATCCCATTGACAGAGGAGCCTGGAGGGCTATAGTTCATGGGATCACAAAAGAGCCAGGCATGATTTAGTGACTAAACATTTGCAAGGAAGAGTTCCATTGACTTTGTGCCTAATTCTAAGAAAGTCTCTAGAATTTATACTGTCTAGTTGATCAGAACTGATCTATGGGAAAAGGGTAAAATCTACCTCTCTAGGGAAAAACACCATTCACAACACTAAGTGCAACACAGGTTTTCACAGCAAATGTTTTAACAAATATAATTTGTTACAACAAAAATTTGTGGTCTTAAGGCACAATTCAGCCATCCTCGGAGAAGGCGATGGCACCCCACTCCAGTACTCTTGCCTGGAAGATCCCATGGACGGAGGAGCCTGGTGGGCTGCAGTCCATGGGGTCTTGAAGAGTCAGATACAACTGAGCGGCTTCACTTTCACTTTTCACTTTCATGCATTGGAGAAGGAAATGGCAACCCACTCCAGTGTTCTTGCCTGGAGAATCCCAGGGACACGGGAGCCTGGTGGGCTGCCGTCTATGGGGTCGCACAGAGTCAGACACGACTGAAGCAACTTAGCAGCAGCAGCAGCAGCAACAACTACTAGAAGAGACTTTTCAACTTATAGACAAGCTTCTTATCTTCTTCAGTAAATAGAAACTCACTTCATAATAACAAAATAAAAAATAAGAATAGATTTAACTTAAATTTAATGGTAAGTTAAAATTTTATTTCCAATTTTCTTAATTAGACTTAGATAGAAACTCAACTTCACAGAAAAATGATATCAAATTACTATTTTAAGTGAATGATACCCTTCTTTCTTTAAGCGAATGATACTCTTCTTTCTTATCTTCCTAAACAAAAGCCATTATGAATTCAGATGTTTACATTTCCAGAAGCACTTGTGTCTTAAAAATTTTCTCCAAGTTTTTACTTAAAACTCTATTGGCAGTTTTCATTCTGATGAAGATTGTAGCAAATGTTTTTGAGACCTATAAGAACTGATTGTCATAATACTTTGAACAAAGTTTAGAATTAAGGGTAGTATTCAATTTTTTTAAGGTTGGACTAGAGTGGGAAGAGGGAATCTTCTGTTCGGTTCCATCTAGTGAGCCATTCTGGGGTCTTGGAGAGGGGTTTGGGAGGATTAAGCCTATGGCTTTGCCATTGGTTTAGTAATGCTCATAAGAGCAATTCGAGCAGTATTTCCTCGAAGGTTTCATGTGAATTATCATTCTGCTCTACAGGCACTTCTAGGGGCTCACACTCCTTCACTCACACAATGAGTCCTCGCCTGCACTTCCGCCTGTACCATGGCTGCTACGGAGACGTCATGATCATGGAGACCCCTGGTATCCCCTGTGATAACACCAGGATGATTGCCTGCGGTGAGTGTAAGGCCTTGCAAGCATCTGGCTAGCCTCCTTTCATCATTTTCAGATTCTTTCTTAGGAAGTAGCTTAATTTTGAGAAGTTCACTTTTATAGCTGCATTATCAAAATTAAAACTAGAGGAAAACAGAATCCCGACCCATCTAACAAACTTCTTCTGTTTTCCCTTCATCCTTTCCAAACCTGACCCAGATGTGTTTACTTCTACATAGTAAAATGTCCATTTCTGGCTGTTTTCCATCTGTTGCTGGGTTTGTTTCACGTTACAACACAAGCATCTTGGGCAAGGCTCCCTTATGTCCTCTCCTGGTCTTCTGTTCCAAAGACTCTTCACGTTGTCTCAGTATTAGCACGTCAGAGTTTGAAGCAACTGCAAGGTCAATCTAATCCTACCTTCCCAATTTACAGATCAGACAACTGAGCCTTAGCAAGGAGGAAGGACTTCCCAAGGTTCCAGGGCTAGGTAGCAGCAGAACCAGACTCAAACTTAGGTTGGCTGACTTCATGTCCAAGACTTCCCCTCTTGCACCAAATGTGGCTGAAAACAGAAGAACAATAAAGAAAGCGGAAGTGATATCTATCTGGGCTATGGACCTTTCCGGGTTTATGCAATCAGAGATCAAAAATGTCCTAAAATGGCTGTCCCAAGCCTGAGGGGCTACAGTCAGGAGCTGTGGCTTACTTATTAAACTGAAAAAGAGTTCTCTTATGAAGTGGAGAACACCATTTATTTTCTATTGACTCAGGCATCCGTGGTTCTGAGATGTTTGCTGAGATGGATTTGAAGGCCTTACAGTCTTACCAAATTCTGATCAAAGAAATTGGACTACGGCACTGCGTGGACCCTGCTCTCATTGCAGCCATCATCTCTAGAGAAAGCCACGGTGGAACCATCCTGCTGGATGGCTGGGACCACACAGGACTTAAATTTGGCCTGATGCAGGTACTCAACCAGAAGCTTTTCATCAGCCCCACTCCATCCTTCCTGATAGATTATTTGCATCTATTTGCATTTATCCTAGGCTTTAAAACACTGGTACTTGCATGGTTTCTGCTGGTAATTCTGTAACATGTCAAGATATACCAGTTATTTGATATCTTTTTTAAAAAGTATCTTACGGGTTTTATGACTACAATTTGCAATGAATACTATGCAATATACTTAAATTGAGAAAATCTCATAAAAAAAGGGCACTATTACCAGTATCCACTTGAGGTTCATGAAATAGTAAATTTCATCCATGTAGATCAAAACAATATAATGAAGTCCTACTTGAACCAAATTGTTCGTTAGACAATTTGGAGGAAGGGGACCCAAATTTTCAGAATATTTGCTTCCAGGCTTTCATTATTTATTTATTTTAAAATTCATATTTAATTATTTTTTGGCTGTGTCACACAGCTTGTAGGATCTTTGTTACCTAACCAGGGATTGAACCTGGGCCCCAGAAGCGGAGTCACCAAATCCCAACCACTGGACCACCAGGGAATTCCACCAGGCTTTATTTTGAATGGTCTGAGAAACCCAGACTTCCAGTCTCCCTACTTAGAAAAAGATATTTTTGACTTCAAATATCTAGATTTTGGGTGCTCATTATTTGTTTTAAAACAACTTTTTCCTTTATGTATTTGTTAATATTTGAGTGCTTATTATGCCACACCCAGTTCTCCCAAATCTTACTTTGTTTTTCAGACTCTCTTTCCCGTGAAAGAAAGGACATTTAGAATTGATTCTGTGGAAACAGAGAAAAGGGGCAAGGCGGTGCCCATGACCTTGAACATAAGGAGTAGAAATCAGGACAGCAGAAACCTGTGTTGCTCCATTTAGATGCTGACATTCTTATCTGAATTTTCTAGCTTGATAAAAAAATTCATCATCCTGTTGGTACCTGGGATGGCAAAGAACACCTTTTGCAGGCTGTTGGGATTCTCACAGACAGTATTAAGGCAATCCAGAAAAAATTCCCCAGCTGGAGTGTGGCTCAACACCTCAAAGGTAGGCCAGATGTGTAGTGCTTTGTTTAGAAGAGCGGTGAGTGAGAGAGCCCTGAAGGCCGGGTGTGCCCTGGGTATTCCTGGGCCTATGCCCACCAGGGCAGCACTGGCCCTGGGAGGAGCCTGAACGCTCTCTGAAGCACTGAGCTCCCTGGAGTGGTCTTCTTTTCTGCTTGCATTCCCCTTCTGCCAGATGTTGGGGTTCCTTTTACATCTCTCCTTGGTTCTCCTTTTTAAAAAAACATTTACCTATTTATGGCTGTGCTGGGTCTTCGTTGCTGCATGCAGGGTTTTCTATAGTTGTGGCAACTGGAGGCTACTCTCTAGCTGCGGAGCACAGGCTTCTCACTGTGGAGGCATGGTGGCATGGGCTCTAGGCATGCGGGCTTCACAAGTTGCAGCACATGGGCTCAGTAGTTGCGGTTTGGGAGCTCCAGAGCACAGGCTCGGTAGTTGTGGTTCACAGGCTTAGTTGCCCCTATGGCATGTGGGATCTTCCAGGACCAGGGATCAAACCTGTGACCCCTGGCTTGGCAGGGGATTTTTAACCACTGGACCACCAGGGAAGACTTCTCATTGGTCCTTGAGCCAATCATTGGTCATTGAGTGATGCCCTGAGAGTTAGTGTGATTGTTTAAAAGAATACGTTTGCCTTTCTCTGATGGGTTTTCTTCCCCTGGTGCAAGAAACTGTTGCTCACTTTCTGAATTGTTGGAATGAACGTTCACCCCGTGGCATCCTCAGTGACAGCAGGGCTTTAAGCACCATGATGTGTCCAGGGAAGATGCCTTCTAGGCTGATCACAGACCACCTCAGGTTCAGCATTTCCCAGACTGAATCAACTCACTTTGTCTGCTCGCTCAGTCGTACCTGACTCTTTTCGATCCCACGGACTGTAGCCCACCAGGCTCCTCTGTCCATGTGCTTTCCCAGGCAAGAATACTGGGAGGGTTGCCATTTTCTTCTCCAGGGGATCTTCCCAATCCAGGGATCCCACATGTCTTGCATCTCCTGCATTGGCGGGTGGGTTCTTTACCAGCTGAGCTACAGGGAAGCGAATTAACTCACTAGCCTCCCATTATACATTTGCTTTTTCTTCTGTATTCTCTGTCTCTGTGGAAGGCACCAAAATATACCCAGTCATCCTGGCCAGAACAACCAGATTGTTTTCTGAGGTTCCCTGGTTCCTTCTCCTTTTACATCCAACCACACCTCCTACAGACCCATCGTATGCAAGTATCTCCCTCCTTCCACACTTTACAGCCTGATTTTTGAATAAACAATTTCTATATTCTATGTCAAGGTCCTAGGAGGCAGGGATCAAGGCCAGGGGTCTTTTTCTCTAGACATCCAAGCAGAGCACGGTTATGTTAAACACATGAGTAACTACTGAAGATTAACCTTCTAGGGTATACAACACACACATGCATACTGCACACATGCCCCTACAAAGAAATGAGTGTGTCTCGGGCATCATTGTGCAGTGTGCAAGTCGGTGTGGCACCCATCCTGGTGCACAGTAGTTGCTTAAAAACATTTATTGAATGAATGAGTGAATAAATGAGTTATTGAACGACTGAGACAATGCTATAAGTATTCTCAGAGTGAAGATTGGTAGAGAAATGAGAAGCAAATCTGACTTTTGCAGCAAGAAAACAAAAGCCTCTAGAAAAAGAGAGACAGAAGGAAAGCAATCTGGAATCTTCTCAGTGACTCTTGAGGAAGTAGATCCTCTGAGGAGGAGAGGAAGGGGAAAGAAGATCTGGGACTATGCTTTTGGAGATTTGCTCATAGCTTACTTCTGTTGAAAGTTAATTTTCCAACCCGAACCTCTGGTTTCATTTCAGGTGGTCTCTCAGCCTTCAAGTCAGGAACTGAAGCCATTGCCACCTCCGCAGACATACAGGCTGACTATGTCAATGATGTTTTAGCCCGAGCTAAGTTCTATAAGAAGCGCGGCTTCTAGACAAAGCTCCATGGGCGGGCCAGGTTGGTAGGTGCTCATATGGCCCCTCTTTGAGGATTTGATAAGGTTGTGTTGTACCCAAGGCTGGCAAAGGAATGGTTGCATTTAAGACAAAAAATTCATTTCCTACTCTTCTTCATGCAAATAAGCATAAAAAAGGGAAAATCCATCCAGTTCACATTATGTTTCCCATGAGATATATATAGATATATGCATAATTACTGTGCAGTAAAAGTGAATATCACAGTAAATGATGTATTCTTACCATATTCTTAGGAATAAGTCTACCTATTTCAGCAGGGCCTCATTTTAGCCCACAATTTTTGTTTTCTTGACTACACCACACAGCATGTGGGATCTTAGTTCCCCGACCAGGAATCGAACCTGTGCCCCCTGCAATAGAAGCACAGAGTCTTAACCACTGGACCACCAGGAAGTCCTAGCTCATGATTTCAATGCCCACATACTCCCTGTCTTACCAGAATTACTAATAAGAAGAGAGCCTGACCTGAGCCTTGGACCTCCTCCCAGCATCTGCTCAAGCCCCTAGAGCTTTGCTTGTGAGGGATCCCTGACTCATAAGCCAACCTGGGAGACGGTGGAGAAACCCTCGAATTCCCAGGGTGGAATCTGAGCTCCCTGGGCACCTGAGAGCCAACCTCGGCAAAGCTAATCCTCCTCAAGGACCGCATCCCTCAGGCCCACTCCTGTCTCCTATGTCTTCTTCCTCTTCTTTGATGAAGATCCAGGGACTGGCTTCTCTTTTTTCCTTTTTTGTCAGTAGTTGCTGCCATATGCTCTTTCAAAGGGTCCATTCTCCACAAAATGTGGCCAAAGATAAGCATATTGGGCCTGAATTTGTTATGGTTCTTTAGGTGCAAGTAAAAGCCAATCCTCGAAATTTTAAGCAATAAAAGGAAATTACTGCAAGGCTATCAAAAGGCTCACAGAGCCAAAGAGAAGATCAAGGACAAGAAGAGAAACCGGGCAACTCTGGATAGCAGGAACCAGTTGACCATGCTTTGTAGCAGCCTACTGCATGAATGAACTAGTGCGCTCACTGCATAGATGAACTCCAATGCCTTTTTCTCCCATCCTTTCACCATTCTGCTTCACTTTTATCATCCCAGGGGAGAGACTCTGATGGACTATCTTGGATCATACATATACCTACGGGCTGGCTGCTTTGCTTTTTGGTCTTGCCCAGACCACCTACCATGGAGAAGAGACATTCCTCTTGGAACCTCAGGCAGAGTGCAGCTTTTACTTCCATACTCAGGAGAAAACACCAGTAACATGTTGGATTGTAAAGTTCTCAAAGTCCCTGCCGATGTGGTCCCTGCTGGGCCTTTAGCTTCCTTCAGAGATGTTTGATGAATGTTTCTATGCATCACTTCTTTTTCTAAGGAAGAATCAAAATCATACCCACCTGACTTCCCTGGTCCAGTGGATAAGAATCTGCCTGTCAATATAGGGGACAGGGGTTCGATCCCTGGTCTGGGAAGATCCCACCTGCTCTGAGACTACTGAGTCTGTGTGCTGCAACCGCTGAGCCCTTGTGCCTTACAGCCTGTGCTCCACAGAAAGAGAAGTCACCGCAACGAGAAGCCCTTGCACGGCAACAAGAGTAGCCCCCCCACACCGAGACTAGAGAAAGCCCTCGAGCAGCAACCAAGGCTCAGCACAGCTGAAAAAAAAAAAAAACCGCCTACATCTGAGCCCCCCTGGACAAAGCCCAGTAAACCCTTCTCTGCTCAGTGATCTCTCAACCCTGCCTGAAGATGTGACCCAGGCAGAACTGGGACCCCTGTGTTTCACTGGGGCAGAGCCAATAGTGTGGCAGCCCTGCAGTATACAGGCCAGCATCTTCTATGATCAAATGAGGACCATGCTGTATCAGCTGTTTAATATTTTGATTATTATCTCTGCATATAGGCAATCCAGGACATTCTTTAGACATTCACTTTGCTCAAGAATGAATTCTTCTGTGGGGGAAAACACAAACATGTTCTCCATTTAACTGCAAACTCCTTCAATGTCACCACTAAAGCAATAAAGTACACCCAGGTGAGATCATTTCAAAATAATTTAAAAACAAGAAACAGTATGATGACTTTTGACTGAGATACCAGATGTTGTAGAGCAGAGTCCATATTTAAGGTGTCTTAGTTTGGTTACCATAGAAGTAGACCCTGACCCTGACCCTGACCCTCAGGTGCAGGTGGTTTATTTGAGTGGTGCAGGGAATGCTGGTATGAAGTGGCTAGGGGATACAGGGAAGGGAGACAACTCATCAAACATATGTCATCAAGCCGGCTACCACAGTGGGCAGTGGCGTTTGGTCCTCCAAGCAAACATCAAGGAACTGTACAAAACACACACTGCAGAATTATTAATATTACATTCTAGGGACAAGGAGCTGGGGTATTTATGCATCAACTTCTAAGAGCCATTGACCAAGTATCTGCCTGTTGAGGCGAGAGCAGGTTAATTCTTTGCCCTTCTGGTCTGCCGTGCCAACTAGGCAGTGTACTTACCTGCACTTCCAAGGGAAGGAGGCCGTAGATGCTGACATGCAGATCCTGGCAGTTGTAAATCAACTGAAATCCTGAAATGTCTAGGGACACAGGAAGGCCCTTGCCTGTGTATAGGGCACTCTCCAGAAAACCTCTCTTTCCTCCCTCTAGCCTGTGCTGTTGCTTCAGTCGTGTTCAATTCTTTGTTATCCTATGGACTCCTCTGTCTATGGATTCTCCAGGCAAGAATACTGGAGTGGGTTGCCATGCCCTTCTTCAGGGGATCTTCTCGACCCAGAGATTGAATCCGTGTCTCTTATTTCTCCTACGTGTTCAATCACTGGTCAGGGAACTAAGACCCTGACCACCTCCCTGACCCCAAAACAAACCTCACAAATGCCTGAAACAGAGGCTGGCTTTAGTCAAAGGAACACAAAGGAAGGCCTGGCCAATGAGGGAGACAAAACACAAAGAACAAAACACAGATTAAAGTGTGAAAGGAATTATGCCACGTGGACATTCCTGCTGCTTGGGTTCACTCAATACGTTCCTCAGAAAAGCTATGCTGTTTATTTTTAAGATGAAAGGTTAAAACATGGCTGAAGCTTTAAAAATGTGAAGAGCAGAAAGGAATGGGGAGGCGTGGTTTCTGATTGTGCCTTTGAGGTTAAAGAGCCTGAATGCTTTACAACAGGGGTCCCCAACCTCCAGGACCTAGTGCCTGGTGATCTGAAGTGGAGCTGATGTAATAATAGAAATAAAGTGCACAATAAATGGAATGCACTTGAATCATCCTGAAGCCACATCCCCACCCCCAGTCCGTGGAAACATTGTCTTCCAGGAAACCGGTCCCCGGTGCCACAAAGGTTAGGGACCACTGTTTTACACGCATCTGCAGTCTCTGGCATCCTGAGAAGGGCTGCCACTGGAATTGCTTGGGTGTGAATTGGGTGTGAATTGCTTCTCATTTCTGTTCCACTTGTTTATCTTTTTTGCTGGTTGCCTGGGGTTGAATTCCTATTTGATTGAGAAGCTCAAATTTAACAGCAGCAAAGAGTAGCAACACCACTCCAGTGCTTGGCTTTGTCAAATCCATTTTGAGTGTAATTATCATTGAGGAAAAACAGCTTTTCTCATTTTTTAAAGAATGAAATAAGCTGCTGGAGGCTGTTCACTGTAATTTGAAACTAGCAAAACCATACGGAGCCATGACTGTCAGCATCCCATCTTATCTGTTTGCACATCCCAAGTCAATGTTGTGAAAATCAACAGGTTTGGCTTCCCTAATTCTCCATGCGGCTCTGTTCCTAACCGTGCCTTCTCCTCTCCTAATTCTCGTTCCCACTATGTCCTTCACTCAGTCCCTCACACTCATGGTCCTTCCCTCTGCAGGACCTGTGCTCCTCCACCTGTTCCCCAGGTCGTCTGCCCCTTCTGAACTCTTAGGTCTACACAAACCTCTTCATTTCCTAAGGGTCTTCCATGGGCTTGGCGTCCCCTCCTGCTGCCTCTATTCCCAAGCCTTCCGTCACTACTTCCTGCCTTTTTCCCGTACTGAATTCTAAAATTAAGACAAAGATATGTTACAAAGTGAACTCTCGGTCAAAGTATTTCAAAGATGTACTGCTTCTGATGTAAGGAACTAGAGCCAGAGAATCTGGATTAGCCTTTTCACAGGTGAAAAACAAAAATTCCTTATCGCTTACAGCTTTGAGGAGGTTTTTTGGAGTCCTCTCTAAAGAAAAAGAGTTCCCTGCTCAGGTATCCTTTGAGCTTTGTGTCCATGGATCTAAAATTAAAATGATCAGATAAAAATTTTGTTCCAACATGTGTTCCTATCCTTTATTAAAATAGAAAGCATACTAATTAGGTTAAATTGGATTATGCACACACATTTTTAGTTTCATTTTCTTGCAAAAATATAATTAACGGATCTTAGGATTGTCCTGGGTTCTGGAATGTTTTGACAAGAGTATCTTAGGGGAAAAAGATACATCTTTAGTGCAATACAGTTCTGAAGGTATTGCTGTGGGGTTTATGAGTGAACAAAACACAGTTTTCTTCACAGTTGCACAACATTGTGGTGCTTGTAAAGACTTTCCTATATGTGCAGTGCATGGGTTGTTTTAGTTTCTACTATCTTTCTAGCATCTGTCTCTGCTCTTATTTACAGAGCAGTGCTAAGAGATAGGGTCTATTACCATGCTGTCTCTTATCCTCGGCATTCTTTTAAGACAGGTGAAGAGCATGAGACTCTATGGATGGTTCTGGGCCTTGGGGTCTTCTCAGGGGGATCTGGGGAGAGTATCCACACTATGCAGATCTGTGGAGGCCTTAACTATCATCACCAGGGAAGACCTCTGAAAAGTTCTGAGGTCTAGTACCCCCAGTGAGAGCAGAGTTGGAGGGGGAAGTTGTGAGAGTCATGGGTATCTTCAGAGTATGGAAGATGCAATCTGAGAGGAGAGAAGCCTTCTGCTCAAAGAGCAAAGGGGTGAATGTCCACCTGAGAGTGTGTTTCAATAGCAGCTTTGTATGCAAAGTGTACATTAGTACCCTTATTAGTAAAGGTATTACTCATTGAATACTGAACAGTGATGGCAAATTAATATTATTCTATAATGAGTGTACTGTGTATGTGAAAGTTGCTCAGTCATGTTTGACTCTTTTCGACCCCAGACTGCAGCCAGGCTCCCCTGTCCATGGGATTCTCCAGGCAAGAATACTGGAGTGGGTTGCCATTTCCTCCTCCAGGGAATCTTCCTGACTCAGGGGTTGAATCCATGTCTCCTGCATTAGCAGGCATATTCTTTATCACTGAGCCACCATGGAAGCCCCCATAATTGACACATAATACTGTGTAAGTTTAACATATACAGCACAATGATGTGATTTACACATTTTATTAAATGATGATCACAATGAATTTAGTTCATGTCCATCATCTCATGATGACACATTAAAAACAAAAAAATTTTAACTTGTGAAGAGAACTCTTAGGATCTACTCTCTTACAAACTTTCAAATATATCATACAGCAGTGTTAACAAGTTATCACATGGTACATTACCTCCCAGGATTTATTTACTTATAACTGGAAGTTTGGGCCTTTGCCTATGGTAACCACAAACCTGATCTCTCTTCCTATGAGCTGTTTCTTTCTTTTTTTTAAGAGTCCCCGTATTAGTGATATCATACACCATTAGTCTTCCTCTGACTTATTTAGCATAATGCTGTCAAGGCCCATTCCTGTTGTTGCAAACGATAGAATTTCCTTCTTTTTATGGCTGAATAATATGGGGCTTCCCAGGTGGTGCAGTGGTTAAGAAGCGGCCTGCCAATTGGAGACATAAGAGACAATGGTTCAGTTCCTGAGTCAAGAAGATCTCCTGGAGGAGGGCATGGCAACCCACTCCAGCATTCTTGCCTGGAGAATCCCAGGGACAGAGGAACCTGGAGGGCTACAGTCCAAAGGATCACAAAGAGCCAGACACAACTGCAGTGATTTAGCATGCAACGCTCATTATACAACCACATTTTGTTTATCCATTCAGCCATTGATGGATACTTAGGTTATTTCCATGTCTTGGCTATTGTAAATAATGCTCCTATGAACATGGGGGTACAGAAGAGACCCCCAGAGACAAAGCAGGAGTCTAGCTGGGGAACAAGATCGTGTATCTGAGTGTGCTCTGGTGGGGGCCGGAGGATGGTCCAGAAAGACTGCAGTCCAGGGGCACAAAGGGCTCTGGTGGGAAAGAGGTGGGACTAATGACAGAGAAGACCTTGGTGGCCAAGATAGGAAGCCAGAGGGGATGAGGTGGAGTGAAGAGGACGAGTGATGATTAGGAGGACACAGTGGCTAGGGCATTCTGGAGCAACATGGTGAGGCCAGCTGTGGGAGCAGGAGATGCCAGTGAGAAGGGAGCGGCAAAACAAAAGCCAGTGATGAGGTGGGAAAGTGTGGTGGGGCAGGACCCACCGGTGAGAAGGGAGACAATGAGCAGAGCCTGGACAGGTGCAGTGAGGGAAAACGGGCCTGTGGAAGGCACTCCAGCAGAGGCTGGGAGACCTTGTAGGTCCACTGAGAAGGTGGAGGCTGGTGTCAGGGAGGCTCAGAAAGGGCTGTGGACACTGAAGTGGGAACAGTGGAAGCAGCATCTTCTCCAGGCTCCTCAAACAGCAGAATGCCAGCTCTGGGAGATTCCACATATGTACATGCATGAAGACACCTCACAGCCAGATACTGACATGCAGTTGTTGACAGTGGCCCTTATCGGGGACATCCTTGGGAATGCGGTGGGCAGGACACAAGCCTCAGACAGGGAGGAACAGGGGCAGGGTTTCCTGGTGGGGGCAGTGGCACCTGATGGTTACTCCCACCCTGTTCCCTGCACCCTGTTCCTCACCCCCATGGCTTGATCTCAGATTCTCTTCCCTAGAGATTCCCCTCACATGTCATGCCAAGCCATCCTGAGGGCCTGGAATTGCACCAGCCATGCTGGGAAAAGGAATACAGAAAGCAGGGAAGTGACGGATCCCCCTGCACAGAAGAGAAAGGAAGACTTGGACCACTTGAGTTTCTTTCTGGCAAGTTCTCCAAGCAGAGGAACCAGCAGACTGGGTTACCTGCAGTGAAGCTAGGAGCAGAGATACTCTAAAGAGGTGGAGGCTGGGTGGAATGATCTTAAGGAGAGATCCTAGCAGCTTAGACCCTGAGAGCAACAAGAATTAGCATCAGGGGACTTCCCTGGTGGTCCAGTGGAATACACCTTGCAATGCAGGCGACTTGGGTTCAACCACTGGTCAGGGAACTAAGATCCCACATGCCATGGGGCAACTAAGCCCACGCTGCAACTCTTGAGCCCAGGCAATGCAATGAAAGACCCTGCAAGACACAACAAAGTGCCCCAACTAAGGCCTGACGCAGCCAAAAAAAAGAATTAGCATCGAGAGTGCTGGCTCGACACAGACCCAAAGACACACCTGGAGCTTGGTAGGTTCCCTTTACTGCATCTCAGAAAAAGTTCTTTGGGAAGGACTTTACAGGATTTGGCTTTTATTAGACAATTTTGATGAGTGTTCAAAGAAGCAGGGGTTGCTCAGGATTGGACGCTGTCAGGAAAAAGAGACGGGTCTATGACTGGTGTCTTCATTAATCTCATCTAGAAAGTGAGAGGGAAGAAGTGAGGCTGAAGCTGTGTGACAAGGAGCAGCAGCCCCCACGTTACCCAGAAGAGGGGAATGTTCAGTCAGTTTTCTGGCTTGAACAATGTTGGTGTTTTCATCTATGCTCAGACATGATTACACAATGAGCTTGTTTTTGTCTTGATCCGTCAGTCACAGATGGAGAAGGAAATGTCAGCCTACTCCAGTATCCTGGCCTGGAGAAGCCCATGGACAGAGGAGCCTGGTGGGCTACAGTCCATGGGGTCACGAGAGTCGAACACAACTTAGCAACTAAACCACCATCAGTCACAGCGGCTTTATCTGATGTTGGTGATCTGTGAAATCGCTCCAGCTCCTAGACACACCAAGGTGTGATGGTTCCAAGCCAGCTCCTGACTGTCAGAGTTGTTTTTCTCTAATGATCCTCCTTGGCCAAAGACCTCCTTGGACAAAGTCAGACCACAGGCATGAATCCACGACAGCCAGATTTTTCACTTGTCAAGAGTTTGCTGATTCAGGAAATTCCCTGGGGGTCCAGCGGTTAGGACCACTGGCGGGGGCATGGGTTCCATCCCTGGTTGGGGAACTAAGATCCCGAATGCCGTGGGGTGTGGCAAAAAAGAAAAACAAAACAGGAAAGTCTGCCAGGTGAGACCAGGAAGATGTCCAGAGGGCATAGTCTTTATTGGACCAGAGCTAATGGCCCCTCTGCTGTCGTAGGATGAGTTGCTGAGTCATCTGATGAGACAATGACTGCACAGCAGCATTTAAGATTTTGGACAGGATACAAGGACAAAAGATAGAAGGCAGGAGGAGAAGGGACGACAGAGGATGAGATGGCTGGATGGCATCACCAACTCAATGCGCCTGAGTTCGGACAAACTCCAGGAGGTAGTCAAGGACAGGGAAGCCTGGCATGCTGCAGTTCACGGGGTTGCAAAAAGTTGGACATGACTTAGCAACTGAACAATAACAATAATGACCAACCATAACACAGGCAAGTACCAGAAACCAAAAGATCATGAGTCTTGTGACAAGTTTTACAAAGCCAGCGTCCCGGATTATAAAACCCAAGCAATGAAAACACTGAAGACACCCCAGAATCCAGCAGGGCCCTTTAGAGAATCAGGTGTTTTATTTATTCTTATATCCACAGTTGTGCATGCCCTGTAGTATATAAATACAACCAGAAATACACCGCCTCACCCCCAACCACCACCAGCTGAGACGAAATCAAGGTGTTCAAAGGGGCTTTGAACATCCTGTCTAGTCTTGTCAGAACTGCATTGCTGGCAGGTAGGATGTGCAGTGGAAAAACCTTCAGTGGTATCTTTAAAATTACCCTACCAGCGCTGGCCCAGTGCTGCTGCTGCTGTTCCTCTGCCTCTGGGTAATATCACAAAACATACTTGCTAAGTTTCACTTTTTATTATGTCCACCTCCTCACATATAGAAAAGCACTTCAAGGCTCTTTCATTCTTTGTCAGTTTTGTAGGGCTCCTGTGATGATCAGCACATTTGTTTCTAAAGCATCATGGACTAACTCCAAATCAGCTACCTAGCCTATCGGTATAAATATTTAGTTTTGTTACTGGGCAGACCTGGGAGAGGGCATTGAATGGATATAATGTTTTAAATATTTTTTAAAAAATTATTTATTTATTTATGGATGCACTGGGTCCTTGTTGCTGCACTGGGCTTTCTCTGGTTGTGGTGAGTGGCGAGCTGCTCTTCACTGTGGTGCTCAGGTTTTTCACCGTGGTGGCTTCTCTCGTGGAGCTCGGGCTCTAGGGTGCTCAGGCTTACTTGCTCCGTGGCATGTGTGATCTTGGACCAGGGATCCAATCCATATCCCCTGCACTGTCAGGCAGATTCTTAATCTCTGGACCAAGGAAGTCCAAATGGATATAATTTTTGAAGAAAGCTTATATTTCAAGGGCAAATTTGAGTCTGATAACCCATTTAAAATTTAAAATGACTTAGTAATTTTTAATTTTACTAAGTATGCATAATCTACACACACAATTAAATCAGTTATTCAGGGGAGTCTTTAGAAGGTCAGTTTAGGGTATGGCTAGTTCCCTGAGGCAAGCAACTGTGGGCTGTCCCTTTGTGGGAGAGGGAAGGAGGTGGCTGGGTTTAGAGTGACAATACTGGACAGCGATGTGTGAAGGAACAGCACCAGTTTACCACAGGTTAGGTGATTATCTGAAAGATGCCAGGGGTTTACTGTCAGTGGAAGTCTATATAGCACAGCATGGGAAGCCATTAAGATTAATGGAGACCCAAGAACTAAATCAACTGAAGTTTTCATACTTTTATTATTGCTGCTGTGGTTCTTAGACAAGGTGGATACACATCTTGGCTACTGGAGGTGAAGAAAGACTGAAATAAGCCAAGAGCCTCTGGTGATTTCCATTTAACTGAAGCTGTTCCCTAGTACCTGTTCAGATTCATAATAATAAAGGGAGTGGGGGCAAGGGGAGAATTTTTTATTTCAGAATAGTGGAGAAAACTTCTAGAAGATATTTTTATGGTACCAGTCTTTGTGTCCAAGGACTATGTTTAACTTAAAAAATATATTCACTGAAATGTATTTAATGGACATATAACTAACCTAGGAAAATCAATTCCCCCTACTTTTTATTTTTTGTTGATATTACTTTTTAAAAGTAATTTTGCCCCCATAGGTAGATTTATTTTACAGGAGACAGGGATCAAGACCATCCCCAAGAAAAAGAAATCCAAAAAAGCAAAACGGCTGTCTAAGGAGGCCTTACAAATAGCTGAGAAAAAGAAGAGAAGTAAAAAACAAAGGAGAAAAGGAAAGATAACCCATTTGAATGCAGAGTTCCAAAAAATGGTAAGGAGAGATAAGAAAGCCTTCCTCAGTGATCAGTAAAAAGAAATACAGGAAAACAATAGAATGGGAAAGACTAGAGATCTCTTCAAGAAAATTAGAGATACCAAGGGAACATTTCATGCAAAGATGAAATGGTGTGGACCTAACAGAAGCAGAAAATATTAAGAGGTGGCAAGAATACACAGAAGAACTCTACAAAAAGAGCTTCACGACCCAGATAATCACGATGGTGTGATCACTCACCTAGAGCCAGACATCCTGGAATGTGAAGTCAAGTGGGCCTTAGGAAGCATGACTATGAACAAAGCTAGTGGAGGTGATGGAATTCGAGTTGAACTATTTCAAATCCTGAAAGATGATGCTGTGAAAGTGCTGCACTCAATATACCAGCAAATTTGGAAAACTCAGCAGTGGCCACAAGACTGGAAAAGGTCAGTTTTCATTCTAATCCCAAAGAAAGGTAATGCCAAAGAATGCTCAAACTACCACACAACTGCGCTCCTCTCACACGCTAGTAAAATAATGCTCAAAATTCTCCAAGCCAGGCTTGAACCATGAACTTAGAGATGTTCAAGCTGGTTTTAGAGGCAGAGGAACCAGAGATCAAATTGCCAACATTCGCTGGATCACTGAAAAAGCAAGAGAGTTCCAGAAAAACATCTATTTCTGCTTTATTGACTATGCCAAAGCCTTTGACTGTGTGGATCACAACAAACTGTGGAAAATTCTAAAAGAGATGGGAATACCAGACCACCTGACCTGCCTCTTGAGAAACCTATATGCAGGTCAGGAAGCAATAGCTAGAATTGACATGGAACAACCGACTGGTTCCAAATAGGAAAAGGAGTACATCAGGCTGTATATTGTCACCCTGCTTATTTAACTTATGTGCAGAATACATCATGAGAAATGCTGGGCTGGATGAAGCACAAGCTGGAATCAAGATTGCTGGGAGAAATATCAATAACCTCAGATATGCAGATGATACCACCCTTACGGCAGAAAGCAAAGAACTAAAGAGCCTCCTGATGAAAGAGGAGAGTGAAAAAGTTGGCTTAAAGTGCAACATTCAGAAAACTAAGATCATGGCATCCGGTCCCATCACTTCATGGCAAATAGATGGGGAAACAGTGGAAACAGTGTCAGACTTTTTTTTTTTTTTTTGGTTCCAAAATCACTGCAGACGGTGACTGCAGCCATGAAATTAAAAGACGCTTACTCCTTAAAAGGAAAGTTATGACCAACCTAGACAGCATATTAAAAAGCAGAGACATTACTTTGCCAACAAAGGTCCGTCTAGTCAAGGCTATGGTTTTTTCCAGTAGTCATGTACGGATGTGAGTTGGACTACAAAGAAAGCTGAGTGCCAAAGAATTGATGCTTTTGAACTGTGGTGTTGGAGAAGGCTCTTGAGAATCACTTGGACTGCAAGGAGATCCAACCAGTCCACCTTAAAGGAGATCAGTCCTGAGTGTTCACTGGAAGGACTGATGCTGAAGCTGAAACTCCAATACTTTGGCCACTTTGATGTGAAGAACTGACTCATTTGAAAAGATCCTGATGCTGGGAAAGATTGAAGGTGGGAGGAGAAGGGGATGACAGAGGATGAGATGATTGGATGACAGCACCAACTCGATGGACATGGGTTTGGGTGGACTCCGGGAGTTGGTGATGGACAGGGAGGCCTTGCGTGCTGCAGTTCATGGGGTCACAAAGAGTTGGACATGCCTGAGCGACTGAACTGAACTGAAGGTAGATTTAATCCTAGGAATTTTTTTCTTTTTGATCTGATGGTGAATGGGATTGTTTCCTTAATTTCTCTTTCTGATCTTTCGTTTTTGGTGTATAGGATTGCAAGAGATTTCTGTGTAGTAATTCTGTATCCTGAAACTTTACCAAATTCATTGATGAGCTCTAGTAGTTTTCTGGTAGCATCTTTAGGATTTTCTATGCATACTTCTTTTCCAATTTGGGTTTCTTTTATTCCTTTTTCTTCTTTGATTATCATGGCTAGGACTTCCAAAACTATGTTGAATAATAGTGGAGACAGTGGACATCCTTGTCTTGTTCCTGATCTTTTTTTTTTTTTTTTCTAGAAAGGCAGACTGCCACGTGCAGCGCCTCATTTGGATGTGTCTGGAGTCTTGGAAGCTTGACTACCCTACGTTCCCCTACAAATGGACCTTGAGAGCTTGTTTGGAGGTTCTAGCAGGGGAGCGCAGCTACTCGTATACCCTTGACCGAAGACCGGTCCTCCTCTAGCGGGGATGGTCGTCCTCTTCGACCGAGCGCGCAGCTTCGGGAGGGACGCACATGGAGCGGTGAGGGAGGAAGGGGACACCCGCCTAGCCAGCCAGATCAGCCGAATCAACCCTGGCGATCAATGGGGTGACAGATGTCGCAACCAGATCGCCCTCACATCCTGTTCCTGATCTTAAGAGGAAATGCTTCCAGGTTTTCTACCATTGAGAATGATGTTTGCTGTGGGTGTGTCGTATATGGCCCTTATTATGTTGAGGTATGTTCCCTCTGGGCTTCCCAGGTAGCTCAGTGGTAAAGAACCCGCCTGCCAATGCAGGAGACTTGGGTTCCATCCCTGGTTTGGGAAAATTCCCTGGAGGAAGAAATGGCTATCCACTCCAGTATTCTTGCCTGGGAAATCTCATGGACAGAGGAGGCTGGCAGGCTACAGTTCACTGGGTCAAAGAGTCAGACACGACTGACTGACTGAGCAGGTACACATGCATAATTAACTACATTATCATTAACTGAAGTGATCAATAATTTTTTCTCCAAACAATGAAGAAAATTAGAGGACAGAAAATGAAAAATTGTTTGGCTATTTTTTTCTCCAATCATTTCATATCATCTTACTACTTTCGAGGGAAAAAGAAATATAAGTAATCTTATCCAAAGGCATTTCATCATTTGTCACTAGATTGCCATGCTAAGCAATAAGGGTAAAATTTTTATTTAGTGATTAATGTTTTGTATCTGTTTCTTATTTGGAAACTGTCCAGACTTCTAGTCTTTTTTTTTTTTTTTTTGGCCAGGCTGCATGGCATGTGGGAGATTACCTCCCTGACCAGGGATTGAACCTGCGCCTCCTGAAGTGGAAGTGTGGAATCTTAACCACTGGACTGCCAAGGAAGTCCCCTAGTCTTAATTAATTAATTATTTACCTAAGATATTAAAGTTGAGAAAAGTTTTAATGTATAAAACAGATTGTGACATGTATACTTTAAAAAAGGTGACAGATGGTTTAGACAGTAATTTAGACCCTTGATATTTTTATCAAGCTGTGTGCTTGAAAGTCAATACTTAATACTCCTCAAAATATAAGAAGGGAAGAATACCACCTACATTAAAAAAAGTCTTTAAAAATTTTTTTTAAAAAAAAACAAGACAAATAATGTCTTCATTGAGATTTCTTTTCTTTTTGTTCTAAAGTATCTCCCAAACACACAATTTTGCTCATGGCAAAAGCTTCCTAAAGTGGCCAGTGCAATTCCAAACTTTGGTGAAACTGTGACAGAATGATAAGCATACTATTAACAGTTAGTACTGTTATCAAGAAAAGATGAAGAAAACAGGTGTTTGGACTGAAAGAGGCACCATTTAGATTGAGAAGACCCTGGGAAGTGGAGAGGCTCTTAAAAAGATAGTACTTAGGTAACTTTATCTCCCTTGAGCCTGACCAAAGGGCCAATGGTTTCACCAAGGAGTGGCCAGACAAACCTTGTGAAATAAAGCAATTCTCAGAGACACAAAGACAGGGGAGAAGAAGTCCCTACAAAGTGGCTCAGATGGTAAAGCATCTGCCTGCAATGTGGGAGACCCTTGTTCGATCCCTGGGTTGGGCAGATCTCCTGGAGAAGGAAATGGCAACCCACTCCAGTACTCTTGCCTGGAGAATCCCAGGGACAGAGGAGCTTGGTAGGCTACAGTCCAGGGGGTGGCCAAGAGTCGGACATAACTGAGAGACTTCACTTCACTTCACTTCACAAGGTTTGAAATGATGGGAGGCAAAGGAGTATGAATCTTGGGATTCCCCTTGTCCAGCTTGAGGATGGACTTGACCAGGCTTGGCATATCAACTTCATGGAGGCCCCCTGACCCCGGCCCCTGGTGGTCATGTCTTTGTGGAACTTCCCTCCTCCTCGAATGTGGGCTGGACCCATGACTTGCTTCTAACCAGTGGAATGCAACAAAGGAGATGGAATCCAGATGACTGCATTTACATGATAACCTAAGAGGTAGCACCCATCTTGCTGGAGTCTCTCACTCTGATGCTGCTTTTAAAGAAGCAACTTGCCTTGATTTTTATAGCCACGAGGAAATGAATTCTGCCAACAACCTGGGACAGCTTAGAAGCAGATACCTGTTCTGTCAAGGCTCTGACAAGAGGCCAGTTTTGGCTGATACCTTTTTTGTAACCTTGTCAGACCGTAAGTGGACTAGCAAGCTAAGCCATGCCCAGATGCCTGACCCAGACAAACAGTGGGGTAATGAGCACATGTGGTTTTAAGCGGCTGAGACTGTGGTACTGTCACATGACAACAGAAAACAAACGCTCTAGCCTGTGCTCATCTCCCAACAGGCTTTTACTCTTCTGGACAATTTCATTTCTAAACATCCAAATGAAGATTTAGATATTTTCCTTTAGTCAGGCATAGCTAAAGTTAAAATAACTTATCCAAACTTTGTTAGACTCTTTGGGTAAAAACTAACCAATGGTCCTCTCCCCATGTAAAACAGTATTAGCCCACTAAAAGATGGGAAAACATCAGCAGGGGCAACTTTCATATCCACAACTGGCCTCAAGCTAACTCCAGCATGGACAGCTTCTGTTGTGGCAAATAGGTATCTCTCCAGTTAGAATGGGGGATTTCCCTGGTTGGGGGGATTTCCCTGGTGGCAAAGATGGTAAAGTGTCTGCCTGCAATGCGGGAGACCTGGGTTCGATCCCTGGTCGGGAAGATCCCCTGGAGAAGGAAATGGCAACCCACTCCAGTACTCTTGCCTGGAAAATTCCATGGACGGAGGATCCTGGTAGGATACAGTCCATGAGATCGCAAAGAGTTGGACACGACTGAGTGACTTCACTTGAACCAGTTAGAACCAGCCCTGTGAAGTTAGTATCCTTCCGCTTTATATCCTCTCCAGGCTATATATGTACCGGATGGTCAGTAACTGTGGAACTGAAACTGTGACTCCTTGAAGTTTATTAATTCATGGATCTGGCTTCACTTCAGGCAGCACTTCTGCTTGATGCCTAGACTTTGACAGGACAGACACAGGACCACAGGCAGTGAGTATGCCAATGTTACTGCTGCCTGAGCCAGGTTTTAGGAGAGTTGAAGGAAGGAAAATAAAGGGCAACAGAATTCCGAGTCTTCAGCATCATCTTTAGTTATCAGTTGCCACAGATCTCCCAGTACTAAACCTCTCCTAAAATTCTTACTTCTCCCCACCCCTACAACTATCTGAAAAGGAAACAAAGGAAAGGAAATAATTTTCCCTATAGAATTTGTCCCTTCTCATTCTTTTTTTAAATAATAAACCTCAACTGTTGGCAGAGGTTTCTAGGAATTCAAGGAATATCAATAAAGTTTAGGCCAAATGAGATTTATAACTAGAAAATAGATACTACTGGGTGTTAAAGAATAGAATGAAGCCAAGTCCACATATGAACTTATAGAGATGACAGCACACAGCAATCTGTCAAGCTATACCCGGTGTCTAATGCCTCTGGCTGAATCTCTGTTCTCCAACAGAGCAGACTAAGCTCCTTTAGGGCAGGAACCACATCTGGTCAGCTCTGGATTTCCCCAACACATAACACACTCTTTACTCAAAGGGCTACTTATAGGCTCTGTAACAACCTAGAAGGATGGGATGGGGAGGGAGGTTCAAGAGGACATATATATACCTACAGTTAATTCATGTTGATGTCTGGCAGAAACCAACACAATACTGTAAAGCAACTATCCTTCAATTAAAAATTTAAAAAAAATGTTTTTAAAGGGCCACTCATAGAGTGTGCTGAATCCAAATGAGAAAACCAGTTTTTAAAAAAGTTACTGATGATTGCTAAGGTGTCACTTGAACCCACGTGTTTAAACATTGCTATTCTTACCCATTTTCCAGTTTACTACTGGGGGGTGGTTGGGGAGGAAGGGGAGATAAACTACCGAGGGTGGGGTGGGGAGTGAATTAAACCAATTAATAGCACTAAAACCTCCAAGTCTACACCAAGGAAGAATCACACCATGTTTAGCCAGTGAAAAGGATTAGAATTTTTTCAATATTTTAATGAGAACTTTCTCACCATCTTTAAATAGAAATGACTTCCACTTTTTACTCTGAAGCTGCTGGGCCGTCAGCACTTCTTCGCTTCCTGGTCCGCTGGGTTCAGAAGCCACCGCGTGACCAGCTCGCCAGTGCTCTTCAGGCACGTGTTGGACATGTCCTCCTCTGTTGGGAGACCCTGGGGCAGCTTCAGGGGCTTGATTCTGTGACATGAGAGGATGCTGTTAGTGTCATACCAGGTAACACATTTTAAGAAACTGCTAGAATAACAGATAACAAACCTTATCAAATGTTTAACTATTTTCAGCTTTGCATTCACTGAAGGGATATTCTTGTGAACTTGAGGAGTGTGTGCCTACAAACAAAGGAAACAACATTAGGGATCAATTTCAACAGTGCAGATGGTCCCACGTGTCAGGAAGAGGTTAAGGTGAAGTCTCCTTCTATCTAAATCAAACTTTCTAATACATTACATGAAATAATACGTTTAAACAAAAGAAATATTGAATAAGTAGGTTAAAAGTTTTAAAGGTGGAAAATTTACAGCAAATTTAAACAACACTAAAGATGACTAAAACAGGTACATACTTTTTGTAACCCAAGCATCTTTATTATATCTTTCTCCCAATATGGACGTCTTTTTGTACTTTTTATTCTGGTAACAATATGCAGTTTATGAGGTTGCTGTGGATCCCCACCATATTTTTCATGATCTCCAGGTGAAGGCCGAAAAACCTAGAAAGAAGAACTATAAATGATAAATTTTCAACATAGCTTCAATGTACCCCCAAAACTTCAAACAACTACATTATGATTTCATATCTAATCATTCTACAATCCTCATCCTCAAATTGAACATTTCTACCAGTCCAACTACTCAGATAGATGAAGTCAAAGGAGTTCATGCACTAAGAAAAACATCACATAGCCAGGGATTTTGTTTTGTTTTGATAAAGAACAAAGCAGGAGGAACCGGATGACAAATGCCAGGAGAAGGCACTGCACTATACCGATGGGCCTTGAACTGCATCCCCTACCCCATTCAAGGAGGGGATAAATATAAACTTACAATAACACATGGGTATTATTAAAAAGAAGTATGCACTGGGCTACATCCCCAAATAAGGATATATGTATAACACTATTTGTAATACTGAAACATTTAAAGGCCATATCCATATTCCTCAAGAGAATAGCTAAAAAATTATGATTATTGCATAGTCATAATTATTACATTCTAAATAAAACTAGTAATAATATAACTAAATCAGATATGATGCAAATAAATTATGTTGGATTCTACTGAATTTAATGCTGCTATTAAAATAAATAAGGCTTACATTTACCACTTTTGTAGGTACTAACTTTGAAGGATGGTCACAATATACTCTTGAGCGAAAACAACCAAATTTCCACACCACTAAAAAACAAATTTCCACATCACTATGTGTAGCAGGATTCTGTATTTGCTTCATCTATACCAAACAGAGGTTCGTGACATTGTACAGTAGACAGGGATCAAGACCATCCCCATGGAAAAGAAATGCAAAAAAGCAAAATGGCTGTCTGGGGAGGCCTTACAAATAGCTGTGAAAAGAAGAGAAGTGAAAAGCAAAGGAGAAAAGGATATAAACATCTGAATGCAGAGTTCCAAAGAATAGCAACAAGAGATAAGAAAGCCTTCCTCAGCGATCAATGCAAAGAAATAGAGGAAAACAACAGAATGGGAAAGACTAGAGATCTCTTCAAGAAAATTAGAGATACCAAGGGGACATTTCATGCAAAGATGGGCTCGATAAAGGACAGAAATCGTATGGACCTAACAGAAGCAGAAGATATTAAGAAGAGGTGGCAAGAATACACAAAAGAACTGTACATAAAAGATCTTCATGACCCAGATAATCATGATGGTGTGATCACTCACCTAGAGCCAGACATCCTGGAATGTGAAGTCAAGTGGGCCTTAGAAAGCATCACTACAAACAAAGCTAGTGGAGGGGATAGCATTCCAGTTGAGCTATTTCAAATCCTGAAAGATGATGCTGTGAAAGTGCTGCACTCAATATGCCAGCAAATTTGGAAAGCTCAGCAGTGGCCACAGGACTGGAAAAGGTCAGTTTTCATTCCAATCCCAAAGAAAGGCAATGCCAAAGAATGCTCAAACTACCGCACAATGGCACTCATCTCACATGCTAGCAAAGTAATGCTCAAAATTCTCCAAGCCAGGCTTCAGCAATACGTGAACCGTGAACTTCCAGATGTTCAAGCTGGTTTTAGAAAAGGCAGAGGAACCAGAGATCAAATTGTCAACATCCGCTGGATCATGGAAAAGGCAAGAGAGTTCCAGAAAAACATCTATTTCTGCTTTTCTGACTATGCCAAAGCCTTTGACTGTGTGCATCACAAGAAACTGTGGAAAATTCTGAAAGAGATGGGAATACCAGACCACCCGACCTGCCTCTTGAGAAACCTATATGCAGGTCAGGAAGCAACAGTTAGAACTGGACATGGAACAATAGACTGGTTCCAAATAGGAAAAGGAGTACGTTAAGGCTGTATATTGTCACCCTGCTTATTTAACTTACGTGCAGAGTACATACATCATGAGAAACGCTGGACTGGAAGAAACACAAGCTGGAATCAAGATTGCCGGGAGAAATATCAATAACCTCAGATATGCAGATGACACTACCCTTACGGCAGAAAGTGAAGAGGAACTAAAGAGCCTCTTGATGAAAGTCAAAGAGGAGAGTGAAAAAGTTGGCTTAAAGCTCAACATTCAGAAAACTAAGATCATGGCATCTAGTCCCATCACTTCATGGGAAATAGATGGGGAAAGAGTGGAAACAGTGTCAGACTTTATTTTTTGGGGCTCCAAAATCACTGCAGATGGTGATTGCAGCCATGAAATTCAAAGATGCTTACTCCTTAGAAGAAAAGTTATGACCAACCTAGATAGCATATTCAAAAGCAGAGACATTACTTTGCCAACAAAGGTCCGTCTAGTGAAGGCTATTGTTTCTCCAGTAGTCATGTATGGATGTGAGAGTTGGACTGTGATGAAAGCTGAGCACCGAAGAATTGATGCTTTTGAACTGTGGTGTTGGAGAAGACTCTTAAGAGAGTCCCTTGGACTGCAAGGAGATCTAACCAGTCCATTCTAAAGGAGATCAGTCCTGGGTGTTCATTGGAAGGAATGATGCTAAAGCTGAAACTCCAATACTTTGGCCACCTCATGCGAAGAGTTGTCTCATTGGAAAAGACTCTGATGTTGGGAGAGATTGGGGGCAGGAGGAGAAGGGGATGACTGAGGATGAGATGGCTGGATGGAATCACCAACTCGATGGATGTGAGTTTGCGTGAATTCCAGGAGTTGGTGATGGACAGGGAGACCTGGCGTGCTGTGATTCATGGGGTCGCAAAGAGTCAGACACGACTGAGCGACTTAACTTTACTGATACCATGATGAGTGTGTACATGTGATGTATTCTATAAATATTGATTCTAAGAATATGACCTTAAATTCTAAACGTGAATCAAACAATTCTATACATATGTGTGTGTGTTAGTCCTTCAGTCGTGTCTAACTCTTTGGGACCTCATGGACCATAGCCTATCAGGCTCCTCTGTCCATGGAATTCTCCAGGCAAGAATACTGGAGTTGGCAGGGGGTCTTCCTGACCCAGGGATCAAACCCAGGTCTCCTAATTGCAGGCAGATTCTTTACCACTGAGCCACCAGGGAACCCATATATGTGTGTGTATACATGTACACATACATACACACACCCTTAAATGCAGAAAGGTCTCAAAAACATTAAGTCGAGAGTCATACCTTTGGGGAAACAGACTGAGGAAGGACAAAAAAAGATGTTACTTTAATCACAAAGAATATTATTCAATCATTAATTTCTCCATGGAGGATCAGGTTACATTGCTAAGTGATGAAAGCAGCTAGAGAAGCATGACAGCCAAGATGATGCACATCTTTAAAAATACATAAAAGAGGAGTACATGGAGGGTGTGGGCAGTGGTTGTCTCCAAACAGGTGGGATGAAGGATATTTTTCTAGAGCTTTTGATGAAATGTTGGGTGAGAAGAATGGTGGCAGACACAGGATGGGGTAGGCACACCAAAGAAAAGGAGAGACGACATAAAGAAATGGTGTGAGGAGCATGAAATATTCAGGAAAAGTCAGTGGTTCCATGTGAATAAGGTAGGAAAAAAAACATGAAAAGCAATGCAAGGGGAGTTAAACCAAGCTCAACTATGCTGAGTCTTTAGAAATTTCTAGAAGGCATATAAAGCTATTGGAGGTTTGAAACAATATGACATTTCAAAGATAGACTTGGAAAGAAAACTCTTTCAAAAGAACTGGAGGTGGAGACTGATACAAAAAAAAACTCAAGAAGGACTTAGGGACATGGTTTAAGGGTCTGAATTACAGCAGCTGGAACAGAAAAGGACTGATCTAGGGACTTTGGCCAGCAAAATAGATGGATTTGTGGTGGGTGAGGGAGCAGATGGGGTTGAGACTGACTCAAAGGTTTTCAGTCTGGGAAATCAGACAGAGGATCAACTGACATCACTAATACAGGACAAGCATGTTCTTTTAGTTTGCTTATTTGGAGGGAAAGTAAGACAATGAGCTCAATTTTGGATAACTTGAAATACCTATGGGTTATCCAAGCAGCAAGGTTTAGAAATTATTTGAGAAAACAGGAATAAGTCTGGGAGATAAGCAACGGGCTACAGATGCACACTTCTATGGGTCATTTCTATGAGGCTGGAAAGTTTTCACACTCACTACAGCTGGCGATCAAAATCACTGCCTTCCACATTTTAAACAAATGTTAACATCTGTACCTATCCTTTTCTTCCAGAAGTTTACAGTCTAAGAAACACGGAAAGATATGACAATGTAGTTGCAGACCATGACTTGGAAAAAAAGAGAGTTCTGATAAAAGAACATCAAGCATGTTAAGGGTATCAAAATAATCGACGGTAATACTATTTTAGCTTTTAAACAATCAGTAGAGAATGGTGGTTGCCAGAGACTGGGGGAAGAAGGTATGAGGAGTTACTGTCTAATGGGAACAGAGTTGTTCCAATTTTGTAAGATGAAGAGTTCTGGAGAGGGATGCTGGTGATGGTCACAGAATAATCTGAAAGTACTTAATATCACTGAGTGAAAGTGTTAGTCGTTCAGTTGGGTCCAACTCTTTCCGACCTCCTAGACTGTAGCTCACCAGGCTCCTCTGTCCATGGAATTCTCCAAGAAAGAATACTAAAGTGGGTTGCCATTCCCTTCTCTAGGGGATCTTCCACACCCAGGGACTGAACCAGGGTCTCCTGCATTGCAGGTAGATTCTTTACCATGTGAGCCACCAGTGAAGCCCATAATATCACTGAAGTGTACACTTAAAAAAACAGTTAAGATACTAAAGTTTATATCTTATGCATTTTACCATAATACTGAAAATTTGGAGAAAACAAAACAAAAATCTATTGAGGGCTTAGCCAGAGTTTTTTGAAACAATGATAGGTACAGACAAATCCACTACTTAAAAGGCCAGTAGCACAACTTTATTTTTAATAATTATTTACCTAAATCACACTATGTTTAAAACTCTACCCTTCTACCTATATTGACAAATAATTTAACGTGAAAGTTTCCGATATTACAAAAACCAGTACCTTTCAAAATACAACATGTTTTTCAAAAATAGTAACAGGAAAACAAAACCTTGTTCTTACTTCATCTGGAATTCTTGACCTCGTAAATTTGTGACGAATCCAGTCTGTACAAACAAGAGGTTCCACACCTTTTGTTGCTGTCTAAAATATGACATAAAACATTTGTTTTTTAGCACTCTATCTAGTGCAGAAACCCAAACCTACTATTTTTAGGTGACGAAAGTCTATTCTTTTTGTTCTTGTGTTAGTCGCTCAGTCTTGTATGACTTTTTGCAGCCCCATGGACTCTAGCTTGCCAGGTTCCTCTGTCCATGGAGTTCTCCAGGCAAGAATATTGGAGTGGGTAGCCATTTCCTTCTCCAGGGATCTTCCCAACCCAGGGATTGAACCTGGGTCTCCTGCATTGCATTGCTTTACTGTCTGAGCCATCAGGGAAGCCCTATTCTTATCTAACCTGTAATTATTAAACATTTATCTCAACCACCTAGCTGAATGAATACATCTTATCTTACCACTAACATTAAACATTAATATAAATGTTTAAACCAGCGATTGGCAATAATTTTCTGTAAAGGAGTAGACAATAAATATTTCCAGTTCTGGGCTACATGGTTCCCAGAGCCAAGTGTCAGCTCTGTCACCGCAGGGCCAAAGCAGCCATCGACAATACGTAAACAAATCGTTGTGGCTGTGTTCTAATAAAACTTTTTCAAAAACAGATGGTGGGCTGAACCTGGCCTGTAGGTTATAGATCATCAATGCGCTCAAGACAACATATGGTAATTTACCCTTCAACAACACAATGTAAAAGAAAGTCAAAATGAGTTTCCAGTTTTCTTTCTAGTCCCAACAGTGCCATCAACTCTGGGTTCCTGTCTCCTGTCCTCTTTCTACAAGCTTCCAGTAGTATTTCTCCTAGGCTGCCAAAGAAAAAGGATTCACTGCCAATACTTCATACTAGGAAATTCCTCTGGGTAGGCAGTAATCATTCCCTCTATGCCTTCCCTGGACAGCAGAGGGCACTGGGAGAATAAGCAGGAAGGAATGGGGGCGGGGGGTGGGGGGAAGTGACGGACACAGGCTCTGATCCACCAGGAAATAATACTGACCACTCAAGATTAATCTGAGGCTAAGGTAAGAATCTCAAGCACCTGACATTATCATCATCTAATTGCAGGCCTACCTAGACTCTGGCCCTCATGAGTAGACTAGGCTACTCCACTGCAATTTCTAAAAGAAAGACCAGGAGGAAATACATGAAAGTACAAACATAAATCATCTCTGGGAAATTGTTTCTCTTCTTTCTGTGTTTCTACATTTTTCTAATTTTCTAAGATTGAAAATGGACTCTCTTTAAAATTGAAGGGAAAAAAATCTAAAAAGATTAAGGTGAACAAAGGGGGGATCAACACTAGTCTTTTTTTACCAGCAAGTTCTCCAGGAAAAGGTCTTTTGTGATTTCAATTCTTTAGGGATAAAACAGCAAATAAACCAAATAAAATCAACTCTCAACATTAAAAAAAAGAAAAAATATATAAAGAAACTTAAAAATTTAACTTGCCTGTATGTATGGGGAGGGAGGAGGGAGGAGGGTTCAGGATGGGGAACACATGTATACCTGTGGCGGATTCATTTTGATATTTGGCAAAACTAATACAATTATGTAAAGTTTAAAAATAAAATAAAATTAAAAAAAAAAAGAGATTAAAAGTTCTTAAGGAATAGAAAAGCAAGACAACTGAAAAAGATAATTACTGAAAAGAAACACTTACTTGTAGTCTCCCTGGGGGCCTCTGAACTACTGAGCGCAAAATCCCTGCCATGGATGTGGTGGCTGTTCTCCTTAGAGGCTGTGAGAAGAAAAAAACAGATCTGTGGGTCACGTATGCTTTGGAAACAGATAGCTCCCTCATTTCTGTAGTAACAAAAAGCTGAGCAAATTGAAAAGCTGGATGTTTAACAGTACAATCTTGGTTGTTTTAATACAATAAAGACAAGAATTAAGTTATAATAAATGTTTTAGTCAGAGTTCAAGAAAACCATAGGCAGTAATTATACATTAACCATGTACCATTTTCACCAAAAAGTTAAACCCTAAGTTGATCTCAACAACAAAAATGGGCAGTGGAGGTTACTATCATTCAAAAAATCTTCAACAGGGAGGGCAGATAAAGAATGCTTTCCTCTAGTATAACAAAAAAAGAAAGAGCTGGAAAGGACTGAAGAAATCCCAACCCCTAATTGGAACTAATGACCTTCTTACTTTATTTATATGGAAAATGAATCCCAGAGAGGTCAGTCATTTCACCCAAGAGCCTCCAGCTTCAGGGTACAACCGAATCAGGTATTCCTGGTGGTCTTATGCACTTTAATTTCTGACTTAAGAGGATGAAGACGAGATCTCCTTATTGACACTGAGGGCAGGAATACCTGCATTTTTCCGTTTGTCTTCTCACTGTTTTACCTCTGCAAACATCTTCCTGTGCAGATCACTACTTCAAAGTTGCCAAATGCTAATTAAAATATTTGACTTCTGAAATTCGTTATCAGCAAAGTTATGAATGTTGTTCTGTTTCTAATTAACCTTAGCAAATGTACATAATGTCATAATCTGATAGTATTTGACAGTACTTATGTATATAATGTTTCATAAGCATTTTTAATAAGATTTGTACTTTTAAATTTAGTATATAATAAAAAGATGTGTTTGAGTGTCAAAAAAAAAAAAAAAAGAGAGAGTATATGGTCTGGAACCTAATTCTTCTATTACATTTTCATTAAATCCTAATACCTTTCTGTTAAGAACAGTAGGATGCTCTTTTTGCTTATTTGCATTTTAAACTATTCTTAATGAACATGCACTGCTTTTATAAAGTAAAAGTCACATTTATTTAGACAGAGAACAATTATAGCCTAGTATACTGACTTAAGGGCTTCCCTGGTGGTTCCCTTTGCCAAAGGGCAAAGAATCTACCTGCAATACAGGAGACCTGGGTTCGACCCCTGGGCTGGGAAGATACCCTGGAGAAGGAAATGGCTACCCACTC
Source organism: Bos mutus (assembly GCF_027580195.1). Classification (NCBI taxonomy): domain Eukaryota; kingdom Metazoa; phylum Chordata; class Mammalia; order Artiodactyla; family Bovidae; genus Bos; species Bos mutus. The sequence goes on from NC_091627.1 coordinate 102,103,241, forward strand.
CAGTATTCTTGCCTGGAGAATTCCATGGACAGAGGAGCCTGGTGAGCTAGAGTCCATGGGGTCACAAAGAGTCAGACATGATTGAGTGACTAACACACACACACACACACACACACACACACTGACTTAAACTGAACGTAGAAAGATTAAGTTCATGAACTACATGCATTAATATATTTTGGATACGTGACTTAATTCATATGTTTCAATTCCGCCCCCCACGCCCCCCCCCACCGCCTCCAAGAACAGAAAGAAAATAACACCTATCTTGCAAATGAATTATTCTAAAAACATCTATAACAGTACTTGGCACATCAGAAGCCCTTAATAGATAGTAACTTTTACTATTATAAGATCATTAAGTTATTACAAAGCTATAATAAGAGTACCCTAACCTTATGCCAAAATAAAGTAAGTGCTGTATTTCAATGTCTACCAGATTCTGGCTCACTCAAGCTCTGCAGGTTTTTCCTGTGGTGTGGAAAAAGCAATGAAGTTGGGAAATTAATACAAGATGTCCCCCTAAAAGGGCCTGACTTCAGAAAAATTATCAGCAACTGAACCAGTATTTCAAAATTCTGTATCAGTTTTAGAAGAGCTAACTACTATATTCTGAGTGCCCCCAAAGCAAAAATTTTGTTTTATTCATATTCTATACTTGTGGCATCTAGCACACCATCTGATAGACAGCAGGTACCCAGGGTTTGTTGATGCATGTCTGAATTAATTAATGGGTTTCATCCATGGTCCACTCAACCGAGAATTCAGAAGTAAATCAGAATTTCATAACCATCATTCAGATTTTATACTTCAAACATTACAATACAGCACAGCAATTTCTACTTCAAATTATCCAGTTTGCTTGGCTGGCTGTTTAGATCCTTTGTATCAAGGCTTCTTTAGAAGAGATGCTTACTCCTCCAGCCCTCCAATCAAACAATCTAAATTATTTTCCCTACCATACTTCTTCCTCCAAAGTTAAGTATTTTCTTAGGTACTAACAAAGATAGTAGGTACCTAAGCACAAAGTTAGGTACTAATCCAATTTATTTAGCTTGGCTCTTTGTTAAATCTTTCTCTTATTTAGATTCCAAGCAAAGTGTCCTAATTGGCCTTCCCGCTTCTATTCTCGGAGAAGGCAATGGCACCCCACTCCAATACTGTTGCCTGGAAAATTCCATGGACGGAGGAGCCTGGTAGGCTGCAGTCCATGGGGTCACTAAGGGTCAGACGCAACTGAGCGACCTCACTTTCACTTTTCACTTTCATGCATTGGAGAAGGAAATGGCAACCCACTCCAGTGTTCTTGCCTGGAGAATCCCAGGGACAGGTGAGCCTGGTGGGCTGCCGTCTATGGGGTCGCACAGAGTCGGACACGACTGAAGCGACTTAGCAGCAGCAGCAGCAGCAGCTTCTATTCTAATTTCCCCAAGGTCTTTTCCCTACAGCAGCAATCATCTCACTAAATCTGAAATCAGGTAATATCAACACCTCTGCTCAAAACCTTCCAAAGAGCCAGTTTCTCATTGTTAGAGTAGGTGGTTACACACAAGCCAGAGAGGAAGGGTAGAATATCTATGTCATCCGATGACACAGGATTAGTGCTGGAACTAATATTTAGCTAAATAAAGATGTGATGGATATAGAAATAATTATAGATACATATACATACATGGGTTGGCCCTCTTAGCTGAGAGGACCTAAAAACAATGGCATCCCAATAGGAATGAGCACACCCAGTGCTAAGATCTTAGTTCCTAATAGCATTCTCTGATAAAAAGAACCAGGACTCCTTGGAGAAAAGGCTGATTACACAGCTGTAGCAAGGCATATATAAAGCATATATAAAGATAAGTCTGGAGCATCTTGTAGTGCTAGAAAGGAACTACTCAAAAAAGTCCAAAATGACGGGGGTATGTCAAAGGGACTAGAAGCCAACTGAAAGAGCTCCCAGCAGCTACAGCTGAAATAATATGAGCAACAAGGTAAGTAATACAGAGTTGGCATATAACCCAAAACATAAACTAACCATGAATCCATACTGATATAAACAGATGAATAATGAGAGAGAGGGGAAAAAAAAACTCTCTTACAGAAGAATTTCAAATAATTTATGTAGATACTCCCCTCTTAAAGAGGTGGAGAAAAGCTATCAACACTTAAGCATGGGGTATGCTTAAAGACTTTCTGCCAGAGTCAGGAAAGAAGTCGGGGTGGGCGGGGAGGAGGGAATAATGTTACACTAGAGAAATCTAACCAACACTACATCTTCAAAGTGATCAAGATTAACATCAGCTGTGATAAATGCCAAGCTGATAGCATGTACGGAATGACAGAACGAGAACAGCACTTCACCTCTATGTCTTCCTTCCAAAAACCCCTTTCATCACTCTAACAGAAAAATATCAGACAGACTCCAGTTGAAGGACATTGTACAAAATACTTGGCCAGTATTTCCTCAAATACCTGACCACCTCAAAACTGTCACGGTCATCAAAACCAAGGTAAGTCTGAGAAACTGTCATAGTCAAGAGGAATACTTGACAACTAAACATAATGTGGTACCTTGGATGGAATTTTGAAAGAGTAAAAGGACATCAGACAAAAACTAAAAAAATCTGAATGAAGTACGACCTTTAGTTAACAAGGTATTCATATTGGCTTATCAATTATAACAAATATACCACACTGATGTAAGATGTTAATAAAGGGAAATTTTGTGTGGGCAGGTGCCGGAGTCCAGCTCCAGCAGCCAGGGATTCAGCCTGAAGGGATGAGCGGTGTCGGCGAGAAACTGAGGCAGCCTCTCATTTTTCTTGGACTGCCTCTTTATTTCAAGCTTATGATTCTCTTTTATACTTTTACAAAAGCAGTAGGTCAGAGGTTTGATATTTTTAGTTCCCATGGACCCAGATTTATTTTTCTCCAGAAATCATTGTTGCCCCTCAAAAGGAGCTCCTTCCTTACCGATTCTCTTATCTACTTTTTCTCATGTGTCTTTGTGAATACACTGTAACTCATGCTAATGTCTGGGCTGCATATCACATTCCTCAGTTTATTTCTTATCTTTCTAAGGTCCTGTTTGCCCCTAGTATCCTAAGCTCACTATTTCTTAGAAAGGGCTTCTACCTAATAATATCTCTAAAGTCCCTAATTTCTATAAGCTATAGTAGAATATGCTAACACTACAGCAATCCTTAAATCTTTAGCTTCTATTTTAATTATTCCTAAGCCCTAAATTCAGCAAACTCCTTTGCCATAAACACTTTTCTCACAAATGGGCTTCAGATAGCAATCCCTCCCATGGCCTCAAGCTGCGGCCTGTGTGCTCACCCTGGAACACTTTTTGTAAAAGTCCTTGAACAAATGTCAGTGATTAACTTTATGAATTACTCTTTGAGCACAGCTGCAGAAGGCTTTATGCCTTCTTATGCTCCTCTCAAAAACAATAAGCACCTTAATATTCTCTTCAGTCAACTCAGCCGAGGAAAGGGAAAAACAAGTCAGAATCACAAAGCCTAACTCCTTCATTCCGGGTCCGTGCCTGCGGAATAAAGGGAGGGGGTTTAGGGCCATGCCTCCATTTTGTCAGTAATGTCTAACGCGGGTCCCGACAGGCAGGGTATATAGGACATATTAATATCTGCATAACTTTTCTGTAAATCTAAAATTACTCCAAAATTAAAGTTTATTTACTACTAGACTGAAAACTTCTAACTTAACACCTCTTCATTTTAGACTGGCAGCCAGTCCTTAACCTTCCACCCTGAGGATTTCATCTCCAATTATTCTCCTGCTCAGTTGCTATACACACCCGCTGCAAGAAAGCCCTGTAACTTGCCAGGCAGGCATACTCCCCTGACTATTCCCTCTACTGGAATGTCCCTGATATCCACATAGTTAATTCTCTCACATCCTTCAATTTCTGTCTCCAATCTCATCTTCTCAATGAGGTCTACCCTGATTCCATTATTTAACATTTTGACCCAGAGGACAATTGTCAGCACTCCCAATGTCTTTTACTCTACTTGACTTTCTTTTCACAGCCCTTAACATCTTCTAACATAATTTAATTACTTGTTAGGTTTGTCGTTTACCATCTGTTTCCACCCAATAGCATGTGAGTTCCACAAGGACAAAGATTTTAAAATTTTGTTTTGTTTTTGGTTTGCTCTATCTATTCACAGATATATTTCAAGCATCTACCTAAGTAGCACAGCCTTGTAGCAGCCACTCAATTTTTGCTGAATGAAGTTTCACTTCCAGACTTCAGAAGGTGTGATAGTCAAAAGTCATTAACTTTCAATAAAGTAAAAGTTGTTCTTAATAATTAGGCACATAACTCTTGAAGCAATTAAAGACCTTGAAGCAATTATACTGTCTCACTGTACAACTACCTTTCTCTCGGACAGATGAAAAGCCAGGAAAATAAATGCAGGGCTTCCCAGGTGGTGCAGAGGTAAAGAATCCGCCTGCCAATGCAGGAGAGGCAAGCGATGTGGGTGCGATCCCTGGGTCAGGAAGATCCCTTGGAGTAGAAGGAAATGGCAATTCACTCCAGTATTCTTGCCTGGAAAATCCAATGGACAGAGGCTGGTGAGCTACAGTCCATGGGGTCACAAAGAGTTGGACAAGACTGAGCACACACACACACACATACACATGAGGAGTATGATCCCACTTCCATTCCATTAAAAAGAGAGAGCAATGTCTGTGAAACTCTAGAAGCCTATCAGAGAAACGTTAGCATATCTGAGGACAGAAGGGCAGGCCACCAGAGCTATTTTCTCAAACTTCCACCCCTGGTATTGTCTGATAGGTTTGTTGCTGTTCTTTTACAATGACCGTACATGTAACTGTTCTTAAAAAAAGAAAACTAATTCCTTTTCTAAAGAGGCAAGACATCTATTTAATAGTAAATGGGGGTCGGGAAGGAACGCAGAACGTAGAACTTCCCTTTGAACAAACTGACATCTCTGAGGGCAAGAAATGCCTCTTTTTTGAACTCTAATGCCTACTAGGCAGCCCTCCTAAGTGCCTCTTGGGAAAATACAAAACAAAACAACGCAGAACAAGTAGCTTTGAGTAGGTGGCGATCAAGACACGGTTGCAAAATCACGACTGTTGGTAAAACGGTAATTTTTTTTTTTTGCTTGCGTCCCACAGCAAGCGGGATCTTAAGTTTCTCTACCAGGGGTGGCACCCACGCCTCCTGCAGCCCAAGCGAGGAGTCTTAACCACTGGACCGTCAGGGAAATCCCAAAAGGTAAACTAAGCCAACTCCGGAGGGTTTGCGTTCTAAAATGCACCAATTTTTAAATTAGACAATTTTGTGTCACCATTAACAATTCGTTAGGCTGACCCCAGCAGAAAGCCAAAGTTACGGATAAAACAGAAGCACAGAAAATGCTAAAACACCCTTTCCCGCCAGACTGCCAGGCCGGGGACGCTCAGCCCTCGAGCTCCAGGAAGCGGGGCTCCTCAGGCCGCATCCCGGGATCCCTCAAACCGGGAGACGTGATCCAGGCGGTAAGCGGCTTTTCGGGAGACCAAGGGCCAACCCTGGCCGCAGGCCCATACAGCTTACTGTGACCCGTAAACCCAGAACTGGATAGACAAAATCAATCCTCTTCTGCATAGGGTTCCCAGATATATGCTCCTAGCAAAAATGCAATACCTTCAGCCACTCACTCCCCACTCACCAGCGGTTGCTAGAAGTCTCTCAGCCTTAAGTTAACCACTGAGAACAGGAGCCGAGGAAGGACCCAGAGTGCCACACTCAAACTCGGCCGTAACAGTGCGTACACACAGCTCAGCACTTTAGTTCCTGCCGACTCTCTCCCACTCCGGCACCATAAAAAGTGAGCGCAGAGGCGTCACGTGACCGCGAGCAGGCGCGCCGCAGACCCACCCACCAAGAAACTGGAAGAAGCTGACAGTAGTTTCGGAGATTATGTCGAGGTCCAGCCTGGCGCAGGACCCTGGGAGCACAGCTGCATTGACTGTGTTAAAGCGGGCGTTAGATCTGGAGTCCGAGTCCCGGGGCCCGCAGGCTCTGGTGTGTTACCAGGAGGGGATCGATCTGCTCCTGCAGGTTCTGAAAGGTGAGCAGTGAGCCGGGGAGCCGAGACTGGAGGAAATGGAGTTGCAATCCGTCTTGCCTGAGTGGGAGTGAAAGAGTTAAAACGATTCCTTTCGCCGCGAGACAGCAGTGAAATACAGAAGATGGGGTATTCTACAGGACAGGTGGACTGGTTTCTTTTATATCTTTATTAGATTGATGTCGTCAGTGAAAGAGAGGTTACTGTTCTAGAATTTTAAGAGGTAACTAGACGTAATAGTTAGAGAAGAAGAGAAGAGAAGAAGGAGAAGGCAATGGCACCCCACTCCAGTACTGTTGCCTGGAAAATCCCATGGACAGAGGAGCCTGATGGGCTGCAGTCCATGGGGTCGCGAAGAGTCGGATACGACTGAGCGACTTCACTTTCACTTTTCACTTTCATGCACTGGAGAAGGAAATGGCAACCCACTCTAGTGTTCTTGCCTGGAGAATCCCAGGGACCGGGAAGCCTGATGGGCTGCCGTCTATGGGGTCACACAGAGTCGGACACGACTGAAGCGACTTAGCAGCAGCAGATGTAATAGTTGCCTTGAAGCGACTTGGGTTTGAAGGAACTGTATAAACATTTGGGGATCAATTTAGGAAGATTGTATATGGAACAAGTAGCAATAAAATTATTAACTTTGTTAGGTAGTATGGTATTTTTCAAACTCTTCTTAATTTTAGGGGTGAAGACTAACATGTTTGGAAAGGAATTATGATGTCTGAATTTGAACGTTGAAGCAAATATGACAAAATGCTATCAGTTTTTAAATCTAGGTGATAGATAATAAGATCATTACACCCTTTTCCTTATTTTTCTCATTAAACATTTTCATTATAAGTTTAAAAAACTAATAAGGGCCTACTGTATAGCACGGGGAACTCTACTCAGTACTCTCTAATGACTTGCATGGGAGAAGAATTTTAAAAACAGTGGATATATGTGTGTGTGTAACTGATTCACTGTGCCGTACCCATGAAACCACCACGACAGTCTAAATCAGCTATGAAAGTATTAGTTGCTCAGTCATGTGGGATTTTTTGTGACCCCATGGACTGTGGCCTGCCAGGCTCCTCTGTCCATGGGGTTTTTCAGGCAAGAATACTAGAGTGGGTCTTCCTGACCCAGGGTTTGAGCCAGTGTCTCCTACATCTCCTGCATTGGCAGGTGGGTTCTTTATCACACTATACTCCAATTTAAGTTTTTTCATTAGAAATGGATATACTGAAATTTCGTGTAAGAAATGTATAGGATTGTGAGAGTTAAGACTTTCTGTTACATGGTCATTAGTGTTGTTGTTGTTCAGTCGTTCAGTCATCCAGTCGTGTCCGACTCTTTGTGACCCCATGGACTGCAGCATGCCAGGCCTCCCTGTCCCTCACCATCTCCCAAAGTTTGCTGAAGTTCATGTCCATTCCATCAGTTGATGCCATCCAGGCATCTCATCCTGTGATGCCCTCTTCTCCTTCTGCCCTCAATCTATCCCAGCATCAGGGACTTTTCCAATGAGTTGGCTGTCCGCGTCAGATGACCAATTCAGTGTTGTGAAGTAGCTCAGTCGTGTCTGACTCTTTGCGACCCCATGGACTGTAGCCTACCAGGCTCTTCCCTCGATGGGATTCTCCAGGCAAGAGTACTGGAGTGGGTTGCCATTTCCTTCTCCAGGGGCTCTTCCCAACCCAGGGATCAAACCCGGGTCTCCCGCATTGCAGGCACACGCTTTAATCTCTGAGCCACCAGGGAAGCCCCTAGAAGTACCCAAATAACCTTAACATCGAGCACAATCCCTTGCAGCTAATAAACATGTAATTATATATTAATTGACTTAAAATGAGCCCCTGCTCCCCATCCTCTTGTGTTTCCTGTCTGGCCCAAGATCTCCCCTCTATACCTTTCTGCCTGCATATTTCTGATATGTTTCGGAAGCTTTGAGACAGCAGAGGCTGGTCTTCAGTGTACAGTGCTTTTCTTAGAACTCTAAAACCCTACCTTGGGCAGGGACCATTTGATGACGGTGATAATAAGAGTAGCTATCATTTATAAGTCTTGAGTGGTAGGCAGTATTCAGAGCACATTAGAAGCATGATCCCAATTCGTCCTTACGGTTGCCCTATGAAGTATGAGGTGATGTTGCCCTCATTTTAACAGCATAAAAAGCAAAGTTCACTTTCCAGTTCAGCCACCATTGGTAGAGTCACAACTGGACCCCAAGGCTTTAGCAGCTCTGCTCTGCTGACTCTCAGAAAGGGACATGGCATACAGTGGTGGGCCCTGAAGCAGCAGAATCCCAGGAGTTCTGCTCCTGTGTGCTCCACTGATCCTGTGGTGGTTCAAGAGACAGTGACATGATCTTGAAGGTTAAGATATAAACGCAAATAACTGTACTTCAGGGAATAAGTGCCAAGAGCCATGGAAACAAATGCAATGAGGATTTAAACAGCCAGTGGTCATTTGGGGATGGAAAGGTGGGGCTTGCTTTCAATAGGGGTTTTGGAAGGTTAAGTAGAATTTCAGAAACTCAGCTAAAAGTGTTCCAGTTCTGTCTGTGCTGTTTTACTAAATAAATGGTTCAGTTCACTTTAGCATATACCTATAGAGGAAGAGGAGAAGTTTAAAGGTAGACTGATGGTTGGAGCATGCTGTGGATGGCCTTGACCGCCAGGAGATTTTAACTCATTCCATTGACAAGGAGAAACTAAAGTTTCTGCAAAGGAGTGACAAAATTAAAGTTGCATTTCAGGGCCTGCCTCTCTTAGGCACATGTTTTTCTCCCAAATATTTGCATGACCTATTCTCTCTCCTCTTTCAGGTATTTATACAAATATCACCTTATTTGTGAGGCCATTCCCTGACCCCCAATGTGAAATTATAACCCCCATTCCAGGACTCTTTTATCCTTCTTCCTTGCTTTATTTAATAGCACTTTATCACAGTCTAACATATGTGTTTTACCAATTTACCTCTGTTGTTGTCTTTCCGCCCATTTGAATGATAGTGGGGAATTGTGTTTTGTTTTATTAACTGCTGTGTCTCCAGTGCTTAGAATAATGCCTGGCATGTGGTAAGTTCTCAGTAAATATTTCTTGAATAAATGAGTGAACAGGGCAAGAGAGTAGGAGAGACATGAACCTGAAGAGACTGAAGTCAAGCAGATCAATTAATGAGCTCCTGCAGGAGTCAAGATGAGAGGAGATGAGGGCCTGAATGAACCATGACCTGAATGACACCACTTACTAGGAAAGAGAGAGGACAGAGTGGACATCGAATTACTGGCATTGGCTCATTGATTAGATGTGAGAGTGAGTTTCCAATGGGACTTGGAGATGGCTATATGATGAAACCTGGAAGACAAAGTCATGTTTGAAGAATGGGTCAAACTGTGATTGAGGATAATGATTAAGAAAGAGGACAGGGGAAATAGCCTATGTTTATAGGCAGTAGCAAAGTAACAGTAGAGTTAAGAAAACAGGTGTTAGATAAAATCTAGTTCTAGAGGAAGCCGAGAGGGCAGTGTATAAAGAAATTAAGTAGATGATAATGATACTGACATTTACTATTTTCTGCATGCCAGTATCATAATTTGTTGTTGTTCAGATGCTAAGTCATGTCAACTCTTTGCAATTAGTTTTTCATAATTAGTCCTCTCCACAATTTTCTAGGGTGCTGTTACTCTTTCCGTGTTAGACAAGAAGATAAAAAGAGGTTGAATAACTGGCCAAGGTCACACAGCTAAAAGTGGCAAAGCAGGTTTTGTTTTTTAATTCTTTTTTGACTGTGCTGGGTCTTCGTTGCAGCATGGGTTCTCTAGTTGAGGCAGATGGGCTTAGTTGCCCCGTGGCATGTGGGATCTTAGTTCCCTGACCAGGGATTGAATCCAAGTACCCTGCATTGGAAGGCGTATTCTTAACCTCTGGACCACCAAGGAAGTCCCCAAACATTATATTTTAGTTGGTTAATTTTGTTTTCTCACAACAGTATGGGTTAAGAATTCTGAAACTGCTTGATGTCTATATTGAACTTGAAAGTGAAAGTATTAGTTGCTCAATTATGTCCGACTCTTTGCAACCCCATGAACTGTGGCCTACCAGGCTCCTCTGTCCATGGGATTCTCCAGGCAAGAATAACTGGAGTGGGTAGCCATTTCCTTCCCCAGGGGATCTTCCCTACCCAGGGATCTAACCAGGAACAAGCTAGTAAATATATTGTGGATAATGAAAGAAGTTACAGGTAAGGAAAGGAGGAAGGCTAGAATGAACCCTGTGGGATCAAAGTTAACATGAATTTGTGGGTTTTGATGCAGATGGACAGATACAGCAATAGAGATGTATGTATTAGTAAACCTCCATAGACTTTCTGCCTGTCTTGACAGAAAGGGTCTAGACTTTCCCCAAGCCACAGTGAACACACTTAGCACTCAGAATATGATCTCTTGATACCATTCTCCAATAAACAAACCAAAGTCTCTGGGAGAAATGGTTGATTTTGAGGCTGGAGCAAGAAAACTACGTTTTGCACCAAAATGTAAGGAAGTAGTCAAAAAATAATGGGGTACGTCAAAAGAACACAGGAGCCAGCACAAGGAGCTCTCAAAGCCAATGCTGATAATATTTAACCAGGAAAATGATGATAGTTTCCCAAAAGCCCAGGACCAGATGGCTTCACAAGAGAATTCTGTCAAACATTTAGAGAAGAGCTAATGCCTGTCCTTCTAAAACTCTTCCAAAAAATGCTTGCAGAGGAAGGAATGCTTCCAAACTCATTTTACGAGGCCACCATCATCCTGATACCAAAACCAGACAAAGACCACACAAAAAAAGAAAACTACAGGCCAATATCACTGATGAACATAGATGCAAAAATCCTCAACAAAATTTTAGCAAACACAATTCAGCAACACATCAAATAGTCCATACACCATCATCAAGTTGGGTTTATTCCAAGAATGCAAGGATTTTTCAATATATGCAAATCAGTCAATGTGGTATACCATATTAACAAATTGAAAGATAAAAAGCATATAATAATCTCAATGGGTGCAGAAAAAGCCTTTGACAAAATTCAGCACCCATTTATGATTAAAACTTTTCAAAAAATGGGCATGGAAGGAGCCTACCTCAACATAGTAAAGGCCATATATGATAAACCTATAGTAAACATTATTCTCAATGGTAAAAAACTGAAAGCATTCCCCCTAAGATCAGGGACAAGACAAGGGTGTCCACTTTCACCACTGTTATTCAACATAGTTACATTAATCAGAGAAGAAAAAGAAATAAAAGGAATCCAGATTGGAAAAGAAGAAGTAAAGCTCTCATTATTTGCAGATGATGTGACACTAAAGATAGTTCAGAAAATTATTAGAGCTAATCAGTGAATTTAGCAAAGATGCAGGATACAAAATCAATACACCGAAATCACTTGCATTTCTATATACTAATATATACCAACAATGAAAAATCAGAAAGAGAAATTAAGCAACAATCCCATTCACCATTGCAACAAAAAGAATTAAATAGGAATAAACTTACCTAAGGAGACAAAAGAACTGTACACAGAAAATTATAAAACACTAAGGAAAGAAATCAAAGACTACATAAACAGATGGAGAAATATTCCATGTTCCTGGGTAGGAAGAATCAAGATTGTGAAAATGACTATACTACCAAATGCAATCTACAGATTCAATGCAATCCCTATCAAATTACCAATGGCATTTTTCACAGAACTAGAACAAAAAAATTTCACAATTCATATGGATACACAAAAGACCCCAAATAGCCAAAGCTGTCTTGAGAAAGAAGAATGGAGCTGGAAGAATCAACCTTCCTGACTTCAGATTATACTACAAAGCTACAGTCATCAAGACAGTATGGTACTGGCACAAAAACAGAAATACAGACAAATGGAGCAAGATCAAAAGCCCAGAAATAAACTCATGCACTTGTGGGTACCTTATTTTTGACAAAGGAGGCAAGAATATACAATGGGGCAAAGACAGGCTCTTCAACAAATGGTGCTGGGAAAACTGGACAGCTACAGGTAAAAGAATGAAATTAGAACACTTCCTAACACCATACACAAAGATAAATTCAAAATGGATTAAAGACCTAAATGTAAGACCAGAAACTATAAAACTCTTAGAGGAAAACATAGGCAGAACACTTGATGACATAAATCAAAGCAAGATCCTCTATGACCCACCTCCTAGAGTAACAGAAATAAACACAAAAGTAAACAAGTAGGAGCTGATTAAACTTAAAAGCTTTTGCACAGCAAAGGAAACTAAGTAAGGTGAAAAGACAACCCTCAGAATGGGAGAAAATAATAGCAAATGAAACAACTGACAAAGGATTAATTTCCGAAAAAGCAGCTCATACAACCCAATGCCAGAAAAACAACCCAATCAAAAAGAGGGAAAAAGACCTAAACAGACATTTCTCCAAAGAAGACATAAAGATGGCTAACAAACGCACATGAAAAGATGCTCAACACCACTCATTGTTAGGGAAATGCAAATCAAAACTACAATGAGATATCACCTCACACCAGTCAGAATGGCCATCATCAAAAAGTCTACAAACAATAAATGCTGGAGAGGGTGTGGAGAAAAAGGAACGCTCTTGCACTGTTGGTGGGAATGTAAATTGATACAGCCACTATGGAAGACAGTATGGAGATTCCTTTAAAAACTAGGAATAAAACCACTATATGATCCAGCAATCTCACTAGAAGGCATATACCCTGAGGAAACCAAAATTGAAAAAGACACATGTACCCTAATGTTCATTGCAGCACTATTTTAAATAGCTAGAACATGGAAGCAACCTAGATGTCCATCGACAGATGATTGGATAAAGAAGCTGTGGTAGATATACACAATGGAATATTACTACATTTTTATATTCACCATAAAAAGGAACACATTTGAGTAAGTTCTGATGAGGTGGATGAACCTAGAACCTATTATACACAGTGAAGTGAGTCAGAAAGAGAAAGATAAATATCATATTCTATGGCATATATACGGAATCTAGAAAAATGGCACTGAAGAATTTATTCACAGGGCAGCAGTGGAGAAACAGACAGAGAATAGACTTATGGACATGGGGAGGGGAGGAGAGGGTGAGATGCATGGAAAGAGTAACATGGAAACTTACATTACCATGTATAAAATAGATAGCCAACAGAAATTTGCTGTATGGCTCAGGAAACTCAGACGGGGGCTCTGTATCAATCTAGAGGGGAGGGATGGGGTGGGAGGTGGGAGGGAGGTTCAAAAGGGAGGGGACATTTGTATACCTATGGCTGATTCATATTTAGGTTTGACAGAAAACAACAAAATTCTGTAAAGCAATTATCCTTCAATAAAAAAATAAATTAAAAAAAGGAAAATGATGATAGTTTTCAATTACAACCCATAAAGTAAAATCTCCATGAGTCCATATTGATATAAATTATTAGTAGAATAAATAAGTAGATGGGTGAGAAGGGACAGCTTTTTCTTACAGTGGAATTCCAGTTAATACATTAAGTAGAAATGATGGAAGTAGAAAATCACCATTTGGCAAATACTGCAGTAGTAATTGCTACAGGGAAAGGCCATCAATGGGACTTCCTTGGCAGTCCAATGGTTAAGATTTTGCCTTCCAATGCAGGGGGCTCAAGTTCAGTCCCTGGTCGGGCAGCTAAGATCCCACATGCTGCATGCCATGGCCAAAAAAAAAAAAAAAAAAAAAAGACCATCAGTGGGTCCTAAAATTAGTGGATGAAGAGTGAAGAGAGATAGGATATTTACCCACAAGATAGCTTTTTCATACAAAATAGAAAATAGTGACTTTCTAGTGGAGAAATCTGTAAACTCCACCGTAACCAAGTCATCAAAGTTGACATCTCCAGTAATAAGACATATTGACCTCATGTACCCACTGAGGGCACAACACTTCTGTGATTTTCTTGCTAAAAATATGTATAACCTCAATCTTACCCTTAGAAAACAGTGGCAGCCCAAAATGAGACACATTCTGCAAAATAACTGTTTACTCTTCCTAAATGTCAAGGTCATAAAAGGCAGAAACATACTAAAGGAACTATTACAGACTGGAGAAGACTAAAGAGGCATAACCCCTAAATGCTATGTGGGATCCTAGACCAGAAAACTTTCTTTAGTGGGATATTTGTTGTTATTCAGTCACCCAGTTGTGTCCAACTCTTCAAGCCCATTGACTGCAGCATGCCAGGCCTCCCTGTTCCTCACCATCTCCCAAAATTTGCCCAAGTTAATGTCCATTGCATCAGTGATGCCATCCATCCATCTCATCCTCTTGACACCCTCTTCTCCTGCCCTCAATCTTTCCTAGCATCAGGGACTTTTCCAATGAATTGGCTGTTTGCATCAGATGACCAAATAGAGCTTCAGCATCAGTCCTTCCAATGAATATTCAGGGTTGGTTTCCCTTAAGATTGGCTGATTTTATTTCCTTGCTGTCCAGGGGGCTTTCAGGAGTCTTCTCCAGCACCACAGTTCAAAGGCATCAGTTCTTTGGCATTCTGCTTTCTTTACGGTCTAGCTCTCACATCCACACATGACCACTGGGGAGACCATAGCCTTGACTATACGGACCTTTGTCAGCAAAGTAATGTCTCTGCTTTTCAGCACACTGTATAGGTTTGTCATAGCTTTCCTGTCAAGAAACAATCGTCTTCTGACCTCATGACTGTAGTCACCATGTGCAGTGATTTTAGAGCTCAAGAAGAGGAAATCTGTCACTACTTCCACCTTTTCCCCTTCCATTTGTCATGAAGTAATGGGGCTGGATGCCATGATCTTAGTTCTTTTAGAAGTTACTCTCCTCCTTCACCCTCATTAAGAAGCTCTCTAGTTCCTCTTCACTTTCTGCCATTAGAGTGGTATCATCCACATATCTAAGGTTGTTGATGTTTTTCCCGCCTATCTTGATTCCAGCTTGTAGCTCATCCAACCCAGCATTTCTCATGATGTGCTCAGCAGCGTATAGGTTAAACAAAGAGGGTGACAGCAGACAGCCCTGTCATACTCCTTTCTCAATCTTGAACCGATCAGTTGTTCCATACAGGCTTCTAACTGTTGCTTCTTGACCTGCACACAGGTTTCTCAGGAGACAGGTAAGATGGTCTGGTATTCCCATCTCTTTAAGAGCTTTCCATGGTTTGTTATCATCCACACTAGGTGGATGATAAAGTCAAAGGCTTTAGCATAGTTGATGAAACAGAGGTAGATGTTTTTCTGGAATTCCATTGCTTTCTCTAAGATCCAGCAAATGTTGGCAATTTAATCTCTGGTTCCTCTTCCTTTTCTAGACCCAGCTTGTTCATCTGGAACTTCTTGGTTCACATAATGCTGAAGTTTAATATGCAAGATTTTAAGAATGACCTTACTAGCATGGGAGATGAGTGCAATTATCCAACTGTTATCCGACTGTTAGCTCATTCTTTAGTACTGCCCTTCTTGGGAATTGGGATGAGGATTGACCTTTTCCAGTCCTGTGGCCACTGCTGAGTCTTCCAGATTTGCTGACATACTGACAGCAACACCTTGAGGGCATCATCCTTTGGGGTTTTGTTTGAATAGTTCTACTGTAATTCCAGGTGGTGCTAGTGGTAAAGAAGCCACCTGCCAGTGCAGGAGATGTAAGAGATGTAGGTTCGATCCCTGGGTTGGGAAGATCTCCTGGAGAGGGGTATGGCAACCCACTCCAGTATTCCTGCCTGGAGAATCCCATGTACAGAGGAGCCTGGCAGGCTACAGTTATGGAGTCTCACAACTGAAGTGAGTGAGCACTGGAATTCCATCACATCCACTAGCTTTATTAACAGCAGTGAGTCCTAAAGCCCACTTGACTTCAAACTCCAGAATGTGTGGCTCTGGGTGACTGACCACATCATCAGAGTAATCTGGTTCATTAAGACCTTTTTTGTACAGTTCTCCTGTGTAGTCTTTCCATCTCTTCTTGATCTCTTCAGCGTCTACTAGGTCTTTATTGTTTCTGTACTTTATTGTGCCCACCTTTGGGTGAAACGTTCCCTTGATATTTCCAATTTTACATCCAGAGACTAGCACAGAGAGACAAGAAGGCCTTCTTCAATGAACAGTACATAAAACTAGAAGAAAACAACAAAAGGGAAAGACTAGAGATCTCAGGAAAGTTGGAAATATCAAGGGAATATTGCACCCAAAGATGGGCAGGCACAACAAAGGACAATAAAGTGGACAATTAATGAAATACCAGTAAGGTGTGTAGATGAGCTACTAGTGTTGTATGAATGTTCATGTGCTTGCTCTGATAATTGTACTGTAGTTGTGTAATATGTTAATATAGGGGAATCCGGATGAAGGGAGTCTCTGCCATGTTCCTAGCTTTTCCATAAATATACAATTAATTCAAAATAAAATATTTTTAAAAACAGAGTTTAAAAATGAAATTAAAGTGAAAAGTGAAAGCAGTATTAAAAGGGAGGGAGGAAGGAAGGGACCAGAAGTAATTTGTTAACTGGTTGGAGGTGGGGCTTGGGATAAGCTTTTATTGATAATGTATACTCAAAAATACCTTTGATTTTTGGGATGGCTGGGAAAATGAGTCAACGTAAGCTGTAAAGGGGAAGTCTGGAATAGAGACTGGTTTTGTGGAAGAAAGATGTTGTTTGCTATCTTTTGATTATGCTAAGATTTCAAACTTATGGGTAATTGGAACAAAATAGTGCTCATAGTCAGTGACATGTAATAAGCCACCTTTGTTTCCACACCGGATTGAGTGTCCCCAGCTATCAGTCACAGTGTTAGAGTCCCCACTTCTAAATAAAGGGCTTCCAATGCTCAGTGAAAAGGTGGAGGTTGTACAGGATCAAGCTAAACTGGGACCTATTATTTGTGTATTTTAGGACCATGGCAAACCATGCCAAAGGACAGGAAATCCATGGAAAACTTAGGAAACACTGCCTGTACCAAAGAGAAAGCCTGTTTGGAATCTTGAGAGTCTATTTTTTAATTTGTAGGCACCAAAGATGAAACAAAGAAGCGTAATCTCAGAAAAATAATTTCTGACCACATGGATAGAGCAGAACACTTAAAGAAACGCTTGGACCAAGAAAAAGAAGGTAAGGAGGCTGTTTTGGAGAGTGTGTGCCTGAGCTCTTGTGACAAAGCCTGTCTCACCCAGTGTTCCTGGCTGTGCCCTTTGGAGCTCTGTGTGGTCTGGACTGTTTACCCTTGGGAGCTTACAGGTCTCCTCTGCATTTCCAGTTCTTAACTTTCTTTTTTAATATTTATTTATTTGGCTACATTGGCTCTTAGTTGCATCACTAAAAAAAGGACAGGGTCTTTTTTTTTTTTTTTTTAGTTGCAGTGTATGGGATCTAGTTCCCTAACCAGGGGTCAAACCCAGAGCCCTGCACTGGGATCTCAGAGTCTTAGCCACTAGACCACAAGGGAAGCCCCTTTGCCCTGTTTTGTTTTGTTTTCTGCTCAGGGGAAGGTGGCAGTCAGATTCTTCTCCTGAGAATTTGAGGACAGCTCTACATACTGCAGAACTTTGCATGCCATTTTAAGGAATTCATGATCCCCATGAAGCAGAGCAATACTGAACGTAAAGCCTATATTTTATTTGTATCTCCATTTATAAAATGACCAAAATATTAAAGTAGCTCAAGAAATGCCCAGGGCTGCTTTGCGATTTTTGTCTTGAATCAGAACGTTTGAGGAATTAGGTATTCTTAATGAAGAGAGATGCAGAAGGTATGGTTCCCTATTTATAATTGGTTCTCCGGGGGCTCCCCAGGTGGCACAGTGGTAAAGAATCAGCTTACCAATACAGGAGACACGGGTTTGATCGCTGGGTGGGGAAGATCCCCTGGAGGAGGATATGACAACCCACTCCAGTATTCTTGCCTGGGAAATCCCATGGACACAGGAGCCTGGTGGGCTGTAGTCCATGGGGTCATAGAGTCAGACATGACTGAGACTCACAGTGATGAGAGATGCAGGAGGTATGGTTAGTTCACTACTTTTTGAGCATCCAGTTTACAGACATACAGACACAAATGGCCGTTGCCACCTGACATTCACAGCTGCTGCATCCTACAGTCAAAGGAACTGCTGTCCTCAAAAAAAAAAAAAAAAAACAGTGTCCCCCAGCCCTCAGCTCCTGTTTACTCCTGCCCTCTGCACACCTCTTCCTGGTATTCTGTACTATCCCAAACCTTGGCTACCCAGATTAACCTGGCTAGCTCGCTACTTTGTTGAGGAGTAATAAAATTGTTTACTGCATCCCAAATTGAAACCTGCAATGCAGTTTCCCTCTGAAATCTGAAGGAAATAGAGTACCATCAACTTTGTGGCTTAAATACACTGGCTAAAACTAACCTGTGTGACTAGCTTGGCTTCAAAACTGATGCACAGTTTGTAACATTTTGTGTTTTGAAATATTAGGAAGACAATCCAAACCACTGATTTTCAAACAAAGTTTAAAAGTGCAACCACCGTATAAATCAGGAACTACCATTAAGGATCATATTTAAAAAAAAAAAAAACCTTAAAGGTCTTTGATAACTTATTCAATAATTATTCATTTTGAATGAACAAAAACAATAGAACTCCCCTGCTGACCCTATGGCATTCTAGTCTTTGGCTTGGATTATTAAGAAGTACTATAAGTTTTTGCTTAACACACTCTCTACAAGTTCTAAGACTCCTAGATTCCATATTATATTGCATTTATTTATTTAATGTGTGCTTAGTAACTCACTCATGTCTGACTCTTTGTGACCCTTTGGACTGTAGCCCACGAGGCTCCTCCGTCCATGGGATTTTTCAGGCAAGAATACTGAAATGAGTTGAATACTGGAATTCTCTAGGGAATCTTCCCAACACAAGGATCAAACCTGCGTCTCCTGCATTGCAGGTGGATTCTTTACTGCTGAGCCATTGGGGAAACCATATATGTAATACCTCAGCTATTAAATTGCAAGACATAAAAAGACTTAAATCTGAAGAGAAAGACCAGTTGCCCACTCAATCAAAGCTTATGATTCTACTCATGGTGACAAAAATATTAGATATCTTTATATACAGTAGGTTCTTTCTTGAATAAACTGTCTGGTTCTGTAGGATTTAGCTCAAGAACCTATTCCAAGAAATCTCTGGACTTTCCCACTTGCCTGGCCTCCATGAAGGCGAAACTCATTGGATGGTTTGCCTTATAACCTCTGTGTGTGTAGCATCCTGCAATGTGTCTGGTATAGATTGAGCATTCGAAAATGCTCGCTGAGTGCATGAGTTTAAAAACATTAACTTGTATGTGCTCCTCACTGTTTATAGTATGTATAAAAAGAAAACAAGTAGTCACTGGTTTTATTACAGAAACTTCTGTTTTGTAGCTGGAAAATATCACAAGCAAATTAAGATAGAAGAGAATGCAACAGGTTTCAGCTATGAGTCCCTTTTTCAAGAATACCTGAGTGAAACAGTTACAGAAGTTTGGATAGAAGATCCTTATATTAGACACACACATCAGGTAGGTGAAATGTACTCACACAGGATGAAATAGTCATTATTTAACATGTACGAGTAATAACCCATCCTAATGTCTTTCAGCTGTATAACTTCCTTCGATTTTGTGAGATGCTGGTTAAGAGGCCATGTAAAGTAAAAACTATTCATCTTCTCACCTCTCTGGATGAAGTAGGTACCTGAAAGCATTTTCTCTTTCTTAACATCATGGACTTCACTCAGTTGTAAGATGTAGTTCAAGGCAAACTTGGATGTAATGCTTCAGCCAGAGCTGTTTCATTGGAAATGAACTTGCTATCTTCATGCTCAGTCGCTCAGTTGTGTCTGACTCTTTGCGGCCCCATGGACTATAGCCCACCAGGGTCCTCTGTCCATGGGATTCTCCAGGCAAGAATACTGAGAGTGGGTTGCCATTTCCTCCTCCAGGAGGTCTTCCCGACCCAGGGATCAAATCCGCGTCTCTAGCGTCTCCTGCATTGGCAGGTGGACTCTTTATTCCTGAGCCATCTGGGATTAGGCATAAAATACATTGGAGAAAACGCTGTTGATTTTAGTATGTTGTACCTTGCATTTGGCCACTTAGCTAAGCTCTCTATTCAAATAGTTTGTGAGTTTAGTTTCTTGGATGTTCTATGAGTCAATCACTCTGTCTTCAGTATTGATAGTTCCTATCATCTCTATCTTGATTTTGATTTAAATAGGGATAATTCTAAACAATTCATATTTCCAGGATTAATTTGAGAAGAAAGCCTCATCTGAATAAACAGCACCGTTAAAATACATCTTAGGAGATGGCACCAAGTTGTGTTATGTTCACATTAGGAAAAAAAATGATTATTTTGATAAAAATAGTTGCTCTTAAACTACTTCATCTTCTTTGGTTGCTTCTTTGCAGTAATGGACAGTAAAACTAGTGTAGAATATTTACATTTTAAGATATACATTGCATGGGCTTTCTAGGTGGTTCAGAGGTAAAGAATCTACCTGCCAGTGACACAACTGTGCAACTGAACACACACTGCATTGCTTAGGAATAATTTAAAATATTAATAACTGAGTAAAAAAAAATTTTTTTCCTATTGACAGGGCACTGGGAAAGATCAGCATAGTGGCCTAGAAGAAATAAAACAGTCGCTCAGGAATCACGGAGTGAGTTTGGAATTAGAATATTCTTCTTCAATACATGACCGAGAAATTAGGTTAGTATATAGTAATACTTTAATTTTTATGCAGTTGAAAAATACTTATTTTTATTTCTCACAAATTATATATAATTACATATACTATTCCACTTAAATATTAAAAATTTAAATAAAGCTTAATTTTAGTATTTTTCACTTTTGAAGAAAAAATCTGGCTAATTGTGTCCTCTGTGAGTTTCCTGTTTCCTAATGGAATAAAATTTACATGTTCTGTGTCATCTGAGCAAAGGAAGTACTTTTCTATCCAATTATACATACAGTATTATGACATTGGGATAATTTCCTTTTGGGGTGATAGTGGTATTTATTTAATTTGGCTTTACTTCTTATAGTTTATTAAAGTTTCTAGCAGGCATGACAGGATGCTGTGTTGTGCCCATCAGGGCTTCCTCTGCCCTGGCACATCCCCACCTCTAGGCACGGGAGTCCCTGAAACATCACCAGTCTGCCTGAGTACAGTTGGAAGCCACTTGTTAGCAGAACAGGGAAGCTTTCTCAGGAAGATGAAATTCATGAGGAAGGTTTAATTGAATTGTTAAAATCTTTTATCAGCTAATGGTTGTTTTGTTTCATTGCAGACACAGCCCATAGGTAAACCCAGGTTTGGTTCAACTCGCCACTGCAAGAAGTGATTTTATTTGTTAGGGGGAGATTTAGCTGACACTTCATACAACTTTGATCATTGTCTGACCTAAATGTCTGGAGTGTAATACTATATAACTAATTTCAATAGGTTCAACAATGGATGGATAATTAAGATCGGAAGGGGACTTGATTATTTTAAGAAACCACAGGTAGGATATAGTCTCATGTGTGACTGTGTAGCATTCTTTAAAAAGTGGCTTTGATCATTTTTGTTAAAAAAAACTCTTCTCTTCTCTTTTTAGAGTCGTTTTTCCCTTGGATATTGTGATTTTGACTTAAGACCATGTCATGAAACAACAGTGGACATTTTTCATAATAAGCACACAAAAAAAATATGATGGATAGTAGCCTAATTTACATATATATTTCTACTTTAAATGAATGTTGTTTTTTTTTTTTAACTGTGGACAGATCATTCCTATAATGTATGAATTTAACAATAAATTTTTATATTTTACTAATGTATGGATTCCTTGTTCAGTTGTGTGACCAATCCTGAATTCACTTTTATCAATAGGTTACTCAGAGTACTTAGTGTTTCAAGTATAGTTAGTTGAAACATTTCCCCAGATTTTCTCTTGTTTGGATGTTGATGAATGAATCAAGACCTTAGCCACTGGACCACCCAGGAAGTCCCTACAATTATGTGTCTTCAGCAGGTATTTACCTAAATTCAGTTATCCTCTATTACTTAACTCCTTATAAAGGCAAATCAAGCCTTTTAGTAATACCAGATGCATTTTGTAGCTCACTTAACCTTGACTGCAACATCTGTAAAGCTCTGCAGCTTAGCATCAATTGTCCTGGGAAAGCCTATCCATAGACATGCCAGTTGACTGGTTGGGGACAGACTAGGTCTCATGGGGATCAGCTGGGAGAGGGGATACTGCTAGAGGCAGTGGGCAGACCAGAAGCTTGAAGAATAAGCTAAGCTAAAGTCTGTAGAGGGAAATAGAAGTCCTGGTGTTGGAGAGTGCCCTTCTGAACATCACATCTGGAAAAGCTTGAAGATTTCAAATCAAGAGTGAATAGTGTGGAGGGACAAAGCCAGGTAGAGGTCATAGGAACAGAGTTGGGCAGAGTAGTCTGGGGTTGGGGGGGACCCTGAAACCCCTCTGTTAAGGGTTGATTGTGCACACACATAACCCCTAGAAATTCACATGTTTAAATCCCAATCCCTGGTACCTCGGAATGTAACCATATTTGGAAATAAGGTCTTCAAAGAAATAAGTTCTGTCTGTAGGTGACCCTAATCCAGTATGATGGGTGTCCTTATAAAAAGTGGATATCCTGACCTAGATACGCACAGAGGAGAGACTACGTGAAGTCATAGCAAGATGCCACCACCTGCAAGCCAAGGAGATGGGCCTCAGAAGAAACCAAACCTGCTGTCACCTTGACTTTGGATTGAATAAATGACCACTTTTAACCACCAAGTTTTGGAGTGGTTTGGTATGTAGCAACAGATCGCTGATACAACCTGACTACTCTCCTCCCTGCTCCACATTGCACGGCTGCCTTTGCATTCCTCAGGGCTCAAAGTCAATGTCAGGTCCCCGATGGCTCCAAGTGGGGATCCCGTATTGTCTAACTGCCTGGACTTTTCTTTTTCTTTGTTTTTTTATATTTTCTTTTATTTTTTTAACTTTACAATATTGTATTGGTTTTGCCATATATCAACATGAATCCGATACTTTTCTCATTTTGTAAGCATTTACTGGTTTGTCTACTTTCCCTATTTTAAACAATTTAAGTCTTGACCTATTAATGGGTCATAAAGTTAATTTTTAAGATGAAATAAAATTGAATATAAAATATCAGCTAAGTGAGTAGTAAAGGGTAAGCATCGTATTGTGAAACAGACAACATATGTGTATGCTGGTGCAAAACATAAGACATTTTTTACTCTAGTTTTTAAAGAGTTTGAAAATCACTGCATTAAATTGTCATTTCCTAAGTCGGTGCCTTAGGCCATGCCATGTGGGGCCACCCAAGATGGATGGGTCATGGTGGAGAGGTCTGACAGAATGTGGTCCACTGGAGAAGGGAATGGCAAACCACTTCAGTATTCTTGTCTTGAGAATCCCATGAACAGTATGAACAGGCAAAAAGATGAACTCCCCAAGTCGGCAGGTGCCCAATATGATACTAGAGATCAGTGGAGAAATAAGAAAGAATGAAGGGATGGAGCCAAAGCAAAAACAATACCCAGCTGTGGATGTGACTGGTGATAGAAGCAAGGTCCGATGCTGTAAAGAGCAATATTGCATAGGAACCTGGAATGTTAGGTTCATGAATCAAGGCAAATTGGAAGTGGTCAAACAGGAGATGGCAAGAGTGAATGTCGACATTCTAGGAATCAGTGAACTAAAATGGACTGAAATGGGTGAATTTAACCCAGATGACCATTATATCTACTACTGTGGGCAGGAATGCCTTAGAAGAAATGGAGTAGCCATCACAGTCAACAAAAGAGTCTGAAATGCTGTACTTGGATGCAATCTCAAAAACGACAGAATGATCTCTGTTCGTTTCCAAGGCAAACCATTCAATATCACGGTAATCCAAGTCTATGACCCGACCAGTAATGCTGAAGAAGCTGAAGTTGAACAGTTCTATGAAGACCTACAAGACCTTTTAGGACTAACACCCAAAAAAGATGTCCTTTTCATTATAGGGGACTGGAATGCAAAAGTAGCAAGTCAAGAAATAACTGGAGTAACAGGCAAATTTGGCCTTGGAGTACAGAATGAAGCCGGGCAAAGGTAATACAGTTTTTCCAAGAGAACGCACTGGTCATAGCAAACACTCTCTTCCAACAACACAAGAGAAGACTTTACACATGGACATCACCAGATGGCCAACACCAAAATCAGATTGATTATATTCTTTGCAGCCAAAGATGGAGAAGCTCTATACAGTCAGCAAAAACAAGACTGGGAGCTGACTGTGGCTCAGATCATGAACTCCTTATTGCCAAATTCAGAACTTAAATTGAAGAAAGTGGGGAAAACCACTAGACCATTCAGGTATGACCTAAATCAAATCCCTTATGATTATACAGTGGAAGTGACAAATAGATTTAAGGGACTAGATCTGATAGAGTGCCTGATGAACTATGGATGGAGGTTTGTGACATTGTAGAGGAGACAGGGATCAAGACCATCCCCAGGAAAAAAATGCAAAAAAGCAAAATGGCTGTCTGAGGAGACCTTACAAATAGCTGTGAAAAGAAGAGAAGCAAAAAGCAAAGGAGAAAAGGAAAGATATACCTGTTTGAATGCAGAGTTGCAAAGAATAGCAAGGAGAGGTAGGAAAGCCTTTCCCAGCAATCAATGCAAAGAAACAGAGGAAAACAATAGAATGGGAAAGACTAGAGGTTTCTTCAAGAAACTTAGATCCCAAGGGAACATTTCATGCAAAGATGGGCTCAATAAAGGACAGAAATGGTATGGACCTAACAGAAGCAGAAAATATTAAGAAGAGGTGGCAAGAATACACAGAACTATACAAAAAAGACTTCACAACCTAGTTAATCACGATGGTGTGATCACAGACCTAGAGCCAGACATCCTGGAATGTGAAGTCAAGTGGGCCTTAGAAAGCATCACTACAAACAAAGCTAGTGGAGGTGATGGAATTCCAGTTGAGCTATTTCAAATCCTAAAAGATGATGCTGTGAAAGTGCTGCACTCAATATGCCAGCAAATTTGGAAAACTCAGCAGTGGCCACAGGACTGGAAAAGGTCAGTTTTCATTCCAACCCCAAAGAAAGGCAATGCCAAAGAATGCTCAAACTACCGCACAATTGCACTCATCTCACATGCTAGTAAAATAATGCTCAAAATTCTCCAAGCCAGGTTTCAGCAATACGTGAGCCGTGAACTTCCTGATGTTCAAGCTGGTTTTAGAAAAGGCAGAGGAACCAGAGATCAAATTGCCAACATCCTCTGGATCATTGAAAAAGCAAGAGAGTTCCAGAAAAACATCTATTTCTGCTTTATTGACTATCCCAAAGCCTTTGACTGTGTGGATCACAATAAACTATGGAAAATTCTTCAAGAGATGGGAATACCAGACCACCTGATCTGCCTCTTGAGAAACCTGTATGCAGGTCAGGAAGCAACAGTTAGAACTGGACATGGAACAACAGACTGGTTCCAAATAGGAAAAGGAGTACGTCAAGGCTGTATATTGTCATCCTGCTTATTTAACTTATCTGCAGCGTACATTATGAGAAACGCTGGGCTGGAGGAAGCACAAGTTGGAATCAAGATTGCCAGGAGAAGTATCAATAACCTCAGATATGCAGATGACACCACCCTTATGGCAGAAAGTGAGAACTAAAGAGCCTCTTGATGAAAGTAAAAGAGGAATGTGAAAAAGTCGGCTTAAAGCTCAACATTCAGAAAACTAAGATCATGGCATCTGGTCCATAACTACATGGCAAATAGAAGGGGAAACAGTGGAAACAGTGAGAGACTTTATCTGGGCTCCAAAATCACTGCAGATGGTGACTGCAGCCATGAAATTAAAGGATGCTTACTCCTTGGAAGGAAGGTTATGACCAACCTAGATAGCATATTCAAAAGCAGAGACATTACTTTGCTAACAAAGGTCCGTCTAGTCAAGGCTATGGTTTTTCCAGTAGTCATGTATGGATGTGAGAGTTGGACTGTGAAGAAAGGTGAGCGCCAAAGAACTGATGCTTTTGAACTGTGGTGTTGGGAGAAGACTCTTGAGAGTCCCTTGGACTGCAAGGAGGTCCAACCAGTCCATCCTAAATCAGTCCTGGGTGTTCTTTGGAAGGTCTGATGTTGAAGTGAAACTCCCAATACTTTAGCCACCTGATGCGAAGAGCTGACTCATTTGAAAAGACCCTGATGCTGGGAAAAGTTGAGGGCAGGAGGAGAAGGGGAAAACAGAGCATGAGATGGATGCCATCACCAACTCAATGGACATGAGTTTGGGTGGGCTTCAGGAGTTGGTGTTGGACAGGGAGGCCTGGTGTGCTGCAGTTCATGGGGTTGCAGAAAGTCGGAGACGACTGAGCGACTGAACTGAACTGAACTGAACTGAAGGTCAGTGACCATGTCTCTGTTACCAGGATATCCAACAACTAGCAAAGTAGGCACAGAGTAGGCCCTCGATAAACAGGAACTACTGTAGAAATTAGTATGTGAGTGAACTATAGAGACATTAAATTGTTGGCAGGAGTGCTACTCTTTGAAGCAGTTTGGCAACCATGGAATGGAAAGAAACAGTAAACCCTTGAGCAGCAGTCTTTGAGACGGGGGAGACATTCGCATGTCCATTCACTAAGGCTGCTGTTGCTGCTAAGTCGCTTCAGTTGTGTCTGACTCTGTGCGACCCCACAGACGGCAGCCCGCCAGGCTCCCCTGTCCCTGGGATTCTCCAGGCAAGAACGGGAGTGGGTTGCCATTTCCTTCTCCAATGCATGAAACTGAAAAGTGCACTGTCGTGTCCGACTCTTAGTGATCCCATGGACTGCAGCCTACCAGGCTCCTCCGCCCATGGGATTTCCCAGGCAAGAGTACTAATGATTCAGTAAAAGTTGAGATAGACTTATGCAAGATAAAGGAGATAAATAATTGATAGTACAAAACATAAACAGACTTCCCTGGTGGTCCAGTGGTAGAAAATCTGCCTTGAAATACAGGGGACGTGGGTTTAATTCCTGGTCGGGGAAGTAAGAGCTCACATGCATGGAGCAACTAAGCCCCAGAGCCGCAATTAGAGAATCTAACAAAAGATCTCAGTGATGCAACTAACACCATATGCAGCTTAAATATTTAAAAAAAAAAAAGCTGGAGAAGAAAAATCCACAATACAATTAGGGGGCTCAGCTTTAAGGAAGAGGACATATTTCTTTCTCTGAGATTGAATGAAATGAGAAAAGTTGAAGTAGAAAACATAAGCAGCTGAAGGAACTCAATTCTGAAAGACTGCTGCTCAAGGGTTTACTGGTGAATGAGAGGCAGTCAACAGAAGTGAGTTGAATCTGACGCCTACAGAACAAAAACAAGTGAAAAACTATAAATATGAAATTGGGCGAATCTGTGTGTGAGCATGCACATGTGTGAGCTCAGTTGTGTCCGACTCTTTGCAACCCCACGGACTGTAGCCTGCTAAGCTCCTCTGTCCATGGAACTTTCCAAACAAGAATACTGGAGCAGGTTGTCATTTCCTACTCCAGGGGATGGTCTCCACCCAGGGGTCAAACTGATGTCTCTTTCATCTCCTGCATTGTAGGCAGACTCCTTACCACTAGCGCCGCCTGAGAAGACACTAATCTGCATGATTATGTGAATTTTCTTCTAGCATCGCCCACCATCTAGTTATATGAGTGGAAAATCAATTGTTGAAAAAAAGAGTGGCTATGATAGGTCAAGAGAAATGTGAGAATGCTGGTAAGAAATGGAGATGAAGCAAGAGACTGGAGAAAAGTTATTGGCTTAGAAAAGTGCAGTAAGCTTGATTTAGTGGGAAAGAATGAAAGGATAGGGAAATGTAATTAAAAGGGAGAAATTTATAGTTTATAGTATATAGTATAGTATACTATATAGTATAGTATATAGTATCAAGAAGCCAGGGTTATATTCCCTAGTGGTAAGAAAAAGAACTGTGAGGTCAGAGTGTTCAATATGGTATCCAACCCCAAGATGGTAACAAAAGAAAAGAGCTGAAATACAAATGCAGTCAAGTATAGGGTTGGCCAAAAAGTTTGTTTTGGTTTTTGCATTAACATCTTATGGAAAATCCTGAATGAACCCTTTAGCCAGCCCAGTATTAAAACCAATGAAGACAGACAGGGATTTCCCTGTGTCCAGTGGTTAAGAGTTCACCTGTCAATGCAGGGGACACAGGTTTGATCCTTGGTCCAGGAAGATTTTACATGCCCCAGGGTAACTAGGCCTGTGTGCTGTAACTACTGAGCCTGTGCTTTACAGCCTTCAAGTCACAACTACTGATGCCTTTGAGGCTACAGCCTGAGCTCTGCAACAATGAGAAGCCCATGCACTGCAACTAGAGAAAGCCCATTCACAGCCAAGAATAAAGTTTTTTTAAAAATGCACTGTAAACATTTTAATTTTCTCATCAAAACTGTCAACATTAAGAAATTTACTTGGAATCACATTATTCCCTTAATTTTTTCACACAGAATATTCCATTTACTGTGTAGCTCATCATCCCCTGGATGTGTTCTATGTAATATACTTGTTAGCACTGTCGTTTCAATTGGGGAAAATTTACTACCAATAAGACTTGAATTTAACTGGTCACATATTTCCAGCGGCAACCAATGATCAGGTGCTTCAATATTACAGACTTCAATTCTCCCATTCTTGACATCTATAAATACTTTAATTTCCACGTGTGACTGTTCATGTAACACAGTGAAGGAAGTATCTACACTGAACTTCGGAGTTTTGCCATATATCCATTCCCAGGTCTGTAGTTCTATGGCTTTGCTGTTTATTCCAGGAAACACTGTCTCATCTGTTGGATTTATTAGGTGAATGTGATTATCGATTTGATGAGAAGTAGCATACTCTGTGGCAACAGCATTTATCACTACTTCACAGGTCAGAGTGGGATCTTTTTCCATAAGGTTTTTCACTAAGGCAGGTGTGCTGGCAGTGGCATTGCTCCTGATCCCTTGGTAAGGGCTCTTCAGCAAAGATGATAAGAAGGTCCTGTCAGTACCGCATAGCAAAGTGCAGTGGTGATAAGCTGCATTGCGGCCAATCTTGGAAGCTGTTCCTGAGATTTTAAACTGTCCGTCAACTAAAAGGTCAAATCTTTCAGTAGCCTGCACGTCCAGGTGTGGGTGGACAGCCTTCAAGGCTCTCACAACTAATTTTAGATTCTCCATCCTATCATACTTTTTCTTGGTTGTAAAAAAAGTCAAGTTGATGTTACCCATATCATGGTAGACTGTCCCTCCTCCACTTCTCCTCCGAGCCAGTTTCACACCTTCTTCTCTCATCAGATTCAGGTTACATTCCTGCCAAGGGTTCTGATGCCGACCAATTACCACAGTGGGAGAATTCCTCCACAAGAAAAGGACTGGCTTGCCTTCTAAATTCATATGGTCATGGATCCAGTCTTCTACAGCCAGATTGTGGTAAACGTTATTGGAAATCGACTGTAAAATAAGTCCACTTTTAACTGTGTTTTTAAAGCCAGCTGCTGGGACCTTGAGATTACAAAGTAACTGGAAGCAATTCTTCATGGAAAATG
The DNA here is from genome assembly GCF_027580195.1 of Bos mutus. Classification (NCBI taxonomy): domain Eukaryota; kingdom Metazoa; phylum Chordata; class Mammalia; order Artiodactyla; family Bovidae; genus Bos; species Bos mutus. The sequence continues at coordinate 102,132,997 of NC_091627.1, forward strand.
GGATTAGCATGCTGTCAAAAATGGAAGATAAATTAATGATCGAGAAAAAGAAAATTAAATTCTATTTTGTAGCTATCACTTCTTGGTTATTTGATCCAAACTTATCTAAGTATCCAGTCTGGTTGCTTTTCTTGCCTTTTGGCTTTACCATTAGTCTTTAATAAAACTTCAACAGAGTACTCAAAGGAAATAAATCATACAAACCTCAAATTGTTTTAGCTGAAGTGGAATAAGGGCAGAGATTATTCAAATAATAAAGCTGAAAATAATTATTAATATACCTCAAAGCCAAAAAATTATTTTGAATTCACAGGTAATACACATTATTGAGAAAAATGAGAAAATACAGACAGGCAAGGAAAAAAAAATCCATAACACCACCACTGGGAAGTAATTACAACTAACATGTTGGTGTGTACCCATTTTTTCTGTGCATATGTAAATCCACATACACTTCCCCACCAGAAATGTAACCAAACTTTATTTAATTCAATGTTAAACCAATTTTTACATCAGTCTTAACGTGTAATATTTCATTGTCAGATAACACCACCTTTTCCTCAACCAATCTCTTAGTTTGTAAGTTTAGGTTGTTTCTAGTCCTTCTGTGTTATCAACAATGAACATCAGTGTATAAAGATTTATGTCCTTATAATACTTGAAATGTAATTTCTATTTGTGAGATACATGATTTACTGTCAGGCTGTTCTATTTTGATCAATATGAAATTAGGATGGATCCTCCTGAGGTCAGGGGAGAGGTCAGGGTAGCAAGGTTATATAGAAAGGTTAGGAACAATTTTATTATGATTCAACACTTCACACATTATTTGTTAGCAGTGCTGATGAAAAGAGTGAAAATACTGGCCATAATAATGAAGTATTCTGACTAGCTATGATTGTAAAGAAACCATTTAATTCCATTTCTTAGAATGGTCATAATTTTCTTCTAGGTTAAAGGCCTGGGATGGACTGGGGTAGTAAAATCCATAACTAGGCCAAATTATTTTGTAGTTATGTCCTGGAGGAATAATTTCTATGGTAGAGTCTTTATATTTTCATCACTCTTGCTATACCTTGATACTACAGAAAGCGAAACCAGTTTACACTCTTATCTAGAAAGATTAGGAGAGGTTTAACAGAGAAAGGGATAACTAAACTGAGTCTCCACATCTGATGCTTTTTACCACGTTGATGGGAGTAGCATATTCCAGGCAAACAGAGAGTCCTCCAACGGTAAGAGGGCCTTGGGGACTCTCTCCCCATGGAGTTCCACTACCAGTCTTCCAGCTCCACTGAAATCTGTGGCTGTGCTGACACGATCCCATCTCTTAGCACTTAACTTATCCAGAGTCTCAGGACGGCCGTGTGCCTGTCTGATTTCGGCTTTTTGGCTCTCGAAGGGAGAGCCAAGGGCTGGAATCCAACATGCCTAACTTGGGACCCTCCCGTGTTGAGGATAAACCGGTCCTAACCGTGAAGCCAGGTCCTCCCAAACTCTAAGCGGACACCACGGGGCCTGCAGCGCCCCGGGATCGGGGGTGCCCGACCGCTGCCAGTGCCCGGGGCCCACGCTGCCAGTCTGCACCCGCCACGCCTCCGGCTTCACACACCTGCTGCTTCCGGTCGCGCTCACGCCGCTCGCAGGCCCGTGTGCGAGTTACGCTTGCTACCCGAAGCCCAGCCGGCTGCGCATGCGGCCGCTCTGCCAGCCGTCCAGGCCATCGTGGGGCGGAGCACCGGAAGCGCCGGAAGGGGCGTGGCTGAGGGTTTCCGGTTGCGGGGGCAGAGTCCTGCGGTGCCCCCTCCTTGACGCCAAGCCCCATCGGAAACAGGGACGCCACTCCCTTTCAAATAATAGCAGTAATTATAGTAGTATCGAAAGTCTTAGAGCCCCAGGCCAGATGGAGGTTCCCCGCGACACAGCCCAGAGCCGGCCCGGGGGGTGGAGGAGGTGTCAGCAGGGCGCAGGTAGGCGCGGAGCCGAATCAGGCTGGAGGGGGCCCGCCAGGTACCCAGAGTAGTCCCCAGAGTAGTCGGGTCGCATGCTCTTCACTGAACATCTATCCATTGTGCTGAGCTTTGCGCGTCTCATAGTCCAAAGGGCAGGCAAGCAACTCCAGTTGGAAGGGGACGAAACTAAAATCCGTTTTAAAAGACAAATGGCATTTAAAGGAATAAACGCTGGTATTCCCAATACAGAGATGGTAACAGGTAGGAAGGAGAGAGCCGGAAAACAAACACACCGAGGGCCATGAACGTCCCCACTCAGGGTATCCCTCAATGCAGTTGGCAAGAACATCCTTGTGGGGCTTAGCCACATGGGAAATTCCCCGAGCAGGCAAAGTTCTAGGTAACTATCAGATCAGATCAGTCGTTAAACTGCCTCAAACGCCAGTGGCTTAACGCAACGATTTATTATTTCTATCATGCGAAGAGTTGACTCATTGGAAAAGACTCTGATGCTGGGAGGGATTGGGGGCAGGAGAAGGGGACGACAGAGGATGAGATGGCTGGATGGCATCACCGACTCGATGGACATGAGTTTGAGTAAACTCCGGGAGTTGGTGGTGGGCAGGGAGGCCTGGCGTGCTGCGATTCATGGGGTCGCAAAGAGTCGGATACGACTGAGCAACTGAACTGAACATTTATATGGGCAAGGCTTGCTTGGGTGGCTTCAATGAGCATTCAGCACAGGTTGGCTGAGCCGAGGGCTCCACACCCTTATTCACACGTCTTAGTCACATCCCTGGCAGCTGGTGCTCACTGGCTGCTGGTGCACTTCCATTCAGGCATAGCCTTCGATGTAGCATGTCGGCCACATTCTCTGTTGGCCAAAGCACCAGCAGAGACAACCCAGAGTTAAGAGGTGGAGTAATGGACCCCTCCTCTTGATGAGAGGAGCCCAAAGAATTTGTCGTCCTTTTTCAGTCTTGGACAGAAATCAGTCTCTCCTTCGAATAGAAACCATCGAGACTTGAATTTTGAAGTGAGAATCATCCAGAGTTCACAGTTAGGTGGTGCGGATACCCCGACCAGGGCTCCATTTAAAGCTACAATAAAGACACAATGGCTGCTCATTTATGTTGCCCTTTTGATTTAAGAAAGGCAATGCCAAAGAATGCTCAAACTACTGCACAATTGCACTCATCTCACATGCTAGTAAAGTAATGCTCAAAATTCTCCAAGCCAGGCTTCATCAATATGTGAACCGTGAACTTCCTGATATTCAAGATGGTTTTAGAAAAGGCAGAGGAACCAGAGATCAAATTGCCAACATCCGCTGGATCATGGAAAAAGCAAGAGAGTTCCAGAAAGGCATCTATTTCTGCTTTGTTGACTATGCCAAAGCCTTTGACTGTGTGGATCACAGTAAACTGTGGAAAATTCTGAAAGAGATGGGAATACCAGATCACCTGATCTGCCTCTTGAGAAATCTGTATGCAGGTCAGGAAGCAACAGTTAGAACTGGACATGGAACAACAGACTGGTTCCAAATAGGAAAAGGAGTTCGTCAAAGCTGTATATTGTCACCCTGTTTATTTAACTTATATGCAGAGTACATCATGAGAAATGCTGGACTGGAAGAAATACAAGCTGGATCAAGCTTGCCGGGAGAAATATCAATAACCTCAGATATGCAGATGACACCACCCTTATGGCAGAAAGTGAAGAGGAACTGAAAAGCCTCTTGATGAAAGTGAAAGTGGAGAGTGAAAAAGTTGGCTTAAAGCTCAACATTCAGAAAACAAAGATCATGGCATCTGGTCCCATCACTTCATGGGAAATAGATGGGGAAACAGTGGAAACAGTGTCAGACTTTATTTTTGGGGGCTCCAAAATCACTGCAGATAGTGACTGCAGCCATGAAATTAAAAGGCGCTTACTCCTTGGAAGGAAAGTTATGACCAACCTAGATAGCATATTCAAAAGCAGAGACATTACTTTGCCAACAAAGGTTCGTCTAGTCAAGGCTATGGTTTTTCCTGTGGTCATGTATGGATGTGAGAGTTGGACTGTGAAGAAGGCTGAGCGCCGAAGAATTGATGCTTTTGAACTGTGGTGTTGGGGAAGACTCTTGAAAGTCCCTTGGACTGCAAGGAGATCCAACCAGTCTATTCTGAAGGAGACCAGCCCTGGGATTTCTTTGGAAGGAATGATGCTAAAGCTGAAACTCCAGTACTTTGGCCACCTCATGCGAAGAGTTGACTCATTGGAAAAGACTCTGATGCTGGGAGGGATTGGGGGCAAGAGGAGAAGGGGATGACAGAGGATGAGATGGCTGAATGGCATCACTGACTCGATGGACGTGAGTCCCGGGTGAACTCCGGGAGTTGATGATGGACAGGGAGGCCTGGCGTGCTGCGATTCATGGGGTCGCAAAGAGTCGGACACGACTGAGCGACTGATCTGATCTGATCTTTGATTTAAGTCACTCTGAGTAAGTCTTTCTTGGATTATGCAGGTGGGAATGGATTCTGTGCAAAGTTAGTCCCAGTGGAAGTTTTCCTAGTTATCATTAAAGATAGCCACACAATTGTGTTGCCCTTTGCTTATATTGTTGTAGTTTAGTTGCTAAGTCATGTCCAACTCTTTGGGACCTTATAGACTATCCCACCAGGCTTCTCTGTCCCTGGGATTTCCCAGGCAAGAATACTGGAGTAGGTTACCATTTCCTTCTCTAGGGGATCTTCTCAACCCATGGTCTTCTCAATTCATGTTGCTAGATCCAGTGAACTTTCAGTCTGCATTTACCCTTTCAGTTGACTGCCCCCACCTTAAAGATTGGTGGGCAGTCTTGACATTATCCTGTCTTGGTTTTCCACCAGCCTGTCAATTCTTCCATCCCCTTTGCGAGCTCCCTCAGCACTGGCCAGCTTCTGAAAGTTGTAGTTGCTTTATCTCACACTCTACATTCACCCTAAGCAACCTCATTAATTCCCATAACTTTAGACACCACTCCGTATACAACTTTCAAATTGGTATTTTTCATTCCATACACATAGAACTGCCTGCCTTGGAGATTGGTATGTCCAAAAGCCGTGCTCCCCAGCTCACTCTTTCTCCTAGAGAACCTTCATGCATCTAGCCATTTTTTTTTTTAAACTAGAAACCCTTTCTTTCCCCCACTTTCAGACCATCATGATCTCCTTCCAGACTTCACCTAAACTCTGTCCCCTCGGCCATCATCTCACTTGGACAGTCGTGTCCTTGCAAAAACCATAAATGTCACCTCTTCAGAGAATCTTTCCTAGCTCCCACAGTTAAAAATCAAGTTTAAAAAAATAAAAATCAAGTGTATGTTATGTCTCCTGTCGGTTTGGCTGTTTAACTTTTTCTTCATGACACATCACAATTTGTATCTTATATAATTAGTCTGATGTTCTACTGGTAGACAGTAAGCATTACAAAAGTGTTATTATTGTTTCAGTCATTCATTCATGTCCAACTCTTTGCAACTGTATGGACTGTAGCCCATCAGGCTCCTCTGTCAATGGAATTCTCCAGGCAAGAATACTGGAGTAGGTTGCCATTTCCTCCTCCAGGGGATGTGCATGACCCAGGGATTGAACCTGCAATTCCTGCATTGGCAGGTGGATTCTATACCATCTGAGTCACCAGGGAATCCCACCAAAGAAGGCAGTTGCTGTTTTATTCCCAATTCTATCCCAAGCACCAAGCACAGTGCCAGGTTAGGTGACCAAATGAATGATCTGTGTATTTTTTTTTGTCTCCCAAAGAATTATTTTCTATAAATGATAAAGAGCGTCATCTTATTGGCTTACATCCCTTTCAATGTTTTTAAACTCTACAAAAACATCTGTTTAGTTTTTCTCTGATTAACAGAATATTTTTTCCCCTAAAAGATTACTTTTCCTTTTGAGTATGCCTTTTTCCTTTATCAATATTAAGGATATTACTCAACTGGACATTAGAGATCACCATTAAATATTAAAGTACAGGAAAATGTCAAAACATACATAGTAGAAATATTTACAGGTCACTATCTGTCCAGACACAAGTGGTTTTTAATTTCAGCTAACATTATTTGGGAAAATACTGCTGTTTCAAACTATTAGATGTTTCAGTAAGGATGACAAACATATATATATATGTTTATATATACATATATGTAAATATGTATATGTATATACACATATGTGTGTATATATGTATGTATGTATACATATACACATACATATATGTGTGTATATGTATGTATATATACACATATATGTATGTATATGTATAAAGTTTGAAACAGCATATACATATTTATATATGTATATACATATACATATTTACGTGTATGTATATAATGTATGGAGAAGGCAATGGCACCCCACTCCAGTACTCTTGCCTGGAAAATCCCATGGATGGAGGAGCCTGGTGCGCTACAGTCCATGGGGTTGCTAAGAGTCGGACATGACTGAAGTATATATAAACATATATATATATGTTTGTCATCCTTACTGAAACATCTAGTAGTTTGAAATAACTGCTGCTGCTGCCAAGTCACTTCAGTCGTGGCCAACTCTGTGCGACCCCATAGACAGCAGCCCACCAGGCTCCCCCGTCCCTGGGATTCTCCAGGCAAGAATACTGGAGTGGGTTGCCATTTCCTTCTCAATGCATGAAAGTGAAAAGTGAAAGTGAAGTCCCTCAGCCATGTCCCTTAGCGACCCCATGGACTGCAGCCTACCAGGCTCCTCTGTCCATGGGATTTTCCAAGCAAGAGTGCTGGAGTGGGGTGCCATTGCCTTCTCCAATGCACGAAAGTTTGAAACAGCAGTATTATACATGTATACATATATAGTATATATATTTATATACTATATATGTTTATATATAAACATATATATATATAGTTTTTTAAACAACTAGGCTGTTTTCTTATATTAAATATTGGTGGCATAAAATGGTAACATCTGCAAGATAAATTATTACATTTAGAAAAACTGTTTTGTGAACTCTGAAATGAATTCTGTGTGGGTTAAAAAAAAAAGTTTTGAAAGGATGATGTGAAATGTGAAATGCCTCTTTAGCTACCAGTGATTTTTGACAGGACAGAAATGCAAAAATGCAGGAAGATAAAGTACTCTAAAGCAAAATCTCCAGCTGGAAATCCAACATATAAAAGCAATACACCAGAAATCATGGGAAATACTGATGTCAAAGTGGACACTGTTTTTTGGGTTTTGATCACTTGTTTAAGAAATACACTAGAATTAAAATGTTTTGGTGACATTTAAATACCCTTAGACAAAACCTCTGATTTTTGACAAGAATAGAGTGTAATATGAGAGAAATCTTGAATTTGAATTTTGGAAAGTTTCTTCTTTCTAAAGCAACTTTTTTTGAATCACTTCAGTTCAGTTCAGTCACTCAGTTGTGTCTGACTTTTTGCGACCCCATGAATCGCAGCACGCCAAGCCTCCCTGTCCATCACCAACTCCCGGAGTTCACTCAGACTCACATCCATCGAGTCAGTGATGCCATCCAGCCATCTCATCCTCTGTCATCCCCAACTCCTCCTGCCCCCAATCCCTCCCAGCATCAGAGTCTTTTCCAATGAGTCAACTCTTCGCATGAGGTGGCCAAAGTACTGGAGTTTCAGCTTTAGCATCATTCCTTCCAAAGAAATCCCAGGGCTGGTCTCCTTCAAAATGGACTGCTTGGATGTCCTTGCAGTCTAAGGGACTCTCAAGAGTCTTCCCCAACACCACAGTTCAAAAGCATCAATTCTTTGGCACTCAGCCTTCTTCAAAGTCCAACTCTCACAGCCATACATGACCACAGGAAAAACCATAGCCTTATGTATCATCAAAAGATGCAATCTACATTGATTCATAAACAGTAAAAAATATGCGATCATCTTCCTTCATTTTGTTAGGTTTTCCTAATAAGGTAAGTCTCTCATTCATCAGGCCCTCTTAGTCAAAAGCCATTTTTGGTTTCTTTAGTAACATACAAAATAACTTCATTCGACGTCTGTCATTTCTATCCCATCACTTTCTTTAACACATATCACTGGACCCAAGGCTTTCTCTGAAAGATATCCTGTGCCAGTGTCTTTGCTCCTTGTAAAGGCTTCTTGATCTGTGTCTTCTAATCTTATTTTCTTGGTGTTTTGAAATAACTGAGTCACTGGCTCCAATTTGCTTTTCTCTGTCCTTTGCATTAAGCGATCACCCACTTTTGAATCCATATGCAAAGCAGAAACTTGAGTAGCAGATTTACTTGGGGAAAACCCCATTGGGACAGCTGAATAAAAATAAGATTGCTGGCACCTCTTAAAGCAGTGGATACGTTTCTTCCATGATTGCTTGAGGGAAAAACTGTAACAAGTGAATAGAATGGGAATTTCAACTAACTTCAGGCAATGTTTGTTGTAATGGAATGTCATGGTGAGGATGCCAAAAATACACAGTAAAATCTCCTTCCTTCCCTCAGTGTTTCCGTTTTCTTTGTGGGAGGTTTGCAGGCTCTATAGGTTCTCTGAGACTTTTTGTTTTTTTAAAGGAATTCACCAGATGCTCTGTTTTATCTCCTGGCAGAAAATTACAGAACTTCTCTACTTAGTCCTATCATTCTTGTTACAAAGAACTTTAATTTATTATTATTGGATTAAAGAAATTATTATTGAAGGCCAAACACTCTGCTGAAAAATAATTAAAGATGCTGAAACAATGGATCTTATGAAAATTTACAAATTTTGTGCGTTAATAAAACACTTAAGAGAGTAGAAGGGCAAATCATTGGGAGAAAATATTTGCAAATCATATATATGATAAAAGACTGAAACTCAGACTATATAGAGAACTCAGCAACAACAAAATAACCCAACTCAAAACTGAGCAAAGGACTAAAATAGACATTTCTCCAGAGAAGATAGATGAATGGCCAAAATGGCCAATGATAACATGAAAAGATGTTCACCATCACTAATAATTAGGGAAATGCAAATCACAGTTACCAGTTAGATACTGCCTTATACCTATTAGGTTACTATTAAAAAAGAAAGAAAGAAAGAAAATAACAAGTGTTGTTGATGATGTGGAGAAATTTCAATCTTTATGCACTAATGGTGGGAATGTACAATTGGTACAGCTGCTGTGGAAAAGTTTGACAGTTCCTCAAAAAATTAAAAACAGAATTACCATATGATCTGGCAAACCAACTTCTGGGCCTTTAAGAAATATTTGTACACCCATGTTTATCACAGCATTATTCAAAATAGCTAAAAAGTGGAAGCAACTCAAGTGTCCATTGATAGATCATGGGTAAGCAAGATATAGTGTATATATATACACACACACACATATATATGATAAGCTACTCAGCATTAAAAAAGGAGGAAGAAATTCTGCAATATGTTAAAGCATGATGAATCGAGCACATTATTCTAGATGAAATAATTCAGTCACAAAAAGGCAAATGCTGTTTGACTCCACTTATGTGAGGTATCTAGATACCGAATCAAAAAAACAGAAAGTAGAATAGTGGTTGCCATGGGGAGTTGTTTAAGGGGTACAGAGTTTCAATTTTACAAGATGAAAAGAGTTCTGGAGATGAGTGGTGGTGATGACAGCACAGCACTACAAATGTATTTAATACACTGAACTATACACCTAAGAATGGCCAGGATGCTACATTTTATGTTATGTGTATTCTACCATAATACAAAAAAGTAAAGGAAAAAAGCCTCCAAGAAAGATACAGTACTTTTTATCATGAATGTCCAATGAAGAGAGATGACCATGCAACATTGAAGAAAGAGCTTAAAATGGTTGTAAAAGGAGGGGGCGTCCACTGAGGTATTGCCTCAATAATGGAGTCAAATTAGCCCTAAATAAAGACCACTTTGGACCTAATAAAGCTTAAAAGCAAACTTCTAAAGCAGGTCTCCAATAGGACTTTCTACAATGATAGAAATATCCTTTATGTATTGTCTAGTATACTGGCCACTAGTCACGTGTGGATGTTGGCATGTGAGAATTCTACTGACCCACCAACGAAAGCTAGATGTTAGAATTTGAAATGTACAAAACACAAATGAGGGACTAAATTTTAAATTTTATTTCATTTTAATAACATAAATTCAAATGGCCACATGAAGCTAGTGGTTACTATTTTCAACAGGGCAGTTCTAAAGGATTAAATTGTTTTCAAGTAAACTCACTGCATTTCAGAATAAAACCTACACATATTTAAAGGAAAACCAAAATCTTCAGCACCAACAATGTCAAATCTGCAACATCTGGCAGCCAATAAAAATTTGTGTGTGCTCAGTTGCTAAGTTGTGTCTGATTCTTGGACGGTGGACTGTAGCCGGCCAGTCTCCTCTGTCCATGGGATTCTCCAGGCACAAATACTGGAGTGGGTTGCCATGCCCTTAGGGGATCTTCCAGACCCAGGGATGTAACCCTTGTCTCCTGCATCTCTTGCACTGGCAGACAGATTCTTCACTCTGAGCCACCTGGAAAGCTCAATAAAAACTTGTTGTTTGGTCGCTAAGTCGTGTCCGACTCCTTGTGACCCCATGAACTTACCAGGCATGAAAAGAAGCAGAAGGATGTGACTCATAACTAGGAGGAAAAAAATAGGTTAGTAGAAACAATCCCATTGGGATTTCCCTCGTGGCTCAGCAGTAAAGAATCCACCCGCTATTACAGAAGACATGGGTTTGATCCCTGGGATGGGAAGATCCCCTGGAGGAGGAAATGGCAACCCACTCCAGTATTCCTGCATGGGAAAACACCCAGACAGAGGAGCCTGGCGGGCTACAGTCCATAGGACGCAAAGAGTAGGACACGACTTAGCGACTAAAAGAACATCAACAAAGGTGGCATACGTAAATACTCAAACTCTTGTAATTTTTTCCCTGGAGGAGGTACTTTCCTATCTCCTATGATAATAATCACCTTCACCCCACAAGCCTTCAACATCATCAGAAAGTTTTGAGGTTTTTACATTTTTCTCTATTTTTTTTTCAATTAATGCTAGATAGATCATGAGAACATTTTATTCAAAATAACCTTAGCATCTTAAGATGAAATGAGAATACTTTGTTTTCCCTAAAATAACATTTTAGGATGGTCTTTGAGAGCTCATGCTTCTTGTAACTTATTGTATCAGTTAGGTACAATTATATTTCACAGAAAATGTATCTCCTGGGACTTCTGCCTTTATCTAAAACAACTGGGACATGATTTAACTTTTTAGTGTCCAGCTATAGTTACAAAGTTATGATATCTTAATGCAACAAAATGAGAAAATGTACTGGCACAAATACTGATAAAAAATCAAAGCAGAGATGGGAAAAACATATGGCACATATTAAAATGCACTTTTATGAGATTTGTTCTAACATAAAAGATATTTATGTCTGTCAATAATATGCTGTGGGGGAAAATATGAGTACTCACTAGGCAAAAACAAGAATAGTTTGTCTCTTCAAATATGATATTACATTTGAAATGGACAGGCGAATACTATATCAAGATCATCAGAGAACAGCTATAAAAACCTAGTTGATCTATTTCATCTGTGGAAAAGACAGGGAGATAAAGCCACTATTAGAGTTCAGAACCCTTGGGTTATTTAAGAAAAGCGGAACATGTTAAACATTCAGTGAGTTCAGTCGCTCAGTCGTGTCTGACTCTTTGCGACCCCATGAATCACGGCAGGCCAGGCCTCCCTGTCCATCACCAACTCCCGGAGTTTACTCAAACTCATGTCCATTGAATCAGTGATGCCATCCAGCCTTGTCATCCTCTGTTGTCCCCTTCTCCTCCTGACCCCAATCACTCCCAGCATCAGAGTCTTTTCCAATGAGTCAACTCTTCACATGAGGTGGCCAAAGTATTGGAGTTTCAGCTTTAGCATCAGTCCTTCCAATGAACCCCCAGGACTGATCTCCTTTAGAATGGACTGGTTGGATCTCTTTGCAGTCCAAGGGACTCTCAAGAGTCTTCTCCAACACCACAGTTCAAAAGCATCAATTCTTTGGCACTCAGCTTTCTTCACAGTCCAACTCTCACATCCATACATGTCCACAGGAAAAACCATAGCCTTGACTAGACGGACCTTTGTTGGCAAAGTAATGTCTCTGCTTTTGAATATGCTATCTAGGTTGGTCATAACTTTCCTTCCAAGGAGTAAGCGTCTTTTAATTTCATGGCTGCAGTCACCATCTGCAGTGATTTTGGAGCCCAAAAAGATAAAGTCTGACATTGTTTCCATTGTTTCCCCATATATTTGCCATGAAGTGATGGGACCAGATGCCATGATCTTAGTTTTCTGAATGTTGAGCTTTAAGCCAACTTTTTCACTCTCCACTTTCATTTTCATCAAGAAGCTTTTTAGTTCCTCTTCACTTTCTGGCATAAAGGTGGTGTCATCTGCATATCTGAGGTTATTGATATTTCTCCTGGCAATCTTGATTCCAGCTTGTGCTTCTTCCAGCCCAGCGTTTCTCATGATGTACTCTGCATAGAAATTAAATAAGCAGGGTGACAATATACAGCCTTGACGTACTCCTTTTCCTATTTGAAACCAGTCTGTTGTTCCATGTCCAGTTCTAGCTGTTGCTTCCTGACCTGCATATAGGTTTCTCAAGAGGCAGGTCGGGTGGTCTGGTATTCCCATCTCTTTCAGAATTTTCCACAGTTTATTGTGATCCACACAGTCAGAGGCTTTGACATAGTCAATAAAGCAGAAGTATATGTTTTTCTGGAACTCTCTTGCCTTTTCCATGATCCAGCGGATGTTGGCAATTTGATCTCTGGTTCCTCTGCCTTTTCTAAAGCCAGCTTGAACATCTGGAAGTTCACGGTTCACGTATTGCTGAAGCCTGGCTTGGAGAATTTTGAGCATTACTTTACTAGCATGCGAGATGAGTGCCATTGTGCGGTAGTTTGAGCATTCTTTGGCATTGCCTTTCTTCGGGGTTGGAATGAAAACTGACCTTTTCCAGTCCTGTGGCCACTGCTGAGTTTTCCAAATTCGCTGGCATATTGAGTGCAGCACTTTCACAGCATCATCTTTCAGGATTTGGAATAGCTCAACTGGAATTCCATCACCTCCACTAGCTTTGTTCGTAGTGATGCTTTCTAAGGCCCACTTGACTTCACTTTCCAGGACGTCTGGCTCTAGGTGAGTGATCACACCATCGTGATTATCTGGGTTGTGAAGATCTTTTTCGTACAGTTCCTCTGTGTATTCTTGCCACCTCTAAATATCTTCTGCTTCTGTTAGATCCATACAATTTCTGTCCTTTATCGAGCCCGTCTTTGCCTGAAATGTTCCCTTGGGGTCTCTAATTTTCTTGAAGAGATCTCTAGTCTTTCCCATTCTGTTGTTTTCCTCTATTTCTTTGCATTGATCGCTCAAGAAGGCTTTCTTATCTCTCCTTGCTGTTCTTTGGAACTCTGCATTCAGATGTTTATATCTTTCCTTTTTTCCTTTGGTTTTCACTTCCCTTCTTTTCTCAGCTATTTGTAAGGCCTCCTCAGACAGCCATTTTGCTTTTTGGCATTTCTTTTTCTTGGGAATGGTCTTGATCCCTGTCTCCTGTACAATGTCATGAAACTCTGTCCATAATTCATCAGGCACTCTGTCTAGCAGATCTATTCCCTTAAATATATTTCTCACTTCCACTGTATAATCATAAGGGATTTGATTTAGATCATACCTGAATGTCTAGTGGTTTTCCCTACTTTCTTCAATTTAAGTCTAAATTTGGCAATAAGGAATTCATGATCTAAGCCACAGTCAGCTCCCAGTCTTGTTTCTGCTGACTGTATAGAGCTACCCACGACCAAGGTAAGAGAAACCCAAGTAAGACGGTAGGTGTTGCGAGAGGGCATCAGAGGGCAGACACACTGAAACCATAATCACAGAAAACTAGGCAAACTGATCACATGGACCACAGCCTTGTCTAACTCAATGAAACTAAGCCATGCCGTGTGGGGCCACCCAAGATGGACGGTCATGGTGGAGAGGTCTGACAGAATGCGGTCCACTGGAGAAGGGAATGGCAAACCACTTCAGTATTCTTGCCTTGAGAACCCCATGAACAGTATGAAAAGGCAAAATGATAGAATACTGAAAGAGGAACTCCCCAGGTCGGTAGGTGCCCAATATACTACTGGACATCAGTGGAGAAATAATTCCAGAAAGAATGAAGGGATGGAGCCAAAGCAAAAACAATACCCAGTTGTGGATGTGACTGGTGATAGAAACAAGGTCCAATGCTGTAAAGAGCAATATTGCATAGGAACCTGGAATGTTAGGTCCATGAATCAAGGCAAATTGAAAGTGGTCAAACAGGAGATGGCAAGAGTGAACGTTGATATTCTACACATCAGCGAACTAAGATGGACTGGAATGGGTGAATTTAACTCAGATGACAATTATATCTATTATTGTGGGCAGGAATCCCTTAGAAGAAATGGAGTAGCCATCATGGTCAACAAAAGAGTCTGAAATGCAGTACTTGGATGCAATCTCAAAAACGACAGAATGATCTCTGTTCGTTTCCAAGGCAAACCATTCAATATCACGGTAATCCAAGCCTATGTCCCAACCAGTAACGCTGAAGAAGCTGAAGTTGAACGGTTCTATGAAGACCTACAAGACCTTTAAAAACACCCCAAAAAGATGTCCTTCTCATTATAGGGGACTGGAATGCAAAAGTAGGAAGTCAAGAAACACCTGGAGTAACAGGCAAATTTGGCCTTGGAATACGGAATGAAGCAGGGCAAAAGCTAATAGAGTTTTGCCAAGAGAATGCACTGGTCATAGCAAACACCCTCTTCCAACAACACAAGAGAAGACTCTACACATGGACATCATCAGATGGTCAACACCGAAATCAGATTGATTATATTCTTTGCAGCCAAAGATATTAAACATTAAATGCTAAAAAGGCTAAACTTTTCTTTTCCAGCTGGCAGAAAAATGCACTTTTCATTCTTTTTCACTAACAAGCTCCTTTCTTCACTTTTAGCTAATAATTGGTCAACATTAACATAGCCGGATGGCCAAAAATAATGTTATACTTGGTTAAGTTAAAGAAGTGTTCCAAGATTGAAGGCTCCTAATAGAAGACAAGTTTAAACTGTATTAAATAGGAAAAGAATCGATACAATATTAAATATCAAGTGAGATACTCTACCCTTTCAGTTTTTGTTTGTTTGTTAACCGTGATCACTTTTTTGGGGGGACTTGGAGACGGCCTGGCTTGTGGAGAAGATATACAGGTCAGGAATCTGCACTGTCACTTTTCTCTCCCTGTCATTCCCAGATTCAACTCAGACTGGATGGTACAGGGCGGTCAGGGCTCCCCAGACTGTGCAGGCTGCGGGCGCTCACCCCAAAAGGCCGGCTCTCTCTTGCGGGGCTGCAGCAGCAGCACCTCACCAAAGGAAGGCTCCCCGCACAGAGGCCCCTGACCGAGGATGGAGAGCGCATCACCCTCCCAGCGCCCAAAAGCAACTCTGCGGAGTAACGAATTCACTAATCCGTCCAGAATGGCGACCGATCCCTGGGAAAATAGCACACAAAAGTGGCAGTAAAGCAGCAGGTATCCCAGAGCTAAGAGAAGACAGCCATAGGCGGGGGAAAAAATAGAGCTCTGCGCACGCGCGCTCTACTCAGTTAAGATGGCCACCCGCAGGAAGTTGGGAAAAAGCTTGGAAAAGTGGGTGGAGGCTGGTTACTAGGAGACGGGACGCTCTGGAGGGTCGTCTAGGCGCTGCGTGGGCTTGCGCCTGCGCGGCGCGGATGGACCAGGAAGAAGCCTTTCCAGGGCGCCCTGTAAGGCAGACAGGCGGACGTACGCGACGCTACGTGCGTGTGTGCGCGCGCACGGCTTGTAGTCCCCGCGAGAGGGAGGGTCGAGCCAGGTACGCGTGCGCACAGGGACTTGGGGCGCGCGGGACGGAAGCGGAGTGAAGGCGCCGGGGAGGTGGAGGACGAGCCCCCTCAGGTACAGAGCGTGAGGGCGGGGCCGACGGCGACGCCGGCCGGCGCTAACCGCCCCCACCTCCTTCCCGCCGAGTCCCGCCTCCTTCCCGCCCGGTCCCGCCTCCCTCCCGCCGGGTCCCGCCTCCCTCCCTCCCGGTCCCGCCTCCCACCGCCCCCCGGGGAGGGGCCAAGTCGATTTGGGGTGGGAAGGGAGGAGAAGGGGGCGGAGGATGGAGACCTTGAGGGATCTGGATCCCAGGCGGGAACCGAGTCCTGGTAGTCGCCGGGATGATCTCCGGGGAGGATGGCGGGCCAAAAAGCCCGGGGAGGGACCCACCGCCCCAGGTAGAAGCACGGGGATGCGCCGCTTCGGGGTAAAAGCATCTCCTGGGTCAGCAGGCCTTTGAGAGGGCAGCTGCAGGGCGCGGGTGTGGCGGGGATTAGGGTCTGTGGGCGACCCCTGAGGTGGATTTTGGCGCCGGCGTGAGGGGCGGTAGCGGGCAGAGTTGCGGTCCAGAGAAACCCTCCCGGAACAAACTTTGCGCGTGTTGTCGTTTCTCGGGAGCTTAGGGTTGAGCTTATGTTCCTATGGTGACCGCTTCGCTTCCCGCCGCAGCTTTCGGCTTGGTTGTTGGGGGACTGTTCTGTTTAGAAACGCTCTGGAGTGGCGCTGAGGAATTTGGAA
Source organism: Bos mutus (assembly GCF_027580195.1). NCBI lineage: Eukaryota > Metazoa > Chordata > Mammalia > Artiodactyla > Bovidae > Bos > Bos mutus. Next base: position 102,149,653 of record NC_091627.1, read on the forward strand.
GTCAGAGATTTGGGGGTTCAACCAGGGTCTGCGTGATTCCCAGCTTCTCATTTCTGAACCACTTTATAGACTTTGGGAAGTGAAGGGCCGAGATTACGTAGGCATTTGCACGAAAAATCTCGTATAATTACAGTAGAAATTATACACAAGAAAGGCAGAGTAAGCTGGCTTTCCTTTGAAAAAGTGTTTGAGATTTAAATTGAATAACTTTGCTCCGATCATGGACATGATACCTAAACATGCAAAGGAATACACTTTTTTTATTCTTTAAGAAAAGTCAAGGATAGCGATTTCAGGAAACATTGCATAGATGACAGTATCTCTGTGTTTGTTTTCCTTCTTCCAGTCTAGGTTATTATCTCAGGATATTCGTTGTTTTAAATTTCCTCTAGTGGTTTTCAGAATTTCAAATAAACCTTGTCTTTAACCCGTAAAGAAATAAACAGAATAATAATCGGGTTGAAATTATAAGAAAACAGATTAATTATAACTATGAACTAATAGTTATAACTAATCTATGACAGTTTCAGTTCAGTTCAGTTCAGTCACTCAGTCCGACTCTTTGCAACCCCATGAATTGCAGCACGCCAGGCCTCCCTATCCATCACCAACTCCCGGAGTTCACCCAAAATCGGTGATGCCATCCAGCCATCTCATCCTCTGTGGTCCCCTATTCCTCCTGCCCCCAATCCCTCCCAGTATCAGAGTTTTTTCCAATGAGTCAGCTCTTCGCATGAGGTGCCCATTAGGACATAACTAATCTATTATAGTTTAGGACAGGGGTGCCTGTTGTACTACTGTTCATGGGGTCTCAAAGAGTGGGACATGAATGAGCAACTGAAGAACAACATAACTATGAAAGGAAAGTGTCCCATTATTCAAATCTGCCTCCAGGATAAAACTGATTTTTTGTTCCTATTTGAATTGATCAAGTAACTAGACCATTTAGTCTTAATTCAGTTTAGTTCAGTTCAGTCACTCAGTCGTGTCTGACTCTTTGCCACCCCATGAATTGCAGCACGCCAGGCCTCCCTGTCCATCACCAACTCCTGGAGTTCACCCAAACTCATGTCCATCGAGTCGGTGATGCCATCCAGCCATCTCATCCTCTGTCATCCCCTTCTCCTCCTGCCCCCAATCCCTCCCAGCATCAGGGTCTTTTCCAATGAGTCAACTCTTCACATGAGGTGGCCAAAGTATTGGAGTTTCAGCTTCAGCATCAGTCCTTCCAATGAACACCCAGGACTGATCTCCTTTAGGATGGACTGGTTGGATCTCCTTGCAGTCCAAGGGACTCTCAAGAGTCTTCTCCAACACCATAGTTCAAAAGCATCAATTCTTCGGCGCTCAGCTTTCTTCACAGTCCAACTCTCACATCCATACATGACCACTGGAAAAACCATAGCCTGGACTAGACGGACCTTTGTTGGCAAAGTAATGTCTCTGCTTTTGAATATGCTATCTAGGTTGGTCATAACTTTTCTTCCAAGGAGTAAGCGTCTTTTAATTTCGTGGCTGCAGTCACCATCTGCAGTGATTTTGGAGCCCAAAAAGATAAAGTCTGACGCTGTTTCCACTGTTTTCTCATCTATTTCCCATGAAGTGATGGGACCAGATGCCATGATGTTCGTTTTCTGAATGTTGAGCTTTAAGCCAGCTTTTTCACTCTCCTCTTTCACTTTCATCAAGAGGCTTTTTAGTTCCTTTTCACTTTCTGCCATAAGGGTGGTGTCATCTGCATATCTGAGGTTATTGATATTTCTCTTGGCAATCTTGATTCCAGGTTGTGCTTCTTCCAGCCCAGCGTTTCTCATGATGTATTCTGCATATAAGTTAAATAAGCAGAGTGACAATATACAGCCTTGACGAACTCCTTTTCCTATTTGGAACCAGTCTGTTGTTCCATGTCTAGTTCTAACTGTTGCTTCCTGACCTGCATACAGATTTCTCAAGAGACAGGTCAGGTGGTCTGGTATTCCCATCTCTTTCAGAATTTTCCACAGTTTATTGTGATCCACACAGTCAAAGACTTTGGCTTTAGTCTTAATTAGTGGGTAATAACTAGGAAGGTACATTCATGAAATACATATTTTAAACAATATACACTTTAGCATTATTTAATGGCAACTTCCAAAATAAATCTTGTTTACCTTCTGAAAAAAGTCACTGCTTATGACTCCTCTGAAGTAGACATTCTCAGTCTCTTTCTTTTTCAGTTTGTTTCAGGATAATTTGCTTTTAAAGTACTCCAGTTAGAAGTGGTTAGAGCAGGTGTTATGTTTAAAATATTTATTTGTTTATTATTTATTTATTTGGCTTTGACGGATTTTAGTTGCAGCATATGAGATATAGTTCCCCTACCAGGGATCGAACCCAGGTCTCCTCCATTGGGAGTGCACACTCTTAGTCACTGGCCCACCAAGGAAGTCCTGGAGCAGGTGTGTTATTATTCATTCCCTTTTCCCAGCATACATGCCTCCATGTCCCCAGATGTAGCCCCTATCATGACTCCTGTGGCAGCCACTTCTTGCTTTTCCATAGATTTTCACTGTCATTGTATGTGAAGTTGCACTTTCTAGCTTGGCTTGTTTTGAACTTTGTGCACATGGAATTGTACTAAGCTCTCCCTTATATTTTCCTTCATTAGTCAACATTGTTTTTATGGTTGATCCTAGTTATTGCTTGTAATTAGTTGCTTGTTGTTCCATTGTAAGGGTATACCACAATTTATCTACTGTGCTGTTGGTGAACGCTACAATTTCTACAGTTTTTGGTAAATATGAACAGCACTGCTGTGAATTTTCTTCCACATGTACCCATGATAATCTTTTGAAGTGAGCTAGTTAGTAAGGCGGGCTTCTCTGGTGGCTCAGTGGTAAAGAACCCGCCTGCCAATGCAGGAGATGTGGGTTTGCTCCCTGGGTTGGAAAGATCCCCTGGAGAAGGAAACGGTAACGCACTCCAGTATTCTTGCCTGGGAAATCTCATGGACAGAGGCACCTGGCTGGTCACAGTCCGTGGGTTGCAGAGTCAGATATGACTTAGCAACTGAAGAGCAAACAAAGTAAGGTAGTTCTGTTTGTCTTAGTTATGTTGTTAACATCAATCTACATTATTAAATTCTTTTGGTTCAGAAAAGCCTCTTGACAACAAGAGGAAATGATAAATGATACTCCTCCTAAGGCCACTGTTTTAAGCTCCTTAAACAAATCAGGTTATTTCTTTACAGTAAGGTCTGGATTGGAGAGAAATGAGGAGCTTGGGTTTGGATGGAATGACTGGAGAGATTATTTCTTTTTAAGAAAAGTTATCAAGTGACCTTACTGTTTCGTTTGAAGTGAATGCCTAAAACATTTATTCACTTATTTTTATTATAAATACAGAATCTACCTCAAAATTATTCATAAAATTTTATGTGGTTTTCTATGTCCTCTGTTAGTGAAGCTATTCCTACTTACCTCAAAGTGTCTTTTAACCTAAACTTTTGGAGACAATTTTCTTCAAAGAAAACGAGTTGACCTTTTGTGGAACCAGATTTCAGAATCCCATATAGGATAACTCCAGTGTTTTCAATTATTCAATCAAAATATTTAATAGACTTTTGTTGAACACATAGTATATGCCTGATATTTTGCTCAACGCTGATGAATACATTTTAAATGCAACTGACTTTATTTATTTATTTTAAAATTTTATTTATTTTTAAATGTACTCTTGGCTGTGCTGGGTCTTCGTTGCTTTGTGGGCTTTCCTCTGGTTGCTGTGATTAGGGGCTGCTCTTAGTTGTGTGAGGGCTTCTCTTTGTGGAGCACAGGCTCTAGCGTGCACGGCCTCAGTAGTTGCAGCACATGGCCTCAGTAGTTGTGGCTCCTGGGCTCTAGAGCACAGGCTCAGTAGCGGTGGTGCACAGGCTTAGTTGCTTCGTGGCACGTGGGACTCTTTCCAGACCAGGGATTGAACCCATGTCTCCTGCATTGGCAGGTGGATTCTTTACCACTGAGTCACCAGCGAAGCCCCTGATGATTCTTTTTAACACGTGATCTTAACTCCTGTATCACTGAAAAATTAAAATTCTGCCAGGCAGGAACTTCAAATTTCTACCCCTTCTTATTTAAATCTTCACTTGACCTTGCTTTTTTCTGTTTTGTTTCAAAGGACAGTGCACACCCCTTACCTGGTTTTCTCTTATTAACTCAGTGTCCTTTCTTTATTAACCCATATCTTAGGAATCTTTGTTGTGTTTATACTGTAAGAATTCTTACCCTAGAGTACAAGAACTTTGGGGAATTCTTGAACCCCTTGGAATGGTTTGTAAACTTTTGTATGTGTTTGCATTTTCCTGAGGTCAGGACTCAGGTGCATGTAAATTGCTTCAGTCATGTTCAACTCTTTGCAACCACATGGACTGTAGCCCACCAGGGTCCTCTGTCCATGGGATTCTCTGGGCAAGAATACTGGAGTAGATTACCATGCCCTTCTCCAGGGGATCTTCCCAATCAAGGGATCAAACCTGCATCTCTTAAGTCTCCTGCAGTGGCAGGCAGATTCTTTACCACTCACGCCACATGGGAAGTCCTAGGACCCAGGGCTTTGCTTATTCCTGAAAAGGGTCCTTGACATACAGGAAATTAAGAAACAAGTTTTTCTCCCCTTGCATTGGCCCTTCAAGCTTTCTCTACCTCTTTTCTCACAATCACGCTTTGTAAAAGAAGTCTACATTTTCTGTTTCTTTTTCTTTACTACTCCTTCATTTGTTAGTCCTCCTACCATTGAAACTACCTTATTTGAATCATCAAAGTTGATTATTTGGGAATGGTTTTTTGTGCGAGGCATTCCTCTAGACATTAGGGACATAACAGTGACCAGACAAGTGCCTAGAATACTTGGAGCTTAATTCTGGTAGAAGGTGACAGACAGTAAACAAATGAAGGTATAAATGATATAATTTCAAATCGTGCTAAGTGTGAATAACCTAATGGGAGAGTAAATAGGAGAGAGGGTACTTTAGGTAAAAAAAAAATCAGGAAAGGCCCTTTGAATATTTGAGCTGAAGAGCTAAGGGTAAGAAGTAGCCATTCATACAAAGGACTGGGGAAGAAAATGTTCTCAACAGAGGGAAATCAAGGGAGGAGGCCCCGAAGTGGAAACAGATTGGCATGATAGAGGAACAGGAGGAAAATCAGTAAAGCTGGTGGGTGAACAAACGAGAGAGTAGGGGCTCTGCTCTGGCATGTGAGGGCAGTGGCCAGATCAGTCAGGCCTTAAAAAGTTTGGTTTTTATTCTGATTACAGTGGGGAGCCATTGGGGTGTTTTTGCACAGGATCTCATTATTTTAAAGTGATTGTTTTGATTTAAGTTTGGAAAACAGGTCGCAGGGAGCAACAGTGGAAACAAAAAGATCGGTTAGGAGACTACTTCAGTAATCCATGTGGGAGATGATGCTGATTTGAACCAATAAGGAGGCAATAATTAAAATGTACAGAAGTGGACGGATTGAGGATATATTTTGGAGATACATCCAAAAGGGCTTGTTGATGGATTTGAAAAGGTTCAGGGAAAAAGGAAACAAGGACAACTCCTCGGTTTTTTAGCTCAGTCACTGTACAAACGACAGTGCCATTTGACACGGGAAAGACCAGGAAGGGACACGGTGGAGGCAGGGTTGAGAGCAGGAGTGCACGCGGGGAAATTAAGAGGTCTGTTTTAACATGCTGAAGTTGGGATGACGGTGGACGTCCAACAAACCCAACACACGGTGTTAAGAGCTTCAGTAGGAATACGGTCATAGTTGGAGGGAAAGTGGAAAACATGTGCTGAGTCTTTTGGGGGAAAGCGAAAAAGTGAAAGTGTTTATCATTCAGTCATGTCCGATTCTTTGCAACCCATGTTCCTCTGTTCATTGAATTCTCCAGGTAAGAATACTGGAGTGAGTAGCCATTTCCTTCTCCAGGGGATCGTCGCAATCCAGGGATTGAACCTGGGTCTTCTGCACTGCAGGCAGATTCTTTACTGTCTGAACCACCAGGAGTCAGAAATACTTTTTTTGTAGTCCTGTATTGCCTTGCGTAGGCTTCCCTGATAGCTCATTTGGTAAAGAATCCACCTGCAATGCAGGAGACCTGGGTTTGATCCCTGGGTTGCGAAGATCCCCTGGAGAAGGGAAAGGCTACCCACTCCATTATTCTGGCCTGGAGAATTCTATGGACTGTGTAGTCCATGGAGTCAAAAAGAGTTGGACACAACTGAGCGACTTTCACTTTCACTTTTCATTCCCTTGTGTACATGTATGTGCATTTCTCTCAGATGATACTAATTATGCTATACTGTAATTTCCAGTTTATTTGTTCTGGATTTTCTAGATTCATTGTGGGTTGAAATTGTAAGTTTTTGTTTTCCATCTGTCTAGCCCCCAAACTTAATATAGTTCATCCTTTCCTGAAAGTGAAAGTCACTCAGTCGTGTCCAACTTTTTGCAACCCCATGGACTATACAGTCCATCGAATTCTCCAGGCCAGAATACTGGAGTGAGTAGCCTTTCCCTTCTCCAGGGGATCTTTCCAACAGAGATCGAAACCAGGTCTCCCACATTGCAGATGGATTCTTTACCAGCTAAGCCACAGGGTGTTTATAAATTTGTTTGATAAGTGAATAAAGGTCACAGTCTGATAGTATGAGCTGAAATGGTGATGGTCATGGTGGAAGGCAGGTGTTTGAGAGAGATTTTCCTGAAGAGATCAGTAGGAAATGATGGCCAATTAAATAAGTTGAGTGTTGAGAGAAATTATTAGTAATTGTAAATAATAATTTATATAACAATTGTAAATAACAATAATATTTCAGATCAGATCAGATCAGTTGCTCAGTCGTGTCCGACTCTTTGCGACCCCATGAATCGCAGCATGCCAGGCCTCCCTGTCCATCACCAACTCCCGGAGTTCACTGAGACTCACGTCCATCGAGTCAGTGATGCCATCCAGCCATCTCATCCTCTGTCGTCCCCTTCTCCTCTTGCCCCCAGTCCCTCCCAGCATCAGAGTCTTTTCCAATGAGTCAACTCTTCGCATGAGGTGGCCACAGTACTGGAGTTTCAGCTTTAGCATCATTCCTTCCAAAGAAATCCCAGGGCTGATCTCCTTCAGAATGGACTGGTTGGATCTCCTTGCAGTCCAAGGGACTCTCAAGAGTCTTGAACACCACAGTTCAAAAGCATCAATTCTTCGGTGCTCAGCCTTTTTCACAGTCCAACTCACACATCCATACATGACCCAGGAAAAACCATAGCCTTGACTAGATGAACCTTTGTTGGTAAAGTAATGTCTCTGCTTTTGAAAATGCTATCTAGGTTGGTCATAACTTTCCTTCCAAGGAGTAAGCGTCTTTTAATTTCATGGCTGCAGTCACAATAATATTTAGTAGTTATTATTTATTGCCAAGCCCTATTCTAAGTGTTTTACATAAAATAAATCCTCACAACAACTCTGTGAAGCAAGTACTGTTATCATTCCTATTTTGTTTTATTCTTTAGATACTTATTTGTTCATTTGGCTGCTCCGGCTCTTAGTTGTGGCATGCAAAATCTTTCAGTGCAACATGTGAACTCTTAGTTGCGGCATGTGGGATCTAGTTCCCTCACCAGGGATTGAACCCACTCCCACTGCATTGGGAGCACAGTGTTAGCCACTGAACCAGCAGGGAAGTCACTGTCATCCCTATTTTAGAGATAAGGAAGCTGGGGCCAGAGTAGTAATTTGCCCATGGTCATGCAGCTGACAAGGGGCAAAACTGACATCATGAACTGAAGCAGACTGATGCTGCAGAGCATGCTCTTAACGACGGTGCTGTGTTGCTTCCCCAGTGAGAAGGATTGCGATTCTAGCTTGGGTGACAATTGCTGCTCGAAAAGTACTCTGTACTTTACTTACATGCCTTCTCTGACCTCTGTTCCATCCAGAGATCATGGGAAGGTGGAAGATATTCAGGTGGACCAAGGTGGAAAAACTGGCAGGCCAGGCATGGCCATTTCAGATAGACTGATTTCTCTCCCTCTTTATTGCTTCCAAAGCTAGTGCAGGGAAAGCAGCAACTCTAATATGATGGCTCACAGTTGTCAGGTAAACTCTTGGTCTCTATACTTTTAATTTCTAGACCTGACTGATAGTAAACTTGACTGTTAATCTTACCAAAAGAAGAGGGAAGCTTCCTTTTTTAAAATTAATTTTTATTGGAGTATAGTTGCTTTACAGTGTTGTGTTTCTTGCTGTACAGCAAAGTGAATCAGTCATATGTATACATATATTCCCTCTTTTTTAGATTTTCTTCCCATTTAGGCCACCACAGAGCACTGAGTAGTGTTCCCTATGCTGTACAACTGGTTCTCATTAATTATCTGTTGATATTTTGTACATAGTTGTGTATATATGTCAGTTCCAACTCCCAATTCCACCCTTCCACCCTGGGAGAGTTCCCTTTTGTCTGCTTTAGTACACTGCTTCATTATCAAGCTCTACAAATTTATATTGACACCTTCCTGTTATCCAAAGAACTCAGTGCAGATTTTGTGGGCATACAGAGAGCTCTAGCATATTGCTTGTTCTTAAGATACTAATCAAATCCCTTATGATTATACAGTGGAAGTGAGAAATAGATTTAAGGGACTAGATCTGACAGACAGAGTGTGTGATGAATTATGGAGAGAGGTTCGTGATATTGTACAGGAGACAGGGATCAAGACCATCCCCAAGAAAAAGAAATGCAAAAAAGCAAAATGGCTGTCTGAGGAGGCCTTACAAATAGCTGAGAAAAGAAGAGAAGTGAAAAGCAAAGGAGAAAAGGAAAGATATACCCATTTGAATGTGGAGTTCCAAAGAATAGCAAGGAAAGATAAGAAAGCCTTCCTCAGCTATCAGTGCAAAGAAATAGAGGAAAACAATAGAATTGGAAAGACTAGAGATCTCCTCAAGAAAATTAGAGATGCCAAGGAGACATTTCATGCAAAGATGAACTCAATAAAGGACAGAAATTGTATGGACCTAACAGAAGCAGAAGGTATTAAGAAGAGGTGGCAAGAATACACAGAAGAACTGTACAAAACAGATCTTCATGACCCAGATAATCACGATGGTGTGATCACTCACCTAGAGCAAGCCATCCTGGAATGTGAAGTCAAGTGGGCCTTAGGAAGCTGATTATGAACAAAGCTAGTGGAGGTGATGGAATTCCAGTTGAGCTATTTCAAATCCTAGAAGATGATGCTGTGAAAGTGCTGCACTCAATAAGCCAGCAAATTTGGAAAACTCAGCAGTGGCCACAGAACTGGAAAAGGTCAGTTTCTATTCCAATCCCAAAGAAAGGCAATGCCAAAGAATGCTCAAACTACCACACAATTGCACTCATCTCACATGCTAGTAAAGTAATGCTTAAAATTCTCCAAGCCAGGCTTCAACAGTACATGAACTGTGAACTTCCAGATGTTCAAGCTGGTTTTAGAAAAGGGCAGAGGAACCATAGATCAAATTGCCAACATCCACTAGATCATTGAAAAAGCAGGAGAGTTCCAGAAAAACATCTATTTCTGCTTTATTGAGTATGTCAAAGCCTTTGACTGTGTGGATCACAATAAACTGTGGAAAATTCTGAAAGACAGGGGAATACCAGACCACCTGACCTGCCTCTTGAGAAATCTGTATGCAGGTCAGGAAGCAACAGTTAGAACTGGATATGGAACAACAGACTGGTTCCAAATAGGAAAAGGAGTATGTCAGAGCTGTATATTATCACCTTGCTTATATGCATCATAAGAAATGCTGGGCTGGATGAAGCACAAACTGGGATCAAGATTGCTGGGAGAAATAATAACCTCAGATATGCAGATGACACCACCCTTATGGCAGAAAGTGAAGACGAACTAAAGAGCCTCTTGATGAAAGTGAAAGAGGAGAGTGAAGAAGTTGCCTTAAAACTCAACATTCAGAAAATTAAGATCATGGCATCTGATCCCATCACTTCATGGCAAATAGATGGAGAAACAATGGAAACAGTGACAGACTTTATTTTGGGGGGCTCCAAAATCACTGCAGATGGTGACGGCAGCCATGAAATTAAAAGATGCTTACTCATTGGAAGAAAAGTTATGACCAACCTAGACAGTATATTAAAAAGCAGAGATATTACTTTGCCAACAAAGGTCCGTCTAGTCAAGGCTATGGTTTTTCTAGTCATCATGTATGGATGTGAGTTAGACTATAATGAAAGCTGAGCACCGAAAAATTGATGCTTTTGAATTGTGGTGTTGGAGAAGACTCTTGAGAGTCCCTTGGACTGCAAGGAGATCCAACCAGTACATCCTCAAGGAAATCAGTCCTGAATATTCATGGAAGGACTGATGTTGAAGCTGAAACTCTAGTACTTTGACCACATGATGTGAAGAACTGAATCACTAGAAAAGACCCTGATACTGGGAAAGATTGAAGGCAGGAGGAGAAGGGAACGGCAGAGAATGAGATGTTTGGATGGCATCACCAACTCAATGAGCATGAGTTTGAGTAAACTTCGGTAGTTAGTGATGGACAGGGAGGCCTGGCGTGCTGCAGTCTATGGGGTTGCAAAGAATCGGACACAAATGAGCAACTGAACTAAACGAACTGAAAGATACTAATAACTATGTGAGGAAGACCACGGAAAATGCATAGCTACATAAATTGTTGTATTACCAGTATCTTGGGTGTCTCAATGAAGAGGTGATCACTGTTTGACAGAGAAGACAGAGAAAACGTCCTGGTGAATTTGGAATTTAAGCCTTAGAATGCCGGGAGCCACCACGGGAGATCCCACCCATGACAAGGTCATGCGGAAGAGACCTGACAGGCAAGACAGATCAGGACTCGAGGGACTCCCTGGACCTGCTCGGGTATCTACCCCAAAACCAAAATCTGTCTGTCTGCTGTTTACTATATTATGTTTTTCACCAACTCTTTTGACATTAGCAGGGGGCTATCCCTGACAACCTTTCTCTGAAGAAAATCAACTTAGGGCTCTAATTAATAAGTCTCCTGGACATGAAAGGAGTATTTCAATTCAAATCCCTCTGATTAGCATTCTGGCTTGCTTGACAGGTTTATCCATACTCTTAACACTAACGCACATGATTGTTCACAACTTCCCAACCATGAAAGGCACGGGAAGCATAAACATTCTAAAAGTCCTAATGGGCAAAGAGCCCTTTAAGGGGTGAAAAATTATTAGAATAATACTGGTAAAGGGCTTCATTATTGGGCCAATGCTTGCTGCCAAGTTCCCATATCCCTTGTCCATTGTGCACCTGCGAGTGCGTTAGTTAATGTAGTTGGAATGTAAGAAAAACAAGTAGTAGGCTTGGTATTAACCACATCAGACCTTTGAGCTAATAAGTTCTTTCTTTGTTGTGACCCACTGCACCTTTGCTCCGTGAGAATGTAACTGTTTAGTACTTTCTGAGACTGACACAGATTAGAAATATAAAGAAAAAACACTTCAAGGGAAAACAAGTTTTCTGGTTGATCAACCTTTATCAAAAAAGGGTCATAAAATGTCAACAGGCCTCCAGGCCAGAAGATAATGTACATAGCATAAGACCCTTGTTTATGGAAAGGCATACAGAAAAATATCCTGGTTTCGATAAGGGCAAAACTGCTGGAGTGTTTGGGCTGACTCTGCATGACCTTGCATCTTTCATTTTCCTCTATGTACAAGTCAGGGTATAAAAGCTCCTTTTGAAAATAAAGTTACGGGCCTCGCTCACCAAAGCTTGGCCTCCCCGTCATTCATTCGCTGCCGACGCCGTCCATCCTGAGGGTACCCTTGGATCCTGCTGGGGCTGGACCCAGCATTAGAAGTTTCTTTTACTTTGGTGGAGAAAAGGGTGAGGGCAGGGCTCATGAGCAGAAGATAATATGGGGGCATCCCTGATGGTCCTGTGGCTAAGACTTCATGCTTTTAATGCAGAGGACCCAGATTCGATCCCTGTTCAGGGAGTTAAATCTCACTTAGTGCGACTAAGAGTTCTCATGCCACTCTTTTTTTTTCAGTATTTATCGGAGTATAGTTGCTTTACAGTGTTCTGTTAGTTTCTGATGTACAGCAACGTGAATCAGCCAAATGTATTTATATATCCCCTCTTTGTCACTGAATAGAGTTCCCTGTGCTATACAGTAGGTTCTCATTAGTTATCTATCTTATTCATGGGATCAGTAGTGTATGTATGGTTTACTTGCTAAGTCATGTCCGACTCTCATGACCCCATGGACTGTAGCCTGCCAGACTCCTCTGTCCGTAGGATTTTCCAGGCAAGAATACTGGAGTGGGTTGCCACACTGCAGGCAGATTCTTTACTGACTGAGCTAGCAGGGAAACCCCAGTGTATATATGTCAGTCCCAATCTCCCAATTCATTCCACCCCTCATTTACCCCTTTGCTGTCTATATGTTTGTTCTCTACACCTGTGTCTCTGTTTCTGCTTTACAAATAGGTTCATCTGTATGAGAAGCTTTTTCTTTTTCATGTTTTATTTATTTTTATTTTTCAGTTGTGCAACTTGTGGGCTTGCAGAATCTTAGTTCCCTGGCCAGGGATTGAATCCGAGCCCCTTGGTTGGAAATAAGCACTCGTAACCACTGGATCACCAGAAAATTCCCGCTGAGCAGTTTCTTGAAATGCAATATTTCAGATCGACTGAATTAAAAAAAAATCTGCATTTTAACAAGATTCCCAAACTATTCACGTTTACTAAAATTTGAAAAGTAGTGAGGAGTCATTTGATTGTTATACTGAGTTGCATGTTTATAACTAAGAATATGTTTTCAACAGAAACTATGTAAGAAATGGTGGTTAGGATTTCAGCCTAACCCATAAAGGCCTGAAACGATTCATAATTAGAAACGCTGTGTGGAGTCTAATGCTTACGTTCTAGGACAGGCAGGAACTGCTAGACTGGAGAACAGAAAAAGCAGATTTGTGTCTTGGTTAGAGAAAGGGAAAAAGAAAAATAAACATATCAGACTGCTACGGGCTGGTTTGCACAGGGTGTGACACAAGTTCAGTGACTGGGGATACTGATCCTGTAATTTGCCAAGAACTAGGTTCTGGAGCGCAGCATCTGTGTTGCTTTGCTTGTAGCAAATTCTTTCTTAACATAATGGCAGCCTTGATTGAGAGAACAGATTATTTCCATAAATTATACAGGTTCTAAGATACATAGTCAAGTGAAAAAAAGCACCTGCAGAGTAGTATGTATAGTATGCATGTGTGCGTTCCAAGTCACTTCATGGTGTCTGCCTGACCCTTTATGACCCTATGGACTGTGGCCTGCCAGGCTTCTCTGTCCATGGGATTCTCCAGGCAAGAACACTGGAGTGGGTTGCCATGCCCTCCTCCAGGGAATCTTTCTGACCCAGGGATCGAACCCACATCTCTTATGTCTCCTGTATTGGCAGGCGGATTCTTTACCACTAGGGCCACGTGGGAAATCCCATGTGTAGTATGCTAAAGGGGAAAATCTTTAACACTTGTTGTTTTGCCCATGTGCAAATATGTATGTAGAAAAATTCCTAGAAGTGGAATTATTTGTACAGAAGCTGTGTAGATTTGTAATGTTGCTAGATTTTACCCAGTTGTTTCCATAAATATCGTATCTATTTACACTGCTACTAGTGATATTTGAGAATGTTAAGTTATATAACCAACTTTATGATCTTTGCCAATGCGATGGTTAAAAAATGGTATTTCAGTGTTGTTTTAATTTGTATCCCTCTAAATGGTGAGATTAAATATCTTGAAATGTATTTAAAAGTCATTTCTGTGAAATATCCTGGTGCATGGGTGCATGCTCAGTCGTGTCCAGCTCTTTTTGACCCCATGAACTGTAGCCTGCCAGGCTCCTCTGTCCATGGGATTTCCCAGATAAGAATACTGGAGTGGGATGCCATTTCCTCCTCCAGGGGATCTTCCCGACACAGGGATTGAACCAGGGTCTCCTGCAATGCAGGTGGATTCTTCACCACTGAGCCACCTGGGAAGCCCCTTATTCTTGGCCAGTTTTATATTACAGTATTTCTTTTCCTTTTTTTATTTATAGGAATTATTTATATATTAGGGAAGTTAGCCCTTTGTGATATGGGTAGCAAATCTTTTTGTTAATACACAAAAACAGCAATGAACAGGTAGCTAGTGGCTGCTGTATTGAATACCATAGACCTGGAAGTTGACCATTGCTGCTGACCCTAAGGAAATGGCCACCCACTCCAGTGTTCTTGCCTGGAGAATCCCAGGGATGGGGGAGCCTGGTGGGCTGCTGTCTATGGGTTTGCACAGAGTCGGACACGACCTATGGGGTCGCACAGAGTTGGACACGACTGATGTGACTTAGCAGCAGCAGCCTGTTTCCTTATATACAGTGGGGTATGTGTTTTTTAAAAATTGTGTTCAAGATTGTAGTTCCATATATAGAAAACACATGGAAAAAGTTTTGTAATGTAGTTTTAAGAAACTAAAACCTGATGAAGTCCTTTTACCTGGTGGAACAAGGTTAAAAACATTTTTTTAATTGAATGTTACTAATTTTCAAAATTTTAATTGTTATGGGAAATCACATGGCTGTTTTAAACCTAAATGTCTCTGTATTATTCTCATTCTTTCCACCAGGTTACCACCAAAGAACATGATTTTGGTCTAGGGGCTCCAGTTTCTGAAGCTGAAAAATACCAGAATATTCTCCAGCTAGAGCAAGAAGTGAGAAATCAAGACAAATTCATCTCTACACTGAAATTACAGGTTACACTTAGTTTCTGTGCATATGTCCCTAAGTTAATTTAGGGTGGGGGCCTATATTAAAATAAGATAGAGAATAAATTCTCATTCAGTACTCATTTAAATTGTATGGGTCTAAAATCATTCCATTTTTATCTTAACCATCTTGAAAACACACAGGTTCAGAGTGAGTACAGACTGTGTGCCAGGTATTGGATCAGATGCTTTTAAGTACATAACCTCACTTCGTCATCCTGACCTTGTAAGACTGTGGTGTCACTTCCATTTTACAGATGTGGAAGCTAAAGTTCCGAGAGGTTAAAGAATTATTATATTTGACTAATGAGTGACAGAGCTAGGATTTTCCTGAACTCCCAGTGTAGCTGGAATTTGATTCCAGTTCTGTGAACTCCCAAGTTCAGTCCTGTTTCTGGTCTCCTGGTGTCTGACCTGTGGAATAGCTATTAATGAAGTGAAAAGTGTTAGTCACTTAGTCGAGGCCGATTCTTTGCAACCCCATGGACTGTGGCCCACCAGGCCCCTCTGTATATGGAATTCTCCAGACAAGAAACTGGAGGGGGTTGCCATTGCCTTCTCCAAGGGATCTTCCTGACCCAGAGATTGAACCTGGGTCTCTTGCATTGCAGATAGATTCCTTACCATTTTTCCTAGCCAACAAGGCTGTTAAAAGAAACTTCCTCTTCTAGGAAAATGGAGTAGACTTGCTTTTCCTTACTCTTTCCACTAAGTACAGCTGAAACCCTGAATATTATGTGTGAAGCAAACCTAAAAACACTTTGACAGGTGAGCAGAAGGAAGAGTTGCTAGGCATCTCAGTGCCCAGTGACTGTTAGGACGTGGTAGGAAGTTTCTGGTTTTTCTTTGTGCTCCAGGTATCCCAGGCAGAGTACTGGAAAAACTGGCAACCAGAAATAAGGGATGCAGATTAAAAAAGGTGTCAGAAAAGCCATGCCTCCTAGCCAAAGGACTAGGAAATGGGTAATCTAGCAAGGCAGATTACTCTTAGATAAGAACTGCCCACTCTTAGCAAATACCAAGGAGAAATCTAGCCCCATAAAAGCCTAGACATCCACCCTTGTCACACTATAACAAGGAGCCCACCTTGCCCCACCCTCTGCCACCCTGCCCCAGAAGGCCCCCATCCCACCACTGTTGTATCAAAGAAGGCTGAGTGGAGAACTAAGACTTTAGCGTCCATCAGGCAGTAAGGAAGTCCCCAACCCCACATTGTCAGCAGAGACCATGTGGGGAGCCAGGAAATCCACTGCCACCTGGTAGTAAGAGAAGCTTCCTTTTTCTGTTTGCTGGGGTGATATCAGAGGTGACCTAATGCAGAGTCAGAACATTTACCACCCTACAGCAGGAACAAGTCTACCCACCCACAGTGGCTGTGGGGAGCAGTAATAAGATGCCTCTCTTCCTGCTCGCTCTGGTGGTATCAGCCGAGGATGAATTCTCATCCCTGCCTAGCAGTCACAAGAAGCCCCACGTTTCCTGGGTGTTACCCGAGGCCTTATGGAGAGATTGGACTTCCGCTCCTGTCCACAGTAACAAGCCAGTGTCCCTCTTTTCCTGCTGGAGCAGTGTCACAGGAACCCTCCCAAAAGACATGAGTCGGTGTCTTAGACTACCAGACCTCAATAAAAGATAAAATCACTCCTCATCCCCCAAATCAGGATGCTGTCAACCTCTGTGAGAAAAGAGGTGTCTCTAACCCTAACCCTAACCCTAATTGGTGTCCTCACCAATGCAGAGATGAATCAGATAACAGTTATCTGACAAAGATTTTAAATTAGCCCTCAAATAAATGCTTTAACAGGCAATTTTGAGCGTGCTTGAAACAAACAGAAAATATCATCAAAGAAACAAAAGATATAAAGTATTAATAAAGTATTAAGTATTATTCCAGTGGAATTTTGGCAGCAAATAAGATGTTCTTCAATAGATGAATAGATAAACTGTGGTACACAGTAGAATATTATTCATTGATAAAGAGAAATGAGCCATCAAGCCATAAAAGACATGAAAGAACCTTGAAAGGATATTGCGAGGTGTTAAAAGCCCATCTGAAAAGATTACGTACTCTGTGACTCCAACTTCAGGACCATCTGGGAAAGACAAAGCAAAGACATTAGAAGATCACTGGTTGTCAGGGGTTTGGAGGGAGGGGTGAATGGAGCACAGTGGGTATTTAGGGCAGTATATATTCTGTATAATACAGTAACACTAGCTACATGTCACTATACATTTGTAAAAACCCACAGAATCTACAACCCAAGGAGTGGACCCTAATTAAACTCTGGACTTCAGGTAATAATAATTTATAATGTTGGTTCATCAGTTGTAACCAACGTACCACACTAAAACAAGATGTAAATAAGGGGAAATCGGGGTGAGTGGGAGAGGGGAGAAGGGTGTGTGGAAACTCTGTACTTACTGGTCAGTTTTTCTATAAACGTAAAACTGCTCTAAAAAAGTAAGGTCTGTTAAAAGAAAAAAACACATGGGAGAAAAGATTTCCAAATTATGTATCTGATAAGGAGTTAATATCCAGAGTATATAAAGAACTCCTACAACTCAGCAACAAGAAAACCCAAAACAACTCAGTTCAAAAATGGGCAAAAGACTTGAGTAGGTATTTCTCCAGAGAAGAGATACAAATGGCCATAAGCATATGAAAAGATGATCAGCATCACAGTCTTTAAGGAAATGCAAATCAAAACCACGATGAGATATCACTTCACACCAATTAGGACCACTAGTTATCATCAAAAAGCAAAAAATAACACATATTGATGAGGATGTGGAGAATCTGGAGTTATTTATGCATTGCTAATGTAAAATTGTTTAACAAAAAAGTTTGATAATTCCTCAAAAAATTAAGTATAGGATTACCATGTGATCTAGCTATTCCACTCCCAGGAATATCCTCAAACGATTAAAAGCAGGGACTTAAACAGATACTTCTATTCCAAAGTTCATGATAGCCAAAATGCAGAAAAAACCCGGATGTCCATCGACAGATGAATGCATAAACAAAGTGAGGTATATACAAGCAACGGAACTTTATTCAGCCTTAATTCAGATGGGAGACAACAAGATGGATGAGCCCTGAAAACGGCGTGCTAACTGAAGTAAGGTACAGGGCAAATATTGTATGATTCCACTTACAAGAGTTAGATTCATAGGTGATTATTTAATGGGTACAGTTTCTGTTTATGATGATGAAAAAGTCCTGGGAATTAGATATGGGACGGTCGTACTATGTTGTGAATGTACTCAATGCTACTGAATTTTACACTTAAAAATGGTTAGAGTGGTAAATTTTGGGATGTTCTATAACTGAAATTAAAAACTCAACAAACAAACATGGAGAAGAGAAGAATGAATCACTGAACATGAGAGTAGAAACAGAGAAATTACCTAATGTGAACAATAGAGAGAAAATAGATTGAAAAGAATGTGAACAAAACCTCTGGAACAGGTGGGCCTATAAGAAATGCTCTGCATTTGGATGGCTGGAGTCCCAGAAAGAGAGGTAAGAGAAGGTGGGGCTGAAAAAATATTTGAAGAAATAATGGCTAAATATTCCCCAAATTTGAAAGTGAGTGAAAACCTACTAGGGGTCTCCCAAAGAAATCTACCCTGAGACACTTCATATTCAAACTGAAAAGTAAAGACAAAAAACATCCTGAAAGAAATGAGAGAAATAATTCATAATTTATAGGGGAACACCAATTAAAATGACTGCAAATCCAAAAACATGGATATCAGAAGGAGGAAGTGGCACAACATTTTTTCAAGTGCTGGAAGAAAAGAGCTGTCAACCTAGTACATATTCTGTATTTAGAGAAGTATCTTTCACAAATGAAGGGCGAATTAAGATGTTCTCAGATGAAGAAAACTGAGTTTGTTGCCAGCAAAGCTACCCTAAAAGAATAGCTAAAGGAATTTCTCTAATGAAGAAGGAAGTGATAAAAGGTGTAGTCTTGGAAGAACAAGAGGGAAGGAAGAACAATCCATAGAGCAAAAATATGGGTAGCTCTGATAGAATTTCCTTTTCTACTTTTCTGAATTATATCTGTCAGATGTCTTTCTCAATGCATGCAAAGGGAATATTTAAGACAATTATCTTATTAATAGAGGAGGGTAAGGGACATAAAGGGAGGTAATAATTTTCACTTCACTTGAATTAGTAAAATGTAGGCTGTGATGTGTGCTCAGTCACTTAGTTATATCTGATTCTTTGCAGCCCCATGTACTCTAGCCCACCAGGCTCCTCTGTCCATGAGGAATTTTCCAGGCAAGAATACTGGAGTGGGTTGCAATTTCCTACTCCAGGGAGTCTTCCCTACCCAGAGATCGAACTCGTGTCTCTTGCATTAGTAGGTGGATTCTTTACAAATTGTACCACCTGGAAAGCCCAGAGGCTGTGATAGCTTATGAATATAAATGAAACACCTAGAGCAACAACTAAGAATCTCTACAAAGAGATATACTGAAAATTGCTATGTATAAATCAAAATGGAATTCTAAAAAATGTTCAAGTAACTCAGAGGAAAGCAGGTAAAAAAAAAAAAAAAACAGAAAATAACAAAAAAATCACACTTGAATCTTAGCATAAAAGTAAATACATTAAATATATGTAATCTAAATACACCAATTAAAAGATAGAAATTGTCACAGTAGATTAAAAAGAAACATGACCTAGCTTTATGCTGTCTGTGAGAAATTCACTTCAAATATAATGATATAGCTAGCTTGAAAGGCATTCAGACCCAAATGAAGAAATGGAACTTTCCCTGTTTACAGATGACGTGATCTTCTTGCTGGAAAATCTTATAAAATCTACAGTGTAGAAACTGGAACTAATAAACGAGTTCAAAAGATCAGAATACAAGACAAACGTATATTTGTATATTATAATTAAGTTGTAGAAATTTAAAAAAATGCAATACCATTTACAATCACTCAAATAGAAAATGTAATCTTTGGATATAAATCTAGCTAAATAAGTATGCACTTACATTCTGAAAACTATGAAATGTTAATAAGAGAAATCAGAGTAGATCTAAACAAATGTTCAGGGATTGGAAGCCTCAACCTAATAAAGATGTCAATTCTTTCCAAATTGATACACAGATTTAGTGTGATTCCCATCAAAATCCCAGGAAAAAATAATTTTGAAAAAGAACAAGGTGGAAAGAGTCATTCTCCTTGATTTTAAAACTTAATATACGGCTATAATAATCATGATTGTATGGTATTGCTAGAGTAATAGACACAGATCAATGATACAGAACAGAGAATCCAGAAATAGCCTTACACAAGTACAGCCAGATGATTTTTGGCAGAGGTACAAATACAGTCTAGGAGTAGAAGAAAGGGAGTCTTTTCAACAAAAGTTGTTGGATATCTTTTAGGGAAAAAAAAATTAGCCTAGACCTAAACCTCATACCTTACACAAAAATTAACTCAAAGTGGATCAAATGTAAAAAAAAAACTATGAAACTTTTAAAAGATAACAGGAAAAAATCTTCAGGATCTTGGACTTGCTGAAGAGTTCTTAGACAAGAGAGTAGAAATATGATTCATAAAAGAAAAAGCTGATGATTTGAATTTCATCAAGATTTAAGCCCTTTGCTCTGCAAGATCAGATCAGATCAGATCAGTCGCTCAGTCGTGTCCAGCTCTTTGTGACCCCATGAATCGCAGCACGCCAGGCCTCCCTGTCCATCACCAACTCCCGGAGTTCACTGAGACGTCCATCGAGTCAGTGATGCCATCCAGCCATCTCATCCTCTGTCGTCCCCTTCTCCTCTTGCCCCTAATCCCTCCCAGCATCAGAGTCTTTTCCAATGAGATAACTCTTTGCATGAGGTGGCCAAAGTACTGGAGTTTCAGCATTAGCATCATTCCTTCCAAAGAAATCCCAGGGCTGATCTTCAGAATGGACTAGTTGGATCTCCTTGCAGTCCAAGGGACTGTCAAGTCTTCTCCAACACCACAGTTCAAAAGCATCAATTCTTCGGCACTCAGCCTTCTTCACAGTCCAACTCTCACATCCATACATGACCACAGGAAAAACCATAGCCTTGACTAGATGAACCTTTGTTGGCAAAGT
Source organism: Bos mutus (assembly GCF_027580195.1). Taxonomy (NCBI): domain Eukaryota; kingdom Metazoa; phylum Chordata; class Mammalia; order Artiodactyla; family Bovidae; genus Bos; species Bos mutus. Next base: position 102,170,577 of record NC_091627.1, read on the forward strand.
AATGTCTCTGCTTTTGAATATGGTATCTAGGTTGGTCACAACTTTCCTTCCAAGGAGTAAGCGTCTTTTAATTTCATGGCTGCAGTCACCATCTGCAGTGATTTTGGAGCCCAGAAAAATAAAGTCTGACACTGTTTCCACTGTTTCCCCATCTATTTCCCGTGAAGTGATGGGACCGGATGCCATGATCTTAGTTTTCTGAATGTTGAGCTTTAAGCCAACTTTTTCACTCTCCACTTTCACTCTCATCAAGAGGCTTTTTAGTTGCTCTGCAAAAGCCCCTGTTAATAGGATGAAAAGATAAGCCACAATCCCTGTTTCTGTCAAAGGACTCATATCGAGAACAAATGTAGAGAACTCTCAAAACCCAACAGGTAAAAAAAAGCAAGCAATCCAAGTAGAAAATGAACAAAATATATGAAGATATATTTCACAGAAAGAAATATTGTAGACAGACAAAAAGATGTTCATCTTTTCTAACAGGGAAATACAAATTAAGACCATGATGATATAACAATGCATACTGTTGAGAGCAGTTAAAATAAAAAACAGTGACAGTACGAAAAGCTGGCAAAGATGAGGATCACTCATATATTCTTGATGGCAATGGGGAATGGTATAGCCACTTTGGAAATAGTTTAGTTCTTAAAACACTAAACGTACATTACCATACAACTCAGAAACTTTTCTCTTGGGAATTTATTCCAGAGAAATGAAAATTATGTTCACTCAAAAACCTGTATACAGTTGTTCATAGCAGCTTTATTTGTTGTAGTCCCAAACTGGAAACATCTAAAATTTTGCTTAAGTGGTGAATGATTAAACAAACCACGGTAATCCATACTGTGAAATATTATTCAGCAATGACAAAGAACTATTGCTCCACATAGCAATTTAGATATCAAGGGCACTGTTTTGAGTGAAAAAACCAGTGTCAACAGATAACATACTGTGATCTGTATCACATGACTCTGTTTATGTTATGTTGTTGTTGCTAAGTTGTGTCCAACCCCAGGGGTTGCAGTGCGCCAGGCTTCCCTGTTCTTCACTGTTCTGTAGTTTGCTCAGACTCATGTCGATTGAGTCAGTGATGCCATCCAGCCAGCTCATCCTCTGTTGCCCCTCTCCTCCTGCGCTCACTCTTTCCTCGCATCAGGGTCTTTTCCAGCGTGTCGTCTCTTCACATCAGGTGACTGAAATATTGGAGCTTCAGTTTCAGCATCAATCCTTCCAGTGAATATTCAGGGTTGATTTCCTTTTGGATTGCCTGGATTAATCTCCTTGCAGTCCAAGGGACTGTCAAGAGTCTTCTCCAGCACCGTAGTTCAAAAGCTTCAATTCTTTGGCACTCAGCCTGCTTAATGGTCCAACTCTCACGTCCGTACATGACTACTGGAAAAACCATAGCTTTCACTATATGAAATTTTGCCAGCATTTATTTATGTTATCTACCTATTTATGTTGCATTCTCCAAATGACAAAATTATAGAGATTAATGATTGTTGACATTTAAGGGTGAGGAGGGAATGGCTGTGACTGTAAAGGAGTAAGGGGAGGGTGATCTTTGTGGAGATGGAATAGTTCTGTATCTTACGGAGGTGGTAGTTACAGCAGTTTACACATGATAAAATGATATAGACCAGTAGACACTGTTTCAATGTCAAATCTCTGGGTTTGATATTGTGCTGTAATTATTTAAGATGTAACTGTTGGAAAAACTGGATTAAAGGCACATGAACCTCTCTACTACCTTTGCAGCTTCCTGTGAACTTTTACTTATTTCAACTTTTTTTTTTAAATAAAACCTTTTGTTTGATTACCTGTTATCTGCCAGCAATTTTACTTGAACTTTTAGATCTTTCTAACTTTCCCTGCAAATTATAGGTATTCTCCCCATTTAATAGATGAGATTTAGGAGGAGGCTTCATTTGTTTTTTTCTGAAATCAGATGCATCTCAGGATCAAGAAAATCTGGTAAATTGCCTGAGGTCAAGTGACTAGTGAAGAACTACAGCAAGCTTTAAACCTGGCTGCCTCAGCCCAAAAGCCCATGTCCTTTCTCACATCCTCCTCTAAGTACTTGTGTCTTGGAATTAAGTAAAAGTAGGGCTTAATGTTGAGGTGAGGGAGTATTTATTTATTTATAATGCTAAATAATAATTTAGCATTATAGGCTAGATATATGATAAATGATACAGAAATGAGAGGTATGTTGATCCAGAAATTAGAAACATGAGCCCTTTAAAGTTACTTAGAATTTAGTGGAAGGGTCAGGGAAGTAAAGACATGATTATAATACATCTTATAAAAATACTAAGATAAAACTATATAAGAAGCTTTTTATATAAAGAAGAGGTTACAGATTTCTCCTCTCCAGAGGAGAGAAACCTGTAACCTCTCCTGGGGCAGTGGAAGGTTAGCAAACAGGTTTAGCATGTTCTTGTTGCTCAGAGACATGCCACCATAGAAACTGTGAACAGAGACAAAAAGACAGACAAATTGAAGTTTGTTTGATTATCCCACATCTATAGTTCAAGAAAAATACTAGTAATGAAAGTAGGTAATGAGAGTAGGGGAAAGGAAAGAAACTTAGTGCAATCATGGATGAGAAGAGCCAACAGGATATATCATTGCATGGTTTCTGTACTAGTTACTAAAGGTGAGCTGCAGGTTGTTTTATAGTTCCTAGAGGCAAAGGCAACAACGAAATTGTAGTTAAATAATTTATGGTCCAAAGGATAAAAACAAACCAGGTATACAAAGAGGTACATTTTTTCCTGAAACTGGAGACCTGAGCAAAGCTCTCCCTGAGGGTTCTGTCTTTTTTTAATTTATTGAAGTATAGTTGATTTATAATGTGTTAGCTTCTGATGTGTACAGCAAAGTGATTCAGTTATATGTATATTATTTTTCATTTTCTTTTCCATTATGGTCTATTACAGAATATTGAATATAATTCCCTGGGCTATACAGTAGGGCTTTATTATTTATCCATTCTATATCCCTGAGGATTCTTACAAAGAGGGTTCTGTAACATAGTATATAGCACTTTTCAATAAATTCCCTAATAGAGGTTTTAAAATCAGTTTAGCAAGATTGTTTCTTTTTTTTTTTAATTAATTTTTATTGGAATATAGTTGCTTTACAACGTTGTGTTAATTTCTACTATACAGCAAAATGAATCAGCCATCCATGTACATGTATCTCCTCCCTTTTGGGCTTCCTTCCAGGTCACCACAGTGCATTAAGTAGAGTCTGTGTGAGACTGTTTCTTACAGCCTGTCTAGAAGTTAGGTATATATTGAAGAGGTGGAAAGGGTTTTACAGGCAGTAGGCCTTGAATCACAAATGAAATTTGTTCGTCTTATTCTCAGTGTAATGAAGCACCATATCTCTACTGCTAAGTCACTTCAGTCGTGTCCGACTCTGTGTGACCCCATAGACGGCAGCCCACCAGGCTCCCCCGTCCCTGGGATTCTCCAGGCAACAACACTGGAGTGGGTTGCCATTTCCTTCTCCAATGCATGAAAGTGAAAAGTGAAAGGGAAGTTGCTCAGTCGTATCCAACCCTCTGCGACCCCATGGACTGCAGCCTTCCAGGCTCCTCCATCCATGGGATTTTCCAGGCAAGAGTACTGGAGTGGGGTGCCATTGCCTTCTCTAGGAATTACCTCAAATTTGCATTTTCAAAGAATTTTTAGCTGTAGTTGGGAGAAGACCAAAAAAGAAGAGAGTAGGAAGTATTGCTGCATTCAGCCGGGTTGGGATAAAAACTCAACTAAACAAATAAGTGCATTTATAGTTACCTTTTTGCTTTTTTTAAAAAAAAAAAGTTTCTTCACATTTTTTCTCATTTCCTGGGTTTGACAACTTAAATTCTTTACATGTAAATCTCACAGGTTAAGGTGCCTTGTTTTACTGTTGTTTAGTTGCTCAGTTGTGTCCGACTCTTTGCAACCCCATGCCCACCAGGCCCCTCTGTCCATGAGATTTCCCAGGCAAGAATACCAAAGTGAGAGTTGGGTTAAAATAATGACTTTTCTTATCTTCTTGAGCATAATAAACATCATTGTACTACTGCTGCTGCTGCTAAGTCACTTCAGTTGTGTCTGACTCTGTGCGACCCCAGAGATGGCAGCCCACCAGGCTCCCCTGTCCCTGGGATTCTCCAGACAAGAACACTGGAATGGGTTGCCATTTTGTACTATACTTAGTTATATGTAACTCATGACCTTTAGGATACTTCCTTATATATGTGACAAATATTACAGTTCATATTTTTAAAGAAAACTTTGTTGATTTTGATGGTTTGGAAAGAGCTGTCTCTAGTTATTTGAAAAAAGCACGGTTATAACAACAAAAAAAATAATACTAGAGCTAAGAATAATGTTAGATAAGGGGTTTAGCAATTTTAGATGTTCTTTAGAGACCAAAATTGTTTTTTCTTCTTTTTACATCTTACACCAACACAGTACCTTGGATATAGTAGGTACTCAGTAAATATTTGTTAAATATACAAGGCAGATCTTGTGGAAAAGGACCTTTGTGCCACCACTTTATCTCAGATATTTCTTTTATGGCATTTACATACTGTATATGTGTTTTCTTAAGTAAACAATACATTCTCCTTGAGCAGATACTTAACCTATCTTTGTATCTTTTGAAGTTAACAAAATTCTTAACATATTATCCTTATTCAATGAGTCTAACATATTTTTTTTCCTTTAAAGGCATTTGGATACCTTCGTGATAGAAAAGGCCCTTTTCTTCATCCATTGATGGTTTGCTAGTGGGCTGGGAAAGGAAGCTGTGGTCCTCCACTTTAGTCAGCAAATACTTGATTGATTTGGTATCAGTATTTAGCTTAGTCAAGTAAGTTACTGATATGTTCAAAAGGATTTTTTTAAAGAGTTAACATATTTTGATAACAATAATTAGAAATTTAATTCTAAAGAATGCCTAATTGGTGATTTTAATGATAATAATATAACAATAATTACTTTAAGACTGGTTCCTTGTCTGCAGATACAAGTATTTGGCAATTTTTCTAAAAAATCAACAGTAAGTTTTTTTGTTTCTAAGCTGAAAATTGTCTTGAGAGTTACAGCTATATAAACCTTAAAATATTTAGTATATATTTTTCAGATAGGTAATATAGTCACATGGTATGAAATTCAGAAAAAAGATACATAGTTAAGTTTCCCTGCCAGGGAAGCAAACCTCCCTTCCTGAATCCAGTCACCTAGTTGTTCTCAGAGGGAAGCTAAGGAAATCTTTTAATGTGATTATTTTCTTTCTCATTACAACAGATTGAAGATCTCAAACAGACAAATCATGGCTTGGAAGAATATGTTAAGAAACTCTTGGATAGTAAGGAGGTGGTAAGCAGTCGAGTAGATGATTTAACCAGCCACAATGAGCACCTTTGTCAAGAATTGATTAAAATTGACCAACTAGCAGAGCAACTAGAAAAAGAAAAAAATTTTGTCCTGGATACGGCTGACAAGGAACTTGAAGAAGCAAAGGTACTGGATTTATCACTAATCAGGTTTTTTTTTAAATTGAGGTATAATGGACATATTACATTATGTTAGTTTCAAGTGTACAACATAATGAATCGATATTTGTATGTATTGCAAAATAATCACCATAACAAGTCTAATTAACCTCCAACTAGTTACTGATCAGGATTTTAGTTCTATTTAAACATCATGCGATTAATTCAGGCTTCCTTGGTGGCTCAGTGGTGAAGAATCCACCTGCCAATGCAGGAGATGCAGGTTCAATCCCTGGGTTGAGAAGATCCCCTGGCAAGACAACCCTCTCCAGTATTCTTGCCTGGAGAATCCCATGGACAGAAGAGCCTGGCGGGCTACAGTCCATGGGGGTCAAAAAAAGAGCTGGACACAACTTAATGATTAAACAACAACAAATTATTAATGCAGTAGGAAAAGTGACATACTCATTTATATCATCTGAAGGTTTTTTAGATTTGACATTGTATTAATTGTCTATTCTAAGGATTAAATTATATTGTGTTTCATATTTTATTTAAAAAAATTTGCTCAAAAAAGTTCCTAAGTAATATGTGCTCGTGCTCAGTTGTGTCTGACTCTGCGACCCCGTGGACTGTAGCCCTCCAGGCTCCTCTGTCCATGGGATTTACCAGGCAAGAATACTAGAGTGGGTTGCCATTTCCTCCTTCAGAGGATTTCCCAACCTAGGGATTGAACCTGCAGCTCTTGCATTTCTGCATTGGCAATTGGATTCTTTACCACTGGTCACCTGGGAAGCCCAAGTAATATGTAGACACAGTAAAAACTTTAAGCAATGGGGATGTTCTATATGTAGAAGAGTTCTCTTTCTCTTTAAGCCTTTTATCTTCTGCAGAGGTATCTGCCAACAAATAGATATGTATATTTCCATTCTTCCTTTTTGTTTTCACACACACATGAAATTTATTTCACACTTAAAAAAAAGATGTTTTTTTTTAAACCACAGTTTTAAGTTTCTGTGTGGTCATATTTGTCAGTCTTGACCGACTTCTGAGTTTTGATCTTTGATGTTTTTGAGTTCCCACTCCCTTTTTAAAACATTTGAATATATTTTACCTTTTTAGAGCAGTTTTAGGTTCAGAGCAAAATGAAGCAGAAGGTAGAGAGATTTCCCATATACTCCTTGCCCCCATGTATGCCTACTGTCCCCCATTATCAGCATCCCCCAGCAAAGTGGTATATTTGTCACAGTTGATAATGAATTGACATCATGATCACCCAGAGTCCACGGTTTGCATCAAGTTTCACTCTTGATGTTGTGCAGTCTACAATTTGAACAAAAGTAAAATGACATGTATCTACCATTATAGTATAAAACAGAGTAATTTCACTGCCCTAAAAATGTTCCTCTGAAAATCTCCACCTAGTTTTGATCCTTGTTTGGGAAGGCCTTCTCACCTCAAAAACAACAAGAATATCTTCTACAGTTTTAAGAGTTTTAATACATATATTTAAAGTTTTAATCCTTCTGGAATTTCTTTTTGTTCTAGTATGAGGTAGGGTTGACTAATTCTTTCTTCAGTCGCTGATTTGAAGTGCCGTTTTAACAGCCACTAAATTCTTATCTGTGCATAGATATGTTTCTGGACTTTTTGGTTTCATTGATTCAGTTGTCATTTTCTATGCCACTACCATAGAAAATATAAAACGAAATAACTGTAGTTTTATGATTTTTTTTTACATAAAAGCATTTGTTTATTTATTTATTATTTTTTAATTTTGACCTTGCTGGGTCTTCGTAGTGGTACACGGGCTTCTCTTATTCTGGAGCATGGGTTCTAGAGCACATGGGGTCAGTAGTTGCAGTGTGTGGGCTTAGTTGCCCTCTGGCATGTGGGATCTTACTTCCCCAAATAGGGATCGAACCTGCATCCTCTGCATTGGCAGGCAGATTTTCAACCCCTGGACCACCAGGGAAGTCCCATGATATTTTGATAAACATTTTATTTCTTGATTAAATTTTGGTACCCCCATGACCTTTAGAAGCTAGGAATTTAAGCAGTATTATAAAATGAAAGTTTCATTTCTCTTTGCTGTCTAATAGGTTATAGGCAAGACACAGAGTATGTCTGAAAGCCAAAAACCAACCTGTTGAATTTTTAAGTGAAAACATGTGATTGATTTTATTAATCACTAAATTAATGAATTATGTCTGTGAGAAGATAGTTTCCCAAAGCTAATTGCTGTTGCATGTTAGTTCTTGAACATCCTTTTAATGTATTCTTGGTAGCATATGATAAAGCACTTAAATGAATAAATGATCAAGCTGTGAACATGTTATTGAAGGCATTATTTCTTATAGTAATTTGAAACATAAGAGCTAGTTATGAACACTAGGCTGGAATTTGCTTATCTGCAGTAACCTCACTTACTTAGAATGTGTAAAGGATAAGTAAGTCTGTAGAAGTAAAAAGTCTGAATAATGGAATACTCAAATACATGAAGTTTATTACACGGTCTTCTTTAATAGTGTTGCCTGGAGGAGGTCCTTAGAAGAACTACTTGAGAGAGTAGATAAGAATGATTTGATTTGTGTTTAATTTGCAATTTATCTTATAATGGTTGCTGCTGAAGTCTTTGGAGGACATTTAAAAGTAACTTAGGACTTCCCTGGTGGTCCAGTGGTTAATACTCCTAGCTTCCAAGCTGGGAGCATGGGTTTGACCCCTGGTGGGGGAACTAAGTTCTCACATGCCACGTGGCCAAAAATATAAATAAATGTAGCTTAACTATTTTAAACATTCTTAATAAATTCTTTTGTTTGTATTGTTTCTTTTAAAATAATAGTTATCCTTCATTCACAGTTTAATGGTAAATTGAGTTGTCTTAATTATAAAAATTATCAAAAAACGCTAAATTGATGTTTAATTATGTCTTTCTTGTTTTCTTCTTCAAATTTAAAATTAACAGCACTCCTTCCCAGACTGTGGGAAGCCTAGTTGGCCAAATTCTTCTATAAGGAGAATGCTTAGTTTTGAAGTATTGATTTTAAAGGGTTGTTAGAGTCTGTGTTCTAGAGAGAGACTCCTCTTTCAGAATGAACCTCCTGCTTATCAGAAAGGGAGAATTTCAGGAATGGAAGACATCTAAAATAAAAGATCTTGGATTTACCTAAAACTGAAAATATTAAATTTGTAAATGGAAATTCTGTCCATCTCAGAAGAGAGTGTTTCTAGGAAAGAGATATCCATATATGTATAATGTGGAGAGTCTGGTGTACTTGAGAATTGGAAAGCGATTTGTAGAAGAGGTGGGCTGCAGTTTTAGGGAAGAGATAACATTGTTGATACAGGGAAAGTATTAAAAAGTTAATAGAGAAAGGACAAAATGGAAATAGGTCCTTTGTGTTGGTGAAAAGATTCTGAAATGAAAGCACCATCCTCAATAAGCAAATGTTCCACGTAGAACGGGGATTAGAAACAATGCACGACCTGTGCTGGGAGTGTGAACCCAGTGCCTGTTGCCATCACCCAGTCACTGGGTGTGCAGTTTAGGCGTCCAGTCCCTGGGGGAGAGTCTTTGTCTGATTTGTGAGATGAGACTTGAAACGAGAATTTCTAATCTGACAGATGAGAATGTTTGGGTTCCTATACTGTTAAAAGATGGTGCTTTAGGTATGTGGAAGTAGAGTCTGAGCCTAAAGCTACTGTTAGTTTGTCTAGAATTGAGATAGTATTGAATTTATTTACTCAGAAGAGTTTACTGTTAGCTATGTTTTTAAAGTCCACTGAGTAACTTCTTCCATCATTTATTCCATTAAAGTGTTTTGAGGGACTTCCCTGGTGGTCCAGTGGTTAACACTCTACCTTCCAATGCAGGGGTTACAGGTTCAATCCCTGGTCTGGGAGCTAAGACCCCACATGCCCTGGGGCCAAAAATCCAAAACACGAAACAGAAGCAGTATGTAACAGATTCAGTAAAGGATTTTAAAATGGTCCACATAAAAAAAATCTTAAAAAATAAATAAAAAAATGAAATGTTTTGTTTTTTCATACAATGTATATTTTTAATTAAAAATGAGGCCATTGTTGGATAGCATGAACGATTCAATGGATATGAGTTTGAGCAAACTCCAGGAAATAGTGAAGGACAGGGAAGCCTATTATCTATAGCCATGTAACAAATTGCTGTTGAACTTTAATGACTTCAAACAACAAATATTTACATCTTACAGTTTCCAGTGCAACTTAACTGAGTAGTTCTGGCTCACCATTTCTCATGAAACTGTAATCAAGATGATGGCCGGGCTTCGGTCATGGCTTGACTGGGTACTAGTAGATTTGCTTTTAAGATGACTTATTCAGATGACTCTTGGCTTTTGACAGGAAACTTAGTTCCTTGGGCTTCCCTGGTGGCTCAGTGGTAAAGACTCCATCTGCAATGCAGGAGACTGGGGTTCAATCCCTGGGTCTGAAAGATCCCCTGGAGAAGGGAATGGCAACCCACTCCAGAATTCCTGCCACGGACAGAGGAACCTGGTAGGCTACAGTCCACAGGGTCACAAACAGTCGGACACACCTGAATGACTAACACTTTCACTTTTCACTTAGTTCCTTGCCAGGCGGACCTGTCCCTAGGTTGCTTGATATCTTCTTTGTGGCAGCTGGCTTCCTTCTGCCACAGTGATCCAAAAGAAACAAAAAGGCAGAGTTTCCAGTCTCAAAATTTACATGCTGTCACTCCCACATATCTTGTTCATCAGAAGAGAGTCCCCAAGTATGGACAACACTTAAGGGGAGGGGAATTAAGCTCCATTTTTTGAAAGCAAGAGCATCAGAATTTTGAGACATATTTTAAAGCTACCACGACCGTAAGCCTCCTTTTATCTTTTCACCTTGAGTTGTTTGTCATTCATGACTTAATGCAGTGTTTCCCAGAGTTGAACATGAGTTTCTGAAACATGAAGAAACAGAGCTACAATTTTATCATCACTAGTTTTGTCATACAATGTATATTTTTAATTAACATAGGGACATTATTAGACTGGATCTCTGGTAACTCTTGTCATTACTGTTACTTTATATGTGACTCTGTCAAAAACACTTTAGAATCTACCATGTGGAAGACAAAGTATAAAGCCTGTGTATGTGTCTAACCCGCGCCCCCAACCACACACACACTGATTCCCTCTCTCTCTCCTGCTTCATTTCTCTCTAGCACTTTCCTCTTTCCTCCCTCCCTCTGCTGTAGCCACACTGACCTCCTTACTGTTCCTTGATTTAGCAAACAGTCTTTTCCCTTTTGCTGTAGCTGTATGCTTTGTCTGGAATATTTTTCTTCGATTTTTCAATGGTTGACTCCCTCAGTGTGGACTTCCCTGATCACCCCATTTTAAATTCTGTTCTCTGTAAACACTCCCAATATCCTTAAGAATATTGCTCCTTTTTTCTAATGTACTGTGTAATTAATTTTTTAGGTTTATTTTTTGTCATCTACCAACTAGACTATAAGGTTTCCAAAGGCAAGGATCTTTGTCTATTTCATTCCCTTTTTAAAAATCTAAAGTATAGAGTAGGTGTGAGTGCTCATTAAACTTTTTATTGAATGACATAATCACTATCTGATATATACTTTACCTATTATCTTTTATTTATCTCTTTTCAACTAGAATGTTAGCTCCATGAGGGTAGAGGTTCCTGTTTTATTCCGTGCTATAACCAGCATATGAGACAATCAGACACACAGTAAGATCCTCATTAAACAGTTGTCAAGTAAATGAAGGCAGTAGCATCTTTTTATTTGGGCCAGTTATAAAAATTTTTTTCAGAGTGGAATAAGCATTAAATTTTTTGTCTTGATAAAAGTAACACATTTTTTTAAAAATAGAAGAGTATAATGAAGAAAATAATATGTACCATAATCACACCTTGCTATACCTAGACATAATCTATCTTCCTCAGTTTACATACTGTTGATTATATTCCATCTGTATTTGGGATATATATGTATACATTCATTTTTTACCAGAATGTGTCATACTGGATAAAATTTTTGGCAGTGTGTGTTTTTATACTTAATTTTTATGGACACCTTTACACATGATATGGTTTTTCCAGTGGTCATGTATGGATGTAAGAGTTGGACTGTGAGGAAAGCTGAGCGCCGAAGAATTCATGCTTTTGAACTGTGGTGTTGGAGAAGATTCTTGAGAGTCCCTTGAACTGCAAGGAGGTCCAACCAGTCCATCCTAAAGCAGATCAGTCCTGGGTATTCATTGGAAGGACTGATGCTGAAGCTGAAACTCAAATACTTTGGCCACCTCATGCAAAGAGTTGACTCATTGGAAAAAACCTTGATGCTGGGAGGGACTGGGGGCAGGAAGAGAAGGGGACGACAGAGGCTGAGATGGCTGGATGGCATCACCGACTCGATGGACATGAGTTTGAGTAAACTTGGGGAGTTGGTGATGGACAGGGAGGCCTGGCGTGCTGTGATTCATGGGGTCGCAAAGAGTCGGACACGACTGAGCAACTGAACTGAACTGAACTTACACATATGTAGACCTATGCCAACAAAGTTCCATCTAGTCAAAGCTATGGTTTTTCCAGTAGTCATGTATGGATGTGAGAGTTGGACTATAAAGAAAGCTGAGTGCCAAAGAATTGTTGCTTTTGAACTGTGGTGTTGGAGAAGATTCTTGAGAGTCCCTTGGACTTCAGGGAGATCAAACCAGGCAATCCTAAAGAAAATCAGTCCTGAATATTCATTGGAAGGACTGATGTTGAAGCTCCAATACTTTGGCCACCTAATGCGAAGAGCTGACTCATTGGAAAAGGCCCTGATGCTGGGAAAGATTGAAGGCAGGAGGAGAAGGATGACAGAGAATGAGATGATTGGATGGCATCACTGATTCAATGGACATGAGCCTGAGCAAGCTCCAGGAGTTGGTGATGGACAGGGAAGCCTGGCGTACTGCAGTCCATGGGGTCACAAAAAGTTGGACACGACTGAGTGACTGAACTTACACATAATCCAGAATAGATCCATATCTTTTTAGTGTCTAGATAGTAGTGAAAATTAAAGCATTGAAAATTATTCAAAATTATATATAAGCTTATCCAAACTGTACTTGAGTTATATTCCATACTATAACTAACCCTTTAGTATTTCATAAACTAAAATATAACTGCCAGAGAAATCTTAGAACTTTGGTCTAAAGAATAAATGAGAAGCAATAATTCCAGAAAATTCAAATTTTAATGGGAAACATTTTAGCTTGGAATAACAAAGGAGGAGGTTATGCAGAGATTTATAGCTTTGCATAAAAACATAATCACTATTCCCTAGGAATGTATAATCTAGTCATAGACTAAATATATGACCACAAGGCTGTTAAGACTGTCATAAAACTGATACAAAAAGTATTTTGTTGGTTGGATTTAATTAAACTATTAAAAGAGTTCACAGGAAAGCATAATAATTTCTGACTTGGGAAAACTTAACTTCATTCTAGTCATTCTTTTGACTTCCTTCTTCTCATCTTCAGAATTATAATTAGTATTAACATTTTCTTTCAGTTTATGAGGAGTAGTTTGACAAAATGAAATCAATTAGTATTTTATACAAAACATTAGATAATCTAAGGGAACTGCTTCATTTCATTTAGGTTCTTTTACCATCAAAAGTAGGTAAATATAAAGGAATAAATTATCTTTTCTCTCATAAAATATTTACTGTCTGCATGTTTTTAAGTGGCTTCTGTTTCTGATGCTCTCTTTCCAACAAAAGCAATTTAGACATTTTCCACCTAAATAACATTGTTTTCTGGCTTGTTTTTCAGATTGAACTCATTTGCCAGCAAAATAATATAATAGTATTGGAAGACACAATAAAAAGGCTTAGATCTGTAAGTACATTTTTCATAAATAAATGTTAAGGAATCACTTTTATTCTGTACTGCAAAAAATTATACATATGTTTTGGCTCTCATGTAATTTGTGGAAAATAAAAAGTGTTTTGTTTTCTAAAATTAGCACTCTCCCTGGTGGACAGGGGTCCTCCCATCTGTAAGAGCGATGCTGTTCTTGCTCCCTTTCCTTAGTCTGTCCTTTCTTAGAGCTGGAGAGAACTTTTGCTTGGTTTTATTAATGTCCTTAGCTGTTACTTGATTAAAATGATGTCTGTGAGTAATTTAATTCTCAAAATGTAAGTTGTATTTGTTTATACATTAACTCTCATCCCTCTTAATAATAAATATTTTATTTTATTTTGCTTTTTATTTTATTTTTTTTTGAGATTTCTAAATTTTATTTTATTTTTTAACTTTACAATATTGGATTGGTTTTGCCATATATCAAAATGAATCCGCCACAGGTATACATGTGTTCCCCATCCTGAACCCTCCTCCCTCCTCCCTCCCCATACCATCCCTCTGGGTCGTCCCATTGCACCAGCCCCAAGCATCCAGTATCGTGCATCGAACCTGGACTGGCGGCTCGTTTCATATATGATATTATACATATTTCAATGCCATTCTCCCAATTAATAATAAATATTTTAAAGTCAAATGTTGTTACTTAGTTCTGAGTAATATGTTCTCTTTAACAATGTGAAATGAAAGTCGCTCTGTTTAGGCATTTTAATGTTGTCATTTAAAATATTTGAAACACCCCCTCTAAAAGTATGTCTGTACTTTTATCCCAATAAAGTATTGGTAAATAAATGTTGTAAAACAAATGCCTCTAAATATATTAAAGTGGATGGAAATGCACTTGAAAGTGTATACAAACAGAATATCCAGCATTCATTTAATTTATTCAATTAGTTTATTTTGTTCAGTAAATTTATTAAATTAATCCAACATTCAATTAATTTATTTGTTGAACAATTATTGAATAAAATGTCAAACTATAAATAGATGCTTTAATAGTAGCATACAAGTTTCTCTAAGCAAATTTTATTTCTAGAACTTGTAACTAGATCTCTTATAAGAAACAATTCTGGCCTCTGAAATGTCTTTACTATTTTTTCTTCAAAATTATTGCATCAACATAGGGACATTTTCAGTGAAATAAAAATACAGTACATTCAGAAATCCTGGAAAAGAAAAGTATCTAACTGCTTTTAATTTTTTTCTAGCTGCTTTTTAGAAAGTATTGCTGAATTATTATTTTTTGAATTATTTCAAAATACCAAATTTATTATTTTTAAGGATCCTGTTTGCTTTCAACTTTCATTTAGAAAATGATAATATAGTTTAGCTTGAAATAATGGCCTAATTTTTTCCTCCTTGGCAAGATAATTTTAGAGACTGAAAAAGCACAAAATAAATCTCCTTCCAGACTTGATTCCTTTGTCAAAACTTTAGAAGCAGACAGAGATTACTACAAGAGTGAAGCTCAAAATTTGAGAAAGATGATCAGAAGTAGATCTAAAAGCCCACGACGCCCATCTCCATCTTCTCGGGTAAGTTTTTGGAAACTTGTAAATGTTTCGGAATTTGTTGCTGAAGCAGTGGATTTTATTTTTTGATTCACCTAATCTGGAAATAATTCCTTTTAATTTGGCATGAACTGGTGTCTCAAGGAGAATGGGAGATGGAGCTCTCTTTGGTGGCAGCATGGACCATCAAAATTGGTCCTTTATCCCCAGCATTAGTAGTGGTTGGGGGTAATCAAACAAATGTGGAGCAATTTGGGATGATGTTGTTTAAAAGAGAAGTGATTTTAAACTTTTTTTTCCATTATTTCATTATATAATTGTGTTTGCTTAACCAAAAATTGTGTGCTGCCATCACTAGGACATTTCTATTAGTGTGTGTGTGTGTGTGTGTGTTAGTTGCTCAGTCATGTCCAACTCCTTGCAACCCCATGGACTGGGGTTAGTAACATGTCAAAGAAGAATTTCACATTAAAAAAAATTTTTACTGAAGTATAGTTGATTTACAATGTTGTGTTTAATTTCACTCTGTACAGCACAGTAACTCAGTTATACATACATATTTTGTTTTTCATATTCTTTTCCATTATGGCTTATCATAGGATATTGAATGTAGTTTACCTGTGGTATACAGAAGGACCTTGTTGTTTATTCAGATTTCTCATGTAATAATTGTAGGGTACAAACTGTGATGTAGAGCTTTTGAAGACAACAAGAGACCGTGAAGAACTCAAATGCATGCTGGAAAAATATGAGCGTCATTTGGCAGAAATTCAGGGTAATGTCAAGGTTCTCACGTCTGAGAGAGACAAGACCTTTCTTCTGTATGAGCAGGTAAACTTATTTATACATAAACAAAATATGTAAATACTAGCATTCAGTTCTGCGTGCGTGTTTGTGCGTGCTCAGTCACTTCAATTGTGTCCAACTCTTTGTGACCCTGTTGACAGTAGCCCACTAGTCTCCTCTGTCCATGGGATTCTCCAGGCAAGAATACTGGAGTGGGTTGCTATTCCCTCTTCCAGGGGATCTTCCTGACCCAGGGATCGAACCCATGTCTCTTATGTCTCCTGCATTGGCAGGTGGGTTCTTTACCATTCATTCCACCTGGGAAGCCAGCATTTAATTCCTAGAGATGGGTAAATTCTTTAAGTTCTGTGAGAATACTTAAATCTATTAATCAAATTAACATTTGAGAATTACCTTTGTTCTTATGATGTTCTTAATGAAATATAAAGTATTTGTGTATGTGTACACACACATGTTATCCTCATATCCTAGGAAGATGATATACATGCATAGAAATAGCCTGATTTTTGGAATAAGAAATGAGAAAAGTAACTGGATACAGTGAGTTCACAGTGAAAAGATTTGGATTTGGAGGTTAAAAAATATTAACACATTGCTTGTGGTATATTGTCAATCACTTTAGGAATTGCCATAAAATTTGTTTAATTTCAGAGAGTAAAATCAATTTGTCATTTATCTGTATTTTTAGTTTATGATTGTACAACCCTTATTAAACAAATAGCTTCTTTACTCAATTAAACCCCATATGTCACCAACATAATTTTTTCAAAAATATCAAATTTTATTAAGAGTTGCAGCTACTAAGTATAAGGTTCTGGGCTTGTTACTCTAAACGATAGAAAAAATAAGACACTGTTTCCTATGTTTACATTCTAGTTAGGAAGAGAAGTATATTGTGTTGTATCTATTTTTTGTTATTTTAGCATAAGTAGTCTAGAAGATATTATAAGAAATAGAAGAGATGGGTATTTTTTAGTTATGGCAATTAAGATCTTTGCTGGACTATACGGAGTTTAAGTCCTGAAGGAAAGATGGGTTTTCTCTTATCTTGAAAGGGGTAAGAAGGAACATTCAAACTAAAGCAATGACCTGAAACGAAGGGTAAAGGCAGGAAGAACAGTATGTGAATGAATCCATTTATGACTAGAACAAAAGGTACATGTCTGTGGAGTGAGGTGGGAGCCAAGGCTTGAGAGGTGGATTGGACTAGAGCAGAAGTTTAAAAAAAAAAAAAAAGAGTTTTCAAACTTTTTCTGTGAAGGCCCAGGTAAAAAGCAGCTTGGGCCTTGCAGGCTATGTGACCTCTGACATAGCTGTTCAGCCCTATTGTTGTAGTGCAACAGCCCCAATAGATAACAAACAAGAGAACGAGTTTGTTCCTGTTATTTAGTCGCTCAGTTGTGTCCAGCATTTTGCAACCCCATGGACTGCAGCACGCCAGGCTCCCCTGTGCTTCACTGTCTCCCTGAGTCTGTTCAAACTCATGTCCATTGAATCAGTGATGCCATTCAACCATCTCATCTTCTGTTGTCCCCTTCTCCTCCTGCCTTCAATCTTTCCCAGCATCAGGGACTTTCCCAGTGAGTAGGCTCTTCACATCAGGGGGCCAAAGTATCGAAGCTTCAGCTGCAGCATCAGTCCTTCCAATGAATATTCAGGGTTGATTTCCTTTAGGATTTGGCTGTGTTACAGTATAATTGATTTATAGAGACACAAGTACTTGAAATTCCATAGGGTGGTGGGTGTGGGAGCCAGGTTAGACTGGGGTAAGAGAGTGGGTGATAAGGAACAGGCAGGGTGTACAAACCATGGCACTTAAAAAACAAAACTGTCAAAGGAAAAAGAGACAAATGGTGATAAATGGGATAGTAGAATTAAGTGACAGTTTTTCAAGATATGGGAGCCATGTGCATGGTTGAAAAAGCAGAGAAAGAGCCAGTGGAGAGGGTGGTATTTAAAGTGAGACAAATAATTAAAATTGAATTAGGGGTATCTTAAAAGACACTTCAGGAAATGAGGTCCAGGAGTCTGGTCAAGGCTTACCTATAGAAATTGGGAAGTAATACATCTTCTTCTGAGACTTAGATACTAGCTGAATAGATAGTGAGCAAAATCAAGGGGAAGGAAGATAAGGGACGGAAGTAGCAAAGTAGAGTATGAAATCACCTGGAGATATGAAACAGACTTGGAACCCAAGGATAGTTGTTGAACAAGTGTGTGAAGCATAGGTTGGGTTTTCAGTAAGGATCAGTGGGCCTTTCTGTCGGAGTGAAAGTAATCAAGACGTGGAAATGGCACGTACATTTTTGTAGAGAAATACTGGAACACTATGATAATATTTATTAAACCAGTGTTCTGCCTAAACTGTGCTGATTTCAGATTTATCACAAAATGGATGATATATATCGTAGGTACGTGAACTCCGGGAGTTGGTGATGGACAGGGAGGCCTGGCGTACTGCGATTCATGGGGTCGCAAAGAGTCAGACACGACTGAACGACTGAACTGAACTGAACTGAGCTTCTTAGTAAAACTCTCTCTTGCGTTAACTGCCTCCAAATTAACTTGTTTTAATTTTTGGCAAAGATAGTGTAAACCAAACTTCTGATTGTAGATATTCATTTACATTTGGGGCATCATTTGAATTTATTTGTGTAAGTTCATTAACGAATTATATCATTATCCTGCTGCATGCACATTAACATAGGCTTGCGTTTTATCTGGTTGGATAGAAGATAGCTGTCTTTATTTCTGTCCTAAAGTTTGTTAAACAGAAGTCTATGTATGTATTTAAATAATAGGCACAGGAAGAAATTGCCCGACTTCGACGAGAAATGATGAAAAGCTGCAAGTCTCCTAAATCAACAACAGCACATGCTATCCTCCGGCGGGTGGAGACTGAGAGAGATGTGGCCTTCACTGACTTGCGAAGAATGACCACAGAACGAGATAGTCTGAGGGAGAGGCTAAAGGTTCGAAAGAATTTTATCTCTATGAGGATCTGTGAAATGCAAAACAGCAACATTAAGAGCACCTTTGTTTTGTTTTTGTTTTTTAAACAGATTGCCCAAGAGACAGCGTTTAATGAGAAGGCTCACTTGGAACAAAGGATAGAGGAGCTGGAGTGTACAGTTCATAACGTAAAGAAAAGTCACTTTTGCACTTTGGGCTATAAACTATCAATGGCTCCCCACTTTCCCCTTTTTCTGTGTTCAGAAAAGTTGGTTTTCTCAGATAGCATTTGCAGTCCTAAGATGTTTAAGGTGGTGTGTATACTGTAAATTGTCACTTTTTCATTATTTATTTTCTTCTAAAAAATGTGAGTAAAGTCTTTTTTGTGTTAGGTTGTGTATGCTTTTTGTGTATGTTCTTTAAAGAAAAACCATTAGGGATGCATTCTCAGTGATTTTTCATCTCCCTGTTTCATTAATGATAGTGTTGCCAGGGACAGAGAAACTGGCTTATTCTTCCTAAAGAGTAGCTGTGATAGAGAAAATTATAACAAAATGAAAACCAATGAGAAAAATATATTTAAACTGAATTTAATTATGAAGCATTACCTTGTTACTAGTTAAGGCTTTGAGATGCTATCCATATATATTGGAGATATTCTGACCATATAAACAGAATTAAGGGAATTCAGTTTTCCGTTACCAACTTTAATCGACTATATTTCTAAATTCATCTGTTTTATGTTATAATGAGTTTGTTTTTTTAAAAAAAGCAATTGACAGGAATAGACAGAAAAAAACAAGAGTTTTTTTTCCCAGTCCCAGTTTGTATGTATAACTTGTTCGTATTGAGCAACAAGTAAGAAAGCTTCTTGCAAATAGGCTGTGTGTGCTATAGTCCAGCTGAAGCAGATGAAAATGTGCATCTGCTGCGCTAGGCTTCATGGATAAGCTGTGTGGTGGCTTGCTCAGGCTCCTACTCTACAGTACCTTGTCCATGAAGCCTCCCACAAGGTTCAAGTCTAAGCTGATCATCTCATATACCAGTTTGTACAAAGACAGAATGTCTCTCTTGAAAGATTACTGAGATGTTTTTAGTGATGGCAGTAACCTTGTCATTCTGCTTATATAGCTTGATGATGAACGTATGGAACAAATGTCAAATATGACTTTGATGAAGGAAACAATAACCACTGTGGAAAAAGAAATGAAATCACTAGCAAGAAAGGCGATGGATACTGAAAGTGAACTTGGCAGACAAAAAGCAGAGAATAATTCTTTGAGGTAAAGTCAATTGCCATTAAACCTATAGTTTACTATAAAGAGTAGCTCTGCTTTTTGAAGGATATTTTAGGGTGATAATTAAGTTATTTGTTGACTTTAACTTAAACAGTAGTGGACACCTCGGCACACATTAAATGATTTCCTAAAGGTCAGTCACAGACTGACAGACTGGGAATGCCACTCTTACAGGAATCAAACTTCTAGTAATTGTAATCTTGTATTTGCAGAAAGCTTCAGTATTTAGCTGAAATAGCTTTTACAAAGCCCTTCTGGGTAAAGAGCATATTTGACCTTGGCCTTTCACTGTTTAATGTACCTTATAACTTAAATTATGTCCTGGGATCTGAACAGTATAAGAAAATGCAAAGCACAGGTTTGACAGTAGCTTAGAAAAGGGGTGGTTTGACATACAATAAAAGCCATAGCAAAGAAATAAGAGCATGTAACGGAACTTCTGTTAACTGGATGCCACGTACTGTGTTTAGCTGTTCCTACATACTGCTCTGTAGCAGGAGAAATCCCAGTTAAAGCAACCCGCAGGCAGTGGTGTAGGGGAACAAGTTTCTAAAGACCTCCATGTTAGCAGTTTTACTTGCAATGTCTATTGATGTGAGAAACAGAAATTCTACACATTCACTCAGGTTGAATTTCAGTGTATCTATGAACATATGAAAAATAATAGTTCATTAGAGTGTGAAATACATTATTTAGTCTACAGATAATACTTGGTTCATATACAAATTCCCAAAGTAGCCTCTTTGGTCTTTCAAGGGTCTGTGGTAGATACTGATGCATTGGAATCACTTGTCAGGACAGAGAATTACTCAAGTTCTTTCCCGTCATTTATTTATTTATTTTTAATTAATTAATGTATTTTAATTGGAGGCTAATTACTTTACAGTACTGTAGTGGTTTTGCCATAAATTGACATGTATCAGCCATGGGTGTACATGTGTTCCCCATCCTGAATCCCCCTCCCACCTCCCTCCCCATCCCATCCCTTAGGGTCATCCCAGTGCACCGGCCCTGAGCGCCCTGTCTCATGCATCAAACCTGGACTGGTGATCTGTTTCATGTATAGTAATACACATGTTTCAATGCTATTCTCTCAAATCATCCTACCCTTGCCTTTTCCCTCAGAGTCCAAAACTCTGTTCTTTACATCTGTGTCTCTTTTTCTGTCTTGCATACAGGGTCATCGTTACCATCTTTCTAAATTCGATATATATTTGAGATTGGTGTTTTTCTTTCTGACTTACTTTACTGTGTATCATAGGCTCCAGTTTCATTCACCTCATTAGAACTGATTAAAATGCATTCTTTTTAATAGCTGAGTAATATTCCATTGTATATATATATCACAGCTTTCTTATCCATTCGTCTGCTGATGGACATCTAGGTTGCTTCCATGTCCTGGCTATTGTAAACAGTGCTGTGATGAACATTGGGGTACACTTGTCTCTTTCAATTCTGGTTTCCTCGGTGTGTATGCCCAGCAGTGGGATTGCTGGGCCGTATGGCAGTTCTATTTCCAGTTTTTTAAGGAATCTCCATACTGTTCTCCATAGTGGCTGTACTAGTTTGCATTCCCACCTACCATGTAAGAGGATTCCCTTTTTTCCACACCCTCTTCAGCATTTATTGCTTATAGACTTTTTGATAGCAGCCATTCTGACTGGTGTGAGATGGTACCTCACTGTGGTTTTGATTTGCATTTTTCTGATAATAAGTGATGTTGAGCATCTTTTCATGTGTTTGTTAGCCATCTGTATGTCTTCTTTGGAGAAATGTCTGTTTAGTTCTTTGGCCCATTTTTTGATTGGGTTGTTTATTTTTCTGGCGTTGAGTTGCATGAGCTGCTTGTGTATTTTTGAGATTAATTCTTTGTCAGTTGCTTCATTTGCTATTATTTTCTCTCATTGTGAAGGGTGTCTTTTCACCTTGCCCTTAATTTATTTTTTACTCTCTGCTTGAAAGGATATTGCAGGTTCAGGTAAAATAAAAATAATAATAAAATAAGAACAACAACAAAGAAAACCTTGAAAAATAGAGAAAAAGCTTCCAAGAAATTTAAATCACCCATGATTTCATAGCCCAGGGAAAATGCAGTAATATAGATTTGTTTTTATAGCCAGAAGTGTTATGTCTGTATGTAAGCTTTCTATGTAATTGATATCATCCTATATTAAGTTATATATTTGGTGGCCAATTTCACTTAATCCCTTACCATAAATATTTTCACATGTAGTTGGAAGTTCTTTGAAAGCATTTTGGTGGTTTATTAAAAATATTCTAAAAGATAAATATATAATAATTTTGAGGGTTTTGTGTACATTTATTTTCTTTTAGCAGTATTAGTAAAGTATAATTGACATACATATAATAAAAATTGCACATACTTAAAGTGTTCAGTCTGGTAAGTTTCGACATTTATTTGTACCTGTAAGGCCATCACCACACTCAAGATAGAGGCCCTGTCCATCACTTTCCAAAGTTTTCGTATGCCTGCCTATCCTCTTCCCCAGGCAACCACTGATTTGCTTTCTGTCACAGAGGTTTATTTGGATTTTCTAAAATGTTATTATATAAGTGAAATCATGCAGTGTATATTCTTTTATAGGGCTACTTTCACTCAGCATAATTGTTTTGAGATTTATCCATGTTGTCACATGTAATCAATAGTTTACTCCTTTTTATTGCTGAGTAGTATTCCACTGTATGGATATACCACATAAACATTTCCGTTGTTTCCAACTTGGAGCTATAATGAAAACCATTTATGAGCATACACATTTGAGTCTTTATATGGATGTGTGCTTTTACTTCCCTTGGGTAAATACCTGAGACTGGAGTGACTGAGTCATATGATGGAGGTATGTTTAACTTCTGTAAAAACCATTAAACTGTTTTCAAAGTGGTTGTACTGTTTTATTCTACATTTTCACCAGCAGTGTATGAGTGTGCCAGTTGTTACATGTCCTCATCAATACTTCATATACAGTGTCTCTATAGTTTTAGCCCTCCTAATAGGTAGATTTGCCTTCTCTAATAACTAGTGATTTTGAGCATCTGTTCATGTCATTTTGTGTCATACATATATCTTCTTTAGTGTCTGTTCAAAACCTTTGCATACTTTTATTGAGTTATATGTACCAATAAGTTGTAAAAATCCTTTCTATATTCTGGATATAAATTCTTTGTCAGGTACAATATATGTTTGGCATATATTTTTTCCCAGTCTGTGGCTTGCCTTTTTATTTTCCTAAGTGTCTTTTAAAGAGAAAATATTTCTGATTAAGTGAAACTTACTGCTTTTAAAAAATTTATTTCCATCCCTTGTATTCTTTTAAAGAAATTATTGTCAAGCCTAAGGTGAGATTTTTCTCCTGGATTTTCTTCTAGCAGTTTTATAGTTTCAGTTCTTACATTTAAATCTATGATCCATTTCAAGTTAATTTTTGCATATAGTAGAAGGTGTAGTTCAAAGTTCACTTTTTTTGCATATGAATATCCAGTTGTTCCAGCACCATTTGTTGAAAAGCTTTCCTTTTTTTCACTAAATTGTTTTGCAGCTTTGTAGAATGTCAGTTGTCCATATATGTGAAGGTCTATTTTTTGATTATCTATTTTGTTTGGTGGATCTATTTATATGTCTTGATGCCAATATAACATTTCCGAATTACTTTTTTTAGTCCTCAAATTAGGTAGTGTTAGTCCTCTACTTTGTTCTTTCTTAAAGTTGTTTTGGATATTCTGGTTCCTTGCATATTAATTTTAGAATCCGCTTCATAGTATAAACAGAAAAGCCTTGGGAATTTGGAATTGGTGAAAAATCCCTACTCATGAACACTCTCCCTTTCTTTTTATTTTTTATTTTTTGGCCATGCTTAGTAGCTCATGGGATCTTAGTTCCTGGACTAGGGATCGAACCTGGGCCACTACAATGAAAGCAGCAAGTCCTAACCACTGGACCATTACCAGGGAACTCCGGTCCATTTATTTAGATCTTCAATTTTCTCATAATGTTTTATAATTTTCAGTGTATAGATCTTGCATTATTTTTGTCAGTTTATCCTTAAATATTTTTTGCTTTTTGATACTGATGTAAATGGAATTTTAGAATTTTAATTTCTGATTGCTTATTGCTTATATACAAAAATACAAATTTTTAAAAATAAAACTTTGTATTATAGAACAGTTTTAGATTTACAGAAAATTTGTGAAGATAGTGCAGAGTTCCTACATACCTCACACCCAGTTTCCTCTGTTAATAACATTTTGCATTAGTATGGTTCATTTGTTAAAAGTAGCCGATCATTATTGATACACTCTAATAAACTGAAGTCTGTAATTTATTCAGATTTTCCTTAGTTTTTCCATAATGTCCTTTTTCTGATCCAGGAGCCCATGTAGGATACCATATTACATTTAGTTGTCTTGTCTCCTTAGGCTTCTCTTGGCTATAAAAGTCTCAGACTTTCCTTGTTTTTGATGACCTTGACAGTTTTGAGGAATACTGATCAGGTATTTTGTAGAATGTCTCTCAATTGGGGTTTGTCTGATGACTTTCTCGTGGTTAGACTGGGTTGTTTTTGAGAGAAAGGTCACAGCAGTAAGGTGCCATTTTCGAGTACACAGATATTCAGGTGTCATGAGTACATCTTATCAATATGATTTATCACTGTTGATTTTGACTTCAGTTGCCTGCCTGAGGTAATACTTGCCTTTTCCAGAATGTCATATAATTGAAATCATATAGTACATAGCCTTTTCCCACTGGCTTCTTTCACTTAGTAATGTGCATTTAAGGTTCATCCGTTCATTTCTTCTCATTGAATAATATTCTGTCATATGTATGTACACAGTGTGTTTATCCATGCGCCTATTGAGTCATCTTGGTTGCTTCTAGTTTTTGGCAATTGTGAATGAAGCTGCTATACACTTTGATGTGCATGTTTTTGTGCGGACAGAAGTTTTTATTTTTTTATTTAAATTTTTATTTCGGCTTCTCACAGTTTGCAGGATCTTAGTTCCCCAACTAGGTGTTGAGCCTGTGCTTTCAGCAGTGAAAATGCAGAGTCCTAACCACTGGGCTGCCAGAGAATTCCCAGAACAGAATTTTTTAGATCAGTTCAGTAAATACCTAGGAACAGAATTGCTGAATCATATAGTAAAACTGCATTTAACTTTGTAAGAAACTACCAAATTCTCTTTCAAAGTGAGTATACCGTTTTGCATTTCCATCAAAAGGAATGAAGGAGACTTTCTGTCAGCATTTATTATTGTCAAATGTCTATATTTTAGGCATTAAAATAGGTGTGTAGTGATGTTTTGTCATAATTTGCAATTCTCTAATGACAAATAATGTGAAACCTCTTCTCATATTATTTGCCATCTGTGTATTTTTGGTGAGGTGTCTGTTTAGATCTTTAGCCCAATTTTTCAATTGTTTATCCATTTAGTGTTGAACTGTAAGATTTCTTTATATATTTTGGGTCATGTTTTTATCAGATAAAGTGAAAGAAAGTGAAAGTGTTAATTACTCAGTCGTGTCCAATTTTTGCGACTCCATGGACTGTAGCCTGCCAGGCTCCTCTGTCCATGGGATTTTCCAGGTACAAATACTGGAGTGGGTTGCCATTTCCTTCTCCAGGGAATCTTCACCACCCAGGGATTGAACCTGGGTCACCTGCGTTGCAGGCAGATTCTTTTTAGTTAATTGAGGAAAATAAGCCTGAAGAGGAGGATGTAGGGAAGCCTACGGTTGAGAAGAGAAACAGAAACGGAACAATGGAGACATTCAACACCTCTGGCGTCTGCAGCTGCAACAGACATGAACCAAAGTTCAACATTTAGAAGCATACCAGATGACCTTGGGCATGGTGGTTACTTCTTAGATATAATACTAAAGGCAAAATCCATGAAAGAAATAATTGACAAACTGTACTTCATTAAAATTGAAGACTTAAGGGGCTTGATTGAGCGGAACAGAGCCAGGCAGCAAAAGGAAGCATGTCAAAGACTCCGGGCAGTGGCCCAGACGACGGAGCCCACCACCCTTCTTCTACTGACAGTGCTTCATGTGAGGCCCTCGGCCCCCAACCAGCAGCAGCCGACAGAGGGCACGGACGGCATAGAACCCAAAGAGACAGCCCCATTGGAGGGAGACCAGCAGCAGGGGGGTGAGCGGATATCCCCACCCAGATTCTGACCCAGGTACTAAGGGCCTTTCCACCCCAGGCCACCCCAGCAGCCCACCACAGAAAGTGGGAATGACAAGACCAAGCCCAGCCAAGGCCCCACTGACAGCTCCCGACCTGAGCCCCAGAGCCCATGAAACTGCCCCTACTTCCAGTGGAGACAGCAGCAGTTCCTGGGACCCAGGCAGCCCACCACCCCAGAGACCTCAGCACCCATCAACAGTGGGGACCCGCCAGCCACCATACTAGAGTGATTCCAACTCAAAGGACACACAGAGTCACCATCTGGTATCTGCCAGTTTTTCCAACTGACCTGTATCCTACCCAGCACCTCCCTCTGCTCTTTCCCATAATTCATGACATCAAAACACTGGCTTTCCCCCCCTTTCCTTGAGACTCAGGAGGGCCAAAGCAACACCCTTTTGCTTTTTTTTTCTCTCTCCCCTACCAAGGGTTGAAGGAAGGGATCCATCCTTATTGTTCAGAGGCACCAACTCCCTCCCCTAAATCAGGCTGAGAAGGAACCAGCCAGATCTTCCCTCCTCCTGGTTGTTTTTCTTTCCCACCCGTTTATTTTTTGTTTCCCTGCTCCCCCCTACCTCTGAAGCCCTGTTATGAACTGTCATGTGCCTCCTGAGCCTCCAGTAAAAACAAAAATGGGAAAAAAAATTGAAGGCTTAATATTCTGCTCAACACGATATCAAATATATGAGAAGACAAGCCACAGACTGGAAGAAAATGTTTGCTAAAGACACCTCTAATAAAGAACTGTTATCCATAACTTAACTTTAAAAAGACAAGCAACTCAATTAAAAAATGGGCAGAAGAACTTAATGGATATTTTTCCAAAGAAGACATACAGATGGCTAACAGGCACTGAAAAAGTGTTCAACAATGTTAAACATCAGAGAAACGCATATTAGAACCACAAGGAGATACCGCCTCACACCTTTTAGAATGATTATCATCAGAAAGACCACAAATAACAAATGTTGGTCAGGATGTGGAGAAAAGGGAACCCTTGTATATTGCTGATGGGAATGGAAATTGATGTAGCCACTATGGAAAACAGTATGGAGGTTTCTCAAAAAATTAAAAATAGAACTACCATATGACCCAGCAATTCCACTCCTGGGTATCTATCTGAATAAAACAAAAATACTAATTTGAAAAGATACATGCAACCCAGTGTACATAGAATCATTATTTACAATGGCCAATATACGGAAACAACCTAAATGTTACTCATCAACAGACAAGTGAATAAAGAAGATGGGTGTATAAATATATGTGTATATACATATATATACACATACAATGTGTGTGTATATAGGAACTAAAAAGCCTCTTGATGAACGTGAAAGTGGAGAGTGAAAAAGTTGGCTTAAAGCTCAACATTCAGAAAATGAAGATCATGGCATCTGGTCCCATCACTTCATGGGAAATAGATGGGGAAACAGTGGAAACAGTGTCAGACTTTATTTTGGGGGGGCTCCAAAATCACTGCAGATGGTGACTGCAGCCATAAAATTAAAAGATGCTTACTCTTTGGAAGGAAAGTTATGACCAACCTAGATAGCATATTCAAAAGCAGAGACATTACTTTGCCAACAAAGGTCCATCTAGTCAAGGCTATGGTTTTCCAGTGGTCATGTATGAATGTGAGAGTTGGATTGTGAAGAAAGCTGACTGCCGACGAATTGATGTTTTTGAACTGTGGTGCTAAAGAAGACTCTTGAAAGTCCCTTGGACTGCAAGGAGATCAAACCAGTCAATCCTAAAGGAAATCAGTCCTGAATATTCATTGGAATGACTGATGCTGAAGCTGAAACTCCAGTACTTTGGCCACCTCATGCAAAGAGTTAACTCATTGGAAGACTTTGATGCTGGAAGGGATTGGGGGCAGGAGGAGAAGGGGACGACAGAGGATTAGATGGCTGGATGGCATCACCAACTCGATGGACGTGAGTTTGAGTGAACTCCGGGAGTTGGTGATGGAAAAGGAGGCTTGGCGTGCTGTGATTCATGGGGTCGCAAAGAATCGGACACGACTGAACGACTGAACTGAACTGACACATACAATGGGATACTGCTGCTAAGTCACTTCAGTCGTGTCCGACTCTGTGCGACCCCATAGATGGCAGCCCACCAGGCTTCCCGTCCCTGAGATTCTCCAGGCAAGAACACTGGAGTGGGTTGCCATTTCCTTCTCCAATGCATGAAAGTGAAAAGTGAAAGTGAAGTCGCTCAGTCTTAGCGACCCCATGGACTGCAGCCTACCAGGCTCCTCTGCCCAAGGGATTCTCCAGGCAAGAGTACTGGAGTGGGTTGCCATTGCCTTCTCCAATGGGATACTATTCAGCCATAAAAAAGAACGAAATTTTGCCATTTGCAACAACATGAATGGACATTGAGGGTATTACGCTAAGTGAAATAAGTCAGATATATGTGGCATATAACCTTTAAAAGTTGTGAATCACTATATTATACACATAAAATATATAATATTATATATCAATTGTACCTTCGTAATAGATAGGTTGTAGCTCAGATGGTAAAGCATCTGCCTGCTATGCAGGAGTCTTGGGTTTGATTCCTTGATCTGGAATATCCCCTGGAGAAGGAAATGGCAACCCACTCCAGTATTCTTGCCTGGTGAATCCCATGGACAGAGGAACTGGTGGGCTACAGTCCATGGGGTCACAAAGAGTCACACACATCCAAATTATATTTCAGTTCACTTCAGTTCTGTCGCTCAGTCATGTCCGACTCTTTGCAACCCCATGAATCGCAACATGCCAGGCCTCCCTGTCCATCACCAACTCCCGGAGTTCACCCAAACTCATATCCATCAAGTCGGTGAAGCCATCGAGCCTCTGTCGTCCCCTTCTCCTCCTGCCCTCATTATATTTAGGACTTTTAAAAAACTCAACAATAAGAAATAACTCACTTCAGTTCAGTTCATTCACTCAGTTGTTTGTTCATGACCAACTCCAGGAGCTTGCTCAAACTCATGTCCATCAAGTCGGTAATGCCATCCAACCATCACATCCTCTCTCGTCCCCTTCTCCTGCCTTATCTTTCCCAGCATCAGGGTCTTTCCCAATGAGTCAGTTCTTCACATCAGGTGGCCAAAGTACTGGAGTTTCAGCTTCAGCATCAGTCATTCCAATGAATATTCTGGACTGATTTCCTTTAGGATTGACTGGTTTGATCTCCTTGCAGTCCAAGCGACTATCAAGAGTCTTCTTCAGCACCACAGTTCAAAAGCATCAATTCTTCAGCACTCAGCTTTCTTTATAGTCCAGCTCTCACATCCGTACATGACTACTGGAAAACCCATAGCTTTGACTGGACAGACCTTCGTTGGCAAAGTAATGTCTCTGCTTTTCAAAATGCTGTCTAGGTTGGTCATAACTTTTTTCCCAAGGAGCAAGCGTCTTTTAATTTCATGGCTACAGTCATCATCTGTAGTGATTTTTGGAGCCTAAAAAAATAAAGTCATCCACTGTTTCCATATTTTCCCCATCTATTTGTCATGAAGTGATGGGACCGGATGCTATGATCTTAGGTTTTTGAATGTTGAGTTTTAAGCCAACTTTTTCACTCTCCTCTTTCACCTTCATCAAGAAGCTTTTTAGTTCTTCTTCGCTTTCTGCCATAAGGGTGGTGTCATCTGCATATCTGAGGTTATTGATATTTCTCCCAGCAATCTTGGTTCCAGCTTGTACTTCATCCAGCCTGGCGTTTTGCATGATGTACTCTGCATATACGTTAAATAAGCAGGGTGACAATATACAGCCTTGACCTATTCCTCTCCCAATTTGGATCCAGTCTGTTCCGGTTCTAACCGTCTGTTCTTGACCTGCATACATATTTCTCAGGAGGCAGGTCAAGTAGTCTGGTATTCCCATCTCTTTCAGAATTTTCCACAGTTTCTTGTGATCCACACAGTCAAAAGCTTTGGTTTAGTCAATAAACCAGAAGTAGATGTTTTTCTGGAACTCCCTTGCTTTTTCAGTGATCCAACAGATGTTGGCAATTTGATCTCTGGTTCCTCTGCCTCTTCTAAATCCAACTTTAACATCTGGAAGTTCACGGTTCATGTACTGTTGAAACCTGGCTTGGAGAATTTTGAGTATTATTTGGCTGGTGTGTGAGATAAGTGCAATTGTGCAGTAGTCTAAATATTCTTTGGGATTGGAATGAAAACTGACCTTTTCCAGTCCTGTGGCCCCTGCTGAGTTTTCCAAATTTGCTGGTATATTGAGTGCAGCACTTTCACAGCATCATCTTTTAGGATTTGAAATAGCTCAACTGAATTCCATCACCTCCACTAGCTTTGTTCTCAGTGATGCTTCCTAAGGCCCACTTGACTTTACATTCCAGGATGTCTGGCTCTAGCTGAGTGAACACACCATCGTGATTATCTGGGTCATTAACATCTTTTTGTATAGTTCTTTTGTGTGTTCTTGCCACCTCTTTTTAATATCTTATGCTTCTGTTAGGTCCATACTGTTTCTTTCCTTTATTGAGCCCATCTTTGCATGAAATGTTCCCTTGGAATCTGTAAGTTTCTTGAAGAGATCTCTAGTCTTTCCCATTCTATTGTTTTCCCCTATTTCTTTGCATTGATCACTGAGGAAGTCTTTCTTATCTCTCCTTGCTATTCTTTGGCACTCTGCAATCAAATAGGTGTATTTTTCGTTTTCTCCTTTGCCTTTAGCTTCTCTTCTTTTCTCAGCTATTTGTAAGGCCTCCTCAGACAACCATTTTTGCCTTTTTGCATTTCTTTTTTTCTGGGAATGGTCTTGATCACTGCTTCCTATACAGTGTCACAAACCTTAGTCCATAGTTCTTCAGGCACTCTATCAGATCTAATATCTTGAATCTATTTGTTAATTCCACTGTATAATCATAAGAGATTTGATTTAGGTCATACCTGAATGATCTAGTGGTTTTTTCCCCCGACTTTCTTCAATTTGAGTCTGAATTTTGCAATAAGGATTTTTTGAATTTTGCAACAACTCACTTAGAAATGGGCCAAAGACCTTAACAAAAATCTCATCAAAGAAGTTATAGAGATATCAAATAAGTATATAAAAAGATGCAATACATCATATATCATCTGGAAATGCTAGTTAAAACAAGATAAAATAGCTATTAGAATGGCCAAAATCGGAAGCACAACAGATACTGGTAAGAATGTAGATCAACAGGAGCTGATGGGAATGAAAAGTGGTACAGTCACTTTGTAAAGCTATTTGGCAGTTTCATGCAAAACTAAACATATACTTATCGTATGATCCACCAATCATGCTTATTGATATTTACCCAAAGGAGTTGAAAACATTATGTACACACAAAAACCTACACATAGCGTTTGTAGCAGCTTTAATCATAATTGCCCAAATTTGGAAGCAACCAAAATCTATAATAGGACTCTGAGTTAGAGATGGCAACTGTATGTCAGATCCCATACTAATGTCATACTGAGAACCTTCACTATCTGATTTCTGGCCAGACAAATGACCTGTCAAGACGTTTTCCAAAATTACTCTAAAAATCTATCATTTGGTTCTGATTATGTCATTTTGTGAAGGAAGCATTCTATTCTGTGCCCTGAGTTTTATAATAGGTACAGATTTCTTCTCATTTTGAATTTTAAGTCTTAGAGTCATTCTGAGGTAGCAAAGCATAAATTTCAGTCTCTGCTATCAAAGTTGCTTGTAATATTATTTGGTAAAGTGCTGAATGAAAACTATAAAGCGCCATCACCATGCATTGTAGCTTGGTTTATGAGTGCTGTCGTCTGTAGAATTTTCTGTTTCACTAGTGTGAGTTTTTCTGGAGAATCTACTTAATTATAAACAATTATCTATAAAAGCATTATTTTGAGTGTCTCTGAGTGAGTGTTTCCTTAGAACCGGGCAAAGTGTGTACAGCTGAGCACTGATGGAGAGTGCAGTCTGAGAACCAAGTGGGAGTTTGTTTTGAGAATAAGAGAGATCAGGAGAATCGCACGATATGCCAGAACCCTGACTTTTAACCTGCTGAGGGTGCACAGAGGAGTTGGTTTTCAGCTCCAAAGTAACCATTCAAAAAAGGTACATCAGGTAGTTTATAACCTAAGCCCCTTTGGGCTTTGGTATAAAAACCTCCTAAACATATCTTGAATGAGTTTTCTGACATTGGAGGGCCCGTTAGAAGAGTCTGCTAAAGAAGTTACCTGCTTTATTTCTGAAGCTTCTGTTTCTTGAGTGTCTGTTTTTGGTGTGGGTTTATGGGTCAGTGATTTAAAATTCTGATTTGAAAACTTCTGATCGTGCATGTAGTTTTCCATTTTCCTCTTTCCTATTAGATGTATTCTTGAATTATGCAGGGATCTTATGGCTATTTTGGAAAATATGCAGCTTCAATATAGTTTAACAGGATAAGGATGGCCACAGTGTACACCGGAAGGTTTTGTCACATCCTCTCCCTGTCTTTCCAGGACTCATTCATTATCATATGAATTGATATACTTATTATATTTATGGCTCTTACATTAGCATGTGTTTTCAAGAATATTTTTATTAAAGTATGGTTGATTTACAATGCTTTGTTAGTTTCAGGTATACGGCATAGTGACTCAGTTACATAAATATATATTCCTTTTCAGATTCCTTTCTCTTATAGTTTATTGCAGAATATTGAGTATAGTTCCCTGTGCTATACATTAGGTCCTTATTGGTTACCAGTTTTATATATAGTGGTGTGTATATTTAATCCTAGCCTCCTAATGTACCTTATCCCACCCATCTTTCCCCTTTGGTAATCCTAAGTTTATTTTCTATGTCTGTGAGTCTCTTTCTGTTTTGTTAAATAAGTCCATTTGTGTCTTTTTTAGATTCCACATATAAGCGATATCAGATGATATTTTTCTTTCTCTGGCTTTCTTTACTTAGTATGATAATCTCTAGGTCCATAGTATTGCTGCAAATGGCATTATTTTATTCTTTTTTATGGCTGAGTAATATTCCATTGTATATATATACACCACATCTTTATCTATTGCTAGACATTTAGGTTGCTTCCATGTCCTATTGTAAATAGTGTTGTAAATAGTGTAATAGTGTAATTTACAAGCTATTGTAAATAGTGTTGCAGTGAACATTGGGATGCAAGTGTCTTTTCAAAGTATGATTTTCTCATGATATATGCCTAGGAGTGGGATTGCTGGATCATAGAGTAGCTCAGTAGCCCTATTTTTAGCTTTTTTAGGAACCTCCATACTGTCTTCCATAGAGGATGTGTACCAATTTATATCCCACCAACAATGGAGAAGGCAATGGCACCCCACTCCAGTACTCTTGCCTGGAAAATCCCATGGACGGAGGAGCCTGGTGGGCTGAAGTCCATGGGGTCGCTGGGAGTCGGACACCACTGAGCGACTTCACTTTCACTTTTCACTAACATGCATTGGAGAAGGAAATGGCAACCCACTCCAGTGTTCTTGCCTGGAGAATCCCAGGAATGGAGGAGCCTGGTAGGCTGCGGTCTATGGGGTAGCACAGAGTCGGACACGACTGAGCGACTGAACTGAACTGAACTGAAAGCTGGTTTTCATGTTTTTTATTGATATTTCTTTAGTGTAAGAGTTCATGTGTTATATTAGCCATTGTTTCTTTGAATATTGTGTTTGTTCTTTCCTGGCATCCCTATTAGGTGAATATTGGACCTTCTCATTCTGTTGTTTATGTCTCCTAAACTTTCCTTTGTATTTGTTCTGTCTTTTATCTGTGCTCTATTATAGATAATTTCCCCTGATCTGCCTTTTTTTTCTAGCTTACTAATTGTCTCTTTAGCTGTATCTATTTTGTTCTTAACCTTGTCATTTGATGTCCTTTTAAAATTTTTATTTCAATGCCTTTAGTTTAATTTCCGGAAGTTCTCTTTGGTTCTTTTTAAAATCTGCTGGTTCTTTTTATTATGAATTTCTATTATACTTTTTATGTATTAATATTTTAAATTATTTTTAAAATTTCTGTTTAATAAGGCTATAATCTGAAGTTCTTTGAAATCTAATTTAGTTTGTGTGTCTTTTGACTCCCACTAAGTTTGGCTTGTTTCTTAGTATGTTTTTAAGATTGAATTGTGAGCTCATTTTTTAAAAACTTATTTTTAATTGAAAGATAATTACAATATTGTGTTGGTTTGTGAGCTTATTTTCTTTTTTTTATTTTTTATTTATTTATTTTTTTTAAAATTTTATTTTATTTTTAAACTTTACATAATTGTATTAGTTTTGCCAAATATCAAAATGAATCCGCCACAGGTATACATGTGTTCCCCATCCTGAACCCTCCTCCCTCCTCCCTCCCCATACCATCCCTCTGGGTCGTCCCAGTGCACTAGCCCCAAGCATCCAGTATCGTGCATCGAACCTGGACTGGCAACTCGTTTCTTACATGATATTTTACATGTTTCAATGCCATTCTCCCAAATCTTACCACCCTCTCCCTCCACCACAGAGTCCATAAGACTGTTCTATACATCAGTGTCTCTTTTCAGCTGACCCTTTTCTGGGGTTTAGTTTGTGCCTGAGTTGAAGTCATGTCCCTCCAGAAAACTTCTGTGTGTATTTCCACCAAGTTTTCTAGATTATATTACCATCCTAGAACCAGATTTTATTTTGATTTCTTATTTTGAGATTGAGATTTCCCAACGAAGATGTTTAATTATTTTTGTTACCCTGCTTTAGCAGTGTTTGTCAAGCTGATTTCCTCTAGTCTGGCCTCTCCACTAATACTGTCACTCTTATGTGGGGGATCTTTTTTCTAAAACTTGTGTTGCAGACATTTCTGTGGCCTCATCTTCTGTTTCTGAGTTAAAAGACAAGACTCTAGGTTACTGAGACAGGTAAACCCCAACCATATCTAATACAACATCAGTTTATAGACTTATTACTCTGATTTGGCACCAAGGGACTTCTCTTACAGATTGTTCTGAGTTTTGCTATACATTTTAAAGGATGCTTCTTACATCTTGTTTAGTATGTGTGTTTTGTAGTGAGAGGACTTTCATAGCTTCCATATTTCCAGAAATTATAGTCTGTCTACTTATTTGTTTATTAACTATGAATTGCATGAGAACAGGGTCCCTGCCCATCTAGTTCACCATAGTACCTGCTACATACTTAGTCAGTGTTTGTGGACTCAGTGAAATACTGTTCATTATAGATTTATTTATACTAATGAAAACCTGAAATGAACCCAAATGTCTAATATTAGGGGAGTACTCAAGTAAATGGTTATATTTACTTGAAAACAAATGGCTATTGCTCATATAAAGTTTTTCAGCAGAAAATGATAATTTGAAGGGCTAAATTATAAGACTGAAAAATGTTAAAGATTGAGTGTAGGTGAAAAACATCTGAACTCAAGTTTGAATTTAGATTTGAAAACTTTATGCAAAGCAAAAAAATACTAATGAATACTAAAGTTGTTTATGTTACAGTGGTAGATTGAGGATCCCCTTTTACCCTTTATATTCAAACCTCCTATAGTGTGTTTTTATAATGAAAATACTAAGAAGAAAAAATGTGCATTAGTTTCCTTAAAAGTTCTTAGATTTAAATACACTAAAAAGTTGATAAAACGTAAAATTTCAGAATTAGTTTTATTATTAAAATGTTTACAGACTTTTATATGAAAACACAGAGAAAGATCTTTCTGATACTCAGCGACACCTTGCTAAGAAAAAGTATGAGCTACAGCTTACTCAGGAGAAAATTATGTGCTTGGATGAAAAAATTGGTGAGTTTTTTCCTGATGTTCCTTTTTGTTTTTTAAGTCTGGAAAAAAAAGTTTTCTTCTCTTCAGTTATAACATAGAGAAACTTAGAAATAGACCCTTAAGTTAAAAGTTTTTAGTCAAAAAATCATGAGAAAATGTATTTTTCTTTGATAGTAAAATGTTTTACTTACACTTAGATCCGTAAATACTTAGTCATGGCTTCATATTTTTCATGAAGGAATAGCTAAACAAAGCAATAGTACTTTGTAAATTTATGATGATCAATTTTAAATTTGTAAGCTTTTATATTATGTCATGCCCATAGCTGTTATAATGAAATGTATTACATATATACTATTTTTGGTAGAAGGTATACATAGATTTGGATATATCTGTAGTTCATTTGAGTTTATAGAAAAAATTATTTTTATGAAGTCTCTTATTATTATTTCTTACCAGTGTTCTTTATGAAAATATGGTCATAACTTAGTCTTCTTATAACTTTAAATTAAAATTTTGGTCAGGACAATAAAAGTGCTCATTTTAAAACTGAATAAGATTTTTAAGGTTTGCTATTATGCAGATCAAAAATATCTGACATAAGCAATTAGGTCGGTGGGGTGCTTTTTACTGAGGTAGAAAGTATTAAAAGAAAATATAAAAGAATATTGAAGAACTCATTTTTGGATTTTAAGTTCAAGTAAAAATGTAGGCTAAGTAGGTAAATAGATAAGTTAGTATCTCAGAAGAGAAATCATAGCTAAAGATATACATTTAGGACACATCAGCATGTAAATGATACTTTAAAACCGTGAAATCACCTAGGGAAAATGTAGAGAATGAGAAGAGGATCCAGGACTGAGTAAGAAGAAGCCAAAGAAGTAGGAAGAAAACCCAGAAGTGAGTGTCATTTGGGGAGGCAAGAGAGCAATGTGTTTTAGAAAGGAGGATATGATCAATTGTCAGATACTTTCGAGAAGCAAAATAAGATGAGAATGAAAAAATATTGATTGGATTGACGCATTGGAGGTTTTGGAAACATGGGTCCCCCAAAACTTTGTGTGTTAGATGTGAAAGATGGAGTAGTCTGAGGATTGATTGGGAAATGAGATGGTGGAGACAGGAGAGAACAGAAGTCAAACAGAAGTTTGGCTCTTAAGAGTAGCAGAAAAATGGGGTGGTAGCATAAATGGGATGTGGGGTTAACTTTTTTTTAAGCTAGGAGGTTCTAGAACTGGCTTAGAGTTTGTTTTCTGCCAATGAGAATAAACTCAGGTATCAGAACACCCCGAACAAGCGGTTTGCCGGGAAAAGAAACAGGGTTCATCCCGTTTGCATACATCACCCTCTGTGGTGTGAAATTCCACTCTTAGTGCTGCACTGGGTGGCCCTGGCAGTCACTTACCTAAAGGTCTAGTCACACTGACTTTCTTAGGGTAGAGATGGTCTAGACCAGTGCTCCTCAAACTTCAGGAGAGCTAAGCTCACTGGAGCCAGGCTCCTCGGAGCAGGATATGCCAGGGCTTTCGTATCTTTCCCAGGGTGTTTGTTGAAACATAAATTGCTCTGCCCACTCAGAATTTCTAATTCAGTAGGTCTAGCATGGGACCTAAGGATTTGTATTTCTCATAAGTTCCCAGGTGATGCTGATGGTTCTGGTTGACAAACCACCATTTGAAAACCACTTTTCTATACCAATTATAGAGGACTTCAACACTGACGCTGGCATTCCAGCATACTTACAAAGCAAATCAGACTTCTGGGATGATTTTTTTCTAGGAATGTTTATAACAGTGCTGTAGAAAAAATCAGAATAGTAGAAGATATTTGACTCCAATGATGACTTAACTGAATATATTTTTAAGATCTGGTAGTTACCAATTTATATGCAACACTGATTCGAAGCTTAAAGGAAGGTAAAATTAGGAGAGAAAAAGAATCAACATTCCATGTACTTCCTCCACGCACCTTCCCCTCTCCTACCACACATTCTACTTTGAGAACTTGTTATATAGAACTTTCCTTTGTTGTTCTAATTCAAATGTGTTAATTGTGCTTTTTCATTTACAAGTCATTTAGAATGATTAATCTTCATTTTTAATCACTAACAACAAAAGCCATTTTAAAAGTTGAGATAGAGTATTTTATCTTTAGTCATTGAATATAATATAGGAGAATTTACTTTGAAAAGTACTTCACTCTGCTTGAACTGGAAAAAAATTTATCTTGTTTAAAACAATGCCTTTATGATTACACATTTAGATAATTTTACAAGACAAAGTATTGCCCAGAGAGAAGAAATCAGCATTCTTGGTGCAACCCTCAATGATTTGGCTAAAGAAAAGGAATGCCTGCAAGCATGTTTGGATAAAAAATCTGAGAATATTGCGTCCCTTGGAGAGAGTTTGGCAATGAAAGTATGTTCTGAAAACTGTGATTTAAAAGAAATGTTTGAACTTGAATCTGAATAAAATAATAGGATTTTCCCAATTTTTTTTTCCTTAGAGAGGTGAAACTTTAAAATCTGATTTTGAAATATTTCAAGATAGTCTTAGGAAATATGTGTTCAAATTCACTAGCTAATATTTTTAAATAAATTTTTCTCTCATCAATTTCTGATCAACTTTTACTAACAATAGCTAATTCAAACATCTCAAAATGTAAAGCATAATTTTTAAAAAGCAGTGAGACTGATTTATTTTTAAAAGCACACCAGAACTTAAATTTTCAAGTGGCCACCTTGGGAGGCAATATATTTCATTAAATATAATGAAGTTTATATTCAAAATTAGGAGCGTGTTTTTCCATCATCTTCAGCCTTTGAGAGTGGATCATATGGAACTGGTGAAAAAGTTGGGTGATAAATTTCATCCAACAGTTTTGTTGTTCAAACAATGACAAATGAAGGTGTTTTGAAATAGTGACCCCCTTTCTAGCTCATAAACTGATTCTGAAGGCAATTCCTAAGCTGTTTTCTACAAATGTCTTAAGCAAAGGCAGTATCACTGGCTTAGGGTCTTTCCCCTCTCTAAGGGCAATAACTAACTTTGAGGGTCTTTCCCTCTAAGGGAACTAATCCATTCACTCGTCCACCCATCCATCCATTCAACAAACATTCATGGACATGTACCAGGTATAGAAACTGGGGCTGAGTGGGCATACCTTCCAAAGGCCTACGGTATAATTCAAAGCAAGATAAAGAAAGATGCTGTTATGATGGAATTTGCCAAGCACCATAATGGCACACGCACGATGTATGAGTGAAGTTCGGCAGAAACCTCTCGTTCAGGCCAGGGCTTGGATTAGGGGAGGAAGAAGATCTAGGAAGCCTTCCACACAGTGATGGTGCTTATACTGCCCTGAAAGATGACTAGAAATTAGCCAGGAAAAGACTTAGAGAAAGGAGTGATCCAGACAGGTGGAGCACTGTTTAGAGAAAAGGTGATCCAAGCAAGTAGAGCAACTTATACGGAAGCCCAGTGGCTTTCATCAGAGAATTTGGTGAGATTTCTTGATACTTTAGTATGTCCAGAGAATAGAGTGCAAGGAGGGGAGTACGGGGGCATGAAGGGGGGTAAAAGATAAGATGGGATAGATAAGCAACAAATCAAAAATACCTGAGATGTTGAGTTTTGATACCATCATCATGGATGTAGAGAATCATTGAAATCATATAAATGAAATGTTACAATTAGATCTTTAAAGCATTATCCTGTCACTTGTTAATCCATGTAAAAAGTGGGCTGTAGGGAAATGAGAGTAGTGATAGTAGTTAGGAGTAAAGTGATAAGAGCTGTACTAGGAAGTGACAGTGTCTGTGAGAGACAGATAGCTCTGTTTAGGAAGCAAGACTGCCAGGATGTGCTTTCTGCTTAGGAGGCAAATGACCAGTTCCTTAAACACAGGACGCAGAGCAAGCTTAGTGAGGAAGGTTATCAGCACGCCTTTGTGACATGAGTTGAATCTTGGATTTTAAGGTGTGCACAGAAAATTGAAGTTAACAGATTTGGGTATCATGAGCATAATTGAAGTTGTCAAAGTACACGAGGTAGTAAATTTTGGCTTAACTGGAAAAGTCTGATTGACTAATTTCATGTCTTCTACTCTGCTAACTGTACCAATATTATCTTCTCCTTCACAAAGAATATTGAGTTGCAAGTCCATTTCAAAATTGAGTATTATATAGGATTATGAATATAAACACATCCATCCTATGAAGGGAAAACAGTGTTACACATTCAAAAGAGGAAATGTTCTATACAATGATATTTCAGAGCTGAATTTTTAATACCTTTCAGTGAAAAATAGTAGTTTTATTAGTTTAATCTGGAGATTACATTGGAAAGGTAATTACTATGGAAAAGTCTATATTATAGTGAATAAAGTGAATTTTGTCTGGTAATCATAGTTTTTTAAAAGTTGTTCTACTACTTGATACCAATTAAAGTTAGAAAATTCAATAGCAAGTTTGCAGATTTTTGAATCATAAAAGTCAGAATTATTTGTATAAAATTTTAGTTTGTTTCTTTTTTCTGAGTAGATTATGACCACCCTGTCCAGGTTGAATTTTTAACAATTAACTTGATCTGTGTCTCTGATTGGACAAATATATTGAGATTGTACAAGGATTATCAAGTTGATAATGATATAAATTTTAAGAAATGATGCTATTAGGGTCACATTAAGAGAAAAATAGTCTAGGAGGATATGTTATTGGATTCTATACAATAATTTTGTTTGCCCTGAATACTTTTGCAGTATTTTTAGAGAATCAAGGAATTTCTGTTGATAAAAGAGAGATCTTTTTAGGCTTATAAGCCATGTTTAAATATTAACCAAGCAATAGTTGTCAGAAATACTAGAAATTCAGTTATCTTTTCAGAATTTATTTAGAAGTGTGTTAAGTTGCATTTCGAAAGCATTTGTAAATATTCTGTAGTAAGCAGTATTTTCTCTTTGAGTTTTTCCTCCATTGACTGTGATTCTTTAAGGGGTTTAACAGTTTTGCTAATGGATATTTTAACCATACTTCAGTATCCATTATGGCCAGATATGGAATCTGTGCCATTCTGTCAGAAAACAGAATGGGAAACCAGAGTTAAAAATATCCTAGAGAGGAACACATGAGTAAAGGAGAATCACACACACACACACACACACACACACACACAGAGTTGTCTCTGATGATAGGAGCAGCACTGTTTGGGAAATACAGGTTTAATTTTCGTCTTGTTAACTTGGTTACTAGGATTTGAAAATTTAAAAGGCAAAGTGAAATCTGGTTATTTAGTGGAAGAATAATTTTTCTACTTTTTAAGGACTTATGTTAGTGCTAAGTATCTATGTGTAGTATCCATTACTATTTCAGGATCAGCTAGTTTTTAAAGGAGGACATCTGGAAATGGTATTGATGGGATTAAGATATTCCCCCTCATCTCAGTCTTGATTGATTCCACTAATTCTACTCCCTCTCCACACCCTTAAAAAAGAAAAATAGAAATAATTTATTTCTTATACTTTTGTTGTAGGCCTGCTTACTAGCTTACACCTAAAATTAATAGTATACTTAATATAAAGTAATCCCACTGTAACAGCTTTTTCAAGGTGATGTTGATGACTGATATATATGGTGTACTTTGTCAAGGTCATTATTCTTAATAACTAAATTTAGTTTTACATGATTGACTTTCCTGGGTTTTATAACATGAAGAAGTAAGGAAGGAAATCAGTCCTATTTCCAGTAGAGAACCCAGTGCCA
This sequence comes from Bos mutus, assembly GCF_027580195.1. Classification (NCBI taxonomy): domain Eukaryota; kingdom Metazoa; phylum Chordata; class Mammalia; order Artiodactyla; family Bovidae; genus Bos; species Bos mutus. The sequence goes on from NC_091627.1 coordinate 102,212,289, forward strand.
AATAATTGGGTTTCCTCCTAAAACAGGGTGCTTAAGGGGTTCTTATGTTGCTGGGTCACTGCACAAAATATCTTTTAATGGCATTTGATGTGATGATCTCATATCAATATACCTAAGTATAGTCTTTGTTTTGAGGAGCAAAATCAATTGTTTTTATACAGTACAGATACTCACATTAATATATTAAGCATTAGTTTTAAAGCGTAGCAAAGAATAAAACACAAGTGTTTAAAAACAACTGTAAATCAAAAAGGTGGGAAATTCTTCTAATATATTCACTTTTAACAGAAATAACAGTTTAAGATAATTTTGTATTTAATACTTATATTATTTTTCAAGGAAAAGACCATTTCAGGCATGAAGAATATCATTGCTGAGATGGAACAGGCATCAAGGTAAATCACTTACTCAAGAAAGATTTGATCACTTTTTGGGGGGCAAAGTACTATGTTAGGTACAAAGATAGAAACAAGGGGCTTAGTGCTATGTATAAGATGCTAGCTCTCTAATATTGAAAGGAGGCCTGAGTCTGTTTGAGAAAGTAAAGGGAAGATATGGTGTTTGCCAAAGATAGGAAAGAGAAGAGCATTCAAGATAGAAACAATAGCAAAGAGCCACAGAAAACCACAAGTGGGGTTCAAAAGTCTCTGGAATGACAAGTAGGTGAATATGTTGGAACCCAAAGCATAAGGGGAGAAATGAAGGAGGGGCTAGGCAGGCAGGCAGAGGCCTATGATACAGACAGATGAGCCTGTGGGCAGTGAGAAATCACTAAAGGCTGGTGAGATTTTTTTTGTCAGAGAGATTACACAGGCAGAATAGGTGATAAGGAACTGGGCTTGGGAGGTTGAGGGACAAGGGTGTGGTGTTTGTGAGGGAAAGAATCTAGGAAAATGCCAAATGCTAGTGATGAATACTAAACATAATGAACCTACATGGAAAAAGATTTTTCTTTGAAGTTTCCAAGACCTTCTTGTAGGTATGTCTAGTAAGCAGTCAAATATAAGAGTTGAGAGTGTAAGGAAGAGGCTGAGGCAGGGGTGATCATTTCAGAGTTGTCTGAGTGTAGGTAGGGTTGGGAGTCTCAGACATGAATAGGAACTGTCAGAGAGAAAGAAGGGCTGGCATGAGAAGAATCAGGAGGCTAAGGGTTAAGCCCTGAGAACCACTCATTTTCACAAGGGCAGAGGAAGAGGAGCATCTAGCATCTAGAGGTAGGGCGATGACTTTCTTATACTTGAGCATCAGAAGTTGTGAATCTGTAACAAATCGTTGACTACTGTGTATATTTATTTGGCATCTTTTTCATAGTGTAGTGTTGGCAACACACAGAAGCTTCAATGCACTATTTTTACAGTATTTATTCCTGGAAATTTAAATATGTTTAAAACTCTTTAAATGTTTTCATGCTGTCTCTTCTGTCTCATGAAAATTTGATTCTGTTTCGGTAAAATGTCTCTTCTCATGTACTGCCTGATTTGTGGAATAGACAGTCTACTGAGGCCCTCATTATGTGCGAACAAGACATTTCCAGAATGCGCCGGCAGTTGGATGAGACAAATGATGAGCTGGCTCAAATAGCCAGGGAGAGGGACATCTTGGCTCATGAGAATGACAATCTCCAAGAACAGTTTGCTAAAGCTAAACAAGAAAACCAGGTATACTTGTTCCTAGAATCTTCTTCTCTGAGAAGGATATGTTTCTTCTGAGCCACAGCCCTCGTTTTCATTTCATAGAAAAGCTCGGGCTTTGGAACCAGCCATTTAAAAAATCTTTATTACACAGAATATGCCATGTGGTTTCTAAATGAAATTTTCAAACATGCGGTTAAATATTAGAGAAAAGAGAACAGGGTTGTAACATTTGTATTAATTCTTAGGAAGTACTTCCTTAGTGAATGATAAATATTGGAAAAACTAGCTCTTAGGAAGTACTTCCTTAGTGAATGATAAATATTGGAAAAACTAGCAAATGAAGATAACCTTCAGAAATGGTTAAGAAAAGAGTAGGTTTATGTGATGGACTATTACTCTTAATATGAGTATATTGACCATGCCATGTTATTTGGTTCTCTTTAGAACTGTGATTCTTTTTAGGAAAATTTCTCTTATAATTAGTTCCTCTCTAAGCCAGTACAGTTCAGTTTTATCAACAGCTCTCCTTACCAGTATCGCTTTTAATTTTATCATTAGAAAATTTTCCTTGAAAACTTTCTTCCCCCATTGAAATTCTTCAATACAAATGATTTCCTTCACTTTGCTGTCACTCTCAATGTGTTTAGTTTGCATCATAAAAGTCTGTATTTTTAAACTGTTAAATAATTTAATTTACATAATCAGATATAAAGATGCCAAGCTTTGTTAATTATTAAAAAGTTGTTTGAGGTGTTAAAGTAGTTTGTTCAAAAGTTAATGAACACTGGGATCCTGGAACAGAAAAAGGACATTCCATAAAAATGGAAGGAATAGGAATAAAATATGGACTTCAGTTAATAGTTATGAACATTGGTTCATGAACTGTGACATGTAGTATACTAATATAAGATGTTAATAATAGGGAAAACTGAGTATAGCCTATATGGGCGCTCTCTATACTATTTTAATAACTTTTCTGTAAGTCTAAAACTTTTAAAATAAAGTTTAATTTTTAAAAGTTAATAGCAATAAAAACAAGAGATGTGAATTTATAGATTCTACTTTTGTGTGCTCTATTTACAGCTAAAGCAAACAGGCTAAAGCTAACTGTAACTAATATTTATGAAAATTAGATGAAAAGCTTTCATCTTTACCATGAAGTTATATGCTGTTAACATTTTTTTACTGATTTTCAATATAGTTTAAAATTTTTATACTGTCTTTTACATGAACTTTTTAATGTAGCTGAGATAAAACCACATACCACTTTACATCATGCTTTGTTCTACATGAGAAGACAACAGAGTGAAGTATTTAAGACTCACATGAGTGCAAGTCCCCTCTCCTGGCTGTGTGATCATATCAACTGTAAAAATGGAGAGTAGATGAGAATATGCCTAGCAAGAACTTAGAGCATCTAGCATTCAGTTCAGTTCAGTTCAGTCGCTCAGTCATGTCCGACTCTTTGCAACCCCATGAATCGCAGCACGCCAGGCCTCCCTGTCCATCACCAACTCCTGGAGATCACTCAGACTCACGTCCATTGAGTTGGTGATGCCATCCAGCCATCTCATCCTCTGTCATCCCCTTTTCCTCCTGCCCCCAATCCCTCCCAGCATCAGAGTCTTTTCCAATGAGTCAACTCTTCGTATGAGGTGGCCAAAGTACTGGAGTTTCAGCTTTAGCATCATTCCTTCCAAAGAGCATCTAACATTATCACTTGATAAATATTTTTTAACTGTTATTAGCTTACTATAACACCATAGTTGTTTGTTATACCTTAATAAACATGTTTTATAATCAGAAGAAAATTATTACCATAACAATATACAAATGTTCAAGAGTGAATTTTTCCTATGTTTGGGTCATAGGGCGCAAATGTAGAAGATGGACCACTCTGTGGACTGCAGGTTATTAAAAAAAACCCATATCATAGAAGATTTGGAAAACAGAAACCTTAAAATAATTTCTTGCTCAATACCATGATTTTAAACAAATTGAGATGTTTTTAGTGTTAAATCCTGATTTTTTCAAATATGCATTAACATTTTTCTCTGTTATTAAAAAATTTTCCAAACATTTTTCATGGATGCATAATATTCTATGTGGTTTTACCACTAGGTGGATACTGTTATTTATTGCATCATTCACCTAATGAATGAATATTGTCACATAGCAAATAATTCCTCGGTAGACATTCTTTTTCATTAGATTTTATAGATTTGCTTTCAAATGGAATCAAATGCTTATGGTGTCATTTCAAAATTAAGAAACCTTCTGAGTGGACGTGAGTATAGTGAATACCCATGTATCCATCTCTTACCTTTAACAAAAAGCAACATATTTGTCTTTCTTGTTTTTATGAGCTTTTAAAAATGTCTCTTAATACATCACCAGGTAGAAGATCACAGATTTGCTTTCCTCAAATTTACATTTATTCCAACAGTACATAAAAATGTACATTCCTTGCCATATCTTTGATTGCTAGTAAATTTTAACTTTAAGTATTATCCATTTGTGGCTCCTTTTTTGTGAATTGTGTTTGGATTCTTTGTCCACTTGCTGTTTGGACTCCTGTGTTTTCTCATCTTTATATGAGATTTATGTATTAAGTATATTAATTTTAGTTATCATCTTGTAAATATTTATGGTGGTTTTGATGCAGAACAATTTTTAGTTTTTTTGTAAAATCTGTCTTTTTCTCATAGGCACTGTCTAAAAAATTGAATGATACTCATAATGAACTTAGTGACATTAAGCAGAAAGTTCAAGACACTAATCTGGAGGTTAATAAACTGAAGAATATATTAAAGTCTGAAGTACGTATATATTTATTTTCCCTTTGAAAATATTTATTTTCACGAGAGCTATTGATTGATTGCACTCATAGGAATGGCTGCATCAAGTGCATTTCTTTAGTGCACAGAATATTCTAATGTTGACAGTTTTGTGTTAACTGTATGTTTAGAAGGTCACCAATATCCAGAAAGGTAACTCAAGAATGCACCCCTTTTGTTTTGCCACTTAGCCATTTTAGATAAGTAGAACCCTCCTAACTGGATGGAGGACAAAGGGCCAGAGTCAACATGGGCTCACTTATATTTGGAAATGGTAATTGACAATTACAAACCTTTGACAAAGAGGCTTCACCTGATTGTGTAGCCAATCAGAATTGATCACTCTGTTGTGGGACCATCTATTTCTTAGGGCCAGAGGGCAATGACTCTCTTCTCCATTTCTCTGTTAGTAACCAGTTGACATAAAGCTGTAGGGCAGTTTTAAAAGATTGATATACAGTAAGTGCTACAGAAAGTTAAAGAGGGTAAAAATTGATGTGAGTAAAATCCAATTTATGTATACTGTACCATGTACCTCCCAAGTACATACTCTGTACACAACTGTTATTTTTAGTACAGTAATAGGAAACACACATCTGATTCCTATTGGCACATTGGGAATATCTGAATCTTAAAAGCCAATACAGTAGATTAGTATGTTAACTTGTTAATCAACAGACTTGGCACAGATCCTTCTTATTGGTCAAGGTACCATGAGACCACAAGGTGGCGATATTAACCGAATTTCAACCAATCTCATGATTAATCATATTTGTGAGAACTTAAATCTTGATTTGAAAGTCTTGTACAGTTAGAGGTGTTGTTTATTGTAATTTTGGCAGTAAATTTAGCCCAGTGTTTCTGAACTGTTTACTAACAAGTAGGAGAGAAAAAGATCTCAGTTCAGTTCAGTTCAGGTGCTCTGTCGTGTCCAACTCTTTGCGACCCTATGAATCGCAGCACGCCAGGCCTCCCTGTCCATCACCAACTCCCGGAGTTCACTCAGACTCATGTCTGTTGAGTTGGTGATGCCATCCAGCCATCTCATCCTCTGTCGTCCCCTTCTCCTCCTGCCCTCAATCCCTCCCAGCATCAGAGTCTTTTCCAGTGAGTCAACTCTTCGCATGAGGTAGCCAAAGTACTGGAGATCTAGAGTCTTTTTAATTAATTACCAGAATTATAAATAAGTTTTTAGAATGAGTTAGTCAAACCATACTATTAAAATAATTTTTTTTAAATATATTTTTTAAAAGTAGCTTCATGATTATTACTCAACATAGTATATTGTTTGTGGAGCTGATTGTTTTCTTTTAGAAATAAGCTCCTACTTTAGTCAGTCTATAGGGTCTAACAATGTGTTTCTCATTGTACGCCCAGTATATACTTGAATGTATATGTATGAATAGTGTTTATCAGCATAGTTTCATATTTTACTTCTGAGCAACTTCAGGCAAGTTGTTAGAACAGAGAGCAAAAGTGAATCATAGAACAACAGCCTATGATGGAGAAGATTAAGGCTTGGGTTATGAATGAAAAGCAGGAACCAGATAGGAAATACACCAAACCCAGAGAATTATCAGAAGCTGATGCTTAAGATATGCAAGCGGTCAGAAGCTCTGTAGTCACAATACCACCCAAGAGCAGCCAGAACACCAGAATACATAGATACAAAAGGTCAGGTCAAGGCAGAAACTCAGAAACCAGACTAGCAAGTAGTCAGCAAGCAGATATATAGGGAAAAGAGGCAGTAAGGAGTTTTGTTTAAACAAAAGCAAATGTAAAAACATATTCATTGAGGTCTGGAAGATAAGAGTAAAACCATAACCTTACTAGAGTGTGTGTGACTCAGGAACCGGGGCAGATCCTGGGCCCGTTCCCTTTTGTTAATTAGTGATTGACCAATTTCTAAACTGAGAGTGTAGACAGGATTCCTTGAGGTTATGCTGTAGATGGTCCTCTTGACAAGTAAATTCCTAGTGACTTGGCAAATAATGTTTAATTTGCATCATATGCTTAACATTTTACTCTTTTAAAGTAACACCTAAGATTTGCTTTTTAGGAATCTGAGAACAGGCAAATGATGGACCAACTCCGAAAAGCCAATGAAGATGCTGAAAATTGGGAAAATAAGGCCCGTCAAGCAGAGGCAGATAACAATACCCTCAAATTAGAACTAATCACTGCTGAGGCAGAGGGGAACAGGTTAAAAGAAAAAGTAGATGCCCTCAATAGAGAGGTCGAGCAGGTAAGTTTGGGAAAATATGCTTGTTGTACATCCTGCATCATATTTAAAAGAGTTTTGTTTGCCTTTCCATAAATTAAGTGTATAACAAACACTTAGGTTGTCTAAGTAGACTTTGTAGTCTGTCTGTTAACTGTTCTCCACACTGGTTCTCTAATCTCTTACCTAACCTGCAACTATTAATAGAATAATCTTTAGCATTTTAAAAAATTAGAAAATATTTCAAGCATACAAAAACAGTGGCCTCCCCAAAAGTAATATAAAAGGGCCTATAAGCCCACATCCAAGGTTGAAGAACGCTAACATTTTGCCATATTTATAAAGAATATATTTATCATTTAAATAAAGTGTCTTTATTTAAAGAAACAAAACATTGCAGACCCAGCTCGCATCCTTTTCCTCCCCCGCTCTTGTGGTTGGTGTGTAGAACTTTCATGTCAGTTGTATAACTCTCTTGAATATATTTGTACTTTATCTACATACCGATCACCCACAAATGATGTATAATGTTTTGTGTACCTTGAGTTTTGGGGGGGTTGTTGTTTTTTAAAAAAATTTATTAGGGTATAGCTACTTAACAGTGTTATGTTACTTTCTACTGTACAGCAAAGTGAATCAGCTGTATGTATACATAGATCCCCTCTTTTCCAGATTTCCTTCCCATTCAGGTCACCACAGAGCATTGAGTAGAGTTCCCTGTGCTGTACAGGAGGTTCTCATTAGTCATCTATTTTATACATGGTATCAATAGTATATATGTGCCAATCCAAATCTCCCAGTTCATCCTATCTCCCCCTTTTCCCCCTTGGTACATATGTTTTTTTCTTTACATCTGTGTCTCTGTTTCTGCTTTGTAAATAAGATTGTCTATACCAATTTTTTTTTTCAGATTCCACATATGTATGTTAATATATATTTTTCTCTTTCTGACTTACTTTGCTCTATAATAGGCTCTAGGTTCATCCACCTCATTAGAACTAACTCAAATGTGTTCTTCTTTATAGCTGAGTAGTATTCCATTGTAATGTATGTACCACATCTTCTTTGTCCATCCCTCTGTCAGTGGACATTTAGGTTGCTTCCATGTCCTGGTTATTATAAATAGTGCTGCAGTAAACTCTGGGGTGCATGTATCTTTTGGAATTATGATTTTATCTGGATATATGCCCAGGAGTGGGATTGCTGGATCATATGGTAGCTCTATTTTTAGTTTTTAAAGGAACACCCAAACTGTTTTTCATAGTGGCTGTACCAATTTATTGAGACATTCCCACCAACTGTGTAGGAGGGCTCCTTTTTCTCCACACTCTCTACAACATTTATTGCTTATAGATTTTTTTGATGATGGCTATTCTGACAGGTCTGAGGTGATACCTCATTGTAGTTTTGATATGCATCTCCCTAATAATTAGTGATGTTGAACATCTTTTTCATGTGCTTTTAAGCCATCTATATGTCTTCTTTGGGAAAATGTCTATTTAGATCTTCCACCCATTTTTTGATTGGGTTAATTGGCTTTTTTTTTATATTGAGCTGCATGAACTTCTATATTTTGGAGATTAATCCTTTGTTGGTTGCTTCGTTTGCAAGTGTTTCCTCCCATTCTGAGGGTTGTCTTTTTGTTTTGTTCATGGTTTCCGTTGCTGTACAAAAGCTTTTAAGTTTATTTAGGTACTACTTGTTTACTTTTGTTTTTATTTTTACTATTCTAGGAGGTGGATTGAAAAAGATCTTGCTGTAATTTATGTCAAAGGGTGTTCTATGTTTTCCACCAAGAGTTTTATAGTATCTGGCCTTACATTTAGGTCTTTAATCCATCTTGAGTTTACTTTTGTCTATGGTGTTCTAATTTTATTATTTTACATGTAGCTGTCCAGTTTTAACTTCCTGTTTTAAATTTCACAGATTTCTTCTCTTATTTTTTTCTTTTCTTCTCCGTCCTTTCAGTCTGCTTCTTTTTCCAGTTTCCTAAGGTGGAAGCTTAGATTATTGACTTTAGATCTTTCTTCTTTTCTAATAAATGCAGTCACTGCTACAGATTTCCTTTAACTACTGCTTTCACTGCATGCCACTAATTTTGATAAGTTATATTTTACTTTAGTTAAAATATCAAAATATTTCTCTTGAAATTTCTTTTCTGAGCCATGTGTTACTTAGAAGTGTGTTGCTTAATTTCCACATATTTGGGGATTTTCCAGTTATCTTTCTGTTATTGATTTCCAGTTCAATTTCACTGCGGTTGGAGAGCATACTTAGTATGATTTATATTTTTAAAAATTTGTTAGGCTGGGACTTTCCTGGCAGTCCAGTGGTTGGGACTTCGCCTTCCAAAGTGCAGGGAGTGTGGACTCAGTCTCTGTTCCAGGAGCTCAGATCCCACATGGCTCAGAGCCAAAAAACTAAAGCATTAAAAAAAAGCATCAATATTCTCACAAGTTCAATAAAGACTTTCAAAACGGTCCACATCAAAGAAAATCTTTTTAAAAATTGTTAATGTATGTTTCGTAGCCCATATGTAAGTCTACTTAGAGAATATTCCACATGAGCTTTAGAAGAATGTGTATTCTGCTGTTGTTGCATGAAGTTCCTAGGCCTGTCAGACCCAGCGATTGGTGCTGCCAGCTCAGCCGCGTCCTTACTCGTTCTCTGCCTGCGAGGTGGGCCGCTTCCTGCTGGGGGCGTGCCGTGTCCCCAGCCGTAGCTGTGGGCTCTGGTGTCTCCCCTTGCCATGCTGGCTTTTCTTCCTTTATGTGTGTTGACATATTGTGTTGTTAGGTGCATACACGCTATGGGTTGTTATGTTTGGTGAATTAAGCTTTTTATCATTATTTATTGTCTCCTCTTTATCTCTGGTAAGTGCCCTTGCTCTGAATCAGCTTTGTTTGAAATTCGTCTAACTACTCCAGCCTTCCTTTGATTTGTGTTTGCATCTTTATATTAAAGTGAGTTTCTTGTAAATACATATAGTTGACTTTTGTTTTTTCCCCATTCTGACACTCTGTATATATAAGTCCATTCATATTTGCAATGATTATGGATATAGCTGGGTTAATAATTATCCTATTTGTGACTGTTTTCTATTCATTGCCCTTGTTTTATGTTTATTTTTTTCTTTCCCTCATTTATTGCTTTTCTGGTTTTAGTTAAGCATCTTTTATGATTATATTTTATCTCCTAAATTAACATATCAATATACTTCTTTTTTTAAAACTTTTTAAGTGGTTACCCTACAATTTTCAGTATACACTTATGACTACGTCTGCATTTTTAAATAGCACTATATGACTCCGCGAATAGTGCAGGTGTCTTTAACGTTGTATTTGAAATTCCTCTCTCCCATCCTTCATAACATTACTGTCCATCATTTTACTTATCCATGATCTATAACCACTGAATAAATTATTTCTATTGTGTTGAACCCACTGTTATCTAGTAAATTAGTTAAAAATAAGAAAAATAAAAGATCTTATTTTACCTTCATTCATTTTGTCTCTAATGTCCTTCATTTATTTGTGTAGATATGAGTTTCTTACGTATGTTATGTTACTTATTTGAAAATCTTTTTTCAACGTTTCTTCCAAGGAAAATCTACTAAAAACACAACCCAGGGATTGAACCTGGGTCTCCTGCATTGCAGGCAGGTTCTTTACCATCCAAGCCAAAAGGGAAGCCAATGACCACCATCAATTCAGTTCAGTTCATTCCCTCAGTCGTGTCTGACTCTTTGCGACCCCATGGACTGCAGCACATCAGGCCTCCCTGTCTATCACCAACTCCCAGAATTGACCCAAACTTATGACCATTGAGTTGGTGATGACATCCAACCATCTGATCCTCTGTTATCCCCTTCTCCTCCTGCCTTCAATCTTTTCCAACATCAGGATCTTTTCCAGTGAGTCAGGTCTTCGCATCAGGTGGCCAAAGTATTGGAGCTTCAGCTTCAACATCAGTCCTTCCAATGGATATTCCAGGTTTGATTTCCTTTAGGATAGACTGGTTGGATCTCCTTGCAGTCCAAGGGACTCTCAAGAGTCTTCTCCAACACCATAGATCAAAAGCATCAATTCTTCAGTGCTCAGCTATCTTTAAAGTCCAACTCTCCCATCCATACATGACTACTGGAAAAACTATAGCCTTGACTACATAGACCTTTGTTGGCAAAGTAATGTCTCTGCTTTTTAATATGCTGTCTAGGTTGGTCATAACTTTTCTTCCAAGGAGTAGGCATCTTTTAATTTCATGGCTGCAGTCACCATCTGCAGTGATTTTGGAGCCCCCCAAAATAAAGTCTGTCACTGTTTCCACTGTTTCCCTGTCTATTTGCCATGAAGTGATGGGACCAGATGCCATGATCTTCGTTTTCTGAATGTTGAGCTTTAAGCCAACTGTTTCACTCTCCACTTTCACTTTCATCAAGAGGTTCTTTAGTTCCTCTTCACTTTCTGCCATAAGGGTGGTGTCATCTGTGTATCTGAGGTTATTGATATTTCTCTCAGCAACCTTGATTCCAGCTTGTGCTTCATGCATCCCAGTGTTTCTCATGATGTACTCTGCATAGAAGTTAAACAAGCAGGGTGACAATATACAGCCTTGACGTACTCCTTTTCCTATTTGGAACCAGTCTGTTGTTCCATGTCCAGTTCTAACTGTTGCTTCCTGACATGTGTACAGATTTCTCAGGAGATAGGTCAGGTGGTCTGGTATTCCCATCTCTTTCAGAATTTTCCACAGTTTATTGTGATCCACACAGTCAAAGGCTTTTGCATAGTCAATAAAGCAGAAATAGATGTCTTTCTGGAACTTTCTGGCTTTTTTTATGATCCAGAGGATGTTGGCAATTTGATCTCTGGTTCCTCTGCCTTTTTCTAAAACCAGCTTGAACATCTGGAAGTTCACAGTTCACGTATTGCTGAAGCCTGGCTTGGAGAATTAGGGGCATTACTTTACTAGCATCTAGTCCTTGAATCTATTTGTTGCTTCCACTGTATAATTGTTAGGGATTTGATTTAGGTCATACCTGAATGGTCTAGTGGTTTTCCCTACTTTCTTCAATTTAAGTCTGAATTTGGCAGTAAGGAGCTCATGATCTGAGCCACAGTCAGCTCCCGGTCTTGTTTTTGCTGACTATATAGAGCTTCTCCATCTTTGGCTGCAAAGAATATAATCAATCTGATTTTGGTGTTGACCATCTGGTGATGTCTATGTGTAGAGTCTTCTCTTGTGTTGTTGGAAGAGGGTGTTTGCTATGACCAGTGTGTTCTCTTGGCAAAACACTATTAGCCTTTGTCCTGCTTCATTCTGTACTCCAAGGCCAAATTTGCCTGTTACTCCAGGTGTTTCTTGACTTCCTACTTTTGCATTCCAGTCTCCTATAATGAAAAGGACATATTTTTTGGGTGTTAGTTGTAGAAGGTTTTGTAGGTCTTCATAGAACCTCTCAACTTCAGCTTCTTCAGCATTACTGGTTGGGGCATAGGCTTGTATTACCATGATATTGAATGGTTTGCTTTGGAAATGAACAGAGATCATTCTGTCGTTTTTGAGATTGCATCCAAGTACTGCATTTCGGACTGTTTTGTTGACCATGATAGCTACACCATTTCTTCTAAGGGATTCTTGCCCACAGTAGTCGATATAATTGTCATCTGAGTTAAATTCACCCATCGCAGTCCAGTTTAGTTTGCTGATTCCTAAAATGTCAATGTTCACCCTTGCCATCTCCTGTTTGACCACTTCCAATTTGCCTTGATTCATGGACCTAACATTCCAGGTTCCTATGTATTAGTGCTCTTTACAGCATTGGACCTTGCTTCCATCACCAGTCATATCCACAACTGAGTGTTGTTTTTGCTTTGGCTCTGTCTCTTCATTCTCTCTGGAGTTATTTCTCCACTGATCTCCAGTAGCATATTGGGCACCTACCGACCTGGGAAGTTCATCTTTCAGTGTCCTATCTTTTTGCCTTTTCATACTGTTCATGGGGTTCTCAAGGCAAGAATACTGAAGTGGTTTGCCATTCCCTTCTCCAGTGGACCGCATTCTGTCAGACCTCTCCACCATGATGCATCTGTCTTGGGTGGCCCCACACGGCATGGCTCAAAGTTTCATTGAATTAGACAAGGCTGTGGTCCATGTGATTAGATTGGTTCATTTTCTGTGATTGTGGTTTTCAGTCTGTCTGCCCTCTGATGGAGAAGGATAAGAGGCTTATGGAAGCTTCCTGATGGGAGAGACTGACTGAGAGGGAAACTGGGTCTTGTTCTGATGGGTGGGGCCATGCTCAGTAAATCTTTAATCCAATATTCTGTTGAATGGGTGGAGCTGTGTTCCCTCCCTGCTGTTTACCTGGGGCCAAACTATGAGCAATGCAAAGAAATAGAGGAAAACAACAGAATGGGGAAGACTAGAGATCTCTTCAAGAAAATTAGAGATCCCAAGGGAACATTTCATGCAAAGATGGACTCGATCTTTGGACAGAAATGGTATGGACCTAACAGAAAGCAGAAGATATTAAGAAGAGGTGGCAAGAATACACAGAAGAACTGTACAAAAAAGATCTTCACGACCCAGATAATCACGATGGTGTGATCACTGACCTAGAGCCAGACATCCTGGAATGTGAAGTCAAGTGGGCCTTAGGAAGCATCACTACGAACAAAGCTAGTGGAGGTGATGGAATTCCAGTTGAACTATTTCAAATCCTGAAAGGTGATGCTGTGAAAGTGCTGCATTCAATATGCCAGCAAATTTGGAAAACTCAGCAGTGGTCACAGGACTGGAAAAGGTCAGTTTTCATTCCAATCCCAAAGAAAGGCAATGCCAAAGAATGCTCAAACTACCGCTCAATTGTACTCATCTCACATGCTAGTAAAGTAATGCCCCTAATTCTCCAAGCCAGGCTTCAGCAATATGTGAACTGTGAACTTCCAGATGTTCAAGCTGGTTTTAGAAAAGGCAGAGGAACCAGAGATCAAATTGCCAACATCTGCTGGATCATTGAAAAAGCAAGAGAGTACCAGAAAAACATCTATTTCTGCTTTACTGACTATGCAAAAGCCTTTGACTGTGTGGATCTCAATAAACTGTGGAAAATTCTGAAAGAGATGGGAATACTAGACCACCTGACCTGCCTCTTGAGAAACCTATATGCAGGTCAGGAAGCTACAGTGAGAACTGGACATAGAACAACAGACTGGTTCCAAATAGGAAAAGGAGTACGTCAAGGCTGTATATTGTCACCCTGCTTATTTAACTTATATGCAGAGTACATGATGAGAAATGCTGGGCTGGATGAAGCACAAGCTGGAATCAAGATTGCCGGGAGAAATATTCAATAACCTCAGATACACAGATGACACCACCCTTATGACAGAAAGTGAAGAGGAACTAAAAAGCCTCTTGATGAAAGTGAAAGAGGAGAGTGAAAAAGTTGGCTTAAAGCTCAACATTCAGAAAATGAAGATCATGGCATCTGGTCCCATCACTTCATGGCAAATAGACAGGGAAACAGTGGAAACAGCGTCAGACTTTATTTTTTTGCGCTCCAAAATCACTGCAGATGGTGATTGCAGCCATGAAATTCAAAGACGCTTACTCCTTGGAAGAAAAGTTATGACCAACCTAGATAGCATATTCGAAAGCAGAAACATTACTTTGCCAACAAAGGTCCGTCTAGTCAAGGCTATGGTTTTCCCAGTGGTCATGTATGGATGTGAGAATTGGACTGAAAAAAGCTGAGCGCTGAAGAATTGATGCTTTTGAACTATGGTGTTGGAGAAGACTCCTGAGAGTCCCTCAGCCTGCAAGGAGATCCAACCAGTCCATTCTAACAGAGATCAGCCCTGGCTCTTCTTTGGAAGGAATGATGCTAAAGCTGAAACTCCAGTACTTTGGCCACCTCATGCGAAGAGTTGACTCATTGGAAAAGACTCTGATGCTGGGAGGGATTGGGACCAGGAGGAAAAGGGGATGACAGAGGATGAGATGGCTGGATGGCATCACCAACTGGATGGACTTGAGTTTGAGTGAACTCCGGGAGTTGGTGATGGACAGGGAGGCCTGGCGTGCTGTGATTCATGGGGTCGCAAAGAGTCAGACACAACTGAGCGACTGAACTGAAGTGAACTGAAACTATGGTGGAGTTAATGAAGATAATGGTGCCCTCCCTCAAAAGATCCCATGCATGTACTGCTACACTCAGTGCCCCCAACCCTGCAGCAGGCCACCACTGACCCATGCCTCCACCAGAGACTCCCAGACACCCACAAGCTAGTCCGGGACAGTCCTCTGTGGGGTCACTGCTCCTTTCTCCTGTGTACTGGTGTGCACAAGGTTCTGTTTGTGCCCTCCAAGAGTCTGTTTCCCAGTCCTGTGTAAGTTCTAGCAGCTCTGTGGTGGGGATAATGGTGACCTCCTCCAAGAGGGCTTATGACATACCCAAGTCTTCTGCACCCAGAGCCCCTGTCCCTGCAGCAGACCACTGCTGACTTGTACCTCCACAGGAGATGCTCAGTTCTGTCTCAGTCTCTGTGGGGTCCCTGGGTCCTGGTGCACACAAGGTTGGTTTGATCCCTCTGAGTGTCTCTGGCGGGAATGGGGTTTGATTCTAACCACGAATTCGTCCCTCCTACCATCTTGCTGGAGCTTCTCCTTTGCCCTTGGATGTGGGGTATCTCCTCACAGCCTCTCCAGCACTTACTGTCTTACTGGGGTTTCACTGACCTTGGACATGGGGTATCTCCACATGGCTGGTCCAGCAAAGCACAGCTGCCGCTCCTAACCTTGGACGTGGGGTATCTGGTTTGCCCTATTTGTTTTCCTTCCCAGCGATCATAGTTCTGTGCTACCTTTCATCTGTTGTCTGAAAACAGATTTTCCCTCCTATATTTTGTTCATTTTTCTAGTTGTTTTTGGCAATAGGGTAATTCAGACCCTGTTAATCCCTCTTGTCTAGATAATAGCTGTTTTAAGGCCCTTGTCTGCTAATATAACCTTTTTTCATTTTGCATCTGTCTACATCAACTAATTTTGATGCTTGTGGATCACTTCCTGTATCTCATGTCTTTATATATATATATATATATATATATATATATATATATATACACATACATGTCTCATATATATATATTTAAACTGAATGCTGGACGTTGTGGATTTTACTTTGTTGAATATTAGATTTTGTTGTCTTCCTTTAGGGAGTATTGAATTTGTTTTGGCAGGCTCTTAAATTACTTGAATATTAACTAATACTTTCAAGATTGTTTTTAAGCTTTGGTAGGGCAGATCTTAAGTAGCCTTTCCTGTAAGACTAGTTTAGCCTCACCCCTAAGATGTGACCCTTCCAGATTCTCTTTTAAATGCCCAGTCCAAGGTGTTCCATATTAAAGAGTTTCTTAATGAGGATGAAAGAGGAGAGTGAAAAAGCTGACTTAAAACTCAACTTTCAAAAAACTGAGATCATGGCATCCAGTCCCATCACTTCATGACAAATAGAGTGGGAAAAAATGGAAACAGTGGCAGATTTTATTTTATTTGGTTCCAAAATCACTGTGGACAGTGACTGCAGCCATGAAATTCAAAGATGGTTGCTACTTGGAAGAAAAGCTATGACAAATCTAGACAGCACATTAAAAAGCAAAGACATCACTTTTCCAACAAAGCTCTGAATAATCAAAGCTATGGTTTTTCCCATAGTCATGTATGGATGAGATGTGGACCATAAAGAAGGCTGAGTGCTAAAGAATTGATGCTTTCAAATTGTGCTGGAGAAGACTCTTGAGAGTCCCTTGGACTGCAAGGAGATCAAACCAGTCAATCCTCAAGGCAATCAATCCTGAATATTCATTGGAAGGACTGAGGCTGAAGGTCCAATACTTTGGCCACCTAATGCAAAGAGCTGACTCATTGGAAAAGACCCTGATGCTTGGAAAGGTTGAAGGCAAAAGGAGAAGAGGGTGGCGGAAGATGAGATGGTTAGATAGCATCACCGACTTAATGGACATGAATCTGAGCAAAGTCCAGGAGATGATAAAGGACAGGGAAGCCTGGTGTGCTATAGTCCATGGGGTTGCAGAGTCAGCCACGACTTCCCAACTGAACAATGAACCATCAGGGTGATCATTAAGAACTTTTCACTTTCACGGGCTCAAACTTTGCCCCCAGCTTTGGCACATTTGTTACCAGCTGACCTTGACTCATTTTCTTTGTTTTTGGCATGTGAAAATTTCTCTTTCTTACCTACAAGTTCAGCTATAAATTGCAAAAATAATTTTTTATTCTATTTTATCCAGAAGATTTTCCTCTTAGCTTAATCAGCAATTTTACTAGAACCTGAAACATTCCATATATTCTTTTCAAAACATAAAACTGATCACATAACCTCCTCTGTAAGATCTTTCAGTGGAAGTAAAGACCTAAATTTTATTGATACCTGGGTTACCAGGCTCTGTTTTGTAATTTGTGTGTGCTTTCACCTGTGTCTCTTTTCACTCTTTGCCGTGGTCTCTGAGCTCGAGACATAGGAGCCTTCTCTCTGCTCTTGCTTCACACTTGGCATCCTCCAATTTGAAAAGCCACCTTCCCCTCACACATTGTGTATCCATTTGCTTTTCAGATCTCAGTTCAAGTGTCATTGACTCAGAGAAGGCTTTCTTGACTTCCCCGATCCTCTCAGTCTAGGTCGCTTCCCTGTGTTACAGTTTTTTTCTCTAGAAATGTTTGCCTAATCTGTATCTACATATTCATCTTTATGATTATTTTATTGACCATGATCCCCCCATAGTCTGGAAGCCTCATGAGAACAAAGACCATTACCATTGGCTATGCATCTAGGCACATCGTTGGACCATAGAATATGCACAAGAAGTATGTATGGAATGGATGGACAGGTGGCTGAGTCGGGTGGATGGATGGATAGAAGTTTGTTTGAAGAATGTGTGAGTAATTGTATGAGTGAGGGAGGAAGGGAAGGAGAAAGAGAGGAGTGAATTTTGGCTAAATAACTTATTCCAGGAGCAATTTTTTGTGTGTTGTACTTGTGAAAACACTTATAAAAGCGGAAAAGTTTCTTTGCTTGCCTCTTAGTTCTCTTAGCCTCATATAATAGCAAATACTTCTCTGTAGGTGGCAGTGCACTTACATAAGAACTTTTGCTGAAAAAAAAAAGGAGGGGGGAGGAAATTATCTTGAATATTTGAAAGCATTTATATAACTCAAATCTCATTACAGTGTTTAAAACATGCTCTTATTTTCTATAATATGGATATATCCTTAATTTATAGTTACCCAGTCTATTTCCCTCAGAGGTATTAGCAAGTGTTAGAGAGTTATCAGTCGTCATTTTATGATATGATGATCCATATCAGCATGTCATTCAAGAATGGAGAAGTAGGCATAGTGAATAAAACAGTGGCTAATGTTTTATCTTTAATAGCAACAATATTTACATTATAGAATAATTGTAACTGTGGCAAATATAGACAGAACTACAAAGATATATATATATATGTCGACTAGCTTTGGGGCTGAGACTTGTAAGTTGGTTTCTCAGTACATTAAAAAGAATGACCAGCTGACCACTTTACTCATGGATTTTGTATATGAAAATTTGAAACTGGAATTTATCTTTCCCAGAATGTTTTGTACATACTCTTACCGTCTACATCAACTAAAGTTCTTTATAGGGACTTCCTTCCTTTACCATTTCATGGAATGTCCTTGACCATTCCCTGTCCCATGGTTAGGGCTACATGCTTCCACTGCCGGAGGTACGGGTGTGATCCCAGGTTGGGGAATTAAGATCCCACATGCTGTTTGGCAAGGCAAAAAACAAAGAGAGAGAGAGAGAATTCCTTGTAATCTAAAAGTACCGTCATTAAAAGATTTGTCTTGCTTTGTTTTCCGTGTTGTGGGTTTTTCCCACGTTAAAAAATATATAATCTGTCCTTGCAGCACTTAAATGCAGAACGGTCTTACAAGTCCCAGATTGCTACTTTACACAAGTCTGTTGTAAAGATGGAAGAGGAGCTTCAGAAGGTTCAGTTTGAAAAAGTGTCTGCCCTTGCAGATTTGTCCTCCACAAGGGAACTGTGCATTAAACTTGACTCCAGCAAAGAACTTCTTAATCGACAGCTGGTTGCTAAAGATCAAGAGATAGAAATGGTATGTCATACATTTTTAAATGGTTCTTTTAATAATGCTACCAGTGTAAAATTTTTTGTAATTTTATAGAAACAAACTTTTTTTTAAATAAAATGCTACAGCAAAAAGTATGTCTTTCAACTTTAGATTTTATGTTTAAAGTCCAGGATATTAATTTCTGTTGTGTTCCAAACCATTCAAGACCATAACAGAGACTCTTCCTTTGTGTGCTCTGCATTTACTTTTAGTTAAAGGAATGATAAAGCACACTGACATACCAGTCAGCGAAGAACCTCGAGGTTGAGGTTTATCTAGCTAAATTATAATTGTAATGATATTGTTTTAAGCTAAATTTACTATTTGGCTGAGTTCTTTTCAACTGTAATTCACTTGATTTTATCTACCATGTGCCTGATGCCTGCCATCATGCTTACCATGTGAATATAATGCTCAAAAGGTACAGTCCCCTCCTCAAAGACCTCCTGGTATTGACATACAAATAATTTGGGGGTGAATGTGATACTAATAAGAAATACTCAAGGTTTCAGAGAGGAAATTCCCATTGACCTGTGGGTGTCAGAGAGGAGGAGTTCACTAGGGTGTACTACTGAACTCAAAAGGAATGAGGGAATAGCTTAGGCAGTGGTATGGAGGTATAAATAAACTCTGGAGTGAGCAGTAAGTCATTTGCAGTGGCCAGTGTAGCATGCACAAGTGACTGAGATGCATCTGAAGAAATAGATGGGACCTGAATCCTAAAAGGATGTACGTTACAGTTGCATAGTATAATTGAAATATCAACATTTTGGCTATGTTTACATTTCTGTTATTATCACCCTGTGTTGAACTCCTTATTTTGTTAGCCTACTGCTTGTTAGGAGGTATGATGCATTTGAGAACGGTGTGTCTTGTTGGCTTCTGTAAGAAGTTCCATGTAAAAACGGATGCACAATTGTCCTTAGCAGCATTCTTCATAATTGCTAAGAAGTGTAAATAACTCTAATATTCCTGCATCTATGCAAGGCAATATTATTTGGCAGTAGTAGTAATGAAGGATTGATAGCTGCTAAAACATGGAGAACTCTTGAAAACATTACACTAAGTGAAGGAAGTCAGTCATGTAAGACCACACACACACACACACACACATAGAGTATGTTTCCATTTATGTGAAATGTTCAAAATAAAGCAGATCATAGAAAACAGATGAG
The DNA here is from genome assembly GCF_027580195.1 of Bos mutus. Classification (NCBI taxonomy): domain Eukaryota; kingdom Metazoa; phylum Chordata; class Mammalia; order Artiodactyla; family Bovidae; genus Bos; species Bos mutus. The sequence continues at coordinate 102,232,354 of NC_091627.1, forward strand.
TTATTGCCTAGGGCTAGTGCTGGGGCAGAGGTAAGGGAGTGACTGCTAATGTGTACTGGGTTCCATTTTGGGATAATGAAAATGTTCTAACAATAAACTGAGAATGCGGTATGATCACATAGCTCTATTAATACTCTGTTGGCCAAAAAGTTTGAGTTTTTCCATAAGGTGTTATAGAAAAACTCAAACAGACTTTTTTTGTCAACCCAATATACTAAAAACCATTGACTTGTACCATTTAAATGGGCTAGTTGTATGGTATGTGAATTACATCCCAATGAAGCTGCTGCCAAAAAAATGATGCTCCATTTTGTATTCCCACCAGCATTGCCTATTTTAATGTTAACCAACACAATTAAGACATTTGCCAATTTAATAAACTGCAGCATCAGTTCAACCAAAAGAGGTTTTTCTCCTCTGAATATTTAGCAACGTCTGGAGGTATTTTTGATTGTCACACCAGGGTTGGGGGGTGCTATAGACTTCTAGTAAGTAGAGGCCAGGGATGCCGCTCAGCATCCTGTAAGGCACAGGGCAGCTCCCTATACCAAACAGTTACCCAGCACAAAAGATCAGTAGGGTCAAGGCGAAGAAATCCTGGATTACAAATACCATTTTGCTTTAAGTTATGTTTCTTTGATTATTAATACAAGATATATTATTCTCTATGTTTACTAATTAGCTAGCTATATTTTGTAAATTTTCTGTTCATATCATTAGTTCATATTTCTCATGAATTAGTTCATATTCCTTTTATTAGTAAGATATTAACTATTTACTGAGTTTATTTTCATCTGGTTTTTTTCCTCATAAATTTTGGTTGTTTATAATGACTGTAGATATGTTTGTTTTTGCTATGGTCAGACATCATTTTTAATTGTATCCAGTCTAAGAAGTTTTTACCCTACCTGCCTGCCCCTCTGCTAATAATTCATTTTTATTAAACTTTCTTTTCTCAGAGTTTTACATTAAATTTTAAAAATATATATATAATTTATTATAATGTATATTATGAGATAAAGAATATATTTTTTTCTAAATAGTGATGTCTGGTTTCCTCCTTTTGGAGAAGCATTTGGCCTATAGAATGTATTTTAGGCTCAAGATAACCGTCAAAAAGTGAAGTGTTCCATTGGACCATACAAGAGAGGGAATGTGTGATTACTCCTTATCTTTCTTAACCATGGAGTATGATGGCATTCCATCAGGAAGTTAGGCATTTGTAACTCACCCAACTCGGGACAAAGCAGTAGTCACAGATACTACCATGTCAGATACTACCATGTCAGATACTACCATGTCAGATTTGCCAAAATATATTATAAGAAATATCAAAGCTGGACATGGAAATTGTTTGACATTTAGGATTAATAACTCTTAAATTAATGAACCTTCTGATACTATCAGAGACTTGGGAAGTGATACTGTGTGTGTGTGCGTGTATCTGCTAAGAAGGACACAATTTCAAATCTAGAAATTAAATGTGGTTGTCAGTTCATAACAGAGAAATTTTATGAGTCTCTGATAATACATGAGTTAAGTGAACAAGTGGGAATAAGTATAGACATCTTCGTATCATTGTGCAGATGGAGAATGAGTTGGATTCTGCTCGTTCTGAAATAGAACTCCTCAGGAGTCAGATGACAAATGAGAGAATCTCCATGCAGAATCTAGAAGCTTTGCTGGTGGCCAATAGAGACAAAGAATATCAGTCTCAGATAGCACTTCAGGAAAAAGAATCTGAAATTCAGCTTCTCAAAGAACACCTTTGTTTGGCAGAAAACAAAATGTGAGTTGATTAGCAGTATGATAACATTAAGTCGAGTTTCTTAAGTTTTGGTACTTTATAGATTAGTGGAATTTTAAAGCTGGAATTTAGACCATTTAATGTCATAG